>NC_090449.1:993801110-994401110 GCF_031143425.1 Pleurodeles waltl
TTCCTTGCTAGTTTAGTGGCTCCCCCCCCCCCTGCCCCCCTTTTTTTCACCCCTATTCTTAGTAAAAAAGACTACATAGACCTTTCCGAGTGTGGTTTTAGGAGACTGTTTTTTAATCTGTTTGTGTGATTTAAACTGTGCTTACAAGCTGTCTGCCCCCCTGTCTTTTTTTGCCTTAAAAAGCCCGATTTTTAGAGTGTGCGCCCAGAACTATTGCAGTGTTTGTCTCTTAAACAATCTCCCCCTTACCTGAAAAGTAGACTCTGCTAGCTTGAAAGTGTGGATTCAGCCTGTCTGTATCCAAGGAGATACTGAATAGAGCACCAGTAGCCCCCCCCAGGCCCCAGGGACTGGACTTGGCTGATTGGCTCCCTGAGTCTCTGCTGCACCTGAGGCCCGCCCCCCCCCCCCCCCACCTGCTCTGGCTCCTTAAGTTTGTGGAGGGAAGGCCAAAGACAGGCACCTCCATTTTGTGTTCCTCTGTGCATTCTCTCCTGTGTCCTGATACAGCCCAGTGTTCAAGGATTGCAAAGAGACCTAGGTAAGGAGCCCAAAGATATTTTCTAGTCAAATAGTATTAATTGTTCAAACAGTGTTTGTTTTACTGTGGACTCTCTGTGTTTTTCAGGCAGCTTGGCCTCTTTTAAAGTGGTGTTTGTTTCAAAATCGTTTTTTTGCTGTGACTGTGTGAATTCCCTTGCTAGTTTAGTGGCTCCCCCCCCCCCCGCCCCCCTTTTTTTCACCCCTATTCTTAGTAAAAAAGACTACATAGACCTTTCCGAGTGTGGTTTTAGGAGACTGTTTTTTAATCTGTTTGTGTGATTTAAACTGTGCTTACAAGCTGTCTGCCCCCCTGTCTTTTTTTGCCTTAAAAAGCCCGATTTTTAGAGTGTGCGCCCAGAACTATTGCAGTGTTTGTCTCTTAAACAATCTCCCCCTTACCTGAAAAGTAGACTCTGCTAGCTTGAAAGTGTGGATTCAGCCTGTCTGTATCCAAGGAGATACTGAATAGAGCACCAGTAGCCCCCCCCAGGCCCCAGGGACTGGACTTAGCTGATTGGCTCCCTGAGTCTCTGCTGCACCTGAGGCCCCCCCCCCCCCCCCCCCACCTGCTCTGGCTCCTTAAGTTTGTGGAGGGAAGGCCAAAGACAGGCACCTCCATTTTGTGTTCCTCTGTGCATTCTCTCCTGTGTCCTGATACAGCCCAGTGTTCAAGGATTGCAAAGAGACCTAGGTAAGGAGCCCAAAGATATTTTCTAGTCAAATAGTATTAATTGTTCAAACAGTGTTTGTTTTACTGTGGACTCTCTGTGTTTTTCAGGCAGCTTGGCCTCTTTTAAAGTGGTGTTTGTTTCAAAATCGTTTTTTTGCTGTGACTGTGTGAATTCCCTTGCTAGTTTAGTGGCTCCCCCCCCCCCCCTGCCCCCCTTTTTTTCACCCCTATTCTTAGTAAAAAAGACTACATAGACCTTTCCGAGTGTGGTTTTAGGAGACTGTTTTTTAATCTGTTTGCTGTGATTTAAACTGTGCTTACAAGCTGTCTGCCCCCCTGTCTTTTTTTGCCTTAAAAAGCCCGATTTTTAGAGTGTGCGCCCAGAACTATTGCAGTGTTTGTCTCTTAAACAATCTCCCCTTACCTGAAAAGTAGACTCTGCTAGCTTGAAAGTGTGGATTCAGCCTGTCTGTATCCAAGGAGATACTGAATAGAGCACCAGTAGCCCCCCCCAGGCCCCAGGGACTGGACTTAGCTGATTGGCTCCCTGAGTCTCTGCTGCACCTGAGGCCCGCCCCCCCCCACTTGCTCTGGCTCCTTAGGTTTGTGGAGGGAAGGCCAAAGACAGGCACCTCCATTTTGTGTTCCTCTGTGCATTCTCTCCTGTGTCCTGATACAGCCCAGTGTTCAAGGATTGCAAAGAGACCTAGGTAAGGAGCCCAAAGATATTTTCTAGTCAAATAGTATTAATTGTTCAAACAGTGTTTGTTTTACTGTGGACTCTCTGTGTTTTTCAGGCAGCTTGGCCTCTTTTAAAGTGGTGTTTGTTTCAAAATCGTTTTTTTGCTGTGACTGTGTGAATTCCCTTGCTAGTTTAGTGGCTCCCCCCCCCCCTGCCCCCCTTTTTTTCACCCCTATTCTTAGTAAAAAAGACTACATAGACCTTTCCGAGTGTGGTTTTAGGAGACTGTTTTTTAATCTGTTTGTGTGATTTAAACTGTGCTTACAAGCTGTCTGCCCCCCTGTCTTTTTTTGCCTTAAAAAGCCCGATTTTTAGAGTGTGCGCCCAGAACTATTGCAGTGTTTGTCTCTTAAACAATCTCCCCCTTACCTGAAAAGTAGACTCTGCTAGCTTGAAAGTGTGGATTCAGCCTGTCTGTATCCAAGGAGATACTGAATAGAGCACCAGTAGCCCCCCCCAGGCCCCAGGGACTGGACTTAGCTGATTGGCTCCCTGAGTCTCTGCTGCACCTGAGGCCCGCCCCCCCCCACTTGCTCTGGCTCCTTAGGTTTGTGGAGGGAAGGCCAAAGACAGGCACCTCCATTTTGTGTTCCTCTGTGCATTCTCTCCTGTGTCCTGATACAGCCCAGTGTTCAAGGATTGCAAAGAGACCTAGGTAAGGAGCCCAAAGATATTTTCTAGTCAAATAGTATTAATTGTTCAAACAGTGTTTGTTTTACTGTGGACTCTCTGTGTTTTTCAGGCAGCTTGGCCTCTTTTAAAGTGGTGTTTGTTTCAAAATCGTTTTTTTGCTGTGACTGTGTGAATTCCCTTGCTAGTTTAGTGGCTCCCCCCCCCCCTGCCCCCCTTTTTTTCACCCCTATTCTTAGTAAAAAAGACTACATAGACCTTTCCGAGTGTGGTTTTAGGAGACTGTTTTTTAATCTGTTTGTGTGATTTAAACTGTGCTTACAAGCTGTCTGCCCCCCTGTCTTTTTTTGCCTTAAAAAGCCCGATTTTTAGAGTGTGCGCCCAGAACTATTGCAGTGTTTGTCTCTTAAACAATCTCCCCCTTACCTGAAAAGTAGACTCTGCTAGCTTGAAAGTGTGGATTCAGCCTGTCTGTATCCAAGGAGATACTGAATAGAGCACCAGTAGCCCCCCCCAGGCCCCAGGGACTGGACTTGGCTGATTGGCTCCCTGAGTCTCTGCTGCACCTGAGGCCCGCCCCCCCCCCCCCCCCCCACCTGCTCTGGCTCCTTAAGTTTGTGGAGGGAAGGCCAAAGACAGGCACCTCCATTTTGTGTTCCTCTGTGCATTCTCTCCTGTGTCCTGATACAGCCCAGTGTTCAAGGATTGCAAAGAGACCTAGGTAAGGAGCCCAAAGATATTTTCTAGTCAAATAGTATTAATTGTTCAAACAGTGTTTGTTTTACTGTGGACTCTCTGTGTTTTTCAGGCAGCTTGGCCTCTTTTAAAGTGGTGTTTGTTTCAAAATCGTTTTTTTGCTGTGACTGTGTGAATTCCCTTGCTAGTTTAGTGGCTCCCCCCCCCCCCGCCCCCCTTTTTTTCACCCCTATTCTTAGTAAAAAAGACTACATAGACCTTTCCGAGTGTGGTTTTAGGAGACTGTTTTTTAATCTGTTTGTGTGATTTAAACTGTGCTTACAAGCTGTCTGCCCCCCTGTCTTTTTTTGCCTTAAAAAGCCCGATTTTTAGAGTGTGCGCCCAGAACTATTGCAGTGTTTGTCTCTTAAACAATCTCCCCCTTACCTGAAAAGTAGACTCTGCTAGCTTGAAAGTGTGGATTCAGCCTGTCTGTATCCAAGGAGATACTGAATAGAGCACCAGTAGCCCCCCCCAGGCCCCAGGGACTGGACTTAGCTGATTGGCTCCCTGAGTCTCTGCTGCACCTGAGCCCCCCCCCCCCCCCCCCCACCTGCTCTGGCTCCTTAAGTTTGTGGAGGGAAGGCCAAAGACAGGCACCTCCATTTTGTGTTCCTCTGTGCATTCTCTCCTGTGTCCTGATACAGCCCAGTGTTCAAGGATTGCAAAGAGACCTAGGTAAGGAGCCCAAAGATATTTTCTAGTCAAATAGTATTAATTGTTCAAACAGTGTTTGTTTTACTGTGGACTCTCTGTGTTTTTCAGGCAGCTTGGCCTCTTTTAAAGTGGTGTTTGTTTCAAAATCGTTTTTTTGCTGTGACTGTGTGAATTCCCTTGCTAGTTTAGTGGCTCCCCCCCCCCCCCCCTGCCCCCCTTTTTTTCACCCCTATTCTTAGTAAAAAAGACTACATAGACCTTTCCGAGTGTGGTTTTAGGAGACTGTTTTTTAATCTGTTTGTGTGATTTAAACTGTGCTTACAAGCTGTCTGCCCCCCTGTCTTTTTTTGCCTTAAAAAGCCCGATTTTTAGAGTGTGCGCCCAGAACTATTGCAGTGTTTGTCTCTTAAACAATCTCCCCCTTACCTGAAAAGTAGACTCTGCTAGCTTGAAAGTGTGGATTCAGCCTGTCTGTATCCAAGGAGATACTGAATAGAGCACCAGTAGCCCCCCCCAGGCCCCAGGGACTGGACTTAGCTGATTGGCTCCCTGAGTCTCTGCTGCACCTGAGGCCCGCCCCCCCCCACTTGCTCTGGCTCCTTAGGTTTGTGGAGGGAAGGCCAAAGACAGGCACCTCCATTTTGTGTTCCTCTGTGCATTCTCTCCTGTGTCCTGATACAGCCCAGTGTTCAAGGATTGCAAAGAGACCTAGGTAAGGAGCCCAAAGATATTTTCTAGTCAAATAGTATTAATTGTTCAAACAGTGTTTGTTTTACTGTGGACTCTCTGTGTTTTTCAGGCAGCTTGGCCTCTTTTAAAGTGGTGTTTGTTTCAAAATCGTTTTTTTGCTGTGACTGTGTGAATTCCCTTGCTAGTTTAGTGGCTCCCCCCCCCCCCTGCCCCCCTTTTTTTCACCCCTATTCTTAGTAAAAAAGACTACATAGACCTTTCCGAGTGTGGTTTTAGGAGACTGTTTTTTAATCTGTTTGTGTGATTTAAACTGTGCTTACAAGCTGTCTGCCCCCCTGTCTTTTTTTGCCTTAAAAAGCCCGATTTTTAGAGTGTGCGCCCAGAACTATTGCAGTGTTTGTCTCTTAAACAATCTCCCCCTTACCTGAAAAGTAGACTCTGCTAGCTTGAAAGTGTGGATTCAGCCTGTCTGTATCCAAGGAGATACTGAATAGAGCACCAGTAGCCCCCCCCAGGCCCCAGGGACTGGACTTAGCTGATTGGCTCCCTGAGTCTCTGCTGCACCTGAGGCCCGCCCCCCCCCCACTTGCTCTGGCTCCTTAGGTTTGTGGAGGGAAGGCCAAAGACAGGCACCTCCATTTTGTGTTCCTCTGTGCATTCTCTCCTGTGTCCTGATACAGCCCAGTGTTCAAGGATTGCAAAGAGACCTAGGTAAGGAGCCCAAAGATATTTTCTAGTCAAATAGTATTAATTGTTCAAACAGTGTTTGTTTTACTGTGGACTCTCTGTGTTTTTCAGGCAGCTTGGCCTCTTTTAAAGTGGTGTTTGTTTCAAAATCGTTTTTTTGCTGTGACTGTGTGAATTCCCTTGCTAGTTTAGTGGCTCCCCCCCCTCCCTGCCCCCCTTTTTTTCACCCCTATTCTTAGTAAAAAAGACTACATAGACCTTTCCGAGTGTGGTTTTAGGAGACTGTTTTTTAATCTGTTTGTGTGATTTAAACTGTGCTTACAAGCTGTCTGCCCCCCTGTCTTTTTTTGCCTTAAAAAGCCCGATTTTTAGAGTGTGCGCCCAGAACTATTGCAGTGTTTGTCTCTTAAACAATCTCCCCCTTACCTGAAAAGTAGACTCTGCTAGCTTGAAAGTGTGGATTCAGCCTGTCTGTATCCAAGGAGATACTGAATAGAGCACCAGTAGCCCCCCCCAGGCCCCAGGGACTGGACTTGGCTGATTGGCTCCCTGAGTCTCTGCTGCACCTGAGGCCCGCCCCCCCCCCCCCCCACCTGCTCTGGCTCCTTAAGTTTGTGGAGGGAAGGCCAAAGACAGGCACCTCCATTTTGTGTTCCTCTGTGCATTCTCTCCTGTGTCCTGATACAGCCCAGTGTTCAAGGATTGCAAAGAGACCTAGGTAAGGAGCCCAAAGATATTTTCTAGTCAAATAGTATTAATTGTTCAAACAGTGTTTGTTTTACTGTGGACTCTCTGTGTTTTTCAGGCAGCTTGGCCTCTTTTAAAGTGGTGTTTGTTTCAAAATCGTTTTTTTGCTGTGACTGTGTGAATTCCCTTGCTAGTTTAGTGGCTCCCCCCCCCCCCCCGCCCCCCTTTTTTTCACCCCTATTCTTAGTAAAAAAGACTACATAGACCTTTCCGAGTGTGGTTTTAGGAGACTGTTTTTTAATCTGTTTGTGTGATTTAAACTGTGCTTACAAGCTGTCTGCCCCCCTGTCTTTTTTTGCCTTAAAAAGCCCGATTTTTAGAGTGTGCGCCCAGAACTATTGCAGTGTTTGTCTCTTAAACAATCTCCCCCTTACCTGAAAAGTAGACTCTGCTAGCTTGAAAGTGTGGATTCAGCCTGTCTGTATCCAAGGAGATACTGAATAGAGCACCAGTAGCCCCCCCCAGGCCCCAGGGACTGGACTTAGCTGATTGGCTCCCTGAGTCTCTGCTGCACCTGAGGCCCCCCCCCCCCCCCCCCACCTGCTCTGGCTCCTTAAGTTTGTGGAGGGAAGGCCAAAGACAGGCACCTCCATTTTGTGTTCCTCTGTGCATTCTCTCCTGTGTCCTGATACAGCCCAGTGTTCAAGGATTGCAAAGAGACCTAGGTAAGGAGCCCAAAGATATTTTCTAGTCAAATAGTATTAATTGTTCAAACAGTGTTTGTTTTACTGTGGACTCTCTGTGTTTTTCAGGCAGCTTGGCCTCTTTTAAAGTGGTGTTTGTTTCAAAATCGTTTTTTTGCTGTGACTGTGTGAATTCCCTTGCTAGTTTAGTGGCTCCCCCCCCCCCCTGCCCCCCTTTTTTTCACCCCTATTCTTAGTAAAAAAGACTACATAGACCTTTCCGAGTGTGGTTTTAGGAGACTGTTTTTTAATCTGTTTGTGTGATTTAAACTGTGCTTACAAGCTGTCTGCCCCCCTGTCTTTTTTTGCCTTAAAAAGCCCGATTTTTAGAGTGTGTGCCCAGAACTATTGCAGTGTTTGTCTCTTAAACAATCTCCCCCTTACCTGAAAAGTAGACTCTGCTAGCTTGAAAGTGTGGATTCAGCCTGTCTGTATCCAAGGAGATACTGAATAGAGCACCAGTAGCCCCCCCCAGGCCCCAGGGACTGGACTTAGCTGATTGGCTCCCTGAGTCTCTGCTGCACCTGAGGCCCGCCCCCCCCCACTTGCTCTGGCTCCTTAGGTTTGTGGAGGGAAGGCCAAAGACAGGCACCTCCATTTTGTGTTCCTCTGTGCATTCTCTCCTGTGTCCTGATACAGCCCAGTGTTCAAGGATTGCAAAGAGACCTAGGTAAGGAGCCCAAAGATATTTTCTAGTCAAATAGTATTAATTGTTCAAACAGTGTTTGTTTTACTGTGGACTCTCTGTGTTTTTCAGGCAGCTTGGCCTCTTTTAAAGTGGTGTTTGTTTCAAAATCGTTTTTTTGCTGTGACTGTGTGAATTCCCTTGCTAGTTTAGTGGCTCCCCCCCCCCCTGCCCCCCTTTTTTTCACCCCTATTCTTAGTAAAAAAGACTACATAGACCTTTCCGAGTGTGGTTTTAGGAGACTGTTTTTTAATCTGTTTGTGTGATTTAAACTGTGCTTACAAGCTGTCTGCCCCCCTGTCTTTTTTTGCCTTAAAAAGCCCGATTTTTAGAGTGTGCGCCCAGAACTATTGCAGTGTTTGTCTCTTAAACAATCTCCCCCTTACCTGAAAAGTAGACTCTGCTAGCTTGAAAGTGTGGATTCAGCCTGTCTGTATCCAAGGAGATACTGAATAGAGCACCAGTAGCCCCCCCCAGGCCCCAGGGACTGGACTTAGCTGATTGGCTCCCTGAGTCTCTGCTGCACCTGAGGCCCGCCCCCCCCCACTTGCTCTGGCTCCTTAGGTTTGTGGAGGGAAGGCCAAAGACAGGCACCTCCATTTTGTGTTCCTCTGTGCATTCTCTCCTGTGTCCTGATACAGCCCAGTGTTCAAGGATTGCAAAGAGACCTAGGTAAGGAGCCCAAAGATATTTTCTAGTCAAATAGTATTAATTGTTCAAACAGTGTTTGTTTTACTGTGGACTCTCTGTGTTTTTCAGGCAGCTTGGCCTCTTTTAAAGTGGTGTTTGTTTCAAAATCGTTTTTTTGCTGTGACTGTGTGAATTCCCTTGCTAGTTTAGTGGCTCCCCCCCCCCCCTGCCCCCCTTTTTTTCACCCCTATTCTTAGTAAAAAAGACTACATAGACCTTTCCGAGTGTGGTTTTAGGAGACTGTTTTTTAATCTGTTTGTGTGATTTAAACTGTGCTTACAAGCTGTCTGCCCCCCTGTCTTTTTTTGCCTTAAAAAGCCCGATTTTTAGAGTGTGCGCCCAGAACTATTGCAGTGTTTGTCTCTTAAACAATCTCCCCCTTACCTGAAAAGTAGACTCTGCTAGCTTGAAAGTGTGGATTCAGCCTGTCTGTATCCAAGGAGATACTGAATAGAGCACCAGTAGCCCCCCCCAGGCCCCAGGGACTGGACTTAGCTGATTGGCTCCCTGAGTCTCTGCTGCACCTGAGGCCCGCCCCCCCCCACTTGCTCTGGCTCCTTAGGTTTGTGGAGGGAAGGCCAAAGACAGGCACCTCCATTTTGTGTTCCTCTGTGCATTCTCTCCTGTGTCCTGATACAGCCCAGTGTTCAAGGATTGCAAAGAGACCTAGGTAAGGAGCCCAAAGATATTTTCTAGTCAAATAGTATTAATTGTTCAAACAGTGTTTGTTTTACTGTGGACTCTCTGTGTTTTTCAGGCAGCTTGGCCTCTTTTAAAGTGGTGTTTGTTTCAAAATCGTTTTTTTGCTGTGACTGTGTGAATTCCCTTGCTAGTTTAGTGGCTCCCCCCCCCCCTGCCCCCCTTTTTTTCACCCCTATTCTTAGTAAAAAAGACTACATAGACCTTTCCGAGTGTGGTTTTAGGAGACTGTTTTTTAATCTGTTTGTGTGATTTAAACTGTGCTTACAAGCTGTCTGCCCCCCTGTCTTTTTTTGCCTTAAAAAGCCCGATTTTTAGAGTGTGCGCCCAGAACTATTGCAGTGTTTGTCTCTTAAACAATCTCCCCCTTACCTGAAAAGTAGACTCTGCTAGCTTGAAAGTGTGGATTCAGCCTGTCTGTATCCAAGGAGATACTGAATAGAGCACCAGTAGCCCCCCCCAGGCCCCAGGGACTGGACTTAGCTGATTGGCTCCCTGAGTCTCTGCTGCACCTGAGGCCCGCCCCCCCCCCCCACCTGCTCTGGCTCCTTAAGTTTGTGGAGGGAAGGCCAAAGACAGGCACCTCCATTTTGTGTTCCTCTGTGCATTCTCTCCTGTGTCCTGATACAGCCCAGTGTTCAAGGATTGCAAAGAGACCTAGGTAAGGAGCCCAAAGATATTTTCTAGTCAAATAGTATTAATTGTTCAAACAGTGTTTGTTTTACTGTGGACTCTCTGTGTTTTTCAGGCAGCTTGGCCTCTTTTAAAGTGGTGTTTGTTTCAAAATCGTTTTTTTGCTGTGACTGTGTGAATTCCCTTGCTAGTTTAGTGGCTCCCCCCCCCCTGCCCCCCTTTTTTTCACCCCTATTCTTAGTAAAAAAGACTACATAGACCTTTCCGAGTGTGGTTTTAGGAGACTGTTTTTTAATCTGTTTGTGTGATTTAAACTGTGCTTACAAGCTGTCTGCCCCCCTGTCTTTTTTTGCCTTAAAAAGCCCGATTTTTAGAGTGTGCGCCCAGAACTATTGCAGTGTTTGTCTCTTAAACAATCTCCCCCTTACCTGAAAAGTAGACTCTGCTAGCTTGAAAGTGTGGATTCAGCCTGTCTGTATCCAAGGAGATACTGAATAGAGCACCAGTAGCCCCCCCCAGGCCCCAGGGACTGGACTTAGCTGATTGGCTCCCTGAGTCTCTGCTGCACCTGAGGCCCGCCCCCCCCCACTTGCTCTGGCTCCTTAGGTTTGTGGAGGGAAGGCCAAAGACAGGCACCTCCATTTTGTGTTCCTCTGTGCATTCTCTCCTGTGTCCTGATACAGCCCAGTGTTCAAGGATTGCAAAGAGACCTAGGTAAGGAGCCCAAAGATATTTTCTAGTCAAATAGTATTAATTGTTCAAACAGTGTTTGTTTTACTGTGGACTCTCTGTGTTTTTCAGGCAGCTTGGCCTCTTTTAAAGTGGTGTTTGTTTCAAAATCGTTTTTTTGCTGTGACTGTGTGAATTCCCTTGCTAGTTTAGTGGCTCCCCCCCCCCCCCTGCCCCCCTTTTTTTCACCCCTATTCTTAGTAAAAAAGACTACATAGACCTTTCCGAGTGTGGTTTTAGGAGACTGTTTTTTAATCTGTTTGTGTGATTTAAACTGTGCTTACAAGCTGTCTGCCCCCCTGTCTTTTTTTGCCTTAAAAAGCCCGATTTTTAGAGTGTGCGCCCAGAACTATTGCAGTGTTTGTCTCTTAAACAATCTCCCCCTTACCTGAAAAGTAGACTCTGCTAGCTTGAAAGTGTGGATTCAGCCTGTCTGTATCCAAGGAGATACTGAATAGAGCACCAGTAGCCCCCCCCAGGCCCCAGGGACTGGACTTGGCTGATTGGCTCCCTGAGTCTCTGCTGCACCTGAGGACCGCCCCCCCCCCCCCCACCTGCTCTGGCTCCTTAAGTTTGTGGAGGGAAGGCCAAAGACAGGCACCTCCATTTTGTGTTCCTCTGTGCATTCTCTCCTGTGTCCTGATACAGCCCAGTGTTCAAGGATTGCAAAGAGACCTAGGTAAGGAGCCCAAAGATATTTTCTAGTCAAATAGTATTAATTGTTCAAACAGTGTTTGTTTTACTGTGGACTCTCTGTGTTTTTCAGGCAGCTTGGCCTCTTTTAAAGTGGTGTTTGTTTCAAAATCGTTTTTTTGCTGTGACTGTGTGAATTCCCTTGCTAGTTTAGTGGCTCCCCCCCTCCGCCCCCCTTTTTTTCACCCCTATTCTTAGTAAAAAAGACTACATAGACCTTTCCGAGTGTGGTTTTAGGAGACTGTTTTTTAATCTGTTTGTGTGATTTAAACTGTGCTTACAAGCTGTCTGCCCCCCTGTCTTTTTTTGCCTTAAAAAGCCCGATTTTTAGAGTGTGCGCCCAGAACTATTGCAGTGTTTGTCTCTTAAACAATCTCCCCCTTACCTGAAAAGTAGACTCTGCTAGCTTGAAAGTGTGGATTCAGCCTGTCTGTATCCAAGGAGATACTGAATAGAGCACCAGTAGCCCCCCCCAGGCCCCAGGGACTGGACTTAGCTGATTGGCTCCCTGAGTCTCTGCTGCACCTGAGGCCCCCCCCCCCCCCCCACCTGCTCTGGCTCCTTAAGTTTGTGGAGGGAAGGCCAAAGACAGGCACCTCCATTTTGTGTTCCTCTGTGCATTCTCTCCTGTGTCCTGATACAGCCCAGTGTTCAAGGATTGCAAAGAGACCTAGGTAAGGAGCCCAAAGATATTTTCTAGTCAAATAGTATTAATTGTTCAAACAGTGTTTGTTTTACTGTGGACTCTCTGTGTTTTTCAGGCAGCTTGGCCTCTTTTAAAGTGGTGTTTGTTTCAAAATCGTTTTTTTGCTGTGACTGTGTGAATTCCCTTGCTAGTTTAGTGGCTCCCCCCCCCCCCTGCCCCCCTTTTTTTCACCCCTATTCTTAGTAAAAAAGACTACATAGACCTTTCCGAGTGTGGTTTTAGGAGACTGTTTTTTAATCTGTTTGTGTGATTTAAACTGTGCTTACAAGCTGTCTGCCCCCCTGTCTTTTTTTGCCTTAAAAAGCCCGATTTTTAGAGTGTGCGCCCAGAACTATTGCAGTGTTTGTCTCTTAAACAATCTCCCCCTTACCTGAAAAGTAGACTCTGCTAGCTTGAAAGTGTGGATTCAGCCTGTCTGTATCCAAGGAGATACTGAATAGAGCACCAGTAGCCCCCCCCAGGCCCCAGGGACTGGACTTAGCTGATTGGCTCCCTGAGTCTCTGCTGCACCTGAGGCCCGCCCCCCCCCACTTGCTCTGGCTCCTTAGGTTTGTGGAGGGAAGGCCAAAGACAGGCACCTCCATTTTGTGTTCCTCTGTGCATTCTCTCCTGTGTCCTGATACAGCCCAGTGTTCAAGGATTGCAAAGAGACCTAGGTAAGGAGCCCAAAGATATTTTCTAGTCAAATAGTATTAATTGTTCAAACAGTGTTTGTTTTACTGTGGACTCTCTGTGTTTTTCAGGCAGCTTGGCCTCTTTTAAAGTGGTGTTTGTTTCAAAATCGTTTTTTTGCTGTGACTGTGTGAATTCCCTTGCTAGTTTAGTGGCTCCCCCCCCCCCCTGCCCCCCTTTTTTTCACCCCTATTCTTAGTAAAAAAGACTACATAGACCTTTCCGAGTGTGGTTTTAGGAGACTGTTTTTTAATCTGTTTGTGTGATTTAAACTGTGCTTACAAGCTGTCTGCCCCCCTGTCTTTTTTTGCCTTAAAAAGCCCGATTTTTAGAGTGTGCGCCCAGAACTATTGCAGTGTTTGTCTCTTAAACAATCTCCCCCTTACCTGAAAAGTAGACTCTGCTAGCTTGAAAGTGTGGATTCAGCCTGTCTGTATCCAAGGAGATACTGAATAGAGCACCAGTAGCCCCCCCCAGGCCCCAGGGACTGGACTTAGCTGATTGGCTCCCTGAGTCTCTGCTGCACCTGAGGCCCGCCCCCCCCCACTTGCTCTGGCTCCTTAGGTTTGTGGAGGGAAGGCCAAAGACAGGCACCTCCATTTTGTGTTCCTCTGTGCATTCTCTCCTGTGTCCTGATACAGCCCAGTGTTCAAGGATTGCAAAGAGACCTAGGTAAGGAGCCCAAAGATATTTTCTAGTCAAATAGTATTAATTGTTCAAACAGTGTTTGTTTTACTGTGGACTCTCTGTGTTTTTCAGGCAGCTTGGCCTCTTTTAAAGTGGTGTTTGTTTCAAAATCGTTTTTTTGCTGTGACTGTGTGAATTCCCTTGCTAGTTTAGTGGCTCCCCCCCCCCCCTGCCCCCCTTTTTTTCACCCCTATTCTTAGTAAAAAAGACTACATAGACCTTTCCGAGTGTGGTTTTAGGAGACTGTTTTTTAATCTGTTTGTGTGATTTAAACTGTGCTTACAAGCTGTCTGCCCCCCTGTCTTTTTTTGCCTTAAAAAGCCCGATTTTTAGAGTGTGCGCCCAGAACTATTGCAGTGTTTGTCTCTTAAACAATCTCCCCCTTACCTGAAAAGTAGACTCTGCTAGCTTGAAAGTGTGGATTCAGCCTGTCTGTATCCAAGGAGATACTGAATAGAGCACCAGTAGCCCCCCCCAGGCCCCAGGGACTGGACTTGGCTGATTGGCTCCCTGAGTCTCTGCTGCACCTGAGGCCCGCCCCCCCCCCCCCCCCACCTGCTCTGGCTCCTTAAGTTTGTGGAGGGAAGGCCAAAGACAGGCACCTCCATTTTGTGTTCCTCTGTGCATTCTCTCCTGTGTCCTGATACAGCCCAGTGTTCAAGGATTGCAAAGAGACCTAGGTAAGGAGCCCAAAGATATTTTCTAGTCAAATAGTATTAATTGTTCAAACAGTGTTTGTTTTACTGTGGACTCTCTGTGTTTTTCAGGCAGCTTGGCCTCTTTTAAAGTGGTGTTTGTTTCAAAATCGTTTTTTTGCTGTGACTGTGTGAATTCCCTTGCTAGTTTAGTGGCTCCCCCCCCCCCTGCCCCCCTTTTTTTCACCCCTATTCTTAGTAAAAAAGACTACATAGACCTTTCCGAGTGTGGTTTTAGGAGACTGTTTTTTAATCTGTTTGTGTGATTTAAACTGTGCTTACAAGCTGTCTGCCCCCCTGTCTTTTTTTGCCTTAAAAGCCCGATTTTTAGAGTGTGCGCCCAGAACTATTGCAGTGTTTGTCTCTTAAACAATCTCCCCCTTACCTGAAAAGTAGACTCTGCTAGCTTGAAAGTGTGGATTCAGCCTGTCTGTATCCAAGGAGATACTGAATAGAGCACCAGTAGCCCCCCCCAGGCCCCAGGGACTGGACTTAGCTGATTGGCTCCCTGAGTCTCTGCTGCACCTGAGGCCCGCCCCCCCCCACTTGCTCTGGCTCCTTAGGTTTGTGGAGGGAAGGCCAAAGACAGGCACCTCCATTTTGTGTTCCTCTGTGCATTCTCTCCTGTGTCCTGATACAGCCCAGTGTTCAAGGATTGCAAAGAGACCTAGGTAAGGAGCCCAAAGATATTTTCTAGTCAAATAGTATTAATTGTTCAAACAGTGTTTGTTTTACTGTGGACTCTCTGTGTTTTTCAGGCAGCTTGGCCTCTTTTAAAGTGGTGTTTGTTTCAAAATCGTTTTTTTGCTGTGACTGTGTGAATTCCCTTGCTAGTTTAGTGGCTCCCCCCCCCCCTGCCCCCCTTTTTTTCACCCCTATTCTTAGTAAAAAAGACTACATAGACCTTTCCGAGTGTGGTTTTAGGAGACTGTTTTTTAATCTGTTTGTGTGATTTAAACTGTGCTTACAAGCTGTCTGCCCCCCTGTCTTTTTTTGCCTTAAAAAGCCCGATTTTTAGAGTGTGCGCCCAGAACTATTGCAGTGTTTGTCTCTTAAAACAATCTCCCCCTTACCTGAAAAGTAGACTCTGCTAGCTTGAAAGTGTGGATTCAGCCTGTCTGTATCCAAGGAGATACTGAATAGAGCACCAGTAGCCCCCCCCAGGCCCCAGGGACTGGACTTGGCTGATTGGCTCCCTGAGTCTCTGCTGCACCTGAGGACCGCCCCCCCCCCCCCCCACCTGCTCTGGCTCCTTAAGTTTGTGGAGGGAAGGCCAAAGACAGGCACCTCCATTTTGTGTTCCTCTGTGCATTCTCTCCTGTGTCCTGATACAGCCCAGTGTTCAAGGATTGCAAAGAGACCTAGGTAAGGAGCCCAAAGATATTTTCTAGTCAAATAGTATTAATTGTTCAAACAGTGTTTGTTTTACTGTGGACTCTCTGTGTTTTTCAGGCAGCTTGGCCTCTTTTAAAGTGGTGTTTGTTTCAAAATCGTTTTTTTGCTGTGACTGTGTGAATTCCCTTGCTAGTTTAGTGGCTCCCCCCCTCCGCCCCCCTTTTTTTCACCCCTATTCTTAGTAAAAAAGACTACATAGACCTTTCCGAGTGTGGTTTTAGGAGACTGTTTTTTAATCTGTTTGTGTGATTTAAACTGTGCTTACCTGTCTGCCCCCCTGTCTTTTTTTGCCTTAAAAAGCCCGATTTTTAGAGTGTGCGCCCAGAACTATTGCAGTGTTTGTCTCTTAAACAATCTCCCCTTACCTGAAAAGTAGACTCTGCTAGCTTGAAAGTGTGGATTCAGCCTGTCTGTATCCAAGGAGATACTGAATAGAGCACCAGTAGCCCCCCCCAGGCCCCAGGGACTGGACTTAGCTGATTGGCTCCCTGAGTCTCTGCTGCACCTGAGGCCCCCCCCCCCCCCCCACCTGCTCTGGCTCCTTAAGTTTGTGGAGGGAAGGCCAAAGACAGGCACCTCCATTTTGTGTTCCTCTGTGCATTCTCTCCTGTGTCCTGATACAGCCCAGTGTTCAAGGATTGCAAAGAGACCTAGGTAAGGAGCCCAAAGATATTTTCTAGTCAAATAGTATTAATTGTTCAAACAGTGTTTGTTTTACTGTGGACTCTCTGTGTTTTTCAGGCAGCTTGGCCTCTTTTAAAGTGGTGTTTGTTTCAAAATCGTTTTTTTGCTGTGACTGTGTGAATTCCCTTGCTAGTTTAGTGGCTCCCCCCCCCCCCCCTGCCCCCCTTTTTTTCACCCCTATTCTTAGTAAAAAAGACTACATAGACCTTTCCGAGTGTGGTTTTAGGAGACTGTTTTTTAATCTGTTTGTGTGATTTAAACTGTGCTTACAAGCTGTCTGCCCCCCTGTCTTTTTTTGCCTTAAAAAGCCCGATTTTTAGAGTGTGCGCCCAGAACTATTGCAGTGTTTGTCTCTTAAACAATCTCCCCCTTACCTGAAAAGTAGACTCTGCTAGCTTGAAAGTGTGGATTCAGCCTGTCTGTATCCAAGGAGATACTGAATAGAGCACCAGTAGCCCCCCCCAGGCCCCAGGGACTGGACTTAGCTGATTGGCTCCCTGAGTCTCTGCTGCACCTGAGGCCCGCCCCCCCCCACTTGCTCTGGCTCCTTAGGTTTGTGGAGGGAAGGCCAAAGACAGGCACCTCCATTTTGTGTTCCTCTGTGCATTCTCTCCTGTGTCCTGATACAGCCCAGTGTTCAAGGATTGCAAAGAGACCTAGGTAAGGAGCCCAAAGATATTTTCTAGTCAAATAGTATTAATTGTTCAAACAGTGTTTGTTTTACTGTGGACTCTCTGTGTTTTTCAGGCAGCTTGGCCTCTTTTAAAGTGGTGTTTGTTTCAAAATCGTTTTTTTGCTGTGACTGTGTGAATTCCCTTGCTAGTTTAGTGGCTCCCCCCCCCCCCTGCCCCCCTTTTTTTCACCCCTATTCTTAGTAAAAAAGACTACATAGACCTTTCCGAGTGTGGTTTTAGGAGACTGTTTTTTAATCTGTTTGTGTGATTTAAACTGTGCTTACAAGCTGTCTGCCCCCCTGTCTTTTTTTGCCTTAAAAAGCCCGATTTTTAGAGTGTGCGCCCAGAACTATTGCAGTGTTTGTCTCTTAAACAATCTCCCCCTTACCTGAAAAGTAGACTCTGCTAGCTTGAAAGTGTGGATTCAGCCTGTCTGTATCCAAGGAGATACTGAATAGAGCACCAGTAGCCCCCCCCAGGCCCCAGGGACTGGACTTAGCTGATTGGCTCCCTGAGTCTCTGCTGCACCTGAGGCCCGCCCCCCCCCACTTGCTCTGGCTCCTTAGGTTTGTGGAGGGAAGGCCAAAGACAGGCACCTCCATTTTGTGTTCCTCTGTGCATTCTCTCCTGTGTCCTGATACAGCCCAGTGTTCAAGGATTGCAAAGAGACCTAGGTAAGGAGCCCAAAGATATTTTCTAGTCAAATAGTATTAATTGTTCAAACAGTGTTTGTTTTACTGTGGACTCTCTGTGTTTTTCAGGCAGCTTGGCCTCTTTTAAAGTGGTGTTTGTTTCAAAATCGTTTTTTTGCTGTGACTGTGTGAATTCCCTTGCTAGTTTAGTGGCTCCCCCCCCCCCCCTGCCCCCCTTTTTTTCACCCCTATTCTTAGTAAAAAAGACTACATAGACCTTTCCGAGTGTGGTTTTAGGAGACTGTTTTTTAATCTGTTTGTGTGATTTAAACTGTGCTTACAAGCTGTCTGCCCCCCTGTCTTTTTTTGCCTTAAAAAGCCCGATTTTTAGAGTGTGCGCCCAGAACTATTGCAGTGTTTGTCTCTTAAACAATCTCCCCCTTACCTGAAAAGTAGACTCTGCTAGCTTGAAAGTGTGGATTCAGCCTGTCTGTATCCAAGGAGATACTGAATAGAGCACCAGTAGCCCCCCCCAGGCCCCAGGGACTGGACTTGGCTGATTGGCTCCCTGAGTCTCTGCTGCACCTGAGGCCCGCCCCCCCCCCCCCCCACCTGCTCTGGCTCCTTAAGTTTGTGGAGGGAAGGCCAAAGACAGGCACCTCCATTTTGTGTTCCTCTGTGCATTCTCTCCTGTGTCCTGATACAGCCCAGTGTTCAAGGATTGCAAAGAGACCTAGGTAAGGAGCCCAAAGATATTTTCTAGTCAAATAGTATTAATTGTTCAAACAGTGTTTGTTTTACTGTGGACTCTCTGTGTTTTTCAGGCAGCTTGGCCTCTTTTAAAGTGGTGTTTGTTTCAAAATCGTTTTTTTGCTGTGACTGTGTGAATTCCCTTGCTAGTTTAGTGGCTCCCCCCCCCCCCCCACCCCCCTTTTTTTCACCCCTATTCTTAGTAAAAAAGACTACATAGACCTTTCCGAGTGTGGTTTTAGGAGACTGTTTTTTAATCTGTTTGTGTGATTTAAACTGTGCTTACAAGCTGTCTGCCCCCCTGTCTTTTTTTGCCTTAAAAATCCCGATTTTTAGAGTGTGCGCCCAGAACTATTGCAGTGTTTGTCTCTTAAACAATCTCCCCCTTACCTGAAAAGTAGACTCTGCTAGCTTGAAAGTGTGGATTCAGCCTGTCTGTATCCAAGGAGATACTGAATAGAGCACCAGTAGCCCCCCCCAGGCCCCAGGGACTGGACTTAGCTGATTGGCTCCCTGAGTCTCTGCTGCACCTGAGGCCCGCCCCCCCCCCCCCACCTGCTCTGGCTCCTTAAGTTTGTGGAGGGAAGGCCAAAGACAGGCACCTCCATTTTGTGTTCCTCTGTGCATTCTCTCCTGTGTCCTGATACAGCCCAGTGTTCAAGGATTGCAAAGAGACCTAGGTAAGGAGCCCAAAGATATTTTCTAGTCAAATAGTATTAATTGTTCAAACAGTGTTTGTTTTACTGTGGACTCTCTGTGTTTTTCAGGCAGCTTGGCCTCTTTTAAAGTGGTGTTTGTTTCAAAATCGTTTTTTTGCTGTGACTGTGTGAATTCCCTTGCTAGTTTAGTGGCTCCCCCCCCCCCTGCCCCCCTTTTTTTCACCCCTATTCTTAGTAAAAAAGACTACATAGACCTTTCCGAGTGTGGTTTTAGGAGACTGTTTTTTAATCTGTTTGTGTGATTTAAACTGTGCTTACAAGCTGTCTGCCCCCCTGTCTTTTTTTGCCTTAAAAAGCCCGATTTTTAGAGTGTGCGCCCAGAACTATTGCAGTGTTTGTCTCTTAAACAATCTCCCCCTTACCTGAAAAGTAGACTCTGCTAGCTTGAAAGTGTGGATTCAGCCTGTCTGTATCCAAGGAGATACTGAATAGAGCACCAGTAGCCCCCCCCAGGCCCCAGGGACTGGACTTAGCTGATTGGCTCCCTGAGTCTCTGCTGCACCTGAGGCCCGCCCCCCCCCACTTGCTCTGGCTCCTTAGGTTTGTGGAGGGAAGGCCAAAGACAGGCACCTCCATTTTGTGTTCCTCTGTGCATTCTCTCCTGTGTCCTGATACAGCCCAGTGTTCAAGGATTGCAAAGAGACCTAGGTAAGGAGCCCAAAGATATTTTCTAGTCAAATAGTATTAATTGTTCAAACAGTGTTTGTTTTACTGTGGACTCTCTGTGTTTTTCAGGCAGCTTGGCCTCTTTTAAAGTGGTGTTTGTTTCAAAATCGTTTTTTTGCTGTGACTGTGTGAATTCCCTTGCTAGTTTAGTGGCTCCCCCCCCCCCCTGCCCCCCTTTTTTTCACCCCTATTCTTAGTAAAAAAGACTACATAGACCTTTCCGAGTGTGGTTTTAGGAGACTGTTTTTTAATCTGTTTGTGTGATTTAAACTGTGCTTACAAGCTGTCTGCCCCCCTGTCTTTTTTTGCCTTAAAAAGCCCGATTTTTAGAGTGTGCGCCCAGAACTATTGCAGTGTTTGTCTCTTAAACAATCTCCCCCTTACCTGAAAAGTAGACTCTGCTAGCTTGAAAGTGTGGATTCAGCCTGTCTGTATCCAAGGAGATACTGAATAGAGCACCAGTAGCCCCCCCCAGGCCCCAGGGACTGGACTTGGCTGATTGGCTCCCTGAGTCTCTGCTGCACCTGAGGACCGCCCCCCCCCCCCCCCACCTGCTCTGGCTCCTTAAGTTTGTGGAGGGAAGGCCAAAGACAGGCACCTCCATTTTGTGTTCCTCTGTGCATTCTCTCCTGTGTCCTGATACAGCCCAGTGTTCAAGGATTGCAAAGAGACCTAGGTAAGGAGCCCAAAGATATTTTCTAGTCAAATAGTATTAATTGTTCAAACAGTGTTTGTTTTACTGTGGACTCTCTGTGTTTTTCAGGCAGCTTGGCCTCTTTTAAAGTGGTGTTTGTTTCAAAATCGTTTTTTTGCTGTGACTGTGTGAATTCCCTTGCTAGTTTAGTGGCTCCCCCCCTCCGCCCCCCTTTTTTTCACCCCTATTCTTAGTAAAAAAGACTACATAGACCTTTCCGAGTGTGGTTTTAGGAGACTGTTTTTTAATCTGTTTGTGTGATTTAAACTGTGCTTACAAGCTGTCTGCCCCCCTGTCTTTTTTTGCCTTAAAAAGCCCGATTTTTAGAGTGTGCGCCCAGAACTATTGCAGTGTTTGTCTCTTAAACAATCTCCCCCTTACCTGAAAAGTAGACTCTGCTAGCTTGAAAGTGTGGATTCAGCCTGTCTGTATCCAAGGAGATACTGAATAGAGCACCAGTAGCCCCCCCCAGGCCCCAGGGACTGGACTTAGCTGATTGGCTCCCTGAGTCTCTGCTGCACCTGAGGCCCCCCCCCCCCCCCACCTGCTCTGGCTCCTTAAGTTTGTGGAGGGAAGGCCAAAGACAGGCACCTCCATTTTGTGTTCCTCTGTGCATTCTCTCCTGTGTCCTGATACAGCCCAGTGTTCAAGGATTGCAAAGAGACCTAGGTAAGGAGCCCAAAGATATTTTCTAGTCAAATAGTATTAATTGTTCAAACAGTGTTTGTTTTACTGTGGACTCTCTGTGTTTTTCAGGCAGCTTGGCCTCTTTTAAAGTGGTGTTTGTTTCAAAATCGTTTTTTTGCTGTGACTGTGTGAATTCCCTTGCTAGTTTAGTGGCTCCCCCCCCCCCCCTGCCCCCCTTTTTTTCACCCCTATTCTTAGTAAAAAAGACTACATAGACCTTTCCGAGTGTGGTTTTAGGAGACTGTTTTTTAATCTGTTTGTGTGATTTAAACTGTGCTTACAAGCTGTCTGCCCCCCTGTCTTTTTTTGCCTTAAAAAGCCCGATTTTTAGAGTGTGCGCCCAGAACTATTGCAGTGTTTGTCTCTTAAACAATCTCCCCCTTACCTGAAAAGTAGACTCTGCTAGCTTGAAAGTGTGGATTCAGCCTGTCTGTATCCAAGGAGATACTGAATAGAGCACCAGTAGCCCCCCCCAGGCCCCAGGGACTGGACTTAGCTGATTGGCTCCCTGAGTCTCTGCTGCACCTGAGGCCCGCCCCCCCCCACTTGCTCTGGCTCCTTAGGTTTGTGGAGGGAAGGCCAAAGACAGGCACCTCCATTTTGTGTTCCTCTGTGCATTCTCTCCTGTGTCCTGATACAGCCCAGTGTTCAAGGATTGCAAAGAGACCTAGGTAAGGAGCCCAAAGATATTTTCTAGTCAAATAGTATTAATTGTTCAAACAGTGTTTGTTTTACTGTGGACTCTCTGTGTTTTTCAGGCAGCTTGGCCTCTTTTAAAGTGGTGTTTGTTTCAAAATCGTTTTTTTGCTGTGACTGTGTGAATTCCCTTGCTAGTTTAGTGGCTCCCCCCCCCCCTGCCCCCCTTTTTTTCACCCCTATTCTTAGTAAAAAAGACTACATAGACCTTTCCGAGTGTGGTTTTAGGAGACTGTTTTTTAATCTGTTTGTGTGATTTAAACTGTGCTTACAAGCTGTCTGCCCCCCTGTCTTTTTTTGCCTTAAAAAGCCCGATTTTTAGAGTGTGCGCCCAGAACTATTGCAGTGTTTGTCTCTTAAACAATCTCCCCCTTACCTGAAAAGTAGACTCTGCTAGCTTGAAAGTGTGGATTCAGCCTGTCTGTATCCAAGGAGATACTGAATAGAGCACCAGTAGCCCCCCCCAGGCCCCAGGGACTGGACTTAGCTGATTGGCTCCCTGAGTCTCTGCTGCACCTGAGGCCCGCCCCCCCCCACTTGCTCTGGCTCCTTAGGTTTGTGGAGGGAAGGCCAAAGACAGGCACCTCCATTTTGTGTTCCTCTGTGCATTCTCTCCTGTGTCCTGATACAGCCCAGTGTTCAAGGATTGCAAAGAGACCTAGGTAAGGAGCCCAAAGATATTTTCTAGTCAAATAGTATTAATTGTTCAAACAGTGTTTGTTTTACTGTGGACTCTCTGTGTTTTTCAGGCAGCTTGGCCTCTTTTAAAGTGGTGTTTGTTTCAAAATCGTTTTTTTGCTGTGACTGTGTGAATTCCCTTGCTAGTTTAGTGGCTCCCCCCCCCCCCTGCCCCCCTTTTTTTCACCCCTATTCTTAGTAAAAAAGACTACATAGACCTTTCCGAGTGTGGTTTTAGGAGACTGTTTTTTAATCTGTTTGTGTGATTTAAACTGTGCTTACAAGCTGTCTGCCCCCCTGTCTTTTTTTGCCTTAAAAAGCCCGATTTTTAGAGTGTGCGCCCAGAACTATTGCAGTGTTTGTCTCTTAAACAATCTCCCCCTTACCTGAAAAGTAGACTCTGCTAGCTTGAAAGTGTGGATTCAGCCTGTCTGTATCCAAGGAGATACTGAATAGAGCACCAGTAGCCCCCCCCAGGCCCCAGGGACTGGACTTGGCTGATTGGCTCCCTGAGTCTCTGCTGCACCTGAGGCCCGCCCCCCCCCCCCCCACCTGCTCTGGCTCCTTAAGTTTGTGGAGGGAAGGCCAAAGACAGGCACCTCCATTTTGTGTTCCTCTGTGCATTCTCTCCTGTGTCCTGATACAGCCCAGTGTTCAAGGATTGCAAAGAGACCTAGGTAAGGAGCCCAAAGATATTTTCTAGTCAAATAGTATTAATTGTTCAAACAGTGTTTGTTTTACTGTGGACTCTCTGTGTTTTTCAGGCAGCTTGGCCTCTTTTAAAGTGGTGTTTGTTTCAAAATCGTTTTTTTGCTGTGACTGTGTGAATTCCCTTGCTAGTTTAGTGGCTCCCCCCCCCCCCACCCCCCTTTTTTTCACCCCTATTCTTAGTAAAAAAGACTACATAGACCTTTCCGAGTGTGGTTTTAGGAGACTGTTTTTTAATCTGTTTGTGTGATTTAAACTGTGCTTACAAGCTGTCTGCCCCCCTGTCTTTTTTTGCCTTAAAAATCCCGATTTTTAGAGTGTGCGCCCAGAACTATTGCAGTGTTTGTCTCTTAAACAATCTCCCCCTTACCTGAAAAGTAGACTCTGCTAGCTTGAAAGTGTGGATTCAGCCTGTCTGTATCCAAGGAGATACTGAATAGAGCACCAGTAGCCCCCCCCAGGCCCCAGGGACTGGACTTAGCTGATTGGCTCCCTGAGTCTCTGCTGCACCTGAGGCCCCCCCCCCCCCCCCCACCTGCTCTGGCTCCTTAAGTTTGTGGAGGGAAGGCCAAAGACAGGCACCTCCATTTTGTGTTCCTCTGTGCATTCTCTCCTGTGTCCTGATACAGCCCAGTGTTCAAGGATTGCAAAGAGACCTAGGTAAGGAGCCCAAAGATATTTTCTAGTCAAATAGTATTAATTGTTCAAACAGTGTTTGTTTTACTGTGGACTCTCTGTGTTTTTCAGGCAGCTTGGCCTCTTTTAAAGTGGTGTTTGTTTCAAAATCGTTTTTTTGCTGTGACTGTGTGAATTCCCTTGCTAGTTTAGTGGCTCCCCCCCCCCCCCCTGCCCCCCTTTTTTTCACCCCTATTCTTAGTAAAAAAGACTACATAGACCTTTCCGAGTGTGGTTTTAGGAGACTGTTTTTTAATCTGTTTGTGTGATTTAAACTGTGCTTACAAGCTGTCTGCCCCCCTGTCTTTTTTTGCCTTAAAAAGCCCGATTTTTAGAGTGTGCGCCCAGAACTATTGCAGTGTTTGTCTCTTAAACAATCTCCCCCTTACCTGAAAAGTAGACTCTGCTAGCTTGAAAGTGTGGATTCAGCCTGTCTGTATCCAAGGAGATACTGAATAGAGCACCAGTAGCCCCCCCCAGGCCCCAGGGACTGGACTTAGCTGATTGGCTCCCTGAGTCTCTGCTGCACCTGAGGCCCCCCCCCCCCCCCCCCCACCTGCTCTGGCTCCTTAAGTTTGTGGAGGGAAGGCCAAAGACAGGCACCTCCATTTTGTGTTCCTCTGTGCATTCTCTCCTGTGTCCTGATACAGCCCAGTGTTCAAGGATTGCAAAGAGACCTAGGTAAGGAGCCCAAAGATATTTTCTAGTCAAATAGTATTAATTGTTCAAACAGTGTTTGTTTTACTGTGGACTCTCTGTGTTTTTCAGGCAGCTTGGCCTCTTTTAAAGTGGTGTTTGTTTCAAAATCGTTTTTTTGCTGTGACTGTGTGAATTCCCTTGCTAGTTTAGTGGCTCCCCCCCCCCCCCTGCCCCCCTTTTTTTCACCCCTATTCTTAGTAAAAAAGACTACATAGACCTTTCCGAGTGTGGTTTTAGGAGACTGTTTTTTAATCTGTTTGTGTGATTTAAACTGTGCTTACAAGCTGTCTGCCCCCCTGTCTTTTTTTGCCTTAAAAAGCCCGATTTTTAGAGTGTGCGCCCAGAACTATTGCAGTGTTTGTCTCTTAAACAATCTCCCCCTTACCTGAAAAGTAGACTCTGCTAGCTTGAAAGTGTGGATTCAGCCTGTCTGTATCCAAGGAGATACTGAATAGAGCACCAGTAGCCCCCCCCCCGGCCCCAGGGACTGGACTTTAGTTAACTTGCTCCTTATATAGGTTCCTCGTGGTTGTTGCACATGCTGTTATGATAGGTTCTTTTGGGAGATGGTGTTTCATTGGTTGCTAGCTCCAGGGATGCATTTATGATTGGTGGATAGGGCTGGGGATTCTGATTGGCTGTTGGTTCTAGGGATGTGATTGGTGGATAGGGCTGGGATTCTGATTGGCTGTTGGTTCTAGGGCTGTGATTGGTGGATAGGGCTGGGGATTCTGATTGGCTGTTGGTTCTAGGGCTGTGATTGGTGGATAGGGCTGGGGATTCTGATTGGCTGTTGGTTCTAGGGCTGTGATTGGTGGATAGGGCTGGGGATTCTGATTGGCTGTTGGTTCTAGGGCTGTGATTGGTGGATAGGGCTGGGGATTCTGATTGGCTGTTGGGTTCTAGGGCTGTGATTGGTGGATAGGGCTGGGGATTCTGATTGGCTGTTGGGTTCTAGGGCTGTGATTGGTGGATAGGGCTGGGGATTCTGATTGGCTGTTGGTTCTAGGGCTGTGATTGGTGGATAGGGCTGGGGATTCTGATTGGCTGTTGGTTCTAGGGCTGTGATTGGTGGATAGGGCTGGGGATTCTGATTGGCTGTTGGGTTCTAGGGCTGTGATTGGTGGATAGGGCTGGGGATTCTGATTGGCTGTTGGGTTCTAGGGCTGTGATTGGTGGATAGGGCTGGGATTCTGATTGGCTGTTGGGTTCTAGGGCTGTGATTGGTGGATAGGGCTGGGGATTCTGATTGGCTGTTGGGTTCTAGGGCTGTGATTGGTGGATAGGGCTGGGGATTCTGATTGGCTGTTGGGTTCTAGGGCTGTGATTGGTGGATAGGGCTGGGATTCTGATTGGCTGTTGGTTCTAGGGCTGGGGCTGTGATTGGGGGTCAGGAAATAGGGCTGTGACTGGAGATTAGGGCTGGGTCTCCCACTAATTGGCTAAATTAGGGTTTAAAAATCGGATTGGCTAGGGTTAGGACCAGCTTCTTATTGGCCAGTAGGGCTATAAAAGGCTATGATTCAGGGCGTCTGAGCCCGGGCGTCGAGGCAAAGGGCGGAGAGGACAAGGGCAGCTGTCTGTTTGGGTCTGTTCGGGACAGGTAGGGACTAGGGCCAGAAATGCTGCCCAATTCCCATTCTCATTCCACCAGAAATGGTTTCTGTCCCAACACATCCCTCAACATGCAAACACATTATCCGCAAAGATATCCAATTCATGCATCACAAACTGATTACAGACATAATGCATTGCCCCACCACCCAACACAATACCCTACATACAACACATATACACATACACCCCATAACTATTACAGTCAAACACCTTCATACTCACAGCAAACACTACTCTATCCCCTCCCACTAACACTACCTGCCACCACCCACACAATACAAAACTACAACATACAACTCTCTCAGTTTCAGTCTCCCAGATACACACTCTCTACACATACCAACCAAAAACACTATCCGCTGTTCGCTTCACACAGACCGCCTGAACTCATAACAATGCCCAAACCCTGCCTTCAAACACATCATCTACACACACTCTTCCCCTCTGCTCAACAATTACACACAACCATACAATTCCCACATTTCACTCCACCACACATATTACGTCTTCCAGTCATCTCAACTAATACTTATCTCCCTGACACACATCCATCACCTCATATACACCTCATACATTCATCTCCAAAACACATCAACACCCCATCTAACACTCAAATTCCACTTAACAGCACTAACTCGCATACAAGTCCCTCACCAAAAACAACTACACCAATAACCCCTCTCATTATTCCACAAAAACAATACCAACCACAAACATCAGCACATCAAAGCAACACAAACTTACATTACACTCTTCATCATACCCACTCTCACCCCCAAGAATACACACAGGATACAAATTCCACCCTATCTCCACCCCTACCCCCCCACTCTTCACAAACACCTACCACAAGCACCCCATCCCAGCAACCTTCATTCAGTCGCCTCTCCTCCATTGCACAATTTAGAGCCTTACATCATGATCCACATGCTCCTCCCCCACCCCTAACCCATACTCCTTCCACTCTAAACAAACGCAAACATAATAAAAAACATGCCACTCATAGCAACCTCGCATCCCCTTGTTTGTTTCATAATAAAACTACCCTACAAAAAACACTACACTCCTCATGGCTCTCTTAGCCACCAAGTTCACCACCCACACACACAGACCCAACAAAATGCCTCCTTAACCTGCTGGAAGAGGAACACTATGTTGAAAAGCAAGACTATTGTGAGCCTCAAACAGTCAACACAACTAGCAACACTCCTGCTTCAAGCTCACATTGTACTACCTACCCTTCTACTAAACAAAACAACACTACCACTAACACACCCTATCTAAACTGCCAGCTCATAAATGCTCGATCACTCTCAAAAAACAAGCACCACATCTACGACCTGCTCACAGACACACAACCTGACTTACTATTCATTACGGAAACCTGGTTGGGAGATGACATGGCACCAGTATTGCACGAAGCCCTTCCTCCAGGCTATCAAACCATCACACAAAACCGTATAGGCAAGAGAGGAGGTGGACTAGCTATTATATTCAAACAGGCAATAAACCTCAGTAAAACAGACAACATCTCCATACAAGGTTGTGAAGCCCTCCTTACCAGATGCCACCCTACTCCAACTTCCACCTGTAACTTTCTCCTCCTTTACAGACCTCCACCTAACAACTCCACTTTCCCAGATGCCTTTCTTGACAAAGGGCCTGATTCTAACTTTGGAGGACGGTGTTAAACCGTTCCAAAAGTGGCGGATATACCACCTACCGTATTACGAGTTCCATAGGATATAATGGACTCGTAATACGGTAGGTGGTATATCCGCCACTTTTGGGACGGTTTAACACCGTCCTCCAAAGTTAGAATCAGGCCCATAGTCTCAAACCTTATTACACTATACTCCAATCTATGCATTCTTGGGGATCTAAACATTTGGTTTGACAAACCCAATATGCCCCATCCAAAAGCTATCACCACTGGCCTACTCGCATTGAATCTACATCAGATTGTACACTATCCCACACACATCGCTGGTCACATCCTAGATGTCATTTCTGCTAAGCCTGAACTTGTTACTATTCATAGCATCACACCAACCACCTGGTCAGACCACCATCTGATAACTTTCCGACAGACAACTCCACAAATCAACACACCCCACAACCACCTACATACATACACCTATCGACCATGGAGAAAACTCAATTTGGATCACTTAGAAACACAACTAACAGCAAAGACAGATCTAGATAGAATCAATTCTGTACCTAAACTTTATGAGTGGCTACAGGAAGCTTTTGATGTCCTAATACCACTCAGAAAAACTAAACATGACAAAAGAAAACCAACACCTTGGAGAAACACAGAACTTAAAAAGATTAAAAAACAAATCAGAAAGTTGCAGCGGACCTGGCTCAAAACAAACAACAGTCAAGACAAACTGCAGCTACACAAACTTAACAGGATATACAAATCATCAATCAAAAAAGCTAAAAAAAGATACTACTCAGACAGAATTCTAAATGCTCAATCTACAACCAAGGAATTTTACAAAATTCTCAATGAATTTCGAAAACCCACATGCATGGAAGGAAGTCATCCCACCACTCAAGATTTCACAAACAAATTGGCAACTCACTACACAACCAAGGCAGACACACTGGACTCCTATTTAAAACAGAAGAAAACCATCAGCACCAACCCCTTTACTAAAATACCCTTTAAGAATAAACCATCCCAACCTCTACAGTCCTTCAAACAAATATCCCAGGATGAATTTATGGATTTAGTCAAAGCAAGCAGACCTTCTGGTTGCCCTTCTGACCCTTGCCCACCACAGATCTTCAAGAACATCCTGCTATCTACTTCCGCTGCCACACCTGTAAAAAGAATCATCAACAACTCTTTAACTTCAGGAACTTTTCCTACAGACCTGAAAAAGGCATACATACGACCATTATTAAAGAAAACAAATCTAGACCCGCAAGACCCAAACAACTACAGACCTATCACAAATGGACCTTTCCTGGGCAAATTGATAGAAAGAGCAGCATTCTCCCAGATGTCACAATTCATTGAAGACAACTCTATACTTTCAGACTTCCAAACTGGATTCCGCCCAGAAAGAAGCACTGAATCGGCACTCATGGCAATCTGGGACGATCTTAAAAACACAGTTGACCGAAATGGAGTTGCTGCACTACTTCTCTTGGACCTCTCAGCTGCCTTTGATACAGTTGACCATGACACCCTAACTCAAAGACTCCACAAAGCCGGCATACAAGGGATTGCGCTCGACTGGATTACTTCCTATCTCCAAAAAAGAACAAATATCATCCACTCACCCCCCTTCTCATCCGAACCCTACCTCACAAAAACAGGGGTCCCCCAAGGGTCAATCATCTCACCTTTGCTTTTTAACATCTACATGATATCTTTACCAGAACTGATCAATGATTTCCATCTCACATGCTACAACTATGCAGATGACACACAAATACTACTTCAATTAGAAGACCCCAAAAACATTGAAAACTCTCAAATCTTCAGTTGCCTCAGAGCCGTTGATCAGTGGATGACCTGGAGCCATCTCAAACTAAATACCTCCAAAACTGAAATACTCACATGTGGTGACTGGAAACATTATGACCCTCTGTGCGGCTGGCCTGACGATCTCGGACCACCTCCTCAATTATCCAAGGAAGTGAAAAACCTAGGAATCACCATGGATTCCAAACTAACTTTGAATGCCCAAGTAGACAAATTAGCACGCACAAGCTTCATCACCTTAAAGACTTTACGACGCATTTTCCCTCACCTCGGATTTCCACACAAGGTGCAAGCTACTATCTCACTTGTATTATCCAAACTGAATTATGCCAATAGCCTCTACCATGGATCATCTCTATCTGTTATGAAAAAACTACAACGTATCCAGAATTCCGCAGCCAGGCTACTACTACATATAAAGCCGCAAGCCCACATCTCCCCTGCCTTGAGAGCACTACACTGGCTACCCGTTGCCAGAAGATGCACTTTCAAGCTGCTTTGTATCACCCACAAAGCTATACATGGAACAGGACCGCTTTTCATCAGAAAGAAAATTACCAAATACATCCAACAAAGAACCCTCCGCTCAAGACTGGCACCCCGCCTTAGAACACCACCATACAAGAAAAAGACTGTAGGTGGTACATCCTTCTCCGTCCAAGCAGCCAAACTATGGAATTCATTACCCCCAACTATAAGAGCCACAGATAACTTTCTTGTTTTCAGGAAACTACTCAAGAGTTGGCTCTTTCCTTCATAACCACCTTTTTCAAACAACTATGAACTGCATATGCCTATGGGGATAAATATTTTTTTCAGATTATATGTATATTTCTATTGATTTATAGTTTCTTTGGAAACTAAAGCAAGGCTGTGCGCCCAGAGATCCCATAGCAGAAAAAGATCTAGAATCCTTCCTGGAGGTGAACTGATGATGTACTAGAGCGTAATCTGTATCTGACTGTGACGCGCAGGTTCTATCTCCCTCTCCTGGAGACACAGAGTAGAAGGTTCTCCCTTTATGAAGCACCTGTAAGCTCCGCCCGCTGAGCCACGCCCCGTCCACCCTCGAAGTAGGTAAAGGAATTCCCGCCTTTTACCAGGATGACGGACAGCTTTCCAAAACGACCCCACTGCGTTTACCGCCGATTCCGGTGGTGCGTTGTTGATGCACAGAAGCACGAGGACATCTCCACAGAGACACACTAGTAACAATAACATTGCCAATGGCACACAAGGTTGCTGGAGACGTTTACCCCGTGGCCCATCAGGTACCCCTAGTGTACAATATAAACGGGGCGTATAAAACATGCTAGGTAACGCTTACTGACATACTCGTAGAAAATACTCCGGTTGGTTCGGTCACGATGCTCATTTTTACAGAAACTAAACCTCAACAGGAAACACTTACCAATATAAACGTAGCAGGTGCCCCAGTTGAAGCTCAGCTTCTGGAAAGGACAAGCCACCCTAACTCTCGGGCTTGGCAAAGATAAAGCAAGGCTGTGCGCTCAGAGATCCCATAGCAAAAAAAGATCCAGAATCCTTCCTGGAGGTGAACTGATGATGTACTAGAGCGTAATCTGTATCTGTATCTGACTGTGACACGCGGGTTCTATCTTCCTCTCCTGGAGACACAGAGTAGAAGGTTCCCCCTTTATGAAGCACCTGTAAGCTCCGCCCGCTGAGCCACGCCCCGTCAACCCTCGAAATAGGTAGGGGAATTTCCCACCTCTTGCCAGAATGATGGACAGCTTTCCAAGGCGACCCCACTGCGTTTGCCGCCGACTCGCGTGGTGCGTCGTTGATGCGCAGGGGCGCGAGGACATCTCCGTGGGGACGCACTAGTGGCAATGACATTGCCGGGGGCACACAAGGTTGCTGAAGACGTTTTGCCCCCGTGGCCCATCACGTACCCTAGTGTACAATGTGGACGCGGCAGATGCCGCGGTTTGAAGCTCACCTTCTGGAAAGGACGGCCCACCCTGGCTCTTGGGCTTAGCAGGGATGGGGCGGGGCGGGGCTGTGCGCTCAGAGATCCCATGGCGGAGGGGATCTGGAATCCTTCCTGGAGGTGAGTTGATGATGTGCTGGAGCGTGGTCTGTGTCTGACTGGGACGCGTGGTTTCTGTCTTCCTCTGCTGGAGACAGAGTGGAGGGTTTCTCCCTTTGTGGAGCACCTGTGGGCTCCGCCCGCTGGGCCACGCCCCGTCCACCCTCGAGGTAGGTGGGGGAGTTCCCGCCTTTTTACCAGGATGATGGATGGACGACTAAGTATTTTTTACCCATGTTTCTAGTTATGTATTGTATGTGCAGATGTGTGTGTATAGTCATGTGTGTGTGTGTGTGTATAAATATATATATATATATATATATGTGTATATGTTGTTTCTGTGCCTGGCATGTTTCTATGAATTTCTGCTCTCTTTTTATCACACTTATCTACTCATCGCTCTTATGTCATGTCTCTATCAAACTATCCTCCATTCTCACTCGGACTCATCCCAAATCCCTTCGACCACTTCCATCTCCTAAATATCTCTGCCTAAGCTCATCCCTCCACCTCCACATCTAACTCACCAAACCTCACTCTACCTCTGTGACCTCCCACACAACCCTACTAAATTCTCCTGCATTCATCTCACCCTGCTACTATGCTCTCCCTAACCCTTCCACATCCTCTTTCCCCTCCGCCCCCCTTTTATTCATCTCAAGCCTTTGGATTGAGCAAATGAAGGATAAACTCCAAATTAACACTTCTGGATTTCTTTCCTCCTCCACCCCTCCATTACTCCAGTCAATCTAACTAACAAACTCTCATATCCGCAACTCAAATTAACTCATAATAATACTAAAACTGTACTCCTTATTAAATTATACTAATCCATCACTAATTCTTGTTGGGTACCGGAGTAGCGTGCTACTCATCGAAAAGCGCTTCGACGCCTCGTCAGGGGTAGTAAGCGCTATATAAATACGATTACAATACAATACAATACAATACAATACAAGTGAGGTATCATTTCTATCGGGAGACTTGTGGGAACACTGGGTGGAAGGAAATTTGTGGCTCCTCTCAGACACGAGAGCTTTCTGTCACCAAAATGAGAGGAAAAAGTAATTTTTTGGATAAAGTTTGAGGTTTGCAAAGGATTCTGGGTAACAGAACCTGGTCAGAGCCCCACAAGTCACCCCATCTTGGATTCCCCTCGGTGTCTAGTTTTCAAAAATGCACAGGTTTGGTAGGTTTCCCTAGGTGCCGGCTGAGCTAAAGGCCAAAATCCACAGATAGGCACTTTGCAAAAAACACCTCTGTTTTCTTCGGGAAAACGTGATGTGTCCACATTGTGTTTTGGGGCATTTCCTGTTGCGGGCGCTAGGACTACCCACACAAGTGAGGTATCATTTTTATCAGGAGACTTGTGGGAACACTGGGTGGAAGGAAATTTGTGGCTCCTCTCAGACAAGAGAACTTACTGTCACCAAAATGAGAGGAAAAAGTATTTTTTTGGCCAAATTTTGAGGTTTGCAAAGGATTCTGGGTAACAGACCTGGTCAGAGCCCCACAAGTCACCCCATCTTATATTCCCCTCGGTGTCTAGTTTTAAAAAATGCACAGGTTTGGTAGGTTTCCCTAGGTGCCGGCTGAGCTAAAGGCCAAAATCCAAAGGTAGGCACTTTGCAAAAAACACCTCTGTTTTCTTTGGGAAAATTTGATGTGTCCATGTTGTGTTATGGGGCATTTCCTGTTGTGGGCAGTAGGCCTACCCACACAAGTGAGGTATTATTTTTATCGGGAGACTTGGGGGGAACGCTGGGTGGAAGGAAATTTGTGGCGCCTGTCGGATTCCAGATCTTTCTCTCACAGACAGGACAGGAAAAAGTGTTTTTTTGGCCAAATCTTGAGGTTTGCAAAGGATTCTGGGTAACAAAACCTGGCGAGAGCCCCACCAATCACCCCATCTTGTATTCCCCTCGGTGTCTAGTTTTAAAAAATGCACAGGTTTGGTAGGTTTCCTTAGGTGCCGGCTGAACTAAGGGCCAAAATCCACAGCTAAGCACGTTGTAAAAAACAACTCTGTTTTCTATGGGAAAATGTGATCTGTCCATGTTGTGTTTTGGGTCATTTCCTGTCACGGGCACTAGGCCTACCCACACAAGTAAGGTAGCATTTTTATCGAGAGACTTGGGGAAATGCTGGGTGGAAGGGAATTTGTGGCTCCTTTCATATTCCAGAACTTTCTGTCACCAAAATGAGAGGAAAAAGTGTTTTTTAACCAAATTTTTAGGTTTCCAAAGGATTCTGGGTAAAAGAACCTGGTGAGAGCCCCACAAGTCACCCCATCTTGGATTCCCCTAGGAGTCTAGTGTTAAAAAATGCACAGGTTTGGTAGGTTTCCCCGAGCTAGAGGCCATAATCCACAGGTAGGCACTTTGCAAAAAACACCTGTTTTCTCAGAGAAAATGTGATGTGTCCATGTTTGTTTTGGGGTATTTCCTGTCGTGGGCACTAGGCCTACCCACACAAGTGAGGTATCATTCTTATCAAGAGGATTGGTGAAATACTGGATGGAAGGAAATTTGTTTTTCCTCTCAGATTCCAGAACTTTCTGTCACAGAAATGAGAGGAAAAAGTGTTTTTTTTGGCCACATTTTGAGGTTTGCAAAGGATTCTGGGTAACAAAACCTAGTGAGAGCCCCTCAAGTCACCCCATCTTGGATTCCCCTCGGTGTCTAGTTTTAAAAAATGCAGAGGTTTGGTATGTTTCCCTAGATGCCGGCTGAGCTAAAGGCCAAAATCCAAAGGTAGGACTTTGGAAAAAACACCTGTGTTTTCTTTGGGAAAATTTGATGTATCCATGTTGTGTTTTGGGGCATTTCCTGTTGCGGGCACTAGGCCTACCCACACAAGTGAGGTGTTATTTTGATCAGGAGACTTGGGGGAACACTGGGTGGAAGGAAATTTGTGGCTCCTGTTGGATTCCAGAACTTTCTGTCACAGAAATGAGAGGAAAAAGTGTTTTTTTTTAGCCAAATTTTGAGGTTTACAAAGGATTTTGGGTAACAAAACCGGATGAGAGCCACACAAGTCACCCAATCTTGGATTCCCCTTGGTGTCTAGTTTTAAAAAATGCACAGGTTTGGTAGGTTTCCCTATGTGGCAGCTGAGCTAGAGGCCAAATTCCACAGTTATGCACTTTGCAATAAAACACTTCTGTTTTCTTTGGGAAAACGCAATGTGTCCACATTGTGTTTTGGGGCATATCCTGTCGCGGGCGCTAGGCCTACCCACACAAGTGAGGTATCATTTTTATCAGGAGACTTCAAGGACGCTAGGGTCAAAAAAAAATTGTGGCTCCTCTCAGATTCCAGAACTTTCAATCACCGAAATGTGAGGAGAAAGTGTTTTTTTAGGCAAATTTGGAGGCTTGCAAAGGATTCTTGGTAACAAAACCTGGTAGGAGCCCCACAAGTCACCCCATCTTGGATTTCCCTAGGTGTCTAGATTTAAAAAATGCATAGGTTTGGTAGGTTTCATTAGGTGCCAGCTGAGCTAAAGGCCAAAATCCACAGGTAGGCACTTTACAAAAAACACCTCTGTTTTCTTTGGGAAAATTTGTTGTGTTCCTGTTTTGTTTTGGATCATTTCCTGTTCCGGGCAGTAGGCCAAATATTTTTATCGGGACGCTTGGGGGAACGCTGGGTGGAAGGAAATTTGTGGCTCCTCTCAAATTTCAGAACTTTCTGTCACCAAAATGTAAGGAGAAATATTTTTTTAGCCAAATTGGGAGGTTTGCAAACGATTCTGGGTACAAAACCAGGTAAGAGCCCCACAAGTCACCCCATCTTGGATTCCCCTAGGTGTCTAGTTTAAAAAAATAGGCAGGTTTGGTAGGTTTCCCTAGGTGCCGGCTGAGTTAGAGGCCAAAACTAACAGGTAGGCCCTTTGCAAAAAACACCTCTGTTTTCTTTGGGAAAATGTGATGTGTCCACATTGTGTTTTGGGGCATTTCCTGTTGTGGGCGCTAGGCCTGCCCACACAAGTGAGGTATCATTTTTGTCGGGAGACTTCAGGGACGCTAGGGTGGAAGGAAATTTGTGGCTCCTCTCAGATTCTAGAACTTTTGGTCACCGAAATATGAGGAGAAAGTGTTTTTTTAGGAAAATTTAGAGGCTTGAAAAGGATTTGGGGTAACAAAACCTGGTAAGAGCCCCCCAAGTCACCCCATCTTGGGTTCCCCTAGGTGTCTAGTTTTCAAAAATGCACTGGTTTGGTAGGTTTCCTTAGGTGGAGGCTGAGCTAGAGGCCAGAATCCACAGGTAGGCACTTTGCAAAAAACACCTCTGTTTTCTTTGGGAAAACTTGATGTGTCCATGTTGTGTTTCGGTGCATTTCCTTTTGCTGGCACTACGCCTACCCAAACAAGTGAGGTATCATTTTTAGCAGGATACTTGGGGAAACACTGGGTGGAAGGAAATTTGTGTCTCCTCTCAGATTTCAGAACTTTCTGTCACCGAAATATGAGGAGAAAGTGTTTTTGAACCATATTTTGAGGTTTGCAAAGGATTCTGGGTAACAAAATCTGGTGAGAGCCCTACAAGTCACCCCATCTTGGATTCCCCTAGGTGTCTAGTCTTAAAAAATGTGCAGGTTTGCTTGGTTTCCATAGGTGTCGTCTGAGTTAGCGGCCAACATCCACAAGTAGGCATTTTGCAAAAACACCTCTCTTTTCCTTGGGAAAATGTGATGTGTCCATGTTGTGTTTTCGGGCATTTGCTGTCACAGGAACAAGGCCTACCTACACAAGTGAGGTATCATTTTTATTGGGAGACTTGGGGGAATGCTGGGTGGAAGAAAGTATGTGGCTTCTCTCAGATTCCAGAACTTTCTGTAACCGAAATGTGAGGAGAAAGTGTTTTTTTAGCCAAATTGTGAAGTTTCCAAAGAATTCTGGGTAACAGAACCTGGTCAGAGCCCCACAAGCCACCCCATCTTGGATTCCCCTAGGTGTCTAGTTTAAAAAAATGCACAGGTTTGGTAGGTTTCCCTGAGCTAGAGGCCAAAATCCACAGGTAGGCACTTTGCAAAAAACACCTCTGTATTCTCTGGGAAAATGTGATGTGTCCATGTTGTGTTTTGGGGCATTTCTTGTCGCGGGCGCTAGGCCTACCCACACAAGTGAGGTATCATTCTTATCAGGAAACTTGTGGAAATGCTGGGTGGAAGGAAATTTGTGGCTCCTCTCAGATTCCAGAACTTTCTGTCACCGAAATGAGAGGAAAAGTGTTTTTTTGGCCAAATTTTGAGGTTTAAAAAGGATTCTGGGTAACAAAACGTTGTGAGAGCCCCACAAGTCACCCCATCTTGGATTCCCTTAGATGTCTAGTTTTCAAAAATGTGCAGGTTTGCTAGGTTTCCCTAGGTGCCAGCTGAGCTAGAGGATAAAATGTACAGCTAGGCACTTTGCAAAAAACACATCAGATTTCAACGTAAAAATGTGATGTTTCCATGTTGCGTTTCGTGTTGCGAGCATCAGGCCTACCCTCACAGTTGAGGTAACATTTTTATCGGGAGACTTGGGGGAACACAGAATAGCAAAACAAGTGTTATTGGCCCTTGTCTTTCTCTTCATTTTTCCTTCCAGATGTAAGACAGTGTGTAGAGAAGACGTGTAATTGAGAGATGCCCTGTAATTCAGTAATTCACATGCTAGTATGGGCACCCCGGAATTTATAGATGTGAAAATAACCACTGCTTCTCAACACCTTTTCTTGTGCCCATTTTGGAAATACAAAGGTTTTCTTGATACCTATATTTCACTCTTTATATTTCAGCAAATGAATTGCTGTATACCTGGCATAGAATGAAAACCTATTGGTAGGTGCAGCTCATTTATTGCCTCTGGGAACCTAGGGTTCTTGATGAACCTACAAGCCCTATATATCCCCGCAACCAGAAGAGTCCAGCAGACATAACGGTATACTGCTTTCAGAAATCTGACATTGCAGGAAAATGTTACAGAGCAAAACATAGAGGTAAATGGCTGTTTTTTCACCTCAATTTCAATATTTCTTTGTTTCAGTTGTTGTTTTCTGTACGAAACCCTTGTAGGATCTGCACAAATTATTCATTTCTGAATTCAGAATTTTGTCTACTTTTCAGAAATGTTTAGGTTTCTGGGATCCAGCATTGGTTTCACACCCATTTCTGTCACTGACTGGAAGGAGGCTGGAAGCACAAAAAATGGTACAAATGGGGTATGTCCCAGGAAAATGCCAAAATTGTGTTGAAATTTGGGTTTTATGATTCAAGTGTGCCTGTTCCTGAAAGCTGGGAAGCTGGTGATTTTAGCACCACAAACCCTTTGTTGGGATGTCATTTTCAGGGAAAAAATCACAAGCCTTCATCTGCAGCCCTTTTTTAGCATTTTTTAAAAAAACGAAATGTTCACCGTAGTTTGGCTAATTTCTTGGTCTCCTTCAGGGAACCCACAATGTCTGGGTATCTCTAGAATCCCTAGGATGTTGGAAAAAAAGGACACAAATTTGGTGTGGGTAGCTTATGTGGACAAAATGTTATGAGGGCCTAAGCACGAACTGCCCCAAATAGCCAAAAAAAGGCTTGTCATCTGAGGGGGAAAAGTGAGCCCTGACCCTTCAAGTGGTGCCTCTCTAGTCCTGGACCTTTGGAAGTGGTGCTAAGGGTGCCCAGATAGCCTAAATCCAAAGCTTGCTGTGCTGTGTGAAAGGGAGACTGCAAGAATGTGCCATATCTATCAAGATATGGCGCATTTCAGTCTTCTGCCTGTGCTGGCACACAATCTGCAGTCTAGTGCCAACGCAGGCACCCTTGCACCATGGAACAAGGGTTCTATTGTTACAAGCAGGATTGCTTTGTGCAGGAAGGTACACCTTTCTGTACAAAAACAATACTTAGTGGCATTTGCCTCTTTCTAAGTGTGCTGCACAATACAACACACTTGAAAAAGTAAACCATGAGGAGAAAGAAAGACATTTTTTTTTGTTGCACCACTCGTGGGAAGCATACAATACCGACACATTGCCAGACCTGCCAGTGTTGGTAAATCTCTGAAGTCTTCAGAATACATATGTGGATGTGTGGGAACACCCAGGCTCCACCCATGTATTGCCTCCTTCACACTGAGTAATGCACGGCAGCGAGTTTCGCTGCTTTGCGTTATTCCAGATTTACTAAGTTATAAAGGACCATTCAAGGTGGACTTGCATGGCTTGGTATATCTCGTTCTAGGTTTTGCAACACCGTGTGTCCCCTTGCATGGCACAAGGGTGATGCAAACCCTTAATAAATCTGTGTTAAAGTCCAATCAAAGAAATTTACATCACAAATTAATCCAGCAGGTCCCCAAAAATAACACTCCCTCTTCAGACACTGCCAGTTTTCTTGCCCCACTAAACTTTACAGTCTTAGACTTTTTTCTCTGCAATTTCTTTTAAGTCTGAAGGTAAACTGATTCCTGGCCCAATCCACTTTGTTTATCAGAACCATGCTCTATATTGGTCAGCCATATGTTTGACTTTGCTATGTCTTGCATAATTAGATTTTTGTGGTCGGCACTTCGGTGCTATTTTCCAGTTAAATATTAATTAAAAATTCATAACTCCAGTTCTGTTCATTGGAGTCAAATAATTTATTAAAACTTACTCTGTTTTTCTAAATTGCTGTGGGACTTTTATTGTGTTTTGTTTACACTTTATCACTGTTTTTGTGCCGCACAAATACTTTACACCTAACCTTTAAGTTAAGCCTGACTACATTTGTGCCATGCTACCATAGAGTTAAGCACAGGTTTATTTAGTGACCTTTGTGGTTCACTCGGACAAGGATTGTGTCTCTTGTTTGAGAAGGGCCCACTGCCAACAATCCAATTTCTCACAATATGACATCACCATTAGGGGTGTTCTGGGTAAATAGGGGAAGAACATGTACCAATTGTCTTTGAGATGTCAGGATTCCAGAGCAACAAGGAGTGAGAGTCTTAATTTGATGGTCCATGGTAAGAAGTCCTAGATTTTTCACTGAAGGTTTGGGGAGTTTGGAGGGACACAGGGAGTTACGCCACCTACATCTGGTCCAAAGGTTGATATATCTCTGAAACACTAGTTTGTTTTTTCACCATTCAATTTCAGGGAATGTGTGCCAATCCATTCTAAACCTGAAGTCAGGCAGTTACAAAGATGGATTAGTACCTGACTCTTGTGACAGGATGAAAAGTTGTGCATCATTAGCCGTAGGTTATTGGGCTAAAACAAATGACTGAATGATCTCAACCAGTGGATGCAGGTTAACATTAAAAAACGTAGGGCCCAGGGATGATCCCTGTAAATGCATCAAGTTTTGGGGAAACTAGTCGACATGAAAGGCTTGATGGAAACTTGAAGGCGTGATCAGAAAGGAATGAAATGAGCCATTCTAGTGCATCTTTTACTGCCCTCCTATTTTCAACAGCTTGCCATATTTCCTGGCTAATCTTTTCTTTCCTCTTCCTTGTCTTGGTCCCCAAGTATATTTCACTGTTCTCTATATACATTGAAGAATCCTGTCCATTTTCTTGCCGGCTGTATCTGAAGCTGGCTCAGCCTTATCTTCCATGTCTGCCAGGAGTTTGAACCTGTTCTTTTCTGTAAGATTAATGCCTTCTTCGTCTTGGACACATCAAAGTGCTATTATTCTGATTTATTCTGATTTAGCATCCAGTTTTACTGAGCTTCAGCTGCACAAGAGCAGTTACTAGATACTGACTATAGGAAGTTGGCTCTGTATGCACTATTTCAAAGTAAGGAATAGTATGCACAGAGTCCAAGGGTTCCCCTTAGAGGTAAGATAGTGGCAAAAAGAGATAATACTAATGCTCTATTTTGTGGTAGTGTGGTCGAGCAGTAGGCTTATCAAAGGAGTAGTGTTAAGTATTTGTTGTACATACACACAGGCAATAAATGAGGAACACACACTCAGAGACAAATCTAGCCAATAGGTTTTGTTATAGAAAAATATCTTTTCTTAGTTTATTTTAAGAACCACAGGTTCAAATTCTACATGTAATATCTCATTTGAAAGGTATTGCAGGTAAGTACTGTAGGAACTTTGAATCATTACATTAGCATGTATACTTTTTACATAAAACACAATAAGCTGTTTTAAAAGTGGACACAGTGCAATTTTCACAGTTCCTGGGGGAGGTAAGTTTTTGTTAGTTTTGTCAGGTAAGTAAATCACTTACAAGTCTCAGGTTTGGGTCCAAGGTAGCCCACCGTTGGGGGTTCAGAGCGACGCCAAAGTTACCACACCAGCAGCTCAGGGCCGGTCAGGTGCAGAGGTCAAAGAGGTGCCCAAAACACATAGGCTTCAATGGAGAGAAGGGGGTGCCCCGGTTCCGGTCTGCCAGCAGGTAAGTACCCACGTCTTCGGAGGGCAGACCAGGGGGGTTTTGTAGGGCACCGGGGGGGACACAAGTTCACACAAAAAGTTCACCCTCAGCGGCACTGGGGCGGCCGGGTGCAGTGTAGAAACAAGCGTCGGGTTTTCAATGTAAATCAATGAGAGACCAAGGGATCTCTTCAGCGTTGCAGGCAGGCAAGGGGGGGGGGGGCTCCTCGGGGTAGCCACCACCTGGACAAGGGAGATGCCCTCCTAGGGGTCTCTCCTGCACAGGAGTTCTGTTCCTTTAGGTGCTGGGGGCTGCGGGTGCAGGGTCTTTTCCAGCCGTCGGGAAATGGAGTTCAGGCAGTCGCGGTCAGGGGGAGCCTCGGGATTCCCTCTGCAGGTGTCGCTGTGGGGGCTCAGGGGGGACAACTTTGGTTACTCACGGACTCGGAGTCGCCGGAGGGTCCTCCCTGAGGTGTTGGTTCTCCACCAGTCGAGTCGGGGTCGCCGGGTGCAGTGTTGCAAGTCTCACGCTTCTTACGGGGAGTTGCAGGGGTCTTTAAATCTGCTCCTTGAAACAAAGTTGCAGTTTTTTTGGAGCAGTGCCCCTGTCCTCGGGAGTTTCTTGTCTTTCTTGAAGCAGGGCAGTCCTCAGAGGATTCAGAGGTCGCTGGTCCCTAGGAAAGCGTCGCTGGAGCAGGTTTCTTTGGAAGGCAGGAGACAGGCCGGTAAGTCTGGGGCCAAAGCAGTTGGTGTCTTCTGTTCTTCCTCTGCAGGGGTTTTTCAGCTCGGCAGTCTTCTTCTTCTTGTAGTTTCAGGAATCTAAATTCTTAGGTTCAGAGGAGCCCTTAAATACTAAATTTAAGGGTGTGTTTAGGTCTGGGGGGTTAGTAGCCAATGGCTACTAGCCCTGAGGGTGGGTACACCCTCTTTGTGCCTCCTCCCAAGGGGAGGGGGTCACATCCCTAATCCTATTGGGGAATCCTCCATCTGCAAGATGGAGGATTTCTAAAAGTTAGAGTCACTTCAGCTCAGGACACCTTAGGGGCTGTCCTGACTGGCCAGTGACTCCTCCTTGTTATTCTCATTATTTTCTCCGGCCTTGCCACCAAAAGTGGGGGCCGTGGCCGGAGGGGGCGGGCAACTCCACTAGCTGGAGTGTCCTGCGGTGCTGGCACAAAGGGGTGAGCCTTTGAGGCTCACCGCCAGGTGTGATAGCTCCTGCCCAGGGGAGGTGTTAGCATCTCCACCCAGTGCAGGCTTTACTGGCCTCAGAGTGACAAAGGCACTCTCCCCATGGGGCCAGCAACATTTCTCGGTTGTGGCAGGCTGCTGGAACCAGTCAGCCTACACAGATAGTCGGTTAAGGTTTCAGGGGGCACCTCTAAGGTGCCCTCTGGGGTGTATTTTACAATAAAATGTACACTGGCATCAGTGTGCATTTATTGTGCTGAGAAGTTTGATACCAAACTTCCCAGTTTTCAGTGTAGCCATTATGTTGCTGTGGAGTTCGTGTAAAACAGACTCCCAGACTATATACTCTTATGGCTACCCTGCACTTACAATGTCTAAGGTATTGCTTAGACACTGTAGAGGCACAGTGCTCATGCACTGGTGCCCTCACCTATGGTATAGTGCACCCTGCCTTAGGGCTGTAAGGCTTACTAGAGGGGTAACTTATCTATACCTGCATAGGCAGTGAGAGGCTGGCATGGCACCCTGAGGGGAGTGCCATGTCGACTTACTCGTTTTGTTCTCACCAGCACACACAAGCTGGCAAGCAGTGTGTCTGTGCTGAGTGAGGGGTCTCCAGGATGGCATTAGACATGCTGCAGCCCTTAGAGACCTTCCTTGGCATCAGGGCCCTTGGTACCAGGGGTACCACTTACAAGGGACTTATCTGGATGCCAGGGTGTGCCAATTGTGGAATCAAAAGTACAGGTTAGGGAAAGAACACTGGTGCTGGGGCCTGGTTAGCAGGCCTCAGCACACTTTCAATTCAAAACATAGCATCAGTAAAGGCAAAAAGTCAGGGGGTAACCATGCCAAGGAGGCATTTCCTTACACAACCCCCCCCCCCCCCCCAAACGAAAGAAAATGAGACTAACCTTTGCCAAGAGAGTCTTCATTTTCTAAGTGGAAGAACCTGGAAAGGCCATCTGCATTGGCATGGGCAGTCCCAGGTCTGTGTTCCACTATAAAGTCCATTCCCTGTAGGGAGATGGACCACCTCAACAGTTTTGGATTTTCACCTTTCATTTGCATCAGCCATCTGAGAGGTCTGTGGTCAGTTTGAACTAGGAAGTGAGTACCAAAGAGGTATGGTCTCAACTTCTTCAGGGACCAAACCACAGCAAAGGCCTCCCTCTCAATGGCACTCCAACGCTGTTCCCTGGGGAGTAACCTCCTGCTAATGAAAGCAACAGGCTGGTCAAGGCCATCATCATTTGTTTGGGACAAAACTGCCCCTATCCCATGTTCAGAGGCATCTGTTTGCACAATGAATTGCTTGGAGTAATCTGGAGCTTTTAGAACTGGTGCTGTGCACATAGCTTGTTTCAGGGTGTCAAAGGCCTGTTGGCATTCTACAATCCAGTTTACTTTCTTGGGCATTTTCCTGGAGGTGAGTTCTGTGAGGGCTCTCACAATGGATCCATATCCCTTCACAAACCTCCTATAGTACCCAGTCAAGCCAAGGAATGCCCTGACTTGAGTCTGGGTTTTTGGAGCTGCCCAGTCCAGAATAGTCTGGATCTTAGGCTGGAGTGGCTGAACTTGGCCTCCACCTACAAGGTGTCCCAAGTAAACCACAGTTCCCTGCCCTATCTGGCATTTGGATGCCTTGATAGAGAGGCCTGCTGATTGCAGAGCCTTCAAAACCTTCTTCAGGTGGACCAGGTGATCCTGCCAGGTGGAGCTGAAGACAGCAATATCATCAAGATAAGCTGCACTAAAGGATTCCAACCCAGCAAGGACTTGATTCACCAACCTTTGGAAGGTGGCATGGGCATTCTTTAAACCAAAGGGCATAACAGTAAACTGATAATGCCCATCAGATGTGGAGAATGCTGTTTTCTCTTTTGCTCCAGGTGCCATTTTGATTTGCCAGTACCCTGCTGTTAAGTCAAAGGTACTTAAGAATTTGGCAGCACCTAATTTGTCAATCAGCTCGTCAGCTCTAGGAATGGGATGGGCATCTGTCTTGGTGACAGAATTAAGACCTCTGTAGTCCACACAAAACCTCATCTCTCTCTTTCCTTCTTTGGTGTGAGGTTTGGGGACTAAGACCACTGGGCTAGCCCAGGGGCTGTCAGAGTACTCAATTACTCCCAATTCCAGCATCTTGTGGACTTCCACCTTGATGCTTTCCTTAACTTGATCAGACTGTCTGAAGATTTTGTTTTTGACAGGCATGCTGTCTCCTGTGTCCACATCATGGGTACACAGGTGTGTCTGACCAGGGGTTAGGGAAAAGAGCTCAGCAAACTGTTGTAGGACCTTCCTACAGTCAGCTTGCTGTTGGCCAGAGAGGGTGTCTGAATAGATCACTCCATCCACTGAGCCATCTTTAGGGTCTGATGAGAGGAGATCAGGGAGAGGCTCACTCTCAGCTTCCTGCTCCTCATCTGTTACCATCAACAGATTCACATCAGCCCTATCATGGAAGAGTTTTAGGCGGTTTACATGGATCACCCTCTTGGGGCTCCTGCTTGTGCCTAGGTCCACCAGGTAGGTGACCTGACTCTTCTTTTCCAGGATTGGGTAAGGGCCACTCCATCTGTCCTGAAGTGCCCTTGGAGCCACAGGCTCCAAAACCCATACTTTCTGCCCTGGTTGAAATTCAACCATTGCAGCCTTTTGGTCATACCAAAACTTCTGGAGCTGTTGGCTGGCCTCAAGGTTTTTACTTGCCTTTTCCATGTACTCTGCCATTCTTGAGCGAAGGCCAAGTACATAGTCCACTATGTCTTGTTAAGGCTCATGAAGAGGTCTCTCCCAGCCTTCTTTAACAAGAGCAAGTGGTCCCCTTACAAGGTGGCCAAACAGAAGTTCAAAGGGTGAGAACCCTACTCCCTTCTGAGGCACCTCTCTGTAAGCGAAAAGCAGACATGGCAGGAGGACATCCCATCTCCTTTTGAGTTTTTCTGGAAGCCCCATGATCATGCCCTTTAATGTCTTGTTGAATCTCTCAACAAGGCCATTAGTTTGTGGATGATATGGTATAGTGAACTTATAAGTTACTCCACACTCATTCCACATGTGTTTTAGGTATGCTGACATGAAGTTGGTACCTCTGTCAGACACCACCTCCTTAGGGAAACCCACTCTGGTAAAGATACCAATGAGGGCCTTGGCTACCGCAGGGGCAGTAGTCGACCTAAGGGGAATAGCTTCAGGATACCTAGTAGCATGATCCACTACTACGATGTACATATTTCCTGAGGCTGTGGGAGGTTCAAGTGGACCCACTATGTCCACACCCACTCTTTCAAAGGGGACCCCCACCACTGGAAGTGGAATGAGGGGGGCCTTTGGATGCCCACCTGTCTTACCACTGGCTTGACAGGTGGGGCAGGAGAGGCAAAACTCCTTAACCTTCTGGGACATATTGGGCCAGTAGAAGTGGTTGACTAACCTCTCCCACGTCTTGGTTTGTCCCAAATGCCCAGCAAGGGGAATATCATGGGCTAAGGTCAGAATAAACTCTCTGAAACTCTGAGGCACTACCACTCTCCTAGTGGCACCAGGTTTGGGATCTCTTGCCTCAGTGTACAGGAGTCCATCTTCCCAATAGACCCTATGTGTTCCATTTTTCTTGCCTTTGGACTCTTCAGCAGCTTGCTGCCTAAGGCCTTCAAGAGAGGGACAGGTTTCTTGTCCCTTACACAACTCTTCCCTTGAGGGTCCCCCTGGGCCCAAGAGCTCAACCTGATAAGGTTCCAGTTCCATAGGCTCAGTTCCCTCAGAGGGCAGAACTTCTTCCTGAGAAGAGAGGTTCTCTTTTTCTTGTTGTGTTGCAGCTGGTTTCCCAGCTGACTTTCCTTTTCTCTTGGTAGGCTGGGCCTTTCTTCCAGACTCCAGCTCTACTTTTTCACCCTGTGCCTGGCACTGTGCCCTTGTCTTGACACACACCAGTTCAGGGATACCCAGCATGGCTGCATGGGTTTTCAGTTCTACCTCAGCCCATGCTGAGGACTCCAGGTCATTTCCAAGCAAACAGTCTACTGGGATATTTGAGGAGACCACCACCTGTTTCAGGCCATTGACCCCTCCCCACTCTAAAGTTACCATAGCCATGGGATGTTCTTTAGTCTGATTGTCAGCGTTGGTGACTGGATAAGTTTGTCCAGCCAGGTATAGGCCAGGGGAAACCAGTTTCTCTGTCACCATAGTGACACTGGCACCTGTATCCCTCAGGCCCTCTACACTTGTCCAATTAATTAAGAGCTGCTGCCTATATTTTTGCATGTTAGGGGGCCAGGCAGCCAGTGTGGCTAAATCCACCCCACCCTCAGAGACTAATGTAGCTTCAGTGTGACACCTGATTTGCTCTGGGCACACTGTTGATCCCACTTGGAGACTGGCCATTCCAGTTTTAGCTGGATTGGAGTTAAAAGTGGTATCTTTCTTGGGACAGGCCTTGTCTCCAGTTTGGTGTCCAGACTGACTACAGCTACGACACCAGGCCTTTTTGGGATCAAAGTTTTTACCCTTGTACCCAGAATTGTTTTGTGAAGAGGCTCTGGGCCCACCCTCCTGTGCAGGTTTTTGGGGGCCTGTAGAAGACTCTTTACTATTTTTGTTTTTGGCTATCTCACCACCCTTCCCCTGGGGAGGTTTTGTGACCCCTTTCTTTTGGTCACCCCCTGTGGAAGTTTTGGACACCCTAGTCTTGACCCAATGGTCCGCCTTGTTTCCCAATTCTTGGGGAGAAATTGGTCCTAGGTCTACCAGATGCTGATGCAGTTTGTCATTGAAACAATTACTTAATAGGTGTTCTTTCACAAATAAATTGTACAGCCCATCATAATTACTTACACCACTGCCTTGAATCCAACCATCTAGTGTTTTTACTGAGTAGTCTACAAAGTCAACCCAGGTCTGGCTCGAGGATTTTTGAGCCCCCCTGAATCTAATCCTATACTCCTCAGTGGAGAATCCAAAGCCCTCAATCAGGGTACCCTTCATAAGGTCATAAGATTCTGCATCTTTTCCAGAGAGTGTGAGGAGTCTATCCCTACACTTTCCTGTGAACATTTCCCAAAGGAGAGCACCCCAGTGAGATTTGTTCACTTTTCTGGTTACACAAGCCCTCTCAAAAGCTGTGAACCATTTGGTGATGTCATCACCATCTTCATATTTATTTACAATCCCTTTAGGGATTTTCAACATGTCAGGAGAATCTCTGACCCTATTTATGTTGCTGCCACCATTGATGGGTCCTAGGCCCATCTCTTGTCTTTCCCTTTCTATGGCTAGGATCTGTCTTTCCAAAGCCAATCTTTTGGCCATCCTGGCTAACTGGATGTCCTCTTCACTGGAGTTTATCCTCAGTGATTTCAGAGAGGTTGGTCCCTCCTGTGAGGGAACCAGCATCTCTGACTATGATTTGTGGAGTCAGGGCTTGAGAGGCCCTGTCCTCCCTAGATAGGACTGGTGGGGGGGAATCACCCTCCAAGTCACTATACTCATCCTCTGTGTTGCCATCCTCAGAGGGGTTGGCTCTTTCAAACTCTGCCAACAGCTCCTGGAGCTGTAGTTTGGAAGGTCTGGAGCCCATTGCTATTTTCTTTAGTTTACAGAGTGACCTTAGCTCTCTCATCTGTAGATGGAGGTAAGGTGTGGTGTCGAGTACCACCACATTGACATCTGTATTAGACATTATGCTTCTAAAAGTTGGAATACTTTTTAAGAATCTAAAAACTAGTTCTAGAATCTAATTCAAACTTTTACCAAACTTTTAAACTCTAAAAGCAATGCTAACAACGGACTAACACAAGGCCCTAGCAGGAATTTTTAAGAATTTAGAAAAATAGTTCAAATTGCAAAAATCAATTTCTAATGACAATTTTTGGAATTTGTCGTGTGATCAGGTATTGGCTGAGTAGTCCAGCAAATGCAAAGTCTTGTACCCCACCGCTGATCCACCAATGTAGGAAGTTGGCTCTGTATGCACTATTTCAAAGTAAGGAATAGTATGCACAGAGTCCAAGGGTTCCCCTTAGAGGTAAGATAGTGGCAAAAAGAGATAATACTAATGCTCTATTTTGTGGTAGTGTGGTCGAGCAGTAGGCTTATCAAAGGAGTAGTGTTAAGCATTTGTTGTACATACACACAGGCAATAAATGAGGAACACACACTCAGAGACAAATCCAGCCAATAGGTTTTGTTATAGAAAAATATATTTTCTTAGTTTATTTTAAGAGCCACAGGTTCAAATTCTACATGTAATATCTCATTTGAAAGGTATTGCAGGTAAGTACTGTAGGAACTTTGAATCATTACATTAGCATGTATACTTTTTACATAAAACACAATAAGCTGTTTTAAAAGTGGACACAGTGCAATTTTCACAGTTCCTGGGGGAGGTAAGTTTTTGTTAGTTTTGTCAGGTAAGTAAATCACTTACAAGTCTCAGGTTTGGGTCCAAGGTAGCCCACCGTTCAGAGCGACCCCAAAGTTACCACACCAGCAGCTCAGGGCCGGTCAGGTGCAGAGGTCAAAGAGGTGCCCAAAACACATAGGCTTCAATGGAGAGAAGGGGGTGCCCCGGTTCCGGTCTGCCAGCAGGTAAGTACCCGCGTCTTCGGAGGGCAGACCAGGGGGGTTTTGTAGGGCACCGGGGGGGGACACAAGTTCACACAAAAAGTACACCCTCAGCGGCACTGGGGCGGCCGGGTGCAGTGTAGAAACAAGCGTCGGGTTTTCAATGTAAATCAATGAGAGACCAAGGGATCTCTTCAGCGTTGCAGGCAGGCAAGGGAGAGGGCTCCTCGGGGTAGCCACCACCTGGACTAGGGAGAGGGCCTCCTGGGGGTCACTCCTGCACAGGAGTTCCATTCCTTTAGGTGCTGGGGGCTGCGGATGCAGGGTCTTTTCCAGCGGTCGGGAAATGGAGTTCAGGCAGTCGCGGTCAGGGGGAGCCTCGGGATTCCCTCTGCAGGTGTCGCTGTGGGGGCTCAGGGGGGACAACTTTGGTTACTCACGGACTCGGAGTCGCCGGAGGGTCCTCCCTGAGGTGTTGGTTCTCCACCAGTCGAGTCGGGGTCGCCGGGTGCAGTGTTGCAAGTCTCACGCTTCTTGCGGGGAGTTGCAGGGGTCTTTAAATCTGCTCCTTGAAACAAAGTTGTAGTTCTTTTGGAGCAGTGCCGCTGTCCTCGGGAGTTTCTTGTCTTTCTTGAAGCAGGGCAGTCCTCAGAGGATTCAGAGGTCGCTGGTCCCTAGGAAAGCGTCGCTGGAGCAGGTTTCTTTGGAAGGCAGGAGTCAGGCCGGTAAGTCTGGGGCCAAAGCAGTTGGTGTCTTCTGTTCTTCCTCTGCAGGGGTTTTCAGCTCGGCAGTCTTCTTCTTCTTGTAGTTTCAGGAATCTAAATTCTTAGGTTCAGGGGAGCCCTTAAATACTAAATTTAAGGGCGTGTTTAGGTATGGGGGGTTAGTAGCCAATGGCTACTAGCCCTGAGGGTGGGTACACCCTCTTTGTGCCTCCTCCCAAGGGGAGGGGGTCACATCCCTAATCCTATTGGGGAATCCTCCATCTGCAAGATGGAGGATTTCTAAAAGTTAGAGTCACTTCAGCTCAGGACACCTTAGGGGCTGTCCTGACTGGCCAGTGACTCCTCCTTGTTATTCTCATTATTTTCTCCGGCCTTGCCGCCAAAAGTGGGGGCCGTGGCCGGAGGGGGCGGGCAACTCCACTAGCTGGAGTGTCCTGTGGTGCTGGCACAAAGGGGTGAGCCTTTGAGGCTCACCGCCAGGTGTGACAGCTCCTGCCCGGGGGAGGTGTTAGCATCTCCACCCAGTGCATGCTTTGTTACTGGCCTCAGAGTGACAAAGGCACTCTCCCCATGGGGCCAGCAACATGTCTCGGTTGTGGCAGGCTGCTGGAACCAGTCAGCCTACACAGATAGTCGGTTAAGGTTTCAGGGGGCACCTCTAAGGTGCCCTCTGGGGTGTATTTTACAATAAAATGTACACTGGCATCAGTGTGCATTTATTGTGCTGAGAAGTTTGATACCAAACTTCCCAGTTTTCAGTGTAGCCATTATGGTGCTGTGGAGTTCGTGTAAAACAGACTCCCAGACCATATACTCTTATGGCTACCCTGCACTTACAATGTCTAAGGTATTGCTTAGACACTGTAGGGGCATAGTGCTCATGCACTAGTGCCCTCACCTATGGTATAGTGCACCCTGCCTTAGGGCTGTAAGGCCTACTATAGGGGTGACTTATCTATACCTGCATTGGCAGTGAGAGGCTGGCATGGCACCCTGAGGGGAGTGCCATGTCGACTTACTCGTTTTGTTCTCACCAGCACACACAAGCTGGCAAGCAGTGTGTCTGTGCTGAGTGAGGGGTCTCCAGGGTGGCATAAGACATGCTGCAGCCCTTAGAGACCTTCCTTGGCATCAGGGCCCTTGGTACCAGGGGTACTACTTACAAGGGACTTATCTGGATGCCAGGGTGTGCCAATTGTGGAATCAAAAGTACAGGTTAGGGAAAGAACACTGGTGCTGGGGCCTGGTTAGCAGGCCTCAGCACACTTTCAATTCAAAACATAGCATCAGCAAAGGCAAAAAGTCAGGTGGTAACCATGCCAAGGAGGCATTTCCTTACACTGACCAATGGCAATGTTCACTGCTATCTTCACTCTGACATCTTGCAGTGAGCGTCCCCAGGTGTTGCTTATCTTACAATTACCGATCTGGTTTCTGCCTCTGCCATTGGATCGGAACCAAGTTAGTTTGTGAGTATCACTGTGGAGGAAGAGAGTCTTTCTCCATTGGCGTTCACTATTTGACAATCTTACTTTCTCATTGTTCTATCTTAGTTCTTATTGTCATGTCCTGCTTTCAATCAAGTCACTGGTAACATTCTTCAGATTGTGGTTTGGCATGGATTCAAGCTTTGCTTGCATCTGGTAGCTCAGCTTGCAACTGCGGGTCAAATCTGAATGGCTGCAGAATTACAAGTAGTAGAAGGTAGAAGCAAAAAAAGCAGTCAAAAGAATGACAAGAGCAGATGAGTGCACGTACATGGATGGTCTTGCCAGCCAAGCAGAGGAGGCAGCCAGTAGCGGAGAATGGGGAAACGTCTTCAAGATCATGAACATAGTCAGTGGAAAATCTCGTTCAACATACAACACCAATATTATCAACAAGCAAGCTACTTGAGAAGGAAGCACACCGCACTGAACACTTCAAAGGAATTTTGAGCAAAACAGTAATAACAAGCTAAGTGGACATCCAAGAAGCAGAGACATACTTGGATGTGAACACTGCCCACCACAAGAAGAAGGAATCGCCAATGCCATCTGACCTCTCAAGGAAGGGAAAACTCCTGACCAAGACACCCTGAATGCAGAAAGGTTCAAGGCAGATCTGAAACATCAGCCAAGATCCTCCAACCACTGCTTACATTGATTTGGAAGGGAAAGAAAGTGAAAGTACCAGATGACTGAAAGGAAGGCATCATCATGAACACTACAAAGACGGGTGCATTGACCAACTGTAATAGCTGGTGTGGAATCACCCTTCTTTCAATCCTAAATCAAATCCTGGATAAAATCATTATACATCACATTCGTGTTGCTGTTGACAAGCAGTTACGAAAAGAACAGGCTGGATTCTGCAAGACCGAGCATGTGTTGATTATATTCTTTTTTCTATGCAACATCATATAACAGTGTACGGACTGGCAGACAACTCTACATCACCATCATTGATTTGAGAAAGCCCTTGATGGTATCCACACTGACAGTCTCTGGTGTGCACTGACAGCCTATGGCATACCACATCAGATAGTTCTCATGAATCAAGAGCTGCTATGACAATGTTACCTGCACGGTGGGAGATCGTGAGTATAGCTGTGAAATCAAGACTGGTGTGAGACATGGATACATGATGTCAGCATTGCTCTTCAGTCTACTCATTGGTTTGTTGCTAAGATACACAACAGATGACCAAGCCAGAGGCATCAGATGGACCTGATTCTCTGCACTGATGAACCTTGACTATGCAGATGGCCTAGTCTTGGATTCTCACAAACACCAGCATATCAAGCAAATGACATCTTGCCTCAACATCCAGGCAAAGCAAGTAGGCCAGAAGATCAACACAAAGAAATCAGAAGTTGGGCGTAGTTTGGGGCATCACAATAGTGGTTGTCCTCTGAGAGTACTCCACACCCCTCCTTCATCTGCTGACATCAACCATCTGATATCAAGGTTCCCGGGCCCCTGAGCTGATACTGCAGAATCGCTGATCAAGTGGGTACCACAATTAGCTAAGAGGATTGTGCCCCATTGCAAAATGATGACCTTGTGATGGCTTTTGGACTGGTGTTTGGATGGGGCAGCTGAGTGCCCTGAATAAGGGAGTGGTCTGGATCTGAGACTTGATCCGGCCGGTCACCTGGGGGCCCCCACACACCCTGCTGCTTGTGACAGACGGTGAGGTAGATAAATGCAGAAGGTGTGGGGGAGGCCGCTGCTGCTTATGGCAATCAGAGTGGATGCACTCAACCAGGGTGGGCCATTCGCAACAAGTGCCAGAGGCAGTCTAGGCCACTTCTTTGAACTGCCCGATGCTTTCCTCTTTCTCCCCACAATACAGATGATCCTGCCCATTTCTCATGCTGGTGAGGAGGGCCAGGGGCCCCCATTCAGGAGGAGACCTTAAAGACTTCTTGCTTTGCTGGGCTGGGCAGAGGGACCCCCTGTCACGAATACTGCCCTGTTGAGAGTGGTGGAGGGGTGAGATGATGAGACCCATCCCGCTGGACCCAACACTGCAGTGAATATCTCCCAGGCTAAAGAGGAGTGCCTGGCGTGGCTCATCCAATTACTCTCTGCTCCTAAAGGCCACGAAAGGGGACCTAGGCCCATAATGCCTGCAAGATATTTACTGAATGCGAGTTAGGGACTGGAATTGTGGCCTAAGGTGGGGTCCTCTGCCCCTGTTGTGAGACGTATGGGGATTTGATTTTGCCTTCTCTGCGAGGGAATGCTCTGCATGCTTGTGCCTGGGAAAGCAGAACTCCACTTGGCAGTACTGCAAGGAAACCCTGATGGCTCTGAGCCATCTTAAACATATGTCTTACAAATCTCTCCCTCCTGCTGCCTGACTTCTTCCCGCTGGTTGGTCATTTCCCACAGTTGCCTGGCTGCCGGTGCTGCTGCTTAATCAAGGCAAGTGGGCTTCCACATGTAACCATGTGGAAAGATAAGACCACTCGACCCCTCTCCTCCCAGTCCCGTATTGATCCATATACAACGGGTTCTGGGGGGACTGGAGGGGCCACGACGGGTAAGATAATGGCATTTGAAGGAGACCTGGCTATGACTCTGCAGGTAATTCATGCCTCCCAGACAGTAGTTGAAACTAAAATCAGCAAGGTACAGGTAGACGTAGTGCTCCTCTGCCAGGACCTGCTTAATGCCACTGGCAGACTCAATGAGGCAGAAGGGTGTATTTCTGCTGTTGAAGATGAGGTGTCCACCTTGATAGCAAAGGTTACTTCTTTCATTTCCCGGATCGCTGAACTCCACCAACGTGGAGAGGACACCGACTATAGCTCTAGGCACAACAACCACAGATTTGTGGGGATTCTCGAAGATGCAGAGTCAGTGCAGCCTGCTGTTGGACAAAATCTCCCATGTTTTACTGTGGAACGAGCGCCCAGGGCCCGCATGCCTAAACTGCCTCCTGGAGCACTGAGTAGGCCCATGATTGCCAGAATCCTCAACTTTAAAGATAGAGAACCCATCCTGAGGAAAGGTCAGTCCCTCGTGGACCTGAGATATCAGGAATCCAAAATCCTAATCTTCCCTGATTATACCAAGGAAGTGCCAACAATGTAGTGTTTACATGTATCAGTTAAACAAAAGCTCAAGGCCCTTAACCTTTACTACATACCCCGTTTCCCGCAATGCTCAAAGTATTCTGTGACAATAAAACACACTTATTTGACACTACAGAGAGTGCCTGGGATTGGTTGACTGCGGAAAAGCCACTTCGCTGACTGGGGCGCTGAACTCCCCCTCTGTTGTGGCCTCTGCAGAAGCCGGCTCGGACAAGGCTTGGAGCGGAAAAGGATCCAGACCTACTGGGGGCACCACAAGGCACAGGAGGTCTTGCTCTGAAGAGCTCTGATGCTTCAATACCACCAACCTAGAGCTCAGACCCACTGCTAGATGATGGAGTGGCCAACTAGGTGCTAGCCCTGGAGGGGGAGGGATGGAAGAGGCATCCCTTCTATCTTGTCTGCTGATGGGTGAGAGCCATCTTAGAGATACTTGCTGTGATGACAACGTTAGACAAACTTCATGAGGGGAACCTCTATAAACTCTGTATCACTGTGAAATGTTGGATGTCACAGATCTTGCATTAAGGAAGGGTCCACCAATCCACAGCTAATTTCATGTTAGTTTTAAGTTTTGTTGAAATTTTAAAGGTCACAGATGCTTCCTGGTATGATGTATGAGGTGAGGGCATGTGGGGGTTGTGGGTTCTCTTCATTGTATCTTCCTATATTTCACTGATTTCTATCTATCACTGCACTCAGCAAGATTGTCACATCACACTAATACATGTGCCACAGTTGGTACAACACTATTCCTTTCTATAAAGGCACAGCATCCCATGGTTGATTGCTTGGAGCATCCAGGGCGGTGCCCAACTATTTGACTTTGCCTTCTTACTTTACCTTCTCACGATGGCTTTCCATATTCTGTTGTGGAACTTTAATGGCCTAATAGACTGCATTAAGTAATCCATGGTGCTGCGCTATGCCTACCGGTTCCTTTCTTCTGTCCTGCTGCTTCAAGTAACACATTAGATGAGCATGCACTGCCCCTTTCTTTTGTGCTAAGGCTATGACATGGTGTACCATGCTGGATGTGCCAAGGGGTCCCGCAGGGTGGCAGTCCTTTTGAGTCACTCTTTTCCCATGAGGATTACAGTGCTCAATCCACAAGGCCATAACCCTGCCCGTGCTGTAAGTGTGGAAGGCTGGGGGCTGAAATACATGTGTATTTACACCCCCTACTGCACTTGACACCTTCCTTACTGCAATCAAGGTGATTATGACACCTCCTGATGGTTCTATGGTTGTGGGTGGTGACTTTACCGCAGTCTCTGCCCCTGAGATGGACTCCACTGGTGCAGTCTCTGTACATTTCTGTAATGGTGCTAGACCTTTGATTTATGCAACACCTGGAGACTGCGGAACCCCAAGCAATGACAATACACACACACATCAGTAACACATGTCTTGCATGCATGCATGCATTGATCTTATCTATATGCCCACCACTGACTGTCATCCGGTGTTCCAGTTACAGATTCTCCCATGCAGGGTCTCTGACCATGACTATGTCCTCCTTCACTTAGGTACGGTGAGCGATGCCACTCGCTCCCTGTCTGGAGGTTCAGCGCCTGCCATCTCCTAGATTAAACATACAGTCAGGCTCTAGAAGAGGAGATAATAGTATATTTCCAAACTAACAACAATATGATTTGCTCTGCCAGCACCCTATGGGTGGCTCATAAGGTCACCATTAGGGTCCGAAGAAAAAGTATTTACAGAGAGAAGGAGAAAACAAAACACCAACACATGACACAGCTCCAAGGCTTGTGCCTGGAAATGCATCCCACCACTGATTCTCATGGTGACATTCTTCAGCAGCTTAAATTGACCCGCACAGAGATCCACCTCCTATCACCCAAAGCAGTGAGGCAGATCTGGCATGCATCAACGGCAAGGGTGAATAGTTGGGAGACAAAATCCGTAAGTTGCTGTACTGGCTGGTGACCCAGCCTCTGGTTGAGCACTAATGGACAGCAATTGCTAGCTTCAGTGTACCACCCTGACATTGCCGAGACATTTGCTACATACTATAACCACCTCTACGTTGCAGTCCCCCAACTGCCGGTTGAAACGGACTCCAACTTCCTGAATGATGTTCCTCTTCCTCAGCTGTCTCCCACTTAGATACAGGCCTTGGACCAACCCTTAACAACAGAGAAGATCGGATCTGCTTTCTCTTTCCCTTGGCATTTGAAATGATGCTGGGGCCTGATAGGTATACCACAAAGTTCTATGTCAACTATAGGGAGGTTCTTGCTCACTGTTTAATTTAACTTATAAAAGAGGCAGTAGAGGCAGGTTCTTTCTCACGAGAAATTGATCAGGCTACCATTGTGGTCATCCCAAAGGCACATCCTCCATCCACGTTATGTGCAGACTATTGCCCAATCTCCTTAATTAATGGAGAGGGCAAAATCTTCATGACAAATGACAATCCTGGCCTCACACCTCAAACAAGTCCTCCAGTCTCTTGCACTTTCAGAGCAATGCAGATTTATGCCTGCCAGGAACACGAGGCACTGTCTTAGATGCCTCCATGTAGCTTTTGATTGTTGCTACCTACTCACACCTCTATTGGCTCTGCTTCTCACTGACATCGAGAAATCATTTGATGTGGTGGAATGGGGGTACCTCTCATGGGTTTTGCGGAGAGTGGGGATTGGTCCCTGCTTCCGCAGTTTTATCCGAGTGCTTTACTCTAAGCCGACTGAGCAAGTGCAGATTAATGGGGTGCTCTCTGACAAGTTCCCCATACGCTGAGGGACTTGGCAGCTCTGCCCTTTGTCCCCTTCACTCCTTGTGCTAGCAATCGAGCCTCTTGCTCGGCTTATTCGCAGCGATGAGCATATATGACGCTGGGAGTGGGACATGGGACACAAGGACCGTATCGCTTTACATGCAGATGATGTCCTTCTGTTCCTTTCGGCTCCTGATACCAGCAGTCCCTTTTGTCTTCAGATCCATTGAATCTTTGGAGAGACATCTGGACTACACACTAATCCAGTCCAGTCAATACAGGTGCCATTGTTGCCCTCGTTGAACTGTGTTGATTGGCAGACAAATATCCCAATGCGTCAGCTGAGCTTCCGCTACAGAGATATTCAGGTCGTGCTGCACCATGTACTGACCTGGTCCCTGAACCTTATCCCATTGACTCGTAGGGTCAAAGCAGACCTTAAGAGGTGGCTATCTCTCCCATTAAATATGATGGATAGTCCTGTATAAGATGAAGGTGTTCAAGTGGTTTTTATACCTCTTTCAAAATTTGCCACAGCTGCTGCCCATCATTGATTTTGCAGGAGACACTCGGTGACCATCTCCTTTCTCTGGCACAATTTCAGACCGCGCTCAGCATTTGTAAGTTGCCAGCGTGCTCTGTATGATAGTGGCCTTGGTATGGCCAACCTGTATCTTTACTACCTCACAGCTCCTGGTGATAAATGATTGGTGACATGGGGGATGGGCTGACCCCGCTGACACGGTGGAACTAGCCTTGCTGGGATTTCATCGAGTCATAGCTATTCTCTACCGTGCCGCTGTCCCTGCTGCCATGACAGAGGTGACCGGGGTGATCTTCCTTGAATTGCGGACTGCACTTCGTCACAATGGGTGGATCTCTAAACTCACCCAGCAAGCTCCCCCGTGGTAGGGTACATGGCTGAGTGAAATAGCTGTTCTGGAGATTTTTGCTTGTTGGAATGCCATTGCCATCTTGCAATTGGGAGATTATTGGTCTTGTAAGTAAGTAAATTTACTCCTTTTACATACTGCAAGCTACATGCGAGCTATCCTCAATTCAATTTCACAAATATTTGCAATTGCAGGAAGCTGTGCGTACCCATATCTCACCGACCTCAATCCCAGAATTTAGCCCCTTGGAGGATAAACTCCTGATGGGTGCCTTGGGGAAGGGTAGTGTCTCACACATATACCACACACTGAATATTAATGGCACTGATACATTGGAACACCTTCAAACCCGGTGGGGGGGGGGGGTGGTTGGGACTACTTGAAGATGAGGACTGGAGTGATTCAGTGATGGCCCCTAGAGTAATCATGATCCCTACCAGACTTTGTCTGGTGCAAGCGTATTATCTCTGTTATGCTTATATCACTCCTGATTGACTGGGGAAAGCAGGCCTTCTTTCCAGCCATGCCTGCTTCCACTGTTCACAAACTCCTGCAGACTTCTACCACATGGTTTAAACCTATCCTGTCATAACATGATACTGCACTGGTGTAGTTGCAGAACTATCATGCCAAGAGCAGATCGAATACTAATAGCAACAGTTACCATGGGGAGCAAGTGAGATATAGCAACCTGCCTAGAGAGGTTCTGGGACCCCTACACTGCCTCAGTGGCATCATGGAGTGGACTGGTGTCCCCCACAGGAAAAGCTGCTGAATGAGGCCAGAGGATGTCCCTACATGTATAACAAGATCTGAAGCAACTGGTGGGAAGGCTCTAGGATGGGTCAGCCATGGTAAATATAATTGTACATAGGCTAGTTAGCTACTCTGCTGGTTCCAATGTGGATTGCTGTATTTTCTGTATTCTAAATGCAGGTAAAAATTGTTGCACTATAATAACGAAAATGGATGTGACCTTTTGTACTGAAACCAATACAATTATTTATAAAAAAAGAAATCAGAATTTATGCCACTTAACATCCTAAAACCTTCACCAATCAAGGTGGATGGAGGAGACCAATCCAAGACTGAAGAGTTACATTACCTAGGCATTGCAATCAAACATGATTGAGGGGCAGGCAGTGACATAAAGAGCAGACTAGAACAAGGCCTGTAATTCCTTCAGGATGCTGCACAAAGTGTATAGGTTATCTCAGTACAGCATAAACACCAAGCTGAGGCTTTACAAATGATAGGTTCTGTGAGAAAGTCATCATTTTAGCCCTGATCACACCCCTTTTTTAGACTGATACTGGTGGTTACTGATGCTGACTGTGCCCTGGGGCTCTGCTAACCAGGTTCTGGGCTAGTCCTCTGCTTAAAAGGTATGTCCTCATTTGGCATAATTATAATTGCCTCTGACAACCTACCTAGGTAGAACATGTAGGTATAGGGACCCCAGTGGAGTTAGGGCACCCATAGGTGCACTGCTATGGTGTTTGGTGCCATTTTAAAGGCTGGCCTGCCTTTCTGGCTGCTTTGAAAACAAGTCAAGCCCAAATTCGACATTGGATTTTAAAGTGCTTCCAAAGTCTTAACCTACCTTATTTTTATATATATCACCCCTAAAGTCTGCCCTGTGTGCCCAAATGGTAGGGTGCCATGCAATTATAAGCATGGACATTTTAAAAGTTGTTCTATAAGCACTGGTGAGGGAACAACTGCAAATTTTGTTTTTCCCCATTGTAGTGCATCAGCTTCATAGGCTCACATGGAAAGGCTTTTTTTTTTTAAATTAATAAAGGATTACTTTTGATAGGAGTGAGCTAAGTATGTAATTCAATGTATCAAATTAAATAGAATAAATCTAACAACTTGCCAATGTTAGATTTATTAAAACTATTACTAGGAAAGAGTTTTATAACTTTTTCTAAAAATGTACTTAAAATCATCCCTTTAGTAGCTTTCCTGATTGGTCAGCCTCTACCAGGCCGAGCCAAGCTACCTTAATTAAGTCTATGGAAAACATGCAATAAATTATTATATTTATTCCATATGAAAGTAAAATACAATGTAGTGGGAAAACAAAAATGTCTTGGAAACCATAGATCATAATTGCTCAGACATGCCCCTTGTGGCAGAAGGCACAGTTAAAGTCACAAGTTTACAGTACCCTTGCTCATGTCAAAATATATATAATATTATACAGAGTCCAAGTACTAAATGTCGATAAGGTTTTGATCCCTTATTTGATTGTTGGGATCATCATCAGGACATGAAAATTATGTCTGAGATGCACATAAGTAGTCACTGACTATATAACCAAGAACTGTTAAAAGCAAGGGAAGAATAAAAGGAGAAAAGAAAGTAAGGTTCAGAGAGAGAAAAAAAGACAACAAAATGACTAGATTAAATATTGCTCTATGTCAAAAATATAATATGAATGTGCTTCCACACCATGTATCCCATGCGGGAAACATTCACCATGCAGGGGCTCGTGCTGTACCAACACTCGGATCAGGATGATAATTGAAGCTAGTAAACCACTGAATGTGTCCTAGAGCAGAAATGAATAAGGACCAATGTACATAGTCACTGGTGTGGCAAAAATAGTAAGCCCAATCAATGCTCACACAAACCAATCACTTTTTATTCAGAGGGTACACCAATGCAAGGTTATGTGCCATGAAACTGTGAAGTCATTCCATGCTTAAACAAACTAATCACTCAGTGAGTAGCGCAGCAGAATGGCTCTCATGGTACAACCCACCAGAATATACCTTTGTAGGGACATCTGTCAATTAAGAAGTCCTCAATAAATTGACTGTAGTTCTGATCCTCAATCAAAGCCCTCAAGTGGCAACTAGCAGTAATTACTGGAACCCCAAAAAACAAATTACTACCAGATTATCAGTAATAGAAACCAATTATGCAGCATGCGAGTTACCAACTGACCTTAGGGCAAAACGAGTTACAGGATGTCCCCATCAGAACCAACAGAGTCTAGAAAATAGCAATAGCAAGGCAAACCAATTATTACATGCGATAAAATCGGCATTCTATAACCCATGTTACCAGCTATATCACTCACCTCAACAGCATAAGGTGTACGCATGTGCCAGGATGCAAGCAAATTATTGGCAAAGAAAGACTGGAGCCAAAAGCAGTCTTGTGTCGTGCACCCAGTGTTTGTAGGGTAGGGACTACCTTTAAATAAGAATGGTGCACATGTGCCAGAATGCAAGAGAAGAGAATGCCTGGTGCTCAAAGCAGACACACATGGCGTGCCAAGAGATTATAAATCAGGGAGTGCATTTAAGTTAGAGTGACAGCCATTTTGAAGAAAATGGAATAAAAACTTGGGGAAAGCATGGTGGCCATCTTAGAATGGAGTATTTCTTCATATCAGGAAATAGCATACATATGAGTAATTATTGAATTAACAATTCCTTAGAACTCCAGTTATGGAGTAGGACGACATAGCTCATACATAACATTTCAAAGCAAGAAATGCTAAAAATACAAAGGAATGCCAGCCGCACTAAAAGGAAATAGCATGAGTGATTAGTAAGAAAAACAGTGAATAGCATGGTTGACATCTTACAGATCGGATACCGCCACAGGCAGCTATAACCCAAAAACAAGTTCAAATAGTATATGTATCCAGAGACTCATAACATACTTACAATGAACAATTAAGACAATACCAACCATTAAAGTGGTATACCATAGCAATGTAAGTCCCAACCAAGAGAGCTGATAAGTCCCACAGACACAGAGTCACTTTGTCTGGCAAGTTCATAAGCCTCAAATGAGTGCAGTCCAGTCCTCCATTTTCTTCAAACCAGAATGTAGACTATTGGTGCATAGTATTCATTTTAGTTCTTCCTTGTGGAGAAGCTTACCCAAATGCGCGCCCCTCTTTTGTGGGTTGACAATGGTGATTACCTGCCAGTGAAGGTCACTTACAGTGTGTCCTTCCTCCATAAAGTGTTCTGCCAATGGGGCATTAGCAACCTGACTTCGTAGGCGACTGAGGTGGTGACATGCGGATGCGCATCTTTTGCTTTGTTTGACCAATGTAGATTTTATTGCATGGACAAAAAATAGTGTATACAACATGTATTGAATTACAATTAGAGAACTGCTTCAGCTTAATTTTAATATTACCATATGCAAATTCTTTAGACTCTATTGTAAATTGACACACCACACAATGTCCATACATGAAGTGTCCCACCAAGGGAGGTAAACCCCAAAAACAGTAAGAGTAGAGTTTGTGATTTTAGGTGGCAAACTGATTCTAACCAAATGATCCTTAATGTTCCTATTCCTATTGAATGCAAACAATGGAGGCTCCAAATTCAATTCACTTGCATTAAGCACTGGCCTGTATTTGAGGATATGTTTCCTCATTTAATTGAATCCAGTACATAAAGTAGTGACACATGTTAAGGGTCAATCTATGCCCTATCCTTAGGGGGGTCAAACGTATATCCCTTGGGCAATACCATGTCCTCTTTAGGGCCTGTTTTACTCATTTCCGGGGATAATCCCTGGCATACGATTTATTCGCCAGAAAATTAGCCTCCAAAAAAGATCCTGCTTGAAAAAATAGTTCCTACGGATCAGAAGGAATTGTGAGTATGGTAAGCAATCTCTCAGAGCCCAGGGGTAATTGCTGTTATATGACAGTAGGGTATTCCTTTCAGTAGGTTTATGATGTAGAGATGTGATCAGTTTACCCTCAACACATTTTATTTTCAAATCTAGGAAGACAATTTCTGATCTGGTACGTGTAAGTGCAAATTTTAGCCCTTTACTACCGTCATTAATCTACTGGTTAAGTTCCAATAGGGTTTCTTCCGGGACATGCCAAATCAGAAAGACGTCATCAATATACTGTTCCCAAACAGCAATACTGTCCTGGCATGGGTTATTATAAGTGAGAATTTGATGTTTCTCCAAAATGTCCATGAACAGAATCACAAAACTGCGTGTAAAAACTGCTCCCATAGATGTCCCCTTTGTTTTTTTGATGGAAGTGCCAATCAAAAAAGAAACAATTACGAATGAGGAACGCTTCAAGAAGTTGAATTATGAATCATGGGGGGATGGGATGTGGGTGGGTTCTGTGTTCAAGAGTGTCCTGAATGATCTTGATCCCCTTGCCCTGTGGAATGTTTGGGTATAAGGAATCCACATCCCTGGCTATGGATACCAGTAGGTTACTTGAAAGACCATGGCTTAGCCTTGTGGATGATAAATAAGAGCTCCTGAATATGAGATGTTATACATCAACCTTAATGAGAAAATTGAGCCTCCATGCTCCATGATCTGGACATCTGAAACAAAACAGTTTAAAACCTGCAGGTATTTCAAAACCATTAAAGTCTGCCTTTTGAATAAGGCTATATTTCCATTATCCCAGAAGAACTGACATATGAGGATTTCCCTATTATTTCTTTGCTGCTAAAATCCTCTAGTATAACCAAATCAGAGATCTAAAACAAGTAAGCAGGTTTTCCAAATTCACTTCTTTCTGATGTTCCCTTGGGTTTTCAGTTCTATCTCAAGATACAGGATGCATATTTCTACATCCCTGTCCTGCAGTTTTTGCAGTTTCACTGCGGAGTAGTTCGAGTCAAAGTGCTATCCTTGAGGCTCTCAACATAAAGGTGATCACAAAAGATATCTGCATTAGTCAATTAGTAAGCATTTGACCTGCATCTCTGATTAGATGAATAGATGGTTATGGTGTTTCCTATGTCCAAGCACTTATTGAAAATGACACTATCTGTGACTTTCTTTATTCACAAGGTTTTCTTAACAAATGCCAGACAGTTGAACTTGGAACCAAGTCGAGAGTGCACCCTCATTAATAGATAGATCATTACTGTGCTGAGACAATGTTTCTTCCACCTCTGCTTAGTTGGAAAATAAATATTTACCTCTATTGCTCCTGTACTGTAGTGGCTGAAACCCAAGAGGACTATGAAATACTGCATGCCATGATCCCATAGGCATGATGCGATGTGAAATGTGTCTCTTCACCAGACATAAACTCTCATACTGGAAAAAAATCTAGAAATCCAGAAACACTGTACACGTTGATTCCTGGAATTCTTTTATTCAGTGATAGTTCTCAAAATCTTCTGAACAGTTCATCTGTCTTCCTAGCTTGAAATGAATTATTAAAGACACTAACATGCTCGGCTGGGTTTAACCTTACGGTCAATTTCACTGCAGGATTTCTGATCCCAATTGAAAGCAAGCAGGTTGTCTAAATGGAATGAACTTTCAACAGGCATTTGCGCACTCATGTTTCTTATCTTGAGCTAAGGGGGCATTACCTGGCAGCTCACACAGATAGCCTTGTGGTCAGTGATTCATTTGTGCCAGTGTTTTCCGGTGCTCCCAATGGCAGCTATTTCTTAACAGTGGCACTTTCATAGTCTATCACAAGGTGGAACTGTGTGATAATTTTGAAATGTGCATATTAATAGAGAACCTAATAATAATAGAATACATTAACAAAAAAGATACAATTGCATCTAGCACATTTTTACAGCTTTAAGTGACATGGAATATTCCAAACTGACACATTTGTAGGAGTGTGATGGTGTATAGTACTGGCAGGGATTTGGCAGCACAAGCAAGGCAAGGGCTATGGGTAGCGCAAGCTGCAGTGGCCTCCCGTGAAACACCCAGGGCCATGTTGCTTACTTTTCTTTTCACAAATTAAGCACAGTGATGAATCCATACATTAACTACTAGACAGAAAACATTTCAATGGGTTATTGTGCTCCTCAAAGCACTCATAAAACAATGTTTGCATTCTTCCTAAAACAGACTTTTTAATGATCATTGTTTTGGACTGGTAATTATGTTGAGTCCTATCTGTCCTCCGCCAAGCCCTTGATCCATTTCCTCTCCCATTTCATAGGGAATAGTTGAGCATTTGGACCACACTATTTTGTCTTCACTTGGATTTATGGACAACTTCTGAGTAAATTACATTTTTATTTATTTTTACCAGAAAGTCTATGGATAGGATTCTCTTGAGAGGCACTTCTTCATTGTGACATTAGCTCAGAGACCAGGAAGAACAGAACTCAGGGTAACCAAGTTTTCTGGAAAGTAATACGGCATTCTACTGGACAGAATGAACCAGCAAGCTGTCTATCAATGAGCAATATCAAGGCTCATTTAATCACGGCCCAAATGAATACAAATGCAATATTTATGAAAGTGCCACATAAACACATGGGTACTAAGAATAGTAAAGACACTTTGACATATGGTAGTTACTGTGTGGGTATACATATTAAGGCATATTTACAGATTAGATTAGATGCATGAGGTAGTGTAGTCTAGGTCATTTTAGGTATGATATGTTTTATTTATACATTATTACATTAAAAGCAATCTTTACTACATACCAGTTTGCTTGATGATTTAATGTGTAGGAGTCATCACATCTGCTTAGGTTATGTTAAGTACATGCAGCAGGATTTCCAAGCAGTGTGTGTAGACATGTGTGACTATGTGAAACACTTATAGAGAGGAAGCTCTCAAGTTTGCCATGGAATCACTTAAGGGATCTTCAAACACAGTTGAGCACTGTAACTGACGCTCATGCTGTGAATGGATACACAGCCCAAAACAGTGTTGCACTGTGTGTGTAAGTCATGCACAATGCATTGAAGGGATAATTACCTCCGGCCATTGTCACTAATCAGTTATAGTTTGGGCACATACTGATGTCAGCCACTTACACAATCACCCTAGCACCATTGTATTGTTATAGCCTTGTTGTTTGCTGGCTGGTAGCCATGGAGGTGGTCCCCACCTGTGCTGTGAATTTATTCACCCTTACCCATGACTGAATGCTAATTGTTGTACTTCATGTTTGAGACCTTCGGTAACTACTTACTAATTTAGATGCACATAGGGATGATAAAACTATTTAGCGTGGCCTGTGTAGATTTGTCCAAGGCTGTATGACTCACATTTCCCTTTGGCTAGTAGTTATTGTCTTTAGGGTCTAGCCATCTACTATGGTCTACTTAGTGCAATCATCAACAGATAAACAACACATAGGTTGCCTTCAGTGCATGTATGTACATGTGTCTAAATTTGTAGGTACACAGTACATTGTTATAGAGCTATAGGATGTCCAGACAGAGTCCACAGGGGAAATATGTCATGAGACATGTTGAGGAGGGGAGTGTCCAATGAGGAGAAGAACCAAATTGCCATTAGACGCGTTAGGCCACATTGGCTATCCACAAAAGGATAAGATCAAGAGGTGAGCAATGAGCACCTAGACAGTGTCAGATGGCAAGTGCAATGCCATGTTACTCATCACAGGTCCAATGGGAACTGGCCAGGTGGCACAGGCAAATGTTACTGGGAAGTTCTCTGCCTGAAATTGGAGAAATCCACTTTTTCCTCCTCTGATGTGTGTTGTGCCTCCCCTGAGGGTGGTGGAGTTTGTGCATGGGGCATTTGAGACACACACATATTAGGGGCTGGAGAAGTGGATACCCTGTCCTCAGCAGCATTTCCCTGTGCCAACAAGAATGGCAACTCAGCGCTGAGAAGGATCTACTAGCTTGTCAGCATAGAAGCAACGTTCCTGTGGAAGGCACCCATAGCTAAGATATAGAAGTAATGCTTTCAATCCAAGGATTCTAGGATGTTACATATGGCCCCCAGCTGGGTGGCAACCTCATTGGTGTCACAGTGGCAAGGCTGTTGTTGTTGTTGCCTTTGCCTCATGACTCAAGCAATGTCAGCTAGGGACTGTTCAAAACTCTGGAGCAGAGTGTAGATGCCTCTGATTGTATCCAATGTGTCTTTATTGGGACTAAGGCACCTACAAACTCCCTCTACAGTGCCCACAGTGGTCTCCATCCCCACCCACAGGTCATCCAACATCTGCCTCTGGACTTCTACTGTTTGGCACTGGAATACAACCTCTGGTTTCTTGGAATTCAGAGCTGGGCTGGGACTTGCGGATGGTGTAGCTCAAGTTGTAGGCAGCTCATCTGGAAATCCGATGACACTGTCAGCCCTTCCCACTCCCAGGGAAGGTGGGACAATGTACTCCAGGATTTGTTGGAAAGTGTCATCTTCAATGGGGGCCAGGATGGCATCAGCAGGATGTTGGTTTCTGGATAGGCAGCTTGTCAGGAGGAGTCATTTCTCTCTTTGTAATAAAATGGACACATTTCAATGTTGTTCAGTGCTAGATGTAGACAGTAGTTATCTGGCTGGCATACATATTTTAAGTCATTTACTTTCAACTCAACATTGATGTCTGGTACCTTTAAGACTTGTATGTATTGAGGGACATTGGGAATGTATTTGCCCTTTAGATGACAGGTTCTGTACATTGTTCACATGCCACTGTGTGACAAGGGGGATTGTTTGTGACATACAACACATTGCGACAGTTACACAGCTTGCTGGCCTGCCTTGACAGTGCAGATATGTTGAGGAAAGGTACAAATCTAGCTTTATGAAGGCCACTTCTTTTCAATTTTAAGACACCTACCATATTTTAATGTATTTACGGCACTACTGTACAGATTGCAACAATATTGTTTCAAGTTACCAGCGTATCTAGCATTCCCTATGGCCACAGAGCATGTGAAAGTGAACAGGATTTGTTGATATATTCAATTTGATCATGCTTTCAGCCTTACACATGCTACCTAATGACAGTCTGCCTTGTGCTGTCTGGCATGCATGTTGTGCACTTATCTTGCCAAGGTGCATGGTGGTCATGCATCCACACTGCACAGTTAGCAACCTGCTGGACTGCAGGAATGTGTAGGTGCATGTTCTTGCCATGTGTGTACTATCTATCTAAACAGCGGCCAGTGTATGTGAACTCTGAGGGAATATACACAGTGAAACTAGGTAGGTAGTTAGCTAGCAATAATGCTCACCCCATTTCATTGTTGCCAGAGTTTTACATGCTGTTAGACTCATCCTCACTCACTTGATGTACATGACTCCTCTGCCAATCCTCATTTGGGCTCAGTGATTACACTTACTGCAACACATAGATAGAATCCTGATTATACAATGACTCACCTGTGACACCAAAGCATACATTTACATGCACCACTACCAATTTCCAGACATGGTTGTATGTTTTTGTGAGCTATGTATCTGTCTGAACCCACTCATGCTAGTACTTTTGGTTGTGTACCTATCCTGGTTTGGCACACAAATAAACCCAGACTTCTTACCCTCAAAACATTACAGATTTCCTACCCATAGTTACTGCAACCTAGCTCTTCCTGTCACTTCTTATTTCACTGTTTGTCATCCTCCTGCTTGGAAATGTGTATTGTGATCCAAGTTTTTTTCTTACATGCCCTTCCTATAATGCTATAATGTGCTACATCTTCCACCTGGTGCACATCAAATGTTGGATGTAGTACACCTATGCCCACTTCTATGCCCTCCTTTCCCTCCAGCAACAGATGTATGACAATGTCAAAGACAGCAATGCATGTGTATAGCTCTGGCTACCTTGCAGTACACACACCACTTCTCAGGATGCAGCGGTGAAACTGGGCTGGTGCAGCACATCACACATGAACTGTACACACATGATGGCTGTGGACTGCGTTGTGTGACATATATGTTTTTTTTAAAGTTATATTTCTCAGATGTGTGACTGGATATGTGGCCATTTCCATCCCTTACTCTTACACTCAGCACAGTGAAGCCCAGAAAGGTGACATGCTGCACTATAGAGCATGACATATTTGGTGCAATTGTCCCTTGTTGCCATTTACCCCATGTGTCCCGCTGGTCCTCATGGGGTGCACTGTTGTGTCCTTCCACTCATCTGGGATGACTGATTCCACTAGCTCCTCCAAGTACGTCAGCTCCTCCTGAACCTCAGGTCCTCCTCCTCCAGTGAGTATGGCTGCCTTCAAGTTGCCATCCAGTTTTTCCTTGGTCCTGCGCTTGTAATTGTGCCAGCGCTTTTAGCAACCTGTCACAGTGGTTTTATCCACCATGGACTTCCATATGGCCTCTTTCTTTCCTAATGGCACTTTAAAGGTGACAAAGAGTTCATGCTTTGCCATCTCTGTTACTAGGATTTGCTTCTCATCAATTAAATTCATCTTCCTCTTCCCCTGGGGGTCTGCATCCTAGCTAGTGCTGGGTCAGTTGGGTTTGTTACCCTGGCTGCTGCTCCATTTTTTCCTCTTTTGCAATGTGAAAAACTTTTTTTCCACAGCTTCTTTTTTTATAGGATTTCTGGTGCATTCTGCATTCAAAATTGACACAAGGCGGATCTACGCAGAACAGTCCTTTGTCACTTTTGCAGCAGAAGCGTCAGATTTCCTTATGACATGATGCACACTGAGGCATAATTTTTTTTAATGCAGGCTGGAATCTTACACCATGGTGCGCCATGTGGTAAATACATACATCCATGGCGTAGGATTCTGTCGTACCAAAGCACATTTGACGCATCGTTGATGCAACGCAGATTGCATCACTTCTTGTAAAAATGGCCCATATTCTATGATAGAAAAAGCAGCAACACATTTTTAAAGCTGAAGGAAAATAGCATATAAACAGGAAATTTGGCAAAAAGAAAATGCATTAAGGAAAAAGTGTTCCGAACAGACACTTTTGCAGCAAAGGTGTTTTTTTACATGTTCTTCTCTTAGTTACACACAGTTCTAGTAACAAACCGTTTACATATCACAATCACAGCCGCTTGCTGCAAAGAAAACAAATTAATAGAGAAACTGTCTTTACAATACTGAAACGTATTCATTCAAATATGTTTAGAAAAGCTTTCACCTTGGTGCACAAAATGTTTTCCATTAGGGCGTGGAATGCTAAGAAATAGAATTTTGAAAGCCACATGAAAACATACACACATTAAATAAATGGGAGATAGGTCAATCTTCTCTGAAATGCGTATTTCGAATTGAATAGCATTTAAGACTGTTTTAGTTTTTAAGTCGTGGTGATGCGTCTCCGCTAATGCCACCAATTTCTTTCCCTATACATGTATGCTTTTTTGCTCAATAAATTCTAAGGTTTAAAATGTTTGTGTTTAGTGACACTGGAAATGTTGAATTTCTATAGAGTCTGCATTAGCCATCAACGCTGGTAAAAAATCATTGTAAGTGAGGGAAGATGGCTAGCTCTCTGAAAATCGGTACTCTGATAATGATTTTCATCATGAGGTCCATATTTTGAGTATCTGTTCAGGAGAATAAATGACACTGTATACATTTCCCTCAGGAATGTCCATTGTCCAGTTATTGCAAGTTGATCAGTGAGCTTTGCGAGCGTAAGATAAGTGTCACTCATCTAGTTTCATTGATCGAAAGGTCTGATGTATAGGAAGTTGGTTTTTGTCCCGTTGTGGTCCACAAGACCCGCAAACCCGGCCACACACTGGCCCCTACAAGCTGGCCAATCTAGCCATCCTAGAGTGCCCAAAAAGGCAAGTACAGTACTACTTTCAAGCCTTGCAAGAAGTCCAGAGGTAGCAAAGAAGTTTTATTGTAGATATATAATTTACTCTCCCAAATCCTACTGGAGATGGTTGCACTCACTTGGTATACTCTCTGGTTACAATATGATGCTAGATTGAACACATTTCCACTAGCTGCTTCTAGGCATATGCGCAAGGAAAATAGATTTTTATGTTAATTGCAGGTGGCCCAGTTATCAGGATCTATGTGTGATTACCCTTGCATCATGAAAATGGTGCACAGGCTTACTAACAAACGAGCACATTTCTCACGAAAACATGTATCCTAAAAGCTTTACTTTTATGACATACCATTTAAGGTAGGTCAGTAATTAGGTGACCCAGTTGGAGTCAGTAATTAAGGGACTAAGCAATAGAGCAGTGGTTTTCACACAAGACAGCTCCCTCTTGGGGTTCCTGAGAGCTTACCATACAGAATGCTGAAAGGTTAATTAAACACATTGCCAGGCCTAAAACTCCCTTTTTAATACAGTGGCATCACCCCTCAGATTGGCCTTAAAGAGCCCAGAGAGCATGGTGCAGTGTATTTAAAAGGTTGGACATGTACTTTTAAGTTTTTTCATGTCCTGGAAGTGGAAAAATCCCAGATTAATTTTTCCTACTGCGAGGCCCCCCTTTCCCTTATGATAAAATTGGGTTATCTTGTTGCATTTAATAAGTAATCGTTTTTGTTTGGGAAAGGATGGAAATGGCATGTTTTTAAGTTAAGATCCTCTTAAATGGCAAAGTCAGATTGTCCTCTGCTGGAGTGATTTCCTGATCCGCAAGATGTTCCTCCCAGGTCCTGGACCCTTGGTGTGGCATCAGTTGAGCTCCCCTTGGAATAAAAGGAGAAATCCTGCAGTTTTAGGCTACTCGAGACACTGCAAACTTGCCCGGTCACACCAAGATCTTGCCATCTGCACTGACTGCTAATGGAAAGCACTGGTGAACCTGACTGTTTCTGCTTCAGCGACTGCCAGTGATAACTTGCAACACAGGATCTGCACTTTACAATAAAGCATGGACAGCCTGCAATGACTGCTGACATGAAGATTCAGCAATGACCATCCCGGACACTCAACAGGATCTTTGCACTACAGCGATGACTGTCTGTGATGCCCAACCTGCACTTCACTCTACAGCAACAACCATCTCTTCTCCAACCGCACTACTTTCCTATGCATCTCTGTTGTCTTCAAATCTTGATTTACTGCTCTAATGATAAAATCAGAAGAATAACTGACAGAGGAAATCACTGCTAATCACAGTGTCACCAGTAACAAAACTTACGTAGGGATGCAACTATAAAAAGTGAATGATGAAAGACTTAAATAAAACTTTCCATTATTCATTTGAGACTTTGGAAGACACCGTAACCTTAACCCATGAATGAGCAACTCTATCATTGAAACAGAGATCCCAATGCTTAAAGGGATTTTCAAACGTAAATCTGCATTTCCAGTCAAAAATGGTTTTGTTTACACCAGTGAGGAGTTCGCAGAAATATTGCTGATAGGTGTAAATGATTGTACTAATTCTTAATCCTGCATAATGGGAGTATAGAATTACTTAATACTGACCACATGTAAGGGGTAGTAAGTAGGTTTGTCTTTTAAATTTATGAATGAGAAACATGAGTTTCAGGGTATCCATGAGCTCTGGATAAGCCGTTTACCGCTATGGAAATGGTCTGAGTTTTACTCCAGCAAAGTGCTTGATTAACCCCCATTCACAGTAGGAATTAGCATCACCTCAAAACTGCAAATCTGCAAATAATAACACTGTGTCATCGCCCCGATTTAGAATTTGGTACAGTTTCCTTCCTATCTCCAGTCTCCATACTCATTTGTATAACTATCTTGAATCAAAACCCGCCCCACTCAACCGCTCTAAATTATGTTGTACCCTGTTGTACCCTGTTGCATAACACAGCTATGTACAGTGGCCGGTTACTATTCAAAGTTAGAATCATGTCTTTCATATAGAAAATACAGTAAAATTAAATAATCTATACACATGGTAACCCAAACACCTCTAACATATTTGCACACATATATTAAATATAAGCCATTGCCTTCTGAATATGACATTTTTGGCTACAAATGTTGGGCCTATAGTTCTTCTGAGATATTCTGCTATCTGTAGTTGAAGATGTTCTACAGGTCACTGCAAGGTATGTAAAAGTTTGCTTTTTAGAAACCTTTTCTTGACTGGTTTCCTAGCAATATGACAATGTTAGCATACCAGAAATAGTGCAAAAACTTGGAGGAGTATTTGAGTCAGGGTTAAAGGACTAGTACTTTTACATTCATTAAGGGGGTCATTACAACATTGGCGGTAAAAGCCGCTTACCGGCGTGCAGAAGACCGCCAACACACTGCCGCGGCCGTGGAGTACCGCCACAGCTATTACGACCCACATCTCGAAATCCGACAAAATCCAGACACCCACACAAGTCTGCCACACCAAAGGTCAGTGATAAACTGGCGAAAACAAAACCTCCACCGTCACGCAAACAGAAATACACCCATGCTATCACGACCCACAAATCCATGCGGCGGTCTTTCAACTGCGGTATTCCATTGGCGGTACACACCGCCGCGCTCAAAATACACACACACATACAAAACACTGCCACATTGGACAATTTGAAATACACACACCTGATACACATACACACACCACACCCACACACCCAATACAATATAAAACACACACCCACATCACCCACAAACCCCTACGACCAAAGAATTTCCGAAAGAAGGCCAGAGAGAGACACCACCATCTACAAACTTGCAGCCACAGGCACTCAACACCATCACCCACACAACTTCCACGCACAAAACACCGCACACCACTGCATATCACCACACTTATCACCACACACACCACCCCACACATCACCCCACACATCACCTACACCACCCCATGGCACGGCAAAGACACCCCAAGTTCTCGAAGGAGGAGCTCAGGGTCATGGTGGAGGAAATCGTCCGGGAAGAGCCACATCTATTTGGAGCACAGGTGCAGCACACCTCCATAGCTAGGAAGATGGCGAAGAATAGTCGACAGGGTCAACCGAGTGGGACAGCACCCAAGAAATAGGGACGACATCAGGAAGAGGTGGAACGACCTACAGGGGAAGGTGCGTTCCGTGGTCTCAAGACACCACATCGCGGTACAGCGGACTGGCGGTGGACCCCCACCTCCTCACCCACAACTAACAACATGGGAGGAGCAGGTCTTGGCGATTCTGCATCCGTAGGGCTTCGCAAGAGTCGGTGGAGGAATGGACTCTGGTAAGTCAAACTTTTAACTATCATATCCCCCACCCTACCTGCATGCTCTCACAGACCCCCACCCTCGCCCCCTCCCCTATCACTCCAACTCCTCACAAATAACACAAACCACACATCCCAACACCAAGCCCAGCATGACACAACAAAGCATGGACACCCATCACTAAAGCATGCCCACTGCACATACCCATAACACCCCCCTCAACCATCATCACACAAACCCCCACACAGGAATGCTAGCACTGGGGTACACGGTCATCCACCCATTGCACACCATGACACACACAGGTGCAATAATCATGCTTTTACACCCCTGCAGGACCACTACCCAACATCACCAGACAGGAAGGTCCAGACATCTCCACCCCACCCACAGAAGAGGCCCACAGTGATGACAGCAGCTCTGTCCAACTGGATCCAGATGACCAGCCCAGACCATCGTGGGCCTTGGGACAGTCGGTTCCCCTCACACAGGCACAGCCCACCACAGACCTTCCACCCTCTGGTAACACCAGCACAGCACCCACCCAGAGGGGCCAGAACTCCGTCCCCAGGACACGTCAATCAGCTGTGTGTCCACCACTACAGGGAACCCAGGATAACCCACCACCCCAACAACAACAGGGACCTGGGGGCAGTGGCAGTGGGCACACGGTCCAGGGGACAGAGGCACAGGAACACAGGGGAACTGGGAGGGCTGCCGTGCGACACGGGGCGGACAGGCCAAGGGAACCCACTCTCCACGAGGCCCTCTCCTCCATCATGGGAGAATACCATCACTCCCAGGAGACAATGGCAACGGTCCTGGCCAAGTTTCAGGAGACCCAGCGCATGCAGGAGGAACATTATTTGGGGTTCAGGGAGGAACTCAGAACCATCAGCTCCGCCCTGGGCACCATCGTAGGGGTGCTGAAGGAAATACTTAACACCAAAAGGGACACTGTGGCACTCCAAGGGGCCCGTGACACTAGCATGGATGATGAACTGCCCAACCCCTCCACCGGCGCTAGTGGACAGGAGGCACCGCCACAGGACCACCACACCAGCACCCCACCCCCTGCAGACGGAGAACCACCCGCAAGCGATCCCTGAGATCCAGGAACAAGACAGAGCACGATGCCAAGATCCCCGCCAAGAAATGAGACCACCCTGATTGTCAAACCACTGTCCCACTTTGTAGCCCTGTCCATATTGGAACTGCCACAGCTCCACTTCCTATGCCCATATGGGCAATGCACCTGTGAGACTTATAGACTGGACTCTGCCATGGACATTCCTCCACCATCACTCCTCACCATTTTACAACCCCCCTCCAATATTGAGTACTTCAATGAACACCCTTGAAGCACAAAACAATCTGGAGTCAGTCTGTGATTTTGAAAATGTGTATTAGCAATGACAGTGACAAAATGCTTTTTCAAATGTAATGTCAACATACCTATGTCACACATCTCAAGTCCATGAGGAATCTAAGCAGATGAGACACGTTGGAAACCACACCTGTGAAACCGTAAGGGAAATGTACAAGTCATTGACCATATACTGGTTGAAATCGACAGACAGGATAGAGGTAGAAGTGTTAAAGTACTTGTAGTAGGCAGGAATGTTTTCTCACCTGTGTGTCACTGGAAATATTGCTGGATAACTGAGTCCCTATTGTCAATGTCTTCTTCCTCTGCTTCCTCCTCATCACTGTCCACAGGCTCCACAGCTGCCACAACACCGTCATCTGGACCATCCTCCTGCAGAAAAGGCACCTGTTGCGCAAAGCTAAGTTGTGAAGCATGCAGCAGGCCACAATGATCTGGCACACCTTCTTTGGTGAGTAGAATAGGGAACCACCTGTCCTATGGAGGCACCTGAACCTGACCTTCAGGAGGCCAAAGGTACGTTCGATCACCCTCCTAGTCCGCCCATGGGCCTCATTGTACCGTTCCTCTGTGCTGGTCCTGGGATTCCTCACTGGGGTCAGTAGCCATGACAGGTTGGGGTAACCAGAGTCCCCTAATAGCCACACCTGGTGCCTCTGGAGTTGACCCATTACATAAGGGATGCTGCTATTACGCAGGATGTAGGCGTCATCCACAGAGCCAGGGAACATAGCATTTACCTGGGAGATGTACTGGTCTGCCAAACATGCCATCTGTACATTCATGGAATGATAACTCTTCCGGTTCCTGTACACCTGTTCACTCCTGTGGGGGGGGACCAGAGCTACATGGGTCTCATCAATGGCACCTATGATGTTGAGGATATGTCCAAGGGCATAGAAGACACCTTTAACCGTAGGCAAGTCCTCCACCTGAGGGAAAACGATATAGCTCCGCATGTGTTTCAGAAGGGCAGACAACACTCTGGACAACACGTTGGAAAACATAGGCTGGTACATCCCGGATGCTATGGCCACTGTTGTTTGAAATGACCCACTTGCCAGGAAATGGAGCACTGATAGCACCTGCACTTGAGGGGAGATTCCTGTGGGATGGCGGATTGCTGACATCAGGTCAGGCTCCAACTGGGGACACAGTTCCTGGATTGTGGCACGGTCAAACCTGTAGGTGATGATCAAACTTCTTTCCTCCATTGTCAACAGGTCCACCAGTGGTCGGTACACCGGAGGATTCCGCCATCTCCTCACATGTCCCAGCGGACGGTGCCTAGGATGGACAACAGCGACCACAGAGTCAAACAACTCAGAGGTATGTACCCACAGTCTACACAGAACACCATTCATACACAAAATCCGGCCTGTATTTGTGTTGTGAGACAAGGCCTAGGGATGTGTGACGCAGTTGGTAATTAGGAAATGTGGGCCCCTGAAATGGCGGCTGCCTGACTTCTAAAGTGGGACAATGGGATGTGAGGTAACTACGCTGGCGTTGTACACCGTCGCGGTAGGCGGTCGAAGACCGCGGCGCAATGCTGCATTGGTTAACATTGGACCCTATGGGACCCAGGAGCCAATGACGATGTACGCTGGCGGTGTTGATACGCACCGCCGTGGATACTTCGACAGGAGAAGACCTAGACTTCAAGTGCTGCTGTGACCTCGGTGTGGAAGAGACAATGGCTCGTGCGTTTGGGGAAAGGGCCCCTGCCTTCACTGCAGAGGAGTTGGAGAAGCTCGTGGATGGGGTCCTCCCCCAGTACACGCTACTCTACTGTCCTCCAGACCAACAAGTAAGTACACAGGGAGCACGTTGTATGGGCTATGCCTGTGTGGAGAGGGCTGGTTGTAAGAATGTAGGGGGCACAGTTCTGCGTGCATGAAGGACTGTGAATGCATGTGCAACATGGCAAGGGTAGGGATGTGGGCCACTCACTTAGACGGTGCAGTTGTTAAGGACTTCTCTTCTTCCCCTGTACATGCCATGTAGGTCAGCGCCCACCAGAAGAAGGATATTTGGCGTGCCATCGCCAAGGATGTCCGGACCCTGGGGGTCCACCACAGACAGAGCACCCACTGCCGGAAAAGATGGGAGGACATTCGCCGCTGGAGCAAGGAGACAGCGGAGGCTCAGCTGGGGATGGCCTCCCAACGTGGGAGGGGTGCCCGTCGAACCATGACCCCCCTGATGTTCCGGATCGTGGCGGTGGCCTACCCTGAGTTGGATGGGCGCTTGAAGGCATCACAGCAGACACAAGGGGGTGAGTACATCATCATTCAGCGGACTTTGTGCGCAGTGAAGGTGTCTGGGTGGGGGAGGAGGGCTGGAACTAGGCCAGGGGGAGTTCCGTAGGTTAGGCCCCTCCGTACTGCAGGCCATGTGGCACCCCACCCCACCTCTGTAGAGTGCCAAGTAGACGTATTCATGCCCCTGTTTCATCTATGTGGGCAGATGTCGAGTCCAACAGTGCAACGTAGTGCAGGGGGCTGCTGTGTCTGTATTGTCCACCAACGGTAGCGGTAAGCCATGCACTCAACCTGTCTTTCTTCTGTCATCCCCCCCCTTTTTGTGGTCTCCCTGTTCTTGTGTGCATCAGCATCATCAGGCGGAGGTACAGTGGCACCGGAGCACGAGGGAGCTGCATCCCATATGGCCTGGAGGGCCACACCACGGACTCAGAATACACCAGTGGGAGGGAGGGCGAGGGGAGCACCACGGCGGTGACAGGATCTGCAACCAGCGACACTGACTCATCCTCCGATGGGAGCTCCCTTGTGGTGGCGGCAAAATCTGTGCCCCCCCACTTCTACAGGTACAGCTGCCACCTCCCTCCCAGCATCCCCTCAGCCTTCGCCCCGTGCCCACTCACCCAGGAGGGTGGGCATCACCTTCGCCCCAGGCACCTCAGCCCCTGCCACCTCTGCTGCCCTCAGTGAGGAGGTGATTGACCTCCTCAGGTCCCTCATTGTTGGTCAGTCTACAATTTTTAATGCCATCCAGGGTGTATAAAGGAAATTGCAACACACAAATGCATTCCTGGAGGGCATTCATTATGGTCAGGCTGCCCTTCATCGAACCCTGCAAACTCTGGCCTCAGCACTGATGGCAGCCATTGTCCCTGTGTCTAGCCTCCCCCCTCCAACTTCCTCCACCCAGACCCAATCCCCTGTACCCCAGCCTATCCCAAGCACACCATCAGACCACCCTGCACACACCTCACCACACAAGGGAAGCTCAGGCAAACATAAGCACCACACATCCCACAGGCACTCATGCAAGCATCACACACATACAGACACACCAACATCCACTGCCTCCTCTGTGTCCCCCTCCTCCTCGTCTCCCTCCTCTCTCCCAGTCTCGTCTACACTCACACCTGCATGCACTACCACTACAGCCACTACGTTCCGCACCATCACACCCACCACCACACCCCGCTCACGTCAACTCACCACCCCCACTACCATTTCCACGTCCCCTGTGTCCTCTCCCAGTGTGTCTGTGACGCCCCCTCCGAAGATACAAAAATGCAGGCACACACCCACCCAACAGCCATCCACCTCATGACAGCCTCCAGCCCATGCACCTGCACCCAAATCCACAAAAGTTACACCTCCTACAACCACCACCTCTTCCTCCACTCCCAAACCCCCTCCAGCTACCCGTCCCAGTGTCTCCAAAAAACCTTTCCTGTCCACCCTTAACCTATTCCCCCCCCTCCAACTCAGAGGTCCCGTACTAGCACCTCAGCCAAAAAATCTCCGGGACCAGTGGTGCCTGTTGTTACAGGTATGTGGAGTGCACTGGCCACCATGCCAGCCAGTGTGGCGCAGAGCCACAGCACAGCTAGTCCCCCCCCCTGTGAAACACCAGAAGTTGGACAGTGCCCGGCGGGAGAGGGGGAAGACTCCAGCCAGCAAAGCCGCTCACAAGGGTCCCGGGGGGAGTGTCGACTCAGCTGTGACTCCTCCCAAGGTGGGGAAGGGCCAGAAGAAATCTCCAAAGTCTGGGAGGAGCAGCACAGCGTGGAAGACCGCCATCATCCCCGCTGCCCAGGAGGCCACCGCCAGCCCCAGAGCCACTGCCCAGGAGGCCACCACCAGAGCCACTGCCCAGGAGGCCACCACCAGAGCCACTGCCCAGGAGGCCAGCCCCATCGTCACTGGCCAGGAGGCCAGCCCCATCGTCACTGGCCAGGAGGCCAGCCCCATCGTCACTGGCCAGGAGGCCACCGCCCGAGTCACTGCCAAGGAGGCCAGCCCCATCGTCACTGGCCAGGAGGCCCCTGCCAGCCACAGCCCAGCTGGCCATGAGGGCCCCGCAAGCCACAGCCCAGCTGACCCATGAAGGACCGCCAGCCACAGCCCTGCTGGGCAATGAAGGACCGCCTTGGCAAGGACCGCTGAACAGGGCAAAGACCACCATGGAATGCCCCCCTGAACAGGTCTTACACTGGCAACTCAAGCACCGATGAACAGGCCAAGGACCGCTGAACAGGGCAAAGACCGCCATGGAATGCACCGCTGAACAGGTCTGACACTGGCAACTCAAGCACCGCTGAACAGGCCAAGGACCGCTGAACAGGGCAAAGACCGCCATGGAATGCACTGCTAGACCATTTGCGGCAGGGGCAGTGACGCAACTGGGACCATCACAGGGTGTGTGCTGCACTCTGGGCACCAGTCCCCCTCCAGAACCAGTGGAGAACAGCATCCACTCAGTCTGTCCTTGGCAGGATGAAGCACTCTGGGCACCAGTCCCCCTCCAGAACCAGTGGAGAACAACATCCACTTGAGAGACTGTGGCTTTACACTCCCCAGGATATGGCAGTGGGCAAGCCACCCACTGTAGAGACTTGAGAGACTGTGGCTTTGCACTCCCCAGGATATGGCAGTGGGCAAGCCACCCACTGTAGAGACTTGAGAGACTGTGGCTTTGCACTCCCCAGGATACATCAATGGGCATGGAGCCCCCTGGTGGATCTGGCGTGGTGCACTCATCCGGCTGAGGTGCCCCCCTTCCCTTCCCCCTGAGGTGCCTGTTGTATTTCGATCTGATGCCCCTGCAGTGTTCTCTCCGTTTTGATCGGGTATCTTGTGTGGGCATCGCCCATGCATTTTGGGCCCAGTGGTCCACGGACTATGAATGGTGCAATACCTGCACTACTAATCGTGGTGTCTCTTTTGTTTATTGTGTATATATATATGTATATATTTGCTTACTGTATTTTGATATATTACAATGGTTCAACTCATTTCCTTTTGTCTTTGCATTTTTCCGGGCGGTTGGGGGTTGTTACTGTAATGTATAGATATGCATTGGTGTGTGTGTTGTAGTGGGTGAGGGTCGGGTGGGGGTTGGGATGTTGGTTGTGTGTGTCCCTGTGTTTTTGCCTCCCCCCTCCCTTATGTCGTAGGTGCAGTACTCACCATGGTCTTTGCTGCCGGCGTTGATGATCCTCGTATAGGAGCAGGAAGACTATCGCAGGGAGAATATGGAGTTCTGGCTCCATGCTGCCCTCCTTCCTCGTGGAGTGTGTAGAGGTGAGCGTTTTCCCTTCGAAATTCCTGTTTCCGCCATGTTTTTATCCGCAGTGAATCTTCCCCGGAAAAGGTTGCGGATTGGTAGGTTGTGATACTGTGGGCTGTACATTGTCCTCCGCCTGTCTGTTGTCGGTGACCGTCAAGCTGTTTGTCTGTACCGCCGTGGCGGTCTGAGTGTTAAAGTGGCTGTCTTTGTTGGCGGTTTCCGCCACAGTCATAATTCAATTTTTTTTACCGCCGGCCTGTTGGCGGTCTTACCGCCACTTTAACACCGTCCGCCAGGTTTGTAATGAGGGCCTAAGTTTTTTAAGTAATTGCGCCTTGAAGGACTCTCTGACAAAATTGTCGAGGTGCCATGCTCGTTTTTTGTTGCAGTAAGATGAAGGCTGGAATGGACTAACACCCTCGCCTAACAAGCACTCATACCCAGGTCTGGTTTTAATATGTGCCCTGCACTGCTGTGTTTTAGTGTGAGCTTCCCATGTTACTGGAGAGATCAACAAAATATTTCACACATGTCCCTTCTTCAATATGAAAACCTTTGACATTCACCTAAAGCGTGCCTACATTTAATCTTTCACAATGAAATGTAGCTGCAATACCAAATGTGCACTATGGCACTAGATTTGACATTGTTTTCATAGTACAATGATTTTAGGCCTGATTTAGAGTTTGGTGGAGGGTGACAGATATCCAGATGGCTGAAATATAAATCCCATTATTATCCTCTAAATTAGTCCCTTAGTGATAAAAAAATGCAACACAATGAAGCTGAAGCAATATTTTAGTTGTCCAGGTTGTAATGTTGGCTTGCTGCAATCTTTAATACTAAGATAGTCATTATCAGAAAGCATCCCTCAGCCTCTGAGCCCAATGTTTGGTCATACATAGAAGATGCCCCTGAGGAGGTTACAGTCTCATGTTGGTTTCCAGTGATCAAAATCCCATGTGCTGCAGCATACAGGACCAATAATGAAATCTAGAGTTGGGGACAGCCCAACCACCTGGGATTCTAGGAAGCACTATATATCTGTCAGTTCACCTTGCCTTTTTGTACTGCCACAGAAAAGTAAAGCAGATACCCTCAAACTTGGAGTGCCATTCTTTCTTGATTTCCAGCAGGAGTGCTCTAAACAAATATAAAATGTCGGTAAGTATTACTAATTTTACAACATTTGTTCGAATCCCCCTACCAGAGTCAGATGCAAATTATTGATCGTCTTCAGATCTTGCCTAATCTTAACCAGTATTGGTGTAAAGTTTGCCTCAACTACTTGTCCACAGATAAATTACACTATCCAGTCTCCTCTAGTCCCTCAGGTTGATGTCACTAGTGCACACTACTGTGGTCTTCTCATTGTTCAGATGATAGCCCATGATTTCCTCAAATCTTATAGCACCGCCCTCTCTACTTCCATCAGGGCATTTACCGGCTCAGGTGTTGCAATGGCGATATCAATAGCAGAATTTAAAACTTTGTTGTTCGTACAGTTTACCAAGATTGATCTTATTAAGGGGTTCTTCTCTTGCTAGATAATCAAAGGGTCTATATAGGGTGTGAATAAAAGCAGAGAGCTCGGACACCCCCTTTCTGGTTCCCCTTGATATTGAAATTCGGTCTGACTCTTTTCACGTTATCTGTAGTCTGCCACTTGGCATGTGATATAGCTCCCTTATAGTCTTGATTACACCGGGTCCTAGCACCTTCTGCCCTAAGATCTCCCATAAGCACTCCGAGGAGACATGGTCAAAGTCTTTTCTGCATCAAGTAAAATCATACCCGTAGGGGTGTTTGGAGCCTCAGGTATATCAAGTAAAGTGATCATTCTCCTAGTGTCGTCTGTAGTGCCACGACCGAAAACAATGCCATGCTGTTGAGGTGCTACCAGACTACCTATTACCTTGCCCAGGTGCAACACAAGGATTTTTGAGTACATTTTCACATCACTATTTATCAATGAAATTGGCCTACAAGACCCTGGTTTCAGTGCAGGCTTTCCCTTTTTCCTAAACAGAACTATATCAGTGGTCTATCAAGAGGGTGGATCTTCCCCATCTCTCTGGGCTCTGAGGAAAGTTAAGGCAATATCCTCCACTAATTCAGGATATAATATTCTGTAAAACCCTAGAGGTGTTCTGTTGGCCCTGTTACTTTCCCATAAAGAAAGATTTTAAAGCCTCTCATACCTCTTCGGGGGCTATAGGCAGATCCAACAGATCCTGTTCCTCTCCCCCTAAATCCTGTTCACCTGTTATTTCTGAAAAAGTCTTATATCTGCCAAGGACAGACAATGGCCCTCATCATGACATAGGCGGTAAATCCCGCTGACCGCCTTGGTGATGGCTGCCAACATATCGCCGCGGAGGGAAGATCCATTAACCAAATTATGACACACACACACACCAATCCAACAGAATACTGCCACATCCACAGATCCAACAGCCCAAAGGTCGGTGTTAAAGTGTCAGCACCAACACCCATACCGCTACGCCAAAAAAACAATGCTCACCACATCATGACCCACGAATCACCACAGCGGACATTTAATGGCGGTAAACCACTGGTGGCTCACACCGGTGCACTCAGAATGGACATCCAAATACTAAACCACGCAACATCGACCAATACCAAAAACACACACCCGACACAAATACACACACCACACCCACCCACTCACAGCACTATAAAACACACACCCACACTACCCACACCCCTTTACGAATACAAATTATTGCCATAAGCCTGACACCAAGACCACTGCGACAACCAGACACCCATACATCCCTCACGCACCCCACTTCACACACCCAACCACATCACTCAACAACCTTACACCTACACATACCACATAACACCCATGTCCCACAAAGGCACCCCTGTTTCACAGACGAGGAGATGCGGTTCATGGTGAAGGAAATAGTCAGGGTAGAGCCACAGCTCTTTGGAGCACAGGTACAGCAAATATTCATTGGCAGGAAGATGGAGCTATGGCGGAGAATTGTTGACAGGGTGAATGCCGTTCGTAGTAATCACATCAGGACACTGTTGTCATATCACCAACATCTGTAAAATGACAAGCCATTGGTGACAGTAAGTTGAGATGCAAAGGAAGTAAATGCCTTTATGCTACAGCCACACAGATAAAATCAATAGTCAGAGTAATGGTCAGTTCCACTGTCTCACCTGTGTGTCATTGGAAGTACTGATGTATAACTGATGTTCTGTTGTCCACATCCTCATCCTCTGCCTCCTCATCCTCACTGTCCTCATGGTCCACTGCTGCCACAGGGTCATCTCCAGTCTCCTCCTTCTGCAGAAAAGGCACATGTCATCTGAGGCCAGGTTGTGCAACATGCAGCATGCCACTTCTTTCTGGCAGATCTTCTCGGGTGAGTAGCACATGGATCCACCTGTCAGATGCAGGCATCTGAACATGGCCTTCAGGAAGCCGAAGGTCCTTTTGATGATTCTTCTGGTTTTCCCATGTGCATCGCTATAACGGTTCTCAGCCCCTGTCCTGGCATTCCTCACAGGGGTCAGGAGCCACGATAGGTTTGGGTAGCCAGAGTTCCCTGCAAGTATTGAGGGACAAACATTAGCCTTACACAATGCTATCGGGATAACACCTGAAGCCATACACTGACATATGGTGGGTGGGGACTCTGGCTCACCTATTAGCCATACCCTGTGCCTCTGTAGTTGGGCCATCACATTTGGGATGCTGCTATTCCTCAGAACAAATGCATCATGCACCAACCCAGGATACTTGGTAGTGACGTGATGTACTAGTCCGCCAGGCACACCATTTGCACATTGAGTGAGTGGAAACTCTTCTGATTCCTGAACACCTCTTCATTCTGGCGGGGGAGGACAAACGTAATATGTGTACAAGCACGATTGAGAACATTGGTTATGACATTCCTGCTGCCAAGCCCACTGTCAATTGGAAACAACCAGTTGACAGGAAATGGAGCACTGATAGAACCTCCATAAGAGGGGGATCCCAGTGGGATGACGGATAGCTGATATCAGGACAGGCTCCAGTTGGGCACACAGCTCTGTGACTGTGGTCTTGTCGAGTCTATAGGTGAGTATTATGTGCTTGACACCAGTGTAGCCAAGTCCACTAGGGGTCTGTGCATGAGATTTGTCTCCTCCTCCTATTCATCCGCAATGGTAGGTATATAAGGGACACAAGAGTGAGTAGGCTGTCACAATTTGAACCATGGAACCACTACCTCAGTTTGCATACATCATTAGTGTGATCGGAGAGTGGGAAAGGGAATGTATGGAGTACAGTGGCCAATGGGGATCAGCGGCGGCGGTGGTGATGGTGTACACTGCCACAGATGTGACCACCAATTTCCATCTGAATCCTCACTTGATTCCTGACAGGACAACACCTACACTACATGTACTGCTGTGACCTGTGTCTGGAACCTACCATGACCCGTGTGACTGAGGAAAGGGCCCCTGCCTTCACTTCGATGGGGTTGGAGCACTTGGTGGATGGGGTGCTACCCCAGTATAGACCACTGTATGGACCAACAGATGAGTACACCTTGGGCAGGATACATGTGGGAAGGTTGCATGGAGATGTGTGGGCAGGCATTGTGTCATTTGGGAGGTGTCTGGTGGTAGTGTACATGGTGGGCACTGGGCGATGTGTGTGCAAATGGAGTTGGAAACGGGATTTGTGGGCCATATGTGTGACAGGCTGGATTGTATGTGTAATGCTGTCCTCCTGTCGGTATTACCTCTGCAGGTCAGCGTCCATCAAAAGAAGGGATTGTGGCATGCCATCGCCAAGGACATGAGGACCATGGGGGTCCACAGCAGGTGGAGCACCCACTACAGGAAACGGTGGGAGGATCTGAGACGTTGGGCACGGAAGACAGCGGAGGCCCAGCTGGGGATGGCCTCCCAACGAGGAAGGGGTGCCCGTCGGAACCTGACCCCCTGATGGCCCGCATAGTGGCAGTGGTCTACCCTGAGCTGGATGGGCGCTTGACGGCATCACAGCAGCCACAAGAGAGTGAGTAAAGTGGGCGTTACTACTATAATTGATTGGTGGCCTGGGATCTCGGTGGTGGTTGTGAGTTACTGGGTGCCCCTTAATGCCAGGACAGAGATTGCAGCGTGATCCAGCTCAAGGGTAATGGGTGTATAGCAAATACGAGTAACCTAGCTCGGTTGCATTCCATGTCAGTCAGTAATTTGTGGGTCACAGGAGGGGTGCAGTTGATGGTGGTTGGCCCTCATCTTGCTGTGGCATATAGCCAATTGAATGCCAGTGCAATGCATAGTGCTCAAGTCTGATCCCTGTGCGTGACGGTACTGTGTATGTCAACTGTGGTCTTGGTGTTGTAATTGACCCAGTACTCACTTACTCTCCCTCCCCCTTTCTCCTTCTGTCATCCTGTTCATGTGTGTATTAGCATCATCTGGCAGAGGAGCAGGGGCACCGGAGACAGAGGGAGCTGCATCCCACAGGGCCCAGGAAGCAGAGTCCACCGATGCCGAAGGAACCAGTGGGACAGAGGGCGAGGGGAGCACCACGACGGAGACAGGAGGTGAAACACTGACTCAGATTCTTCCTCTGCTGGAAGCTCCCTGGTGGTAGTGGACACCTCTGTGACCACACCAGCTGCAGGTACAGCCGCTACCCCCGGTACCAGCACCCCCCTCCCAGTAGCCCTTCAGCGAGTTGCCCGTGCCCACTCACCCAGGATGGTGGGGATCTCCTTTGACCCCTGCACCTCAGACCCTGCCCCAGTGAGCCCTGTTGCCCTAAATGATGAGGCTATTGACCTCCTTAGAGCCAGCTCTGTAGGGAAGTCTACCATTGTGAATGCCAACCAGGTGATGGCATCCCAGATGCAGCAATGCAATGCATTCCTGAAGGGCATCCATGGTGGATTGGCCGCCCAACAGAGATTGATTCAGGCTCTTGCCTCCTTTCTGATGGCAGCCATTGTCTCTATTCCTACTGTCCCCCCTCCAACTACCACTTCCCAGTCCCAGTCTCCCCAACTTAAACCCATCTCATTCACACATACAGACGAGCATGCACACAACACATCACACACCTCCTCCACCTCCCTCACAGTCATGTCCACACTCACACCTGCATGCACTACGTCAACAGCCACCACCAGCATCACCATACAAAGCAGCACAAACACCTCACTAGCAGACACCTCCACAATTTCCATCCACGTGCCCCCTGTGTCCTCTCCCACCCTGTCTGTCCCCCCTCCTAAAAGACACATACGAAGGCACTCAGACACCCAACAGCCATCCACCTCACATCAGCACACTTCCCATGCACCTGCACCCAAGTCCAGCCGACGTACTCCTCCAACAACCATTTTCTCAACCTCCACTCACATCCCTCCTTCCTCATCCCGCCCCACCGTCCCTACGAAGCTTTTTGTTGCCCAACTTGACCTCTTCCATCCCCCTCTGTCCTGCCCGTAGGAGTAGGGTCCCAACAACCCAGCCCAGCACCTCAGCCAAACAGTCCACAGAGACAGTGGAGGCACCTCCTAGTCATGGAGGCAAGATAGTGAAGGATCTCATTCCACCAGTCAGGAAAGGGAAAGATCCCACTCCACCAGCCAGGAAAGGGAAGGGTCCCACTCCACCAGCCAGGAAAGGGAAGGGTCCCACTCCACCAGCCAGAAAAAGGAAGGATCCCACTCCACCAGCCAGGAAAGCGAAGGATCCCACTCCACCAGCCAGGAAAAGGAAGAATCCCTCACCTCCAGCTGAGACGCAGCAGCCCTCACCTCCTGCAGAGGCTGGCAGGGTACCACCAACACCACCACCACCAGTGGGCACAGGGCCCTCTTCCCCTGCTGAGACACAGCAGCCCTCGCCTCCACCAGAGGGCATGTAGGCCACCCTCCAGGGACTGATGTACCAGGAGCCCCCTCCAGAACCAGTGGGCAAGTTCCACACCTCAGAGACTGTGACCTTGCACTCCCCAGCACAGAGAAATGGGCATGGAGCCCCCTTCAGAACCAGTGGGCAGGTTGCCCACCTCCGAAACTGTGACATTGCACTCCCCAGCACAGAGAAATGGGCATGGAGCCCTCTCCAGAACCAGTGGGCAGGTTCCTGACTTCAGCTATGGTGCCCCCACCCCTTTCCCACTGAGGTGCCTGTCCACTTCTGAGATGTTGCCCCTGCAAAGTTTTTTGTGGAGTTAGTCAGGATCAAATTGGTGCTTGGACTGTGCCCTGTGGCCATGTAGGTCTTTTGTACTTTGGACTGGGCATTGGCCCTTTCTGGACAATTGTTTGTATATCTTTGTTCTCCAATTGGTTCATATGGTGGCTGTTGTCATTCAACTACAATCTCAGTACTGCGGACCTGTAGTCCTTGTATTATTATGCTGTGTGTCTTGTGCCATAAGTTTGCGTCTGCAGCTGGTTGTGTGCATGGTCTGTGTGAATGGTATGTGTTGTGCATGTGTGTATCACTCCCCCTTTCCTCCCTCCCTTGTGTGCTAGGCGGCTGAATTTACCGTCGTCCTCTTCCTCGGCATTGGTGCCTCAGGAGGAGCATGACATAGATGAGCAATGGGAAGACTTGAAGTTCCAGTTCCATGGCGGCGTTGATCTTCTCTGTGTCTCTGATGTTGAGTCTTTGGTCTTCTGTGTTCTGTTTCCGCTAGGTTTTTGATGACATTGGTACCGTCCCAGAAATCGTGGCAGTTTGCTGTGTCATGATATGGTGGGCGGTACCTTGTCTTCTGCTTGCTGTTGATGGCTAGCACAGTGGTGTTAATGCCCTGGCGGTTGGTGTGGTACATTGGCTGTCTATGGTAGTTATCACCACCATCGTCTTAATTTGGCACTAATTACAGCCAAGCCTGTTGGCGGTATTACCGCCAATTTGACAGTCACCGCCAATGTCAAAATGACTACCAATATGTCTTACCTCTAGAGGTCTTCATAATACTCCTTAGAACCCTAATGATCTCCACCCGAGTGTTAACCTGACATCCCCCTCTATCCAGTATGACCTCTATGCTTCTTTCTGTCTCCTTTTTTCTTAAATGCAGAGCTAAGAGCCTACCAGCATTTTCACCATACTTATAGCTTTCTTCTCTATCAGCTTAAAGTTTCTCAACTATTTCCTTACTATAATAGCAGTTTATCTTGGCCTTGAAAACTGCAATATTTTGTAGTATCTCCTAGTTGTCCTCCCCGTTATCAAATTAGCTTGTTGCTGTTCTAAGAATATGAGCTCTTCCTTTAGCCCAGGACCTCCTTGCCCTTCTGTTTCTGTTTATATAAACTATAGCTCAAGATTTTGTCTCTTATTCCTGACTTTAATAAATCCCAGACTACATCACCTGTGGTTGGTCCCCTTTTGGAAAAAGGCCCTCTTTGATGAGTCATTCCAAACTTTTTGCTTTCCTCCTCCTCTTTTTCTGACCTTGTTTTTGTTGGCATTAGGAGTCTGTGTATGTTACCACTGCTAACCAGTGCTAAAATGCCTCTGCTCGCTCCTATAGATCATGGTAACATTGGCTTAACACCAATTGGCATATTTAGTCTACTTTTAAGTCCCTAGTAAAGTGCTCTACATGTGCCCAGGGGTTGTAAATTAAACGCTACCCCAACTGAAGCAGTCAATTAACCATGTCTCAGGCCTGTCAATGCTAAGCTTGTGTGTGCAGGTTTACACAGCTATTACAACCTGGCATGATAAATCTCTTGCCAAGCCTAAATCTTCCTTCTTTATAAGTCAGTCCTAACTACTCTTCTTGTTATTTACAGTGCACTAGTTGCTCACCAACTCAAAGTGTACAGCTTGTGCAGAGCCTCTTACACAGTGTCGCATGGCAGCAGAGCAGGACAAGTAACATAAGTCTATCTTTTCTTATTTTTGTCCCAAGCCCCCTTCCCCTAGAGAGCAGTGTATGATTTAAGGGTTTGGGGATACTTGATCGTGGGCTGCCCTCTGGTTGGGATAAGAGGTACAGCATCGCCTCTGGGGTCAAAGCCAGGTGAGTGAGTGACAATTGCATTTTAATCTTTACACATTCATATATCTACATCTAATTGTTGGATCTTTGTCATTTTGGTCTTGTTTTGTTCATTAAATTAAGCCCTATTTTCCTACCTGGTGTGATTATTTTTTGCCGTGTTTTCAATGTTTACCTGTTTTAATTGTTTCACAAATGCTTCACCTATTGCCCCTCAAATTAAGGCTGACTGTTCTGTGCCAAGCTACCAGAGGGCGAGCACAGGCTTACCTAGGGTGTATGTGTGACTTTTCCTGACTACAATTGTAGTTCCTGCTTGAGCAGGGTGCACATCTCAGCCAATCAAAACCCAAATTTCTAACAGCCCCTATTTATTGCCAAAAAAACTCCAGTCCATACTCACATAGGCTCGACATATTGAGGGCAGAAAAGCTTTTTCTTGTCAAGAATCCAGTTCTGACCAGACTTAGACACACCCTCTACTGGGATGTCTAGCTCCAATGGGTTATGATCTGAGAAAACTCTTAGAAATATTTTGATCCCTGCTTTTCCTTCCAGACTTGCTAAGACTAATAAATAATCCAGTTGCACTATCTTCTAATAGGTTAGGAAAAGAATATGTACTCAGGGTCAGGTGATTTCACTCTATTCCAGACATCAATCAATCTATGATCCTTCATCAGCCGGTAACCACATTGTATACCAATGGTTTCCCACCAATATGCTGTGCCCACACCTTATTCCCAACCTCCATACAAAGAATAAAATTACACCAGATAAAAAGAGGCGATGGCCAGGATGATAGCTCTAGATCAAAAAAATCAATGAGGGATGTTGTCAGAGAAATATTGAATAGAGTTATTATAAAAAGGTCAAATTTAAAACTGTCATAGGGGCATACAAGACATGGAGGCAGGTGAAGGCAAGAATAAGAGTCACAAAAAACAATAAATATATGCTGAAAGGTGGTCACCCACATGTCCCTCTATATTTCACGTCAATGTCTGCAAAAAAAGGTAACTGCAGCGAACTGTTGGATTGGAAAATCTACAAGATATCATTTGGTGAATTACAAAAAAATATGGCCTAAGGCTATTTTTTCAAATATTACAGATGAGGAATTTCATAGTAAAGTGAGACACTAATCCCCTCTCTGACTGCAAAATCCCAATGATTGATGCCATCATTACGGTTGTCCTTAAATGCAATGGAACTTGTATCACAGTGGGTGGGATATTGGTCATATTTGTGACAGAGTATCCCATCCGCCAAGGTCATAATCAGGTCCCCTGCCTTTAACATCCAAATTATTGATGCTACCATCAGGGTTTTCAGAATCAGGCAAATTTATGTTACCAGTGGATACCATGCCAGATGATTCGAGGATGAGGTGACTGAGAGGCAAAAGTGGGGGTCGAGGGGCTGAGGCTGCAGAGGTCACTAGAGGCATGGGTGAGACATTACTAACAGCAGGGCTGAGGAGTAAACAGTTTAAGTCCCTATTTAATCTCTACTATACCCCTGCCAAACTATCCAGATGAGGCAAAAAACAAGATGCTAGCTGCCATTGATGTTGAGGGACCTACGCTGATGTTTTGGCCTGTGTTTTTACATGCCCGAGATTAAGTACACTGAAGGAGTTGGGGCTTTCATTAGTATGGTTCTAGGGGCTACTGATGGATATCTCACCCCACCTGATTCTGTTCTGACAGTTTAAAAGGCTTCTAGAGGTTTCTAGAAATGTATAATTTGGAGAAGAGCTTATATGAACGTAAGGGTCGAAAAGCAAGAATGTGGAGAGCCTTGAGTTGGGCCCCATTGGCAGAATGAATGCGCAGAATGGGGTATGGCCATAATTCAGGGGCACGGTTGGACTGAGGGCGCATTTTCTTGTTTGCCTTTAAGGCAGTCTAGGGGCAGCCGCATCAACAGTACAAGTTATTTATTAATAATTTAAGCAGTTATTTAATTGTTTACCAGGTATCTGTCCTTACAGTTAATCTGAAATGAACCGTGTCAAGCAATGAGATTATTGTAAGACCAAATATTGATTATGTATAGGACCCGCCTCACTGTGTCTGTAAATAGTTTTATATGAATTATAAGGAACAGTAGAAGCTCCAAAGAAAAATAAAATAAATTATAAAAAACATATAGTCATTATGGTGTGCAATGTGTGAAACAAGGGTTTATTTTAAATGTTTTGTTACTATTTCTACAACCAATACTATTTATTTATTATATCATTTGATCATTTTCCAGTAGGAAAAGTGCAGTATTACTCCACCTCAGTAAAAAAACACGTCATGTCTAATCTTGGTAGAAAATATCATGTTGTCCACTGAATTATTTTTTTCAAAATAGACGAAAGGGAAAACAAAAACATGCCTAGCACCTGAAAACTGTGCAAACCATATTCTGAAAGCTGAATTGCGTGCATCAATCGCTCTCTAGGATGGAGTTTCCAGTCTTCAGGGTGACCATATTATCAGTAATTGAATACATAAGGTACTTGTAGCCAAGGGATATCACTACAACCTGGTTTCCCTAAGCTAAATAAGTGGAATATAAAAAGCAGGCCCTAATCTGAGAGGCAATGATTCGTGCTCCTCTGCAGATGCCCTCTGACTGCTCCCAGGGGCAGGCCTTCCGAGGCCAATGACATTTCTGAACGCCAGTAATTCAACACTTACCTTTCCCTGCCAAGTAAACGCTGAGGTTGGAGCCTGTAAAACATTAATCTTGTGTCTGCCGGATGACATGTCCGAAGATTTATGTGCATGGACCTTCACTACTTGACTACGTGTAAAAGAGATATAAAATGTACTGTGCATAGGAAGGTTCAATCCACGAGAAAGTGCTAAAGCTATTTTTTCTGTTCTTTCATAACGTAAGGAAGCGGTCATCTAACGTTGATGCCGAGATAATGCCAGAGGGATGGGGAGAAGTTTAATATTTCAAGAAAGTTGTTCGTAGAATGTTTTAAAATGCTGATCACAATGAATGACTGTATTCCACGCGCGAAACGTGGGAGGAAAACACGTAACTCTATCAAACGTGACTGTGTAGTAGAAATTCTGTGTGACTATCTTTCTCCTAGAAGTCAGCACAGAAGCCATAGGTCAGAATCAGTACCAACTTTAAGAAATATATTTTCGGAGCAGGACTACGAATAAAATGAAACAAATACAAAGCAGAAACTGTGGAGACACATTTCAGAACCCTGGGCTATGAAATGTCTGGATTGGCACCAAAAAAGCAAACATTTACGTTGTATCACACACTCAGAGAGATTAGGAAAGTCGATTTTTGCTGTCATCACAATATTATTGCACCTACTTAAAGAGCAAGAAAAAAATAAAAGATAGAGGAAGCAAAACCCATCATGGAAATGTGTTACTGTTATTTGGTGATAGACAGCCTGATTCTCAAAGTGCCTACATTGATTTTAAATGAGCAAATGCCTCTATGTATGAGCTTAAACTCAATTTTTACATTCCTAAAATAGAAAAGGGCATGGCAATTTATTTGAACTCAAAAAGTAAGCTTTCAATTTCATTTTTTTTTTTTTAAATCATTCACGTTTGAAGTAAACGTAACTTTTACAAACGTACGTTACCTGCATTTTGCATCAAGTTCCAGAACTATGCTTGGAAAACTATGACAAGACTTATTTGGAACTCTATAATTTGTAAATAAAGTTAGCTCTAAACATAGGTTTAAGAATAAGGGAGTAAGGGCCAGCACATTTTCAGTTGCAAACTGTGGAAATTCAAACTCACATGGTGTCCAATAGCTTAATGGGGGTTTACAATGTAATAATCTCCTTTTACAATTCAGAAAAATCTTATTGAATTAAATAAGGAACTTTGCCAACAGCTCACCTGAAGTGGTAATTCAATGGCAAGCTGTCACCTTAAGGAATTGTGCCTAGTGGTTTCAGGAGAAGTAGGCTGTGCTAGCCCAATGTCTTTCCAAATGGTAAATAGTTTATTTTTTAATTCTTCCTTTACGGAACACAGGTTGCTTTATGCAAATTGTTCTTGCCCTATCCCACGCCCTGCGTCCAACCATGTGATGGTGGCCAACCCTAACAGACATACATCCTACCCCACTTTTTTATAATTGGTTTTCCCATTCCAAAATAATTTTTGTGCTGCCAGTGCTCTTTCTTGTAAAAAGGACAAGTTCATTTATTACTGAGGCACTACTAAATACTAGGACTTCCAGCAGATGGAAGTACCTATAGTTTCACCCTAAAACCACATTTGACCCTTATTTGGTCCAGAACCCCATAATCACAATACATTTCTCGGATGCAACCTTACTAAATCAAGGGGTGTCATTTCATATAAGGCAGACCTAGCGGCTTTGTAAAGGGGTCACCACATCAATATATATATAGCAGGCCCATTTGCTTTATCAAGGGATCTCCACATTAACACCAACCGTACCCACATTTTACAACTAATTAAATAATCCTTCTAAAATACATTCATTGTTAAAAAATATCTAGATGTTTGTTAATAAAATTGTCAATAAAGCATTTATTTTCCAGTTAATCTTCAACAGAGTGTTAAATTATTTATATATACTCTCCAGCCACATAATATAGCAATAGGCCCAACTACTAGGGGCCCAAGCTCCCTAGAGACCAAAATAATAAGACCCAGCTCTGAAAGTAAATATAATACAAGATTTCTCTTGTGCTCATGATTTCCTTGACTCAGGAAACATAGTTTAAGTTTTTTTATAAAATATTCCTGGGGGGCTATTGTTCTCACTGCAGCTCCCCACAACACTTAGATCAAAAGTTGGTTGTGTCCGCCCCCTCCTTGGTATATAAAACAAGGAAGAACCCTTTTACCCACACCAGAACGCTGGTGGACTCATAACAATAAATATAATGGTCCAGTGGATTATCCCATACGGATCGTGTTTCAGTCGTGTGTATCCATGCATCACAAAGTGAAAGAAAGGCATGATGAGTCCCTATTGCCATTCAGTCCTACAATAATGGGGTCTAGTGATATGTGTGAGTTAGTGAACAACATGGTGAATGCCCTTTTATATGGTACCTAGTGTGTCCAAATGATTCTATGGTTCTCACAATAAGTGCGTGTTAGGAGATTGGTGGGGGGGGGGGGGGGGGGGGGGGACTGTCTGCCAGCAGGGGGGTCGGGCCATTGCTTGGCCAAAGACTGTGAGTTGCAGGTGATTGCCGTAGTTAGGTATGGTAATAACATCTTACTTTATGGAGAGAAAAAAACCTAGACGTTTATTGAAAAAAACAAAGGGTAAAATTATGTTATAGTTAGTTGTGGTAATAATGCTCCCAGCCATAAAAAGAGAACACTCAATTCAGGCGCATTATCCAAATACAGTAGGAGTCCATAATGGAAAACGTCAGCAGTCTCTGAACTTTATCATCGAGGGGGTAGAACAAGAAAATAGCAAAAGTGAAAACGGAAGGGCAGAGAGCCCAGAATGCACAAGAAGCGAACAAAGTACAAGAAAAACCATGTGCGTGGATAACACAATAGCCCCGGTTCCCGCACCTCGGTCAAAAGTAAAATACTGCTCTCAGGCTAGCTCTGGAAACCACAACTTTAGTAGCCAGCCAGGGTGGGTTACTGATCCACCTGCTCCACCGCGTCCAGTGCTTGACTTGGAAACTAAAGGAAAAAAGGATAATTGGCCTCCACAAAGGCAACCTTACGATGAACTTAGGAACAAAGAGTTGCAACTCGGGAGGGAAAAAGGCCAGGTAGAACGAACATTGACTAGTTGGGCAGCTACTATTTACAATAAAGCAAAGGAAGATAATCAACCTCAAGGAAGATGGTCACAGGGAGGTGTCGGGCAAACCAAGATTCGCACTGAAAAAATTAAAGAGCCTGACGCCACAATTACATTTATTCCAGAGTACTCCTCAAGAGGAAGTCACGACATTCTAAATAGGACTAACATCCTACATTTGGTCAATTCTTTGCCAGCTCTGCAGAACGTAACAACTAAAGACCTCCTCTCAGTAAGATTTATGCAAAGGAAAGAATCGGAGAACGGGGAATCAACAGAAACAGTCTGGGCTTCACCTTGGATAGTAGAACAGATTCTAAAATGTTCTAACATGATGAAGACATGGGGAATATCTACTGCTATTCCACAAAAGGAACCATATCCAACAATATTTCTTGAAAAAGCTCCAAAGCAAAATATGTCAGGCAGGCAAGAGGCAGAAGGCAATTCTGGTTCGATACTACAGGGAGCAATTAGTTCCAAACAACAACTCCCTGAACGAATAAACCTGAGTAATATGAGGTTCTGCCTGTCTGTTAACTCCCCTAGAAACAGCAGGGGCAATCCCCCACAGTTGCAGAATGATGAAGAGCAACCATCTAGAAATTTGTAGCAACAAATGGGTAGCTCAAATATAAAAAATAGAACTAGTCCCACATTAAAAATCTTAAGCTGGAACATTGCAGGCCTAAAAAGCAAAATGGAAGATAAGGATTGGGTTGAATTTATTAAACAGCAAGACATCAGCTGCTTCAAGAAACTTGGTCTACCAACGTCATTGACCTAGACGGGTTCTCCACTTTTTACATACCTGCTATCAAACAAAAAAAAGGAAGACCATCGGGAGGTCTGACCACTTGGATCAGAACTTCACTATTGGGAAACTCAGCTGTAACCCATGCCATATTAAGCAAGGAAATCCAGACGCTTGCAGTAAAACATGAGGAGTGGTCACTTGAAATAGTAAACGTGTACCTCCCTCCCGTTAGCCGGGCCCAAGTCATGCCTGGTGTGCGGCTCCTCGAAGATCATATCTCAAATAAAAGATCTAAGGGTTGGAGGAACCCAACACTAGGTCACGCGAATAACCTTCCCCCTCAGTTTTGTAAAACCCTTCTTCTAATATGTGGCGATTTTAACACTAAACCCCATTCTATTCTTTGGGATGAACAAGTAGTAGAGGAAGATCACGCCTGGAATATTCCAACGCCCCTCATCCAACATTGCCAAGATTCCAAAAAAGGGGAACTAATCTTTGAAGTACTAATAGAAGGCGGAATTCGCACAGTAAACGGAAGAACCAACTCAGACAGAACTTTTAAATCTACCTTTCGAACTGGAAAAAGACACAGCATAATTGACTATATGGCAATAAACATCGAAGCCTGGCATTATGTTATCGATATGGAAATAAGGGACAGGATCGAGAGTGACCACGACCCATTGCTAATGGAGATAATCCATCCGGACGCAAGCCTGGGGAAGGTTGAGTTTCCACTTAACGGAAATTGCTTAGCAATAACCACGAGACCAAATAGGAAAAACATACTAAGGTCGAACGTGGACGAACCCTATTTGAGTGTACCTAGTCAAACCTGGTTCCTATCACTTAGTACATTATTAAACCTACCAGTTAATGAAGCTTTACCCCTACTGGATAATTTTAACAACTTGCTACTACAAACAACAAAGGAAAGAACTAAGCATCCCCAAACTAACCCTAATACGATGGAGGGCTGGTTCGATGAAGAGTGTTTGAAACTAAAAAAGACACTATCGCAAGCACTAAAGAATCGCCATCTGAACAACCATAATGAGCAATACTTTTATGAATGCAGGCAACAGTACAAAAAATTACTAAGAAATAAAAGGAAGACATTTCCACATAAGCTCTGGAAATCCCTCCTGCAGGCAATATCGGCAGGAAACTGCAAAAAGTTTTGGGAGATAGTCAGATGGGGATGCGAAGGCCCTTCGAAGAACCTAGAATTGAATATCAACCCACAACTCTGGGTAGAGCATTTTACCGCCTTGTACCAGGAAGAGGCCAAGACGGCATCCCGGAGTATGAATAACTCAACCAGCCTCATCCAAGGACTGGAAGGTAGTAACCAAAGATCAAACAAGGGAGTTCCACTTCAAACGACCTATGTAGCATCATCAAAAAGGTTTATTAGATCGTCAAATGGAACCCAGAATGAATTAGTCCCAAACGAACTCCTTGGCACAAATGCCATGCAAGCAACCCATTCTATCCCTCGTGCAATGGAGCTGACACCGGAATTCAGCGAGAAAGAGATTAAACAAGTTATTCTCCTTCAAAAACCGTATAAGGCTGCAGGCCCAGACGGCATACCTTCAGACGTTTATCGTAATCAGTTAACGTTATGGCTGCCTGCTCTAACACGCATATTCAACAGTATTTGGCACCACGAGGTAATTCCGACCTCTTGGAAGAAATCAATAATTGTCCCAATTCACAAAAAAGGACCTCGGGACTTGGTGTGCAACTATAGGCCTATCTCACTGCTTGACAGTGTTGGAAAAATCTTCGCCAAATTGATCCAGCTGCGTTTAGATCAATGGCTGGAGGATGGAGATTTAATATCGACACACCAAGCTGGTTTCAGGAGAGGCCAAAGCACAATAGATCAACTTTTTAAGCTGAATATGATCTGCGCGAAATACGCCACCCTAAAAGATGGTGCATTATATCTGGTCTTTGTGGATCTTCAAACAGCTTTTGACAGAGTCAATCGCCAAATATTATGGCAGTTATTGTCAGAAATGGGCATACAGGGGAAAATTCTAAGGCTGTTAATTCTACTGCACACAGGGAATACTGCCAGGGTTAGATATTCCACGAGAAATGATTATACAGCAGAAATTCCAATCCAGCGTGGCGTAAAACAAGGATGTGTTTTGGCCCCAACCTTGTTTAACTGTTATATAAATAAAGTAAGCCAAGATCTGAGGGAATTAAATCTGGATGTGCCAAAACTAGCCAATGAAAGTATACCTATCCTGCTTTTTGCTGACGACGCTGTATTACTGGCAAGAACAGAGATAGCAATGCATCGTCTACTTAGGGGTTTCGAATCATTTTGCACCTCAAGGAGCATGGTAATTAATGAGGAGAAAACAAAGTTTATGATTCTCAACCCAAAACAAACGATGCATTCGACCTTCAGGGTAAACAACAAGCCCTTGGCTCGAGTGACCACCTATGACTACCTGGGTTGCAGACTGGACGAAAAACAGACATGGAAATCACAAATCTACAAAAGTAACATCTCCTTGGCCCAGCACGCCGGAGCGGTACTTAGATTTGCTAAAGCCACAGGCAACCATTCTGTGAGTTCTGCACTGCTTGCTTATAAAACCAAAGCAAGGACGGCAGCACTTTACAGCGCAGAGATTTGGGGATTTAGAAAGACCCCATTAATACAAGTAACTGAGAATAATTTCCTACGCCGATTACTTTGTTTAGGCACTGCCGCACCAATGAATGCGTTGAGAACTGATTTACAAATGAGAAAGGTCGAGGATTACATTGCACTGGCCCCGATAAGATATTGGATCCGTATCTGGGCAAAAGAGGAACTCAAACCATACAGAGATACACTCATGGACATCATGAAGCTACAAAATTACCGAAAATTGCCTTGGTTTAAACACATCTCAACTACCCTGGTTGCCATTGGCCAAGAAGACCTCTGGCTTCATCCAGGGAAAATCAGAAAGCCCAGTTTATCTGTCATTAAAAAGGCATACTGGGACCAAAAGACTCAGAGTATGTGTGAGACACTTAGCCCTTTACTCAAGAGGTACATTTTGCTCAACCAAGAGCTTAAACCAGCAATTTTCATAGACTGCATCTATCCGGAAGAAAAAAGGGCTCTCTATTTTAAATTTCGTATGGGTACATTACCAGTGATGGCGGTGACTAACAGATGGCAAGCCGTCTCACAGTGCGGATCAGAATGCTGTCCTTGCCTTCATGGTGGCCAAGAAACACTATCCCACTTCCTTTTATTATGTCATTTTACGCTTAAACTCCGCAAATTGTACTTACGTCCGCTTTTTAGATCATACGGGATCAGGAAATGTAATGAGGCGGAAGTGCTTTGTATGCGATCAGATGAGAAACATATTGTGGCGAAGGTTTCAACTTATATATTGGAAGCGTGGAAGTTACGTTCATCAATGTACTCACAGTTGGCCTAAGTATAATTACTTGTGTTATCCTAGCTATCATTAGTATGAGACATCGCTGAAGGTTGCTGATTAAACCAGGCAAGGTCCTGGGTTATTATTATACTGCTGGCAGGTATCGCAAGAACCCAAATGATTAGTGCAAGAATAGGATACTTAAATTTAAGATCTATAATGTTTTTAGAATAAGTAAAGAGTCTTATGCCAATTATGGCTAATAATTAAGTTTTATGATATTGCAGGGCATATTGGATTCACCTAGGGCCACGTAAAATCAAAAACTCAAGTATAGTTTTTCTTTCTTACAATGTTTTACTTAATGTGATTTTATTGCGTGTGATGGATTGATATTTATTGTGTATTATTGTTATGGCCGGATAGGCTGACAACAATTAAATAAATAAAAAAAAAAAAAAAAAAAAATGGTAATAATATCTGTCTTTAAATTAAAAAAATAAAACCTTAGCAATTCACTGAAAAAAGCAAAGGTTAAAGTGATGTTATAATTAGGTAAAATGACTGTTTAAATGTAACATTTTAAACTAAAAAAACACTGAAGTTCAAAGTTATAGTTAACTGCAGTGACTGAGACACATACACTTGTCAAGCACTGCTTAAGACCTTACCTATTCACTCATGACAAGCAGACCCTGGTACAGCATCCTTTAGGTTTTTTGGACCTTGATGCGTTTTTGAACATGAGAGCTTAGCAAACATTGAATGAGGGGATGAATTCACAGTTCATTAGTACAAAGTAAATTAAAAATAAAATGGGAATTTTGAACATAACTGCTGAAACGGAAGATACCGCTCTGTATTTTACTCCCATCATGACTCTGGGTACATGGCCTTTCGAGCACTATTATCACTGAATTTAAAATGACTCCAAAGATCAAACTGCATTGAAGCATCACGTTGTATGTGGAAATCAAATGGCCGTTCCTGCCCTGCAAATGCCATCCATATTTCAAGAGACATCCATGTTCTAATCAAAAATGAATTAGCAGACAAGGAAACTTCAAGCACCATTTGTCATCTGAAACTCATGTTCATCAGCATGCCTCGTATTTGCAACTCTGAGAGAAGCTAAGTCAGTTCCAGAATTACCATAGCGTTGAGAGCTAAACAGTAATGCATTTTAAAGTGAATGCTTTGCAAATGGAATGCCAACTGAAAATAAATGATGGTACCTTTTAAAATTAAATTACCCAAGGCCTTCTTCTTTGTCCTTTCAGTAGCTGCCATTTTCATTTTGTCTTCCTGTCATGATTTGACCATTTATGCACCTGACACAAATGGTCTCGAATATAAAATAAGATAGGAAACACTGTTAATTCCGCCTTAGTGACTACTATACCTTGTAAACCTGGTAAATTCGTGCATATATTTCAAAGTAGTTTTATTATTTGTATTTACTCTTCTTTGTTAGATGGGCTCGCTACATTTGTAGTTCATATAATGCCCCTATCCCGTGTATGAACGGGAGCTTGTTGATTAAATATTCACCTATTTATTAGCAAAATGAATAATTTCTCCATATTTAATACAAAAGCACGTTAGAATACACATAGATATTGAGATGCTTCTAAATATATTCATTTTTTACCGCAATGGCCTTTGAAGGCATATGAAATAAAAGTTTCACCTTTTTTGCTGGAATGGAAGATGCTTGATTATTAAAATGACAAAGGCAATAATTAATATCCAATAACAGATATTTGCTGAATAAAATGAATTATGTCTTACAGTATGTGTGTATGGTCCAAGGTTACTTTTCTAGAGACAGTTTATGTATCAAAAATGTTGTGTTTCTTTTTTTCCATTTATGCATATACTGCAGTGCCTCTCCCCAGCCCACAGTGATCACAGTACCAGACCACCTCAAGGCATATGGCCAGATGTATTAACCTTACATGCAATGCAGTGCAGCCTTCTTTGACATGTTATGTGGAAAAGAGAGAGCTGAAATGTGCATTTCTACTAAGATATGGCACACGTCTGCTCTCTCATAGCACTGGTGCACTTCAGACAGCTCAGCACTAATGTAGGCACTCTTGCACCATGGTCCAACGGTGCCTGCTTTACAAGGAGAACTGTTACTGTGCAGGAATAAATACCTTCCTGCACAAACCTTAAAGACATTTTCCTCTTTTGTCTGTGACACCAAATGCAGCACACACAGAAAGAAGAAGTAATGAGGAGAAAAAATAATAAAGTGGAGATTTAATGCAATCGCAGGTTTACAAGCCTTTGTAAATCAGCGATTGTATGAAACTTAGGGTTGGGTTAATCGGAATGCTCATGCTCCACCCATGGAGTGCCTCCCAGAATGAAATGCAATACAACGCATGCAGTTGCCTTGTGGTACATTTCTCTACAACTTCACACAGGTTGATGACAATTGTCCCTTGTGTGGATTTGTAAATATCTACTAACATTTTGTGTCATGGTTGTGCCACAAAATGTTGAGTCTGTGTAGGAGCTGTTTGGAGATTCTGACATAAAGAGTGTTGCCATAGCAATGAGTGCTTGTGTGACAGTCCGTCTGATGTTTTGAGGAAGATGTGTAAAGTGTGGAAACAGCAGGTGTTCTCTACATTGACTGTTATATTGAGCTTGTCATTGAGGATGATCCCTCTATTTCTTGCATGGTCTGTGTGTGGGTGTTTTTCCTAGCTTTGATGGCCATCAGGTGGCGTCCCATGAGGAGGTATTGTTGCCAAAGATCTGCACTTCCATTTTGACAGAGCTGAGTTGCAGGTAATTGGTTTGTCACCAGTCTGCCACCATGGTCATGCAGTTGGTAAAGTTGGCTCTGGCAGTAGTTGTTTTGTCTAATGAGTAGTGTGGTATCATATTGAAACGTGGGGTTGAGGGACGATCTCTGTGGAACTCGGAATATCAATTTCTTTTTATCTCTGATGTGAATGGTGGCAGCCTGACCCATTGGTTTCCTACAGTGGGGAAGGAATAGATCCATTTGAGAGCAGATCCTTGTATGCCAATCTCGTGGAGTCTTCTGATGAGAGTGTTATGGGAGACAGAGTCAAAGGCTGCAGATAGGTTGAACTGGATGAGGGCCGCTGTTTGTCCTCAGTCCAGCATTATTCAAATCTCACTGTTGGCTGTGATGAGTGCTGTTCCAGTGCTGTAATTCTTTCTGAATCCTGATTGAGTGTTGTCTATATGATGGTGAAGCTTGCAGTACAGTGTGAGTTCCTTGTTGATGGCCTTCTCAATCACTTTGGGTGGATAGAGAAGCAAGTAGATGGGTGAGAATTCGCTCATTTGATTCAGGTCAGCCGTGGGTTTCATTAGGAGGGCGTTGATTTCTGCAAGTTTCCATTCATCTGGGAGAGTTGCTGATGTGATGGAGATGTTGAGAATGTGCTGATTGGTGATGTTTACAGGTTGCATGGGTCAACTGGGGCCCCTGAGAAGATAGCACTCATGATTGCTGTTGTGCCATTTCTGGTGGTGGTGGCCATCTTTGTTGGTGGTGAGTAGGTTAGCAATTAGTTCTCTAGGGTTGGGTTGATGTGCAGAGTTGCTGTAGATGTTTACAAATTTGCTATGGAAGAAGCTGGATATGTTGTGACAGAGTAGTGGGAGGCAGAGATGTTCATGACAGTGGCTGAGGGTGAGGTGAAATCCTTAACAATAGAGATCTCCTTGCAGATTTTAGAGCTTCCTTCACTGTGGTCCACTAGTGCCTTTTTCTTGCTGTCTTTTATTTGCTGGTGATAGGGTCTGAGAGCAACCTTGTAGGTAGTTCTGTTGGTGGTGACGTGGTTGGCTCTCCATTTCCTTTCTAGCTGTTTACAGTGCTGTTTGGCACCTCTGAGGACTTCTGTGTGCCAGCTTGCCTGCTTATAGATCCACTATCCTTAATGGATTTGATGGGTGCGAGGGAGTCTACGCAATTCTTGATCCAATTGTGGAACTCGTTGATGCCCTTGTCAAGGTTGTCTGTGAGGCTAGGTTGAGCTATGCTGACAGCACTAATCCAGTCTGCCGTTGTGATTGTGCCCCAGTTGTAGCTTAGAATGCTGAACTTGTTAGGCGTGTTGACTTGAGGTGTGTTGATTTGGAAGTGGATAATGGAGTGTTTGGTCCATGCGAATGTTGTGGTGGAGTTGTAGTTGATGCTGCCACCTGAAGTGAAGATGGGGTCCAGTATGTTTCATGCAGTGAGTGTTGGACCTAAGATGTACTGGGTAAGTTCAATGTTGCTCAAACTTTCGAGTAGTGCTGTGGAATAGGGGATGTTTCACTCTTCCAGGTGAAAGTTGAGGTCCCCAAGGAGAAGGTAGGGTCTGGAGTCGATGATGAGCAGAGCAACAAAGTTGGTGGTGAGGTTGGTAAAGTTGGCTTGTGGTCTGGGTGGTCAGTACGTGACGGATCCATTCAGGGTGAAGTTGTCAGAGATTTCAGCTTCAAGTGCAGGTGTTCTATGAATGGGGTGGTATTCTCTGTGGTTGTTGTGCATTTGGTGAATTCCTTGTAGATGATAGATAGTTCTCCTCCTGGCTTCTGAAAGTAGTCCTATTGAGCAATCTTGTAGCACCCTTGGCTTGTCATGGCTATTTTGGGAGCCGATCAGGGGTTGAGCCGGGTCTCTGTGGTAAGATGCATATTGGGTGCACCACTACTCAGCAGGTCCCATATTTTAGTAGTGCGTTTGCTGAGTGAGCATGTGTTTAGAAGCTTGCATGTGAGTTGGTATTGATGTGTAGGTTTGCTGTGGTGTGTAGTGTAGAGTGGGTGTGTATTCGTTGCTGGTGCTGGTGTAGCGTGCATGTTGAGGGGGAGTTGTGGAGGGAATTGTTAGTATATGCATGGGGGTGACGATGTGTGGCTGTGGCAGAATCAGGAGTGGGTGCAGATGAAAGCTCCTACTGTGGTGTGAGGTGTGGCACTGCAGCAGTTCGAGCGGAATGTACAGGTTTAGCGACCTAGGGAGTGCTGCAGAGTATTGCTGGGTGGTGATAGGGCCCATGTGCATAGTATTTCTAAAAATAACAGACACACAGACAGTTCCCGTTTGTCTGTCTTGACAACTGCATTAAAATACAGTGTTAGCAATGGAGCCCACAAAATAGTATCAGATAAAAACAAATGTGGGGGAACCCCATTAGGGCCAGGTGCTTAATTGTGACTTTTCTACTCAGTTGCTTCTTGACTACCCCAAATCAAAGTGAAGATTATAATAATCCATCATTGAAAAAGATACAACCCTTGTGCTTTGTTGGCCACAGATCCATAAATATCTCTGAAATGGGCCCCCCATTTATCAAGGGAAATGAGATTTTTAAAAGCTGATGAAATATTACTGGAATGAAAATAAAGCAATTTTTTGTTATTTTTCATTTGATTGTTTAAGAAATGATTAGTACTATATAGAGGAAATGTCATCAACAATGATGATATGTTTGCTAGAAATATGAAAAACGAATAATGAATTATCAGAAAGGGAATATTTTACAGAATTCAAAGTAACTGCATTTTTTATGAAGTTAGAGGGGTGTCTTTTATAGTACCTTATCTAATTGGAATTGTATGATTGATAGTGGGCAACTACTATACCTTATTTGCTCTACATGCTTGACACAGTAATCATGTTATGCAATGTTTTAAATTTGATATTGTTGTCATTCACCACATGTGTCAAAGAGTGAATAGTGCCCAGGGGCAATTAGAAGAGTATTAAGACTTGTAGAGGTGTGGCAAGGGGTCAACTTAGGCACAAAAGAAGTGGCACATTGTGGCAAGTTGGGTCACAGAACGTGGAGAGAATTAGGGCACCATAAGGCAGCAATTGGTAGCAGAATTACATTGTTTGTGGCACTTACGTGACAGAGGTGGGGATACACAGAGGGCCCATTTATTTAGCAGGGACATCATTTTGGGGAAACTAGGGCACATGGCTATATAATTGGTGTATCGGGTATACTGGGGTGTGCATTTGGTAAAGGTTTGTCTTGGGAAAATGTGTTACCTGCACTTGGGCTGAGGCAGAGGGAGTATTACAATACAGGTAGCTGAGGGAGATACTTAGGATACAGTGAAGTACTGCAGTTAGGACATCTGTATAAGAAGGAGTATTGCATTCATTGGAATATTCAAGAAGACAGACATTTATTTGTGCCAATATGGCCACTGGGAATGGTGATCCTGAGATAGTGAGAGCATTTGAGCCACACAAAATTTATGATTTTCTATGTGTCACAGTCCCTGCAGCAATTGGAAGCTGAGGATACTGAGGAAGAGTGGAATTCTGTGCACTGAGAGTTTCAGTAGACAGGATATCCAGGGGAAATATGGATCGAGCATCTAGATGAAAGTGGGCAATTGGTACTGGTGACACAGCATTCTGTAGTTCGTCAATGAGGAAGAAAAGTACATAGGCAGGATAATCTTAGGGGTAACTGAGAGGCAAAGAGGAGCAGCCTGTAGGTTTTGAGACTTTCATTGACATGAGGAGATGTTTAAGATCGTGGAGCTCAGGGTCTGCGGCACTTACTTCTAGGGAGCATAATCAAAATACATTTGGGAAATTCAGAGACACTGAGAGACACGAGTGGCCACAATATGAAGCAGTGCTTTTGGAACAAAATGGCTGGGAGACACACAGCAGCAGAGTGGAATTAGAGTCAGGATAAAGTGGCATCATTGCAATCAGGTGACTAAGAGAACATAAAGTAGCAGGAACATCAAGGTGAATTAAAGAGTCCAAATGGCATGGAACCTGTTGTGCGTAAAAGGTTATGTTGTTATCACTAACTACAAAAATCCTGGTGACACCATACTGAGACTCTTACAAAGACAAGAGCTATATTGACCACCTCCAACTTCTCCAAAGCTAACCAGAAGAGACTGTCTAGATATTGCTGGGATTCATAACACCTGTGAGTGTTGGTTTTTGGGTGTTTTAGATGTTTTGTGGGACGTGTCATGGCACAATCTCTGCCAGGAGGCATAAACGAATCAGGAGAGGGGCCTACTTTACTTCGCAGTAATTTACAGTTCGTCTTGAGCCACTCTGCATGAACTGTGATTAGTAAACCAAAGTCTACAGTGAAAAAGCCTATCATTGGGAACTCTTGTGAGTTCTGTTTATTTACATTCTGGGCTAATAAAAGATTCATATTATCTTGCCGTGTAAGAATTAAAAACACATTTGGGCTTATAACTCAGACCCACAAGGTGCATTTTGCTTTCACGTCTGTTGTTTGGCAAACTGCCCCATTTTACCTACCTTTAAAGACATATATATTTGCTGTGCAGATGCTCTCACTGTACATTGAGTTCACTGTGTTTTACTTCACTGGTTCGTACTGTGTTTTAGTTTCTACATCACCACCTTTATTAGTACGTCTTACCTTGTTGGCTTCATAATATCTTGAGTTTCAAATGGGCAAATTAATCTAGTGATTCAATTCAAATTCGTTAGTAACCAAGACCCTGCAATTTAAGTGCATATGAACCTATTAACAATTTTTACAACTAATGAAAGAAGACTGTTGTTTTATTCCTCATTTATATTTTTGCCATGAAATTTCTGAATGACTACATTTGTAAAGCCAGAGCAGTTCGAGCTGAAACCTCTATTAAATGGCAGAATTGTATACTCAATGAAGAACGTTTTCAGGGACACTCTGCAACAATTGTTTAGATGCAAGACCTTTACCTAGATTATGAATTAATAAATTCATTCATTCATTAATTTAGTTTTCATGGCACTTTCACAAGATCCACTCTTCAATTTTCATAGGAGAGAACCACAGAGCTGGTGCTACCATCCCCCGAAAAATAATCTCAAACAGTCCAGGAATAAAAGCGAGGTGCTGACTCCGAGCAGGGGTCCACAGATTTGCTGATACTTCTGCTTTTTCCAAGGCTCCTTTCCAGCTCTTCTATTCATCTGCTTAAGAATAGAAGTGGAGAGATCTGCAATTGGCGAGACAGCAGCAAATCCAGTAATGCTACTTCATTCCTTCAGCTCTACCAGACACTGAAGCAACTGGCCCATAGTGTCTCAACCATGCACATCTTCAGCTGTCTGGGCCCGGGCTCACCCACGTAGTCCTCCTACTTACCTTCATACACTCCACAGGCCTCCTGCTGAATAATATATTTCTTTAGAAGATTACTCAGAGAAATATGTTTCTTACATACATACATTATAAAATTTAGCTATGGTAAAGATAACATACGATCTTAATTCTGGGCCCAGGGAAAATCTATAGAGGATCGTGCCTTCAGTCTGTGTAATAGGTGCCCATCCAATGCTATAACAATAATACAGTTCAACCACTGAAAGATTTAAATGGGGAATACTGCAAGCCATGCTACCTACCAAAAAAGCAACAGTGCAGTAGCTTTTAGTACCAACAGAATTATTATGATTAGCTTGAGCCCCATATGCCACAGACCTTCCCACGTGGGGTTGCCAAAATTAGTTAGGTAAACGTCTTCCTGGATCAACCTAAACATGTACGTATGTCTTAACATGTCACACACAACCTAACATGCCAGCTCGCCTTCTCTTTAAAGGTTGGAACTCGAGATTGCTACTCGAAATCAATTTAATTGAAGCATTACATATAATGAAACTCTATTTACGAGTATTAAACCACTTCAGATGACCAAACGCAAAGAAGCTGGTTTGTAGCGGTAAAATACACTGTGCTCCACAAATCAATGAACTTAATTTAGCAATAACTGTATAACTGAAACAGATGGGCTTTTAAAAATTATTTCAAATGCATGGAATGTATGGCTCTTATATACAGTGTAAGAGAAAATACTTGCCATTCCTATAAAAAGATCGGCATTGCACCTGTGCCATTCTGGAATTAACTGCTTACAAAGAGTTCCAGCTGTTATTGCACTTTGTCCAGTCATGATTTTGAGTAGAAAGTGAAATTTTGAAGGCCTATACTACGCACAAACATGCATATAACCCCATAAAATGTTACGGGAGAGGATACTAAGAAATGATGTAAGATTCTGAAACATGGGGTACGAGTATGCAAGTGGCCATATTTATCTAAAAAAGAAGTTGGTAATAACCGATTGGTAAGCACTGAAGGTTCAAATGGCATGACTGCTGAGGGAATAGTACCAATCACTTGTAGGAGGTATGCATAGGGAATTTTAGCACTATACTCCTGTGAGCGCGTCGGTCCTTAATAAGTAAACTTACAAGGTAACGCGTATAGGTCGATGAACCTTTTGATTCGCATGGAGTATCCTAGCTATGATGTGACAAAGTTGGTGGTGAGGTTGGTAAAGTTGGCTTGTGGTCTGGGTGGTCAGTACGTGACGGATCCATTCAGGGTGAAGTTGTCAGAGATTTCAGCTTCAAGTGCAGGCGTTCTATGAATGGGGTGGTATTCTCTGTGGTTGTTGTGCATTTGGTGAATTCCTTGTAGATGATAGATAGTTCTCCTCCTGGCTTCTGAAAGTAGTCCTATTGAGCAATCTTGTAGCACCCTTGGCTTGTCATGGCTATTTTGGGAGCCGATTAGGGGTTGAGCCGGGTCTCTGTGGTAAGATGCATATTGGGTGCACCACTACTCAGCAGGTCCCATATTTTAGTAGTGCGTTTGCTGAGTGAGCATGTGTTTAGAAGCTTGCATGTGAGTTGGTATTGATGTGTAGGTTTGCTGTGGTGTGTAGTGTAGAGTGGGTGTGTATTCGTTGCTGGTGCTGGTGTAGCGTGCATGTTGAGGGGGAGTTGTGGAGGGAATTGTTAGTATATGCATGGGGGTGACGATGTGTGGCTGTGGCAGAATCAGGAGTGGGTGCAGGTGAAAGCTCCTACTGTGGTGTGAGGTGTGGCACTGCAGCAGTTCGAGCGGAATGTACAGGTTTAGCGACCTAGGGAGTGCTGCAGAGTATTGCTGGGTGGTGATAGGGCCCATGTGCATAGTATTTCTAAAAATAACAGACACACAGACAGTTCCCGTTTGTCTGTCTTGACAACTGCATTAAAATACAGTGTTAGCAATGGAGCCCACAAAATAGTATCAGATAAAAACAAATGTGGGGGAACCCCATTAGGGCCAGGTGCTTAATTGTGACTTTTCTACTCAGTTGCTTCTTGACTACCCCAAATCAAAGTGAAGATTATAATAATCCATCATTGCAAAAGATACAACCCTTGTGCTTTGTTGGCCACAGATCCATAAATATCTCTGAAATGGGCCCCCCATTTATCAAGGGAAATGAGATTTTTAAAAGCTGATGAATCATTACTGGAATGAAAATAAAGCAATTTTTTGTTATTTTTCATTTGATTGTTTAAGAAATGATTAGTACTGTATAGAGGAAATGTCATCAACAATGATGATATGTTTGCTAGAAATATGAAAAACGAATAATGAATTATCAGAAAGGGAATATTTTACAGAATTCAAAGTAACTGCATTTTTTATGAAGTTAGAGGGGTGTCTTTTATAGTACCTTATCTAATTGGAATTGTATGATTGATAGTGGGCAACTAGTATCCCTTATTTGCTCTACATGCTTGATACAGTAATCATGTTATGCAATGTTTTAAATTTGATATTGTTGTCATTCACCACATGTGTCAAAGAGTGAATAGTGCCCAGGGGCAATTAGAAGAGTATTAAGACTTGTAGAGGTGTGGCAAGGGGTCAACTTAGGCACAAAAGAAGTGGCACATTGTGGCAAGTTGGGTCACAGAACGTGGAGAGAATTAGGGCACCATAAGGCAGCAATTGGTAGCAGAATTACATTGTTTGTGGCACTTACGTGACAGAGGTGGGGATACACAGAGGGCCCATTTATTTAGCAGGGACATCATTTTGGGGAAACTAGGGCACATGGCTATATAATTGGTGTATCGGGTATACTGGGGTGTGCATTTGGTAAAGGTTTGTCTTGGGAAAATTTGTTACCTGCACTTGGGCTGAGGCAGAGGGAGTATTACAATACAGGTAGCTGAGGGAGATACTTAGGATACAGTGAAGTACTGCAGTTAGGACATCTGTATAAGAAGGAGTATTGCATTCATTGGAATATTCAAGAAGACAGACATTTATTTGTGCCAATATGGCCACTGGGAATGGTGATCCTGAGATAGTGAGAGCATTTGAGCCACACAAAATTTATAATTTTCTATGTGTCACAGTCCCTGCAGCAATTGGAAGCTGAGGATACTGAGGAAGAGTGGAATTCTGTGCACTGAGAGTTTCAGTAGACAGGATATCCAGGGGAAATATGGATCGAGCATCTAGATGAAAGTGGGCAATTGGTACTGGTGACACAGCATTCTGTAGTTCGTCAATGAGGAAGAAAAGTACATAGGCAGGATAATCTTAGGGGTAACTGAGAGGCAAAGAGGAGCAGCCTGTAGGTTTTGAGACTTTCATTGACATGAGGAGATGTTTCAGATCGTGGAGCTCAGGGTCTGCGGCTCTTACTTCTAGGGAGCATAATCAAAATACATTTGGGAAATTCAGAGACAATGAGAGACACGAGTGGCCACAATATGAAGCAGTGCTTTTGGAACAAAATGGCTGGGAGACACACAGCAGCAGAGTGGAATTAGAGTCAGGATAAAGTGGCATCATTGCAATCAGGTGACTAAGAGAACATAAAGTAGCAGGAACATCAAGGTGAATTAAAGAGTCCAAATGGCATGGAACCTGTTGTGCGTAAAAGGTTATGTTGTTATCACCAACTACAAAAATCCTGGTGACACCATACTGAGACTCTTACAAAGACAAGAGCTATATTGACCACCTCCAACTTCTCCAAAGCTAACCAGAAGAGACTGTCTAGATATTGCTGGGATTCATAACACCTGTGAGTGTTGGTTTTTGGGTGTTTTAGATGTTTTGTGGGACGTGTCATGGCACAATCTCTGCCAGGAGGCATAAACGAATCAGGAGAGGGGCCTACTTTACTTCGCAGTAATTTACAGTTCGTCTTGAGCCACTCTGCATGAACTGTGATTAGTAAACCAAAGTCTACAGTGAAAAAGCCTATCATTGGGAACTCTTGTGAGTTCTGTTTATTTACATTCTGGGCTAATAAAAGATTCATATTATCTTGCCGTGTAAGAATTAAAAACACATTTGGGCTTATAACTCAGACCCACAAGGTGCATTTTGCTTTCACGTCTGTTGTTTGGCAAACTGCCCCATTTTACCTACCTTTAAAGACATATATATTTGCTGTGCAGATGCTCTCACTGTACATTGAGTTCACTGTGTTTTACTTCACTGGTTCGTACTGTGTTTTAGTTTCTACATCACCACCTTTATTAGTACGTCTTACCTTGTTGGCTTCATAATATCTTGAGTTTCAAATGGGCAAATTAATCTAGTGATTCAATTCAAATTCGTTAGTAACCAAGACCCTGCAATTTAAGTGCATATGAACCTTTTAACAATTTTTACAACTAATGAAAGAAGACTGTTGTTTTATTCCTCATTTATATTTTTGCCATGAAATTTCTGAATGACTACATTTGTAAAGCCAGAGCAGTTCGAGCTGAAACCTCTATTAAATGGCAGAATTGTATACTCAATGAAGAACGTTTTCAGGGACACTCTGCAACAATTGTTTAGATGCAAGACCTTTACCTAGATTATGAATTAATAAATTCATTAATTCATTAATTTAGTTTTCAGGGCACTTTCACAAGATCCACTCTTCAATTGGCATAGGAGAGAACCACAGAGCTGGTGCTACCATCCCCCGAAAAATAATCTCAAACAGTCCAGGAATAAAAGCGAGGTGCTGACTCCGAGCAGGGGTCCACAGATTTGCTGATACTTCTGCTTTTTCCAAGGCTCCTTTCCAGCTCTTCTATTCATCTGCTTAAGAATAGAAGTGGAGAGATCTGCAATTGGCGAGACAGCAGCAAATCCAGTAATGCTACTTCATTCCTTCAGCTCTATCAGACACTGAAGCAACTGGCCCATAGTGTCTCAACCATGCACATCTTCAGCTGTCTGGGCCCGGGCTCACCCACGTAGTCCTCCTACTTACCTTCATACACTCCACAGGCCTCCTGCTGAATAATATATTTCTTTAGAAGATTACTCAGAGAAATATGTTTCTTACATACATACATTATAAAATTTAGCTATGGTGAAGATAACATACGATCTTAATTCTGGGCCCAGGGAAAATCTATAGAGGATCGTGCCTTCAGTCTGTGTAATAGGTGCCCATCCAATGCTATAACAATAATACAGTTCAACCACTGAAAGATTTAAATGGGGAATACTGCAAGCCATGCTACCTACCAAAAAAGCAACAGTGCAGTAGCTTTTAGTACCAACATAATTATTATGATTAGCTTGAGCCCCATATGCCACATACCTTCCCACGTGGGGTTGCCAATATTAGTTAGGTAAACGTCTTCCTGGATCAACCTAAACATGTACGTATGTCTTAACATGTCACACACAACCTAACATGCCAGCTCGCCTTCTCTTTAAAGGTTGGAACTGGAGATTGCTACTCGAAATCAATTTAATTGAAGCATGACATATAATGAAACTCTATTTACGAGTATTAAACCACTTCAGATGACCAAACGCAAAGAAGCTGGTTTGTAGCGGTAAAATACACTGTGCTCCACAAATCAATGAACTTAATTTAGCTATAACTGTATAACTGAAACAGATGGGCTTTTAAAAATTATTTCAAATGCATGGAATGTATGGCTCTTATATACAGTGTAAGAGAAAATACTTGCCATTCCTATAAAAAGATCGGCATTGCACCTGTGCCATTCTGGAATTAACTGCTTACAAAGAGTTCCAGCTGTTATTGCACTTTGTCCAGTCATGATTTTGAGTAGAAAGTGAAATTTTGAAGGCCTATACTACGCACAAACATGCATATAACCCCATAAAATGTTACGGGAGAGGATACTAAGAAATGATGTAAGATTCTGAAACATGGGGTACGAGTATGCAAGTGGCCATATTTATCTAAAAAAGAAGTTGGTAATAACCGATTGGTAAGCACTGAAGGTTCAAATGGCATGACTGCTGAGGGAATAGTACCAATCACTTGCAGGAGGTATGCATAGGGAATTTTAGCACTATACTCCTGTGAGTGCGTCGGTCCTTAATAAGTAAACTTACAAGGTAACGCCTATAGGTCGATGAACCTTTTGATTCGCATGGAGTATCCTAGCTATGATGTGACCAATGCTTCTCAGTAATCAATGCCTGAAATTCAATAACCATTATACAAATCATTAATCAATAATCAAGTAAAGAATAAGCATCATACCATGACCTTTCAGCCAAGAATAACCACACCTCAATATGCGTTTAGTAATTTTTATTTCCCTATTGGTTGCAATACTAAGTCATGAGATTAATTGAAACGCAATCCAATTCAATTAAGTGCAGCATAAATTAGTTAGAAGACACCAAAAACATAATCTAATCAAGGCTTGCATCAGAGTATATTCTAAAGCATTTGCCCAAGTCAATAAGAGAATCAAAGATAATAGCTTAGTTCTAATCATGAAGTTCAGCAAACAGTCCGTCAACCATTTGTTTCTATGATATGTCAGTCGTCATGTAAGGAAAACCTCATGTAACCCAGATTAGCATCAGCATGTAGGTCTTCATGCAAAACAATTTAGAAACGAGAATTTAGAAAACATCTAGCTAAGAATACTATTTAGACAGCGCAGTTGGTATCTAGAAAGAAAAGGCACATAAATACAAATCAGTCACATTGTCATATCTACCTATCCTCGGTATGGGTCAGTAACAAAGCCATTCTTTGTCCTCAGGTCATCAGTCAATCAGCATCACATCAGACTCTCTGTCAGAGAGTACGAGCCCAATGACAAAATCTCGAAACGCCTTATGAATCTCGAAGTCTTTCTCCCATAGCATCTGAATCTCTGAATTGGTCTGCAGTCTTTTCCCTCTGTCATGTTGTTATATCCAAGTCACCCAGACTATCCCCCAATTTCCAATTGATCAATTAATCACAAGGTATGACTCTATCCAATAGTTTTACCATTCCAAATCTATGAATTCTAATATTTCACAGTTCACATGTCGTTGATTGGTCTGCCTTACGATGTTCTCATCATCCGGCTCATCAGGTATTGAAAATGTTGCATCTTCTTCTCCAGTCAGTGTCTTCATTGTTCGAGTCCTGGGAAAGTACATCTAGCATACATTACTCGTCAATTGATACAATTCTAGTTCCCTCATCTCCTGTCCGCCAGTTCACATGGAAGCTTCTGCTAAGCAATTTTTGTTGAACAATGAGCGGTTCAGGGTTAGTTAATTTTGTCAGCAATTTTCTTTAAACATTAAGAAATACAGCTTCTGCATGAGGCCTGGTAAAACTAGGCCAGGACTCTTGCTAAGTTATAGCCTACAATTTTTGCAAAGCATAGTTTATGACCCTCAATATGACATATTATTGCATTAATCTAATACATTCTCAATATTTCCTATGTATCCATCACTCATTTAGTATGATTCGTAAATACCTGTGGCCATTCTCCGAGGTCACAATTTCAAACATGCCCATTAATATTCTATGTTAATCATTTTCTACTAGTTTCATTATTCAATATACATAAACATTCATTAATAATTTCTATTTAAGACTTTTGCGTTAACACTCCCAAATATCAATATGTTCTGGAACACAGGCAAGGCTATTCAACCATAGTGTTTTATACAAAATCTGAATGCTCCAACTAAAACATACTGACAATCATTCTAGTTGATTGTAGAATGTATTCGCTTAATCAGTTTGGAAAGTATAAGCAACACATGACATCTTACTTAGATTGGATTGACTTTTATTGTGCTGCAACTCAATTTACTCTCACATCTTCTTTGGTTACCAATGTAGTTTATTTATCTTTTTTACTTTGTTTGGTTTGGTTTCTTTACTGTTAGAAATGGCCCTTACTGCAGCATCACCCTCAAACCTTTTGCCTTTTTTCCTCCACTTTTGCTGAATTTGTTTTTTGTTAGCCTTAGGACTCTGTGCACCTTACCGCTGTTAACCAGTGCTAAAGTGCTTTTATTTGCTCCCTAAAACATGATTTGATTGTTGTATAGCTAATTGGCATATTTAATTCACTTTTACGTCCCTTGTAAAGTGCACTACATGTGCCCAGGTCTTATAAATTAAATGCTATTAATGGGCCTGCAGCACAGCCTGTGCCACCCACTTACGCAGCCCTTTAAAAACATGTCCCAGGCCTGCCATTGTAGCTTGAAGGCAGTATATCACTGCCATATTGACTTGACAAGCCTTAAACTCTCCTTTTATTACACATACGCCACCCCTAAGGTAGGCCCTAGGTAGCCTATAGGGCAGGATGCTATGTAATTAAAAGGCAGGACATATACATCTAAGATTTAAATGTCCTGGTAGTGAAAAGCTCTCGAATTCGTTTTTCGCTATTGTGAGGCCTACCTCTCCCATAGGTTATCATTGGGGGTTCCTTATTATCTCTTATAAAGTGTAATACCTGGTTCAGAAAGAGCAGACCTGTCAATTTTTGTTCCTATGAAATTGTAAAGATAAATCCTCTTTAATGGTAAAGTTGGATTTACTATTACAATTTTGAAAATGCCATTGTTGGAAAGTTGGTATTTTACCGCTCTTAAACCTGTTTGCCTGCAGCCGGTCTCCAGTACACGTCTGAGCTGGGATGACAGCTGGTTTCCTGCATTCCCTCTAGACCACCTTACACAAAGGAAGGGTAGGTGTGACTGAGTGGCCTTCTGCATGTGAATGGGCCATCCTGGACAGAATGGGAGTGAGGAGCTGAATCTTACACCTGAATAGGCAGTGTCCTGCTCCCACACAAATAACTGCTTAACCGCCTGTAGTTAGTCTGGCGCCATGAAGGGAGGGCCTCTGTGCACTTTAAAGACCCCTCTTTGAAGTCACCCCCACTTCCTAGGTACACCTTGGCATAAGGAATGGACATCTGAGCCTACCAACTTAGTACTTTCTGGACCCATGAACAACTCTGCCAGAAAGAAGGGCTGATGTGCTGCTACATGGAATGCTTCTCTGGACAGCTGCTCTGGAAGAATTGCATTTTTGCTGTGCTGCTTTGCTGCCTGCTACCTCTGCCGTACTTAAGAAGGACTGGACCTATCTCACTTGAACTCAGAGTTACTCCAAAGACTTAGGGGGTCATTCTGACCCTGGCGGTCACCGACCGCCAGGGCCAACGACCGCGGAAGCACCGCCAACAGGCTGGCGGTGCTTCCATGGGCATTCTGACCGCGGTGTCCCGCGGTTTCCCGCTGCCCCAGGGAATCCTCCACGGCGGCGCTGCAAGCAGAGCCGCCTTGGGGATTCCGACCCCTTTACCGCCATCCTGTTCCTGGCGGCTTTCACCGCCAGGAACAGGATGGCGGTAACGGGTGTCGTGGGGCCCCCTAACAGGGCCACACATTGATTTTTAGTGTCTGCCAAGCAGACACTGAAAATCGCGACGGGTGCCACTGCACCCGTCGCACGCCTTCATCTCCGCCGGCTCCATTCGGAGCCGGCTTCCTCATTAAAGGCGCTTTCCCGCTGGGCCGGCGGGCGGCCTTCTGGCGGTCGCCCGCCAGCCCAGCGGGAAAGCCAGAATGGCCGCCGCGGTCATTTGACCGCGGTGCGGTCATTCGGCGGCTCCCGCCGGGCGTGCGGTTACCGCCACCGGCGGGAGTCGGAATGACCCCCTTAGTGGCTTGCCTCCTGTTCTGCTGAAGTCTCAGGGATACAAAAAACTTCTAACACAACCTGCAACAGCACCTGCACGTTGTGCTGTAGTGCTGCTTTAAATCAGACATTTCGACCTGAAAAAATAAACTGTTTACCATTCCCAAACCTTTCTCTTTAGTGCATATACCTCACTCCTAATTCAAGCCTTAAAGGCCCATAGGCAGGGTGTATTGTATGTAAAAAGTAGGGTACGTGCTTTTATGTTTTACATGTCCTGATAGTAAAAAACTTCTCATGTAGTGCTGTAGTGCTGATTTAGAAACTGATATTTTGACCTGAATAAAATAACCGTTTACCATTCCCAAACCATCCTTTTTAGTACATATACCTCACTCCTAAGTTAGGCCTTAAAGGCCCATAGGCAGGGTGTATTGTATGTAAGAAGTAGGGTATGTGCTTTTAAGTTTTACATGCCCTGATAGTAAAAAACTTCTCAATTCTTTTTTCACTACTGTAAGGCCTATCCCTCCTATTGGATCACATGGGGTTACTGTATTACATTTAATGAGCGCTAACATTTGATGAGGACCAGGTAGAAATGTAATGTTTAGACTCAAATGGTTTATAATTTAAAACCCTCTTCAATGGTAAAGTCTGATTTTAAGTCACAATTCTAAAAATGACACTTGGCTCCTTCTGCCAGTGGCCTGGGTTACATAACTTACAAAAAGTGGCAGAATAACCGACAGAAGACTTGGATTTACCTGCCAGCTGATACGCCCAAGGTGCATTGCTGGTTGGCCTGCCTCCACAGTAGCTCCCTCTACATTCTTCTTTGCAGCAAATCCTTTTCAAGGGTTGCTTTGAGCAACAGTATCCAGCCTTGTGGAGCCCTTTTCAGCTGCGGTTTGCAGCTTCATTCCACTGGAGGTATTTGATTTTTTTAAAAATGCCTAAGTCTAAAGGTAAAAATCTTGAGCGGACTCGAAGATGATAGGCTCCCCATCAACATCAACCAACTCTTCCGTATGAAAATCCACCTCCTCCCGCTTGGAGCTTTTTCTGCCATGGTCAACAGCTTCTCAGAGTCTTCATCCAGTGTCTCCCTGATCATGATGATACCTCCTCTGACACAGCCTGCTACTTTGCCTCTGTAGTCAACGGCTTCACTGAGACATTGTCCAGTGGCTCCCCGATGATGATAACTCCTCCTCAGGCAAAGCCTACTGCCATGCCCCACTAAACTCGACTTTTTTTTCTTGATTTCTCTTCAAAGTTTCTTCTAAGGTAAGCTAAGACCGGGCCCAATGTAGGTTATGTATCTGACATGACAATTTCTGAAAATGCGTTATAATTTTGTTGGAACCTTCCGTCAAGCTTACAGGTTTTTTTTTCTTCTCATAAATAAAATCCCAAAGCGGGAATATCTTTTTGAAAATAAATACAAATTGTGTCCATTTCCTGGGAGGGGAAGCACTCTTTGATGCCCCTTACCTCCAGTTTTTTCTTGGTGGTTACGGGTATTGAAAATGGCTGGATGTCCACCCATCTGAATTAGGTGGGTGGACATATAGCAAAGCCTCTGATGCGATTTACTCCATCGAGCCATCAGAAGTCATTTGAGCACGTGAAGATGGAGTAGTCTCTACCATCGTCAATCTATGGTCCATAGGACTCTAAATCCAGTGGAAGGACTATTATTTTGGAGGGGATGGACTACGGCACAAGAATGATGGAGTCCTGTTCTGCCAACGTATAAATTAGGCCCTGATTCTCTCCTCCTTTCAGTAAGTGTCACTCTCTTTCTTTATTTGATGAACAACATGACCACTTCCGTTCGTTATCAGGAATTATGGACCTATACATCAAAGAGTGTTACCTAGTTTGTGTTTATGGGTAATGCTTTGATACATAAGGGCCATATTCGAAATTTCACCAAATGCTTGATTCATTCATGTATTATGCTTGCTGAAACTATACCATTCCTCTAATTATCGCTGCCAAAGAATCTATCTTAACCAATGTCTAAAGTTAATTTACTCTTTGTAATTATCCTCTGTATTATTTTTCATATATTAATTTCTGCTGACAAATTCCCATTATTTTAAGCCACAATTTACTCTTTTGTATTTAATTATCATTTTGTTTTGTATCAAGTGTCCATGGTCCGACCCCTCCTCAACTCATTCTGCCACCTCAGCTTAGATTTCTTTTAATTGGACCTTTCTGCTGCTGTTGCTTGGCTCTGATCCTCATGCACTACTTTTTCAACTAGGCAGCTAAATTTTTCTTTCATTCTCTGAGATACTCTTCTTTGCAAAGGTGTGTCTCCTACCTCATTAAACCCTACTCTGATAATTATCCAGTTTCCATGCATCACATATATGCATTACAAATAGCCTAATCCTAACAATGTAATTTACATTCAATGTGCTGACATTCATCTCATCCTTAATACCATTCAATCTCTAGTCTCACCTGCATTTTACACTGTGATGATGTAGCTGATCTCATTCTGTCCCACTAGTTGGATCACCTATTTGTTATAGAAACCAGGATCAATCCAAGTCCATTATCAACCCTTTGGTTCCACATGTTTATTCAATTATGCATGAGTACAGGCAAATTAAACAAGGTAGAAATTACATCATCACATTTATAGGTGGGGGAAATGCTAGGTTTCTGATATAGCATTGGATGACTACACAGCCAGAAATCTATGATCAGCAGTCCATTTGCTACTGGTTTCACTATGCAGCTTCTGAATACTTAACAGAGGCCTTTCAAGGTATATTATTTCTGCCCAGGACCACAATACAATGAATGATGGACATGGAAAAGAAATGTCCCAATATCCCACACATACCAAGTTAATTCTTCCTGTGCATCAGAGACATAAGTTTTTTGCTCTTCAGAAAGAACATTTCAAATACACTGCTATGAGATATCAGTCTACCTTGTAATAATTTTGTTGACAAAAGTTCTGAAAACTTTGCACTTGTTTAGCGCACTACTCACCCGTTAGGGTCTCAAGGCACTGTACACATACCGCTGTGGAACCCCTCCTGGCTTTTCCCTGTGAGGCGCCCACTCCTGGACAGCCCCAGGGTGAAGCCAGGCATCCAAGCACTGTGAGGGCCATTGTGGAGATTAAGCAAGCTATTGCCCAGATTACAGAGTGGGACTCATTAATTAGATGAGGCACTGAGGTGAGAATTATCTGGTCTAAGGAAATTGAGCCCAAGACCTGCTGAGGTGGGAATTGAACCCTGGTCCTGGAGCAGATCTCTGCATCAGGGTCTGCCACTCTAAACATTGTGCCACACTTCTCACTTCTCACACTTCTGCAGGTGAGAATGCAGGTGAGACTAGAGATTGAATGGTATTCTCCACAGTTCTCTCTGTGTCAGTGATAGAACTTTGTAGGAATGCCCTCCTTGTTGCCCTGGTCACCCCCCAAATGTTTGACTGATACTGGTGGTTACTGACTCTGTGCAGTGGGTACTGCTAACCAGTCCCAGGGCCAGTGCTCTGTGTAAAATGGATTATGCAAATTAGTCCAATAATAATTAACAATATCAGCCTACCAATAAGTTCCTATTAATGGTAGAGCGTGTAGGTTTAAGGACTCCAGCATAAATTGTACACCCATGGGTGCACTGCTGTGGTGCCCAGTGCAATTTTAAAGGCATGTCTGCCTTGCTGGTAGCTTTTAAATAAAAATTAAACCCAAATTCAACTTTGGAATTAAAAGTACTTCCAAAGTCCTTATCTACCTCATTTTTACATACAGGTCATCCCTGAGGTATGCCCTTGGGACAGTGTAACTATAAACAGGGACTTTATAAAAAATGTTTTATAAACCTTGGTGAGGGAAAAATAGGCAAATAGTTTTTCCTATTTTAGTGAATGGGCTCAATAGGCTAACATGGATAGACTTTATTTAAAAAAAATAATGCTTTATTTTCAATAGGAAGGAGCTAAATATGGCAATTTTAGTATCAAATTAAAAGTTATAATACATCCAACAACTTGACACAGTTGAATTTGATATACCTATTACAAAGAAAGAGTTTTAGAACTCTTGCAAAACGTTACCAACTTCAGCCCTGTAGTGCCATTCTCTGATTGGCCAGTCTCCGGCAGCCAGAGCCAGGCTGCCTTGATGAGGTCTGAAGTGGCCTGGACTAAAACAATGGAGGCATCTGGTGGTAGGACAGAAAGAGGGGAGAGTAGCCAAATGGATCTTCAAAGGAGGGAAGGACATTTGGGACAGCAACTGGACCTCCCCCATTTTCTGCAAACGCAGACAGCCTGGTCCCCCCTGATTAGATTTACAGTGGTTCGAAAGGGGTGTGTGAAGGGAAACTTAGCAACACCAGTGGGTGGACTCAGCCAGATCTAAACTCTAAGATTACATTTTTACTATCTTGGATTTTGAAGGAATGTTGCTCCCTAGGATTGATTTTTGTCCACACTTACCAGGAAGTGGTCACTGAGGAGAGTGGTAGCCTGCACATGATTGGACAGACCCCCCCTCCGCTTGCCACCCCAGGAACAAGGATCAATATGGCAGAGTTGCACCCCACTTCAGATCGCTACCGGACCAAGACAAGAAGAAGGACTGCCCTGCTGGGCCCCTGGCCTGCACCTGGACACTGCACCAGCTGTACACTTGGGCTTCACCAAGAAAAGGACTTTGCCTCCTTCTACTACTCCAAGAAGGGACTCCCTGTAGGCTACAGGTGGAAAAGATCTGACCAGCGTCCCCTGCATCAAGACCTACAGAAATTGACTGGCTGACTAGTGACTACTGGTCATTTTTGGATTTGAATCAGGTGCATTCTGAGGGTTGGAGTCGTAACCCCCAAGGAGCAACTCAGAGCTTCTGGAACCTTGGGGTGAGTTGTAGACACCTAGAAAACTTTAAAAGTACTTCTGGGAAAAAGTCCAGAAGTTTGACGAAGTTTGGAGCAACTTTGGAAAAAGCTCCATAAGTGGATCAACCCGACATTGTGAGTCAAGCCGTCCAACGTCGACCACGACCCGGCCTGACTTGCAGGTTCGTCCCGCTGAAAAGCTCCAGAGCCCCAGTCTTCCAGGATTTCACAGCAGGCTCGTAGAAAGGCAATCTGATGATGTTACATCAAAATTGGCTTGCTGTGAAGGGTTGTCCGACATCGGGGAAGAAAAGGTCAAAAAACGTTTCAAAGTCCGAAGGTAAAAGTTTGACTGAGGCTTCCAGCGCAGTGTATCTGAGGAGGGCTCCATCGAGGTAAGCTTTCGACTTGATCCCAGATGAAGTTTCTAAGTCCGAATGTAGGAACCTGGACCGAGGACTCCTGTGCAGCGGATCCGAAGAGGGCTCAAGCAAGGTCAGCCTCCACTTGTGACTTCATCCCGGTTGGTGAGACATCTTCGAAAATGTGTCTAAGTGTGAATGTAAAACTTTGACCGAGGCCTCCAGCTCAGTGTAGCTGAGCAGGGCTCCATCACAGTAGGCCTCAACTTTTGACATTGCCCCGATCGAGTGCAACCGGCTGTCCAAATGAGCACTTTTGATTTCTAAGCGCTAGAAAACATTTCGGCCCTCATTACAACATTGGGGGTAAATGCTGCTTACCGCCGTGCTGACGGCCGCCAACGTACTGTGACCGCAGCGGCATACCGCTAAGGGTATTATGACCCACACAGAGAAATCCGCCACTATACAGACACCCACACAAGTCCGCCAGACCAAAGGTAATTGATAAACTGGCGGTACCAAAACCCACACCGTTACACCAACAGAAATAAGCCCACAGCATCATGACCCACGAATCACTGTGGCAGACATTCAACCACGGTAAACCATTGGTGGTACACACCGCCGAGCTCAAAATACACACACACTAACAAAACTACAACACATTGGACAATTCAAAATACACACACCTGACACACATACACACACCACACTGACACACCCAATCCAATATAAAACCCACACCCACAATACCCACAACCCCTTACACCGACAAAAAAAATATTGCCAACTGAGAGTGAGACAAGCCAGAAGCACACACTGAATATGAGCCACAGAACACCATTGCCCATACACCATCCACGCACCTCACAGCACACACCCCAACACATCACCCCACACACCCTCACACTTACCACTCACACTACACCAATGGCACCACAAAGACACCCTAGGTTCTCAGAGGAGGAGCTAAGGGTCATGGTGGAGGAAATCATCCGGGTAGGGCCACAGCTATTCAGATCACAGGTGCAGCAGACGTCCATTGTTAGGAAGATGGAGCTATGGCGGAGAGCCGTGGACAGGGTCAACGCAGTGGGACAGCACCCAAGAACCATGAATGACATCAGGAAGAGGTGGAATGACCTACAGGGGAAGGTGCGTTCCGTAGTAGCAACACACCAGGTAGCTGTACAGAGGACTGGCGGTGGACCCCCAGCTCCTCCGCCACAACTAACAACATGGGAGGATCAAGTTTTGGCGGTCATGCATCCTGAGGGCTTTGCAGAAGTAGAAGGAGGACTGGACTCTGGTAAGTCAAATCTTTACTACTTCCCCCCCACCTGCATGCCATCACAAACTCCTACCCCTACCCTTACCCCCATCACTCCACCACCTCACATTTACCCCACCATCACAACCTACCCATCCCAATACCAAGCCCTGCATGCAACATCAATGCATGGACCCCCATCACAGAACTGCATGGACACCCATCACCACAGCATGTACACTAGTTACAATCACTTAGCCAAATCAAGCACAACTCACACAAGCCAAAGCTGCCTTGCTAATAACAACCATAGAGGCACAAGATGGCACACGCAGATACAATAACACTACATTTACATCCGCACAGGACCCCCACTCAACGTCACCGGAGAGGAGGTGCCAGCCACATCCAGTCCCCCCTCGAAGAGGCCCACAGTGATGACAGCAGCTCTGCATGCCTGGATCACGATGACCAACGTGGCCCATCAGGGACCTCTGGACAGTCGGCGACCCAGCCACAGTCCCAACCACCAGAGAACCTCCTCCCTCAGGAAACACCACCACACCACCCACCCAGCAGGCCCATCCCTCTGTCCCCAGGACACGTCAACCAGCAGTGTGTCCACCACTACAGGGACCCCAGGCAACCCCACAAACACAGGAAGATCAGGGACATGGGGTCAGTGGCACTGGGCACACGGTTGAGGGGACAGAGGCACAGGACAACAGGGAACCTGGGAGGACTGCTTTGTGACAGGGGCAGACAGACCCAGAGAACCGACGCTCCACGAGGTACTTGCAGGGATCCTGAGAGCACACCACCATTCCCGGTAGACCATGGGCCAGATACTGTACAAGTTGCAGGAGACCCAGCATCTGCAGGAGGGACAGTACCTGGGGATGAGGGAGGACCTGAAGCACATCCACACCACCATGGTCACCATTGCAGGGGTGCTGGCAGACATGGCCAACACCATGAGGGAGGCAGTGGCACACCAACGGGACCCTGACACTAGCCACACTTGTGAACAGCCCTCCACCTCCACCGGCGCTAGTGCACAGGAGGCCCTGCCACAGGACCAACAGGCCACCAGCCCCCCACCCCTGAAGGAGGAGAACCACCCCACAAACAGTCCCTGCAATCCATGCAGAAGCCAGAGAACATTGCCAAGACCCCTGCCAGGAAATACGACTATCCTGATTCTCACCCTTGTGTCCCACTCTGTCACCCTGTCCACCTTCAACTGCCATTGCTCCCCTCCCCATGCCCCCTTGGACAATGCACCTGTGATACAAATAGACAGGACTTTACACTGGACTTTCCTCCATCAGCAACTCAGCCCATTGCAATACCCCCTCCACTTATTAGCACCTAAATAAACACCCTTTGAACAAATTCAAGTATGGAGTCTGTGGATTATATGACAAATGTGTTATTTTCACAAACTGTAAACATTGCAATTGTAATCTACTGTAACATTAACATAGGTATGACCTGTAGTGGGCAGCAGTAAACACACCAGGAGCCAGAGTGGGGCACAGAGATCTGAAAATAGAGATGCCAAAGGGTAGAGTAAGTGGGCATAGAAATAGGGAAATCAGGCTGCCATGTTCAAAGTCAAATACAATACTGAAATGGAAGGTAAAGATACAGGGGGTCATTACGACCTCGGCGGTCTTTTCAATAGACCGCCGAGGGACCGCCGTACGAAAGACTGCCAGTGCTGGCGGTCTTCCGCATGGGCCCTTCTGACTGTTGGTAGCGCTCCGCCCGTTTCCGGACGAAGAGCCGCCAACAGCCATACTGGCGGCAGGCGGGGAAGTGGAGGTAGCTCCACCTCCACCGCCACGCCAACAGAACACCGCCCAGCGAATCACGACCTGTGATTCGCTGTGGCGGTGTTCTGTTGGCGTGTCGGTGTCGGCGGAGCTGCCCGTTCCCTCCCGGAGGATCACCAGGAACAGGTAAGGTGATCGTCCGCTAGGGAAGGGGGGTGGGGGGTGTTGTGAGTTGTGTGCGTGCATGGGGGTGTGAGTGTGTGTATATTGAGGGGGCGTGTGAATGCGTGCATGAATGCGGGGGGGGTGTGTGTATGTGCATGAATGCGTGCATGAATGCGGGGGGTGTGTGTATGTGCATGAATGCGTGCATGAATGCGGGGGGTGTGTGTATGTGCATGTGTGTATGTGCATGAATGCGTGCATGAATGCAGGGGGGTGTGTGTATGTGCATGAATGCGTGCATGAATGCGGGGGGTGTGTGTATGTGCATGAATGCGTGCCTGTATGTGTGTATGTGTGTGTATATGTTGGGGATCGGGGTGGGGGACGGGGGTCCTGCAACCTTTTGGGGGTGGCAGGGGTGGTGGGGGGGTAGGGGAGGGAGTCGGGGTGGGGGTTGGGGGGTGGGGGAGACCCCTATCAGTGCCAGGGAAGGGATTCCCTGGCACTGATAGTGCTTACCGCCATGGATTGCATGGCGGTCCCCAACCGCATGAAATCCATGGCGGTAAGCTGGGGTCAGGCGGGTTGGAATACCGCCGGCGGTATGTGACGGCCGCCGGGCTGGAGACCCAGGTCTCCAGCCCGGCGGTCGTTACCGCCGTGGCGGTCGGAACGGTGAAGCGGCGGCTGACCATGGCGGTAACCGCCATGGTCAGAATACATGAAAAAAGACCGCCAGCCTGTTGGCGGTCTTACCGCCGCTTCACCACCGACCGCCAGGGTCAGAATGACCCCCACAGTGTCTTACCTGTGTGTCACTGGAAGTACTGTTGAATGAGTGTACTTCTGTTGTCCACATCTTCTTCCTCTGCCTTCTCTTTGTCACTGTCCACAGGCTCCATCGCTGCCACACGACCATCTCCAGGCTCATCCTCCTGCAGAAAAGGCACCTGGCGTCTCAAGGCCAGGTTGTCCAACATGCAACATGCAATGATGATCTAGCACATTTTCTTAGGTGAGTAGCACAAGGATCCACCTGTCAGATGGAGGCACCGGAATCTGGCCTTTGGCAGGCCAAAGGTTCTCTCAAAGACCCTCCTTGTTCGCCCATGTGTGCCTCATCGTAATGTTCCTCTGCTCTTGTCCTGGCATTCCTCACTGGGGTCAGTAGTCATGAGAGGATGGGGTAACCAGAGTCACCTGTATATATCGAGGGATACCTGTTAGCCACACACTCACCCTTAGAGTCAAACCCACACCCATATACCTACATCATCTGAGTGGGGACCATGGGCTCACCTATTAGCCACACCTGGTGCCTCTGGAGTTGAGACATCACATATGGAATGCTGCTATTCCTCAAGATAAAGGCATCATGCACAGAGCCAGGATACTTGGCATTGACATGGGAGATGTACTGGTCCGCCAAACACACCATCTGCACATTCAGAGAGTGAAAGCTTTTTCTGTTCCAGAACACTTGTTCATTTCTCCGGGGGGGTACAAATGTAATATGTGTACCATCAATGGCATCAATGATGTTGGGGATATGTCCCAGAGCATAAACGTCAGCCTTCACTGTGGCCAAATCCTCCACCTGGGGGAATACGATGTAGCTGCACATGTGTTTCAGCAGGGCAGACAACACTCTGGTCAGCACGTTTGAGAACATTGGCTGAGACATCCCTGATGCCATAGCCACTGTCGCTTGGGAGGAACCACTTGCCAGCAAATGGAGCACTGCCAGGACCTGCACTAGATGGGGGATACCTGTGGGGTGGTGGATAGCTGAAATCAGGCCTGGCTCCAATTGGGCACACAGTTCTTGGATTGTGGCCCTATCAAGTCTATAGGTCAGGAAATGTGCATGTCCTCCATTGTCGCCAGGTCCACCAGGGGTCTGTACATGGGGGGATGTCTCCATCTCCCATTCATCCTCAGCGGTTGAACTCTAGGGTCAAAAACGGTGAGCAGAGGGTTATTTTCACACATGTTAAAATAATTATGCATTTCTTCCCTTACAGAAACAGTATGTGAACTCGAGAGTCAGTTGATGTGCTAAAGTCTGCTGTGACGCAGTTAGGTGCCATTGCCTGTGCCCCCCTGAAATGGCGGCTGCCTGACCTGTGAGGAGAGGCAAGTGGAAATTAGTTAATTCCGCTGGTGTTGTGCACTGTTGCAGTCAGTGGTCGATGACCTCTGCGCAACTTCGCATTGGTTATCATTGGGACCCATGGGTTCCAGGAGCCAATGGCGATGTACACCAGCAGTGACGGTATGCACTGCCACGGACGTGACCGCCATTTTCTCTCCGTGCACTCACTTGCTACCTGACCTTCAACAGGAGAGGACCTACACTGCAAGTGCTGTTGTGACCTGTGTCTGGAAGCGACAATGGCTTGAGTGTCTGGGGAAAGGGTCCCCGCCTTCACTTCGGAGGAGTTAGAGAGATTTGTGGATGGGGTCCTACCGCAGTACACTTTACTCTATGGTCCTCCAGACAAACAGGTGAGTACACTGTGAGCATGATACGTGGGCCATGAATGTATGGATTGCTGTGTGTGTAAGGCTCGTGGCGGGGGGTTGTGAGGGGTCCCAGGCAGAGTGCTGCATGTCTGGTGGTCAATGTCCGTGCGTAAGGGGATGGGAGGTATATGGTGGGCCATGAGTGTAACAGGCTGGATGGTATGACTCATACCTTTTACTATGCATATTTTTCTGCAGGTTAGTGCCCATCAGAAAAAGGGTATTTGGCGTGCCATCGCCAAGGAGGTGCGGACCCTGGGGGTCTTTGACAGGTGGAGCACCCACTGCCACAAATGGAGAAGGACCTGCGCCGCTGGGCAAGGAAGACGGCGGAGGCCCATCGTACCCTGACCCCCCTAATGTTACGCACCCTGGTGGTGGCCTATCCGGAGTTGGAAGGGCTCTTGAAAGCATCACAGCAGCCACAAGGGGGTGAGTACAGATTCAGAATCATGACTGTGCGCGCATTAAGGTTTACCTGGGTGGGGGACGTGGGCTGTGGGTGCCCCTAGGCCATGGCGAACATGGCATGGCAGGTCCCATGTTGTGCAGGCTCTGAAGCTCTCCAACCCCAATAGTGTTAGGGGGCATCTACTACTGGGCAGGGTCCTGTGGGTTTCAAGTGTGCAGCTAATGGCATTAGGCATTGTACCCCTTGGGCTGGTGACTAGCATTGTAACTGGTAGTGCATGGCCTAGTGCATAGGGATGTTCCCTGTGTGTTGTGCACGCCAACAGTAGTGTTGTTGCTGGCATTGACCAAGTGTATCCTCTGTCTCGCCCCCCCTTTTTTTGTTTTCTCACCCTGTCCTTGTGTGCATTAGCATCATCTGGCAGAAGAGCAGAGGCACCGGCGATGGAGGAAGCTGCATTCCACATGGGCCTGGAGGCCGAATCCACCGACAGTGAGGGCATCAGTGGGACGGAGGGCGAGGGGAGCACCACGATGGAGACAGGACGGGAGACAACCGACAGTGACTCCTCCTCCAATGGAAGCTCCCTGGTGGTGGCGGACACCTCTGTGCCCACCCCAACAACAGGTACAGCTGCCACCCCCATAGCAGCACCACCCTCCCAGCAGCCCCTCAGCGTGTTTTCGGTGCCTGCTCACCCAGAAGGGTGGGCATCCCCTTCGCTTCAGGCACCTCAGGCCCTGCCCCAGTCAGCCCTGCTGCCCTCAGTGCGGAGGCTATTGACCTCCTGAGATCCCTCACTGTTGGGCAGTCAACCATACTGAATGCCATCCAGGGTGTAGCAGGGCATTAGCAACAAACAAATGCATACCTGGAGGGCATTTACTCTGGCGTGGCAGCACAACAGAGAGCATTCCATGCTCTGGCCTCCGCACTCATGGCAGCCATTGTCCCTGTCTCCAACCTCCCCCCTCCAACTTCCTCTACCCGGTCCCAATCCCCTCAACCCCAGCCTATCCCAAGCACACCTTCAAACCAGCATTCACCCAAATCAACACACAGAAGTGGCTCAGGCAAACACAAGCACCACACTTCATCTCACAGGCACTCACACAAGCACCATCCCCATGCAGACACACCAACATCCACTGCCTCCACTGTGTCCCCCTCCTCCTTGTCGGCCCCCTCCCTTCCAGTAGTGTTTCCACTCACACCTGCATGCACTACATCCTCATCCACTACCTCCATCACCATCACGCCTATCACTACACGCCCACACCCCTCACTGGCAGTCACCACTCCCACATCCATGCACACGTCCCCTCTGTCCTCTCCCACTGTGTCTGTGACCCCTCCTCCCAAAGTAAACAAACGCAAGCACACACACACCCAACAGCCATCCACCTCACAACAGCATACAGCCCATGCACCTGCACCCAAATACAGCAGACTGACACCTCCTACAACCACTCCCTCTTCCTCCACTCCCAAACCTTCACCCTCTTCCCTCCCCAGTGTCCCTAAAAAGCTTTTCCTTTGCCAACATTGACCTATTCCCTACCTCTACCCCCCCCCCATCCTTCATCTCAGACCAGGGTGGCCAGAACCCAGCCCAGCTCCTCAGCCATCCAGTCAACGGCCACTATGGTTTCTGCAGCTGTGAGAGGCTCCAAGGAGGCACCCATCAGCCCAGCCAGTGTGCCAGCAACACCTGCCAAGGCCAAGAAGGGTCTGCCACCTGGCAAGGGCAAGAAGGGGAAAGCAGCCAGCAAAGGGAAGGAGGCAGAACCAGCCAGCAAGGGCAAGTCAAAAACTCCAGCAGGCAGAAGCAGGGAGGCACCACTATCTGCAAAGGGCAGAAAGGGGCACAAAACACCAGCCATGGCACAGAGGCTGCAGGGGAAGGCCTGGAGGCTACCACCACCACTGCCTGCACCGCCACCTGCATCGTGCCTAGCACCGCTACCTGTACGGCGTTCAGCACCACCACCTGCACCTCCGCCAGCACCACCACCTGCCCCGCCGCCAGCAGCAGCCCCAGTGGGCAGCCGTCCGAGGCTGCAGGTGAAGGCATGTAGTCTACCACCACCACTGCCTGCATCACCACCTGCACCACGGCCAGTACCGCCACCTGCCCTGCTGCCAGCAGCACCACTACCAGCAGCAGCATCCCCAGTCTGCAGCCATCTGAGGCTGCCGGTGAAGGCCTGGAGGCTACCCCCACCACTGCCTGCACTGCCAGCTACAGCGCAACTGGCATACATTGAGCAGCCGTCACTGCCAGAGAGCAGTGTGTAGTGGTGACTACATGGGCTGCAGTGCGTCCTGGCCCCTGCAACACCTGTCGGTGTGACACCCAGATGAGAGACTGTGACCTTGCCCATCCAGAACAGGATGAAGCACACTGAGCACAAAGCCCCCTCCAGAACCACTGGAAGAAGGCATCCACCCAGCCCCTCTTTGGCAGGATGAAGCACACTGAGCACAAAGCTCCTCCAGAACCAGTGGAAGAAGGCATCCACTCAGCCCCTCCTTGGCAGGACGAAGCACACTGGGCACAAAGCCCCCTCCAGAACCACTGGAAGAAGGCATCCACTTGAGAGACTGTGGCTTTGCACTCCCCAGGACCAAGCAGTGGGCAAACCACCCACTTGAGAGACTGTGGCTTTGCACTCCCCAGAAGCAAACAGTGGGCATGGAGCCCCCTCCAGACTAGTGGCGTTATACCATCTTCCGGCTGAGGTGCCCCCCATTCCCCTTCCCCTGAGGTGCTTGTGTGTTTTTGACCTGATGCCCCTGCAGTGTTCTCTCCGTATTGAGGCAGGAGTCAACTGTGGCCTTGGCCTATGTGTTATGGCCCCATGGGCCACGGACATTTTGTAGTGGGCATTGTCCCTCCTTTTGTATATATTGTATATATTGTATATACTGTTAATTTCTTTCTGAACTTATTTCTAATAATTACTTACATTACACTCATTGTACTCCATTCCTTTTGTCCTTGCATTATTACTGAGGGTTACAGGATGTATATGTAATGTTGTTGCATCTGTTTATGTCATGTTAGTGTCATTTTAAAGATAACGATATACTCTATTTTTATAAATTAGTCTTGGGTTTTTATTGTGTTTTGTGTTTCACTTATTTACTTTTTTGAAGTTATTAAATGCTTTGTACACCTGTCTCATAACTTAAGCCCAACTGCTCGTTGCCAAGCTACCGAGGGTTGAGTTGGGATTAATTTATTGAGACCTTGACTGGACCTAGTGGCCTATTGCTAAGTGTAGGTACTTACCTGCCCTTACCAATAGTCCACTTTCCAACATTTTCAGTGCACTGTGTTGACATCCAGTACTTGTGTTTAATATCACAATACAGTTTAAAGTGAAGCAAAAATTAGTTTTTAGTTTTTTATTTGAACTAATCTCAATTTATAAATTTTTGTGATTTTTCTAAATTTGGGATACCATGGAGCTTGATCTGGCTAGCCTACCCACACTCACTGTAGTCCAGTTTAGGGAATTGTGCACTAATAGGGGATTGCCAACAGTCACTAATATTAGGAAGGCTGAGCTGATCAAATCCCTTGAGGCCTGGGCAGACGCCCAGGAGGCAGGCTCAGAGGAAGGTTCAGTGGGAGAGGGGAGAGGGATGCCAGTTCTAACCTCTCAGAGGAGGGAGAACTCCTGTACCTCAGTGATGGAGAGGAAGGGGGCATCTTTTCACAAAGCTACGAGGGCTCTGCCAGAGCTGGTTGGGGGCAGGGGTCCCTTCAGAAGGGGCCCGCCTGTCCCTCGGGGAGAGAGAGTTTGAGGCCCAGTTGGCATATATATCACTAAAGGCAGAGAGGTGGGCCCTAGACAAAAGAAAGTGGTCAAGAGAGGAACAGAGAGATGGTTGCAGGGAAGAAGACTTTGAGATGTCCAGGGGTGGTGGGTTTTGTCTTATACTACTCAAGAGGATCGCTCCTGCTTATCAACAGGGGAATGACATGGACAAGTGTCTGACAGCCTGTGAGAGGCTGTCAGGATGAGGAGAGTTAAGCCATAGTAATGGGGCTCACTCCTATGGAAGTTGATCCCAATATCTGAGAGGGATAGGCTCCTGACCCTAGGGGAAGAGGAGCAAGACCCCGATCTCAACATGAAGAAGTGCCTCACCTAGAAGTTTGGTCTCACCCCAGAACAGTATAGAGTTAAGGAACACCCAAAATGATAATGCCCAGTCCTAGGTTGTGTCCCTCTCAATAAAGGCACTATAGGGCTGGATACAGGATAACATGGTAAGTACCTATGGGGGGCTATACAATCTAATCATGAAGGAGCACCTTCTGACTAATTGTGTCTCAGAGAAATTACACCAATATCTGGTAGATTCTAAGTTGTCCAGATCCAGGGACCTGGGGGAGGCAGCAAATAACTGGTTGAGAACCAGAGTTATCAACAAAACCCCTGGAGGTGATCAGCAGAAAGGAGGACAGGGCCCTTCCCTGGGGAAATCCCAAGGGAAGGAGGATAAAAAATGAAAAGAGTCCTCACAAGAGTCCACAAAACCTGCATCAGGGGGAGCACCAAACCCTGCAAATTACCAGGGGAGGAGATATCAGGGGAAGTATTATGACCCTGTTAAGGCAGGAAAGCGCCAGGAACTTGCCAAGGCAGGGAAGTGGTTTGAGTGTCACCAGCCTGGACACAAAAGAGGAGATGTTGCCTGCTCCAAGAAGCCCCCCACTGGTGGGTAGCCCCATGGGATTGCTAGTGTATAGGTGGAAGTAGAAATTGGCCCAGGGATGGGTTCAGGTTACACAGAGGTCACCTTGGTATCTGTGGGACGGTAGGATATTGCAACCCTGGATGCCTTACCACCAATCATAGAGAGGTACATGTAGAAGTCTAAAGTCAATGGGACAGAAGTGGAGGCTCTGGGGGATACAGGAGAGTGTGACCATGGTCACAGAGAAACTGGTTTCACAAGAACGGATCCTACCTGGTGTATTCCACCAGGTGACTTATGCAGACAGCAGACCTGAGCTCCATCACATGGCCATTGTAAGCATGGAATGGGGAGATGTGACTGGCTCTAAAAAGGTAGTTTAGGCTCCTGCCCTCCCAGTAGAGTGTCTACTGGGAAATGATCTGGACGCATCTGAATGGTCAGAGATGGAAAGAAGGGTCCATGCACATGGACCTCCATGAATGGGTGTGTGCCGTGACAAGGTCATAGGCTGCACAAAAGGGAAGTGCTGGACGCTTGGACCCTGGAACAATAGGTCAAGACTACAGAAGTAAGAGAAAGGGCACAGGGTCTAGCTTGCTAGCCCCAGATGTTACAGAGGTGCAGGATGAATCCAATCCTAAGGGGGAGGATCTGACCTCTGATGGAGGTCCCCCAACCCTTCAAGCTCTGCTTGACTTGGCAAAATTGCAAGGGGCAGGTGGAACCACCAAAGAAGAGTTGTGCTGGGGGCAAAAAGAGTGTCCCACATTTGAGGACCTGAGAGAGACTGCCTCAAGGCAAGAATAGGGGGATGTCAGTGGACCCCACAGGGTTAATTGGGAGGATGGAGCCTTCTACACTGAGTCAAGGGACCCTAAACCACGGGTAACCAGGAGAGTAGTGGTCCCCCAGAAGTACAGGGTATTCCTCCTCACCCTAAGCCATGACATACACTCAGCACGACATTTGGGGCAGACCAAGACCTGGAATTTTTATTGGCCCCACATGTCAGAGAAAGTAATGGAGTTTTGTATCTCCTGCATCACCTGTCAGGCCAGTGACAAGACAGGGAGCATGCCAAAGGCTCCCTTAATAATACTGCCAGTGGTGGGGACTCCCTTTGGGAGGGTGAAGATTGACATTGTTGGTCCCCTAGACCCACCTACTGCCTCAGGCAATAGACACATTTTGGTGGTAGTGGGCCATTTCACCAGGTATCCAGAGGCAATACCTCTGTGACAGTCACTGCTCCCACAGTCACTAGGGCCCTACTTGGTGTATTCACCAGAGTGGGCTTTCCCAAGGAGATGGTTTCAGATATGGGCACACACTTTATGTCTGCCTAGCTGAAAGCAATGTGGGATGAATGTGGTGTTAGTTACAAGTTCACCACCCCATATCATCCCCAGACCAATGGTCTGGTGGAAAGATTTAACAAGACCCTAAAGGAAATGATCATGGGATTGTCTGACAAACTCAGGAAGAGATGGAATGTTCTTCTTCCATGCCTGCGGTTTGCTTACTGGGAGGTACCCCAGAAGGGTGATGGTTTCAGCCCATTTGAGTTACAGTTATGGCACCCTGTAAGAGGCCCATTGTGTTTGGCAAGAGTGTGTTGGGAGAAGCCTCTCAAAGAGTCCAAACAGAATGTGCTTGACTATGTGCTAGGCCTGCGGTCACGTATGGCAGAGTACATGAAGAAGGCAAGCAGCAACCTGGAGGCCAGCCAAGAGCTCAAGAAGCTCTTGCATGACCAAAAGGCTACCATGCCTGAGTACCATCCAGGCCTGTTGGTGTGGGTTTTGGAGCCTCAGGCCCCTAGGGCACTCCAGGCCAAGAGGATCAGGCCCTACCCCATTCTGCAGAAAAAGGGCGAGATCACCTATCTGGTGCACCTCAGCACCCCCAGGAATCCCCACTTAATCCTCCATGTCAACAGACTTAAACCCCACCAAGAGAGGGCAGACATGACCATGCTTATGGTCATAGATGAGGTAAAGGAGGAGGAGAGTTAACCTCTGCCAGACCTCCTCTCCACCCATGCACAGGATGGGTCAGTGGAGGGAGTAGTATTCTCCCCCAAGCTGACAGCACAGCAGCAAAAAGATTGCAGACAAGTGTTGGAGTACTTTGCTGGACTGTTCTCCCTGACCCCTCGACCACCAATTGGTATTTGCATGACATTGCCAGTGTGCAGCTTACCTGTCAAAAGTAAGTTGTACAGGTTGTCAGACCTGGTCAAAGCCAACATTAAAGCTGAGGTAGCTAAGATGTTGGAGTTAAGGGTAATTTAGCCCTCTGATAGACCTTGGGCAAGTCCAGTGGTGCTGGTACCAAACCTAATCCCCAGGGTGGGAAAAAAGAATTAAGATTCTATGTAGACTACAGAGGTTGAATGCAGTCACTAAAATTTATGCTCACTCCATACCTAGAGCTCATTGATAGGTTGGGGCACTAAGGGCCAGATGTAGCAAAGGGTTTGCACCACGCAAACGCCGAAAAACGCAGTTTGCGAGGCGCAATAGCCTCTCTGCTATGCAGAAATGCATTTTGCGAGTCAGATCCGACTCGCAAAATGCATTTCCGACTCGCAAATAGGAAGGGGTGTTCCCTTCCTATTTACGACTCGCAATGCTATGCAATTTTATTTGCGACCGCAAAAGCGGTCGCAAATGAAATCGCTGTTACCATCCACTTGAAGTGGATGGTAACGCATTCGCAAACGGGAAGGTTTCCCCATGGGACCCCTTCCCCTTTGTGAATGATCACAAAAACAATTTTTCAGAGCAGGTAGTGGTCCTAAGGACCACTGCCTGCTCTGAAAAATACCGAAACAAAAGGTTTCGGTTTTTTTTCTAAGTGCAGCTCGTTTTTCTTTAAGGAAAACGGGCTGCAGATAGAAAAAAATAAACTGCTTTTTTAAAAAGCAGTCACGGACATGGTGGTCTGCTGTCTCCATCAGGCCACCATCCCTGTGAGTGCCCATACTCACAATGGGGTAGCAAACTGCGACCCACCTCATAAATATTTATGAGGTGGGTCTTTGCGACCCCATTGCGAGTTGCAGAATGTGTCTGAGACACCTTTCTGCATAGCAGAATGCCCATGGAAGCACCGCCAGCCTGTTGGCGGTGCTTCCGCGGTCGTTGGCCCGCAAGGGTCAGAATGACCCCCTATGTGTTCGGCACCTGTGCTACTGCAATAAAACATTTTTTGTGCGAACAGATGCTTCAGAGACAGGGATTTGGGCAGTGTTGGAACAAGTGAATAAAGAGGGCCAGGATCATCCAGTTGCCTTCCTCAGCAGGTGACTACCCCTCAGAGAGCAAAGATGGAGTGCCATTGGGAGGGAGACCTTTGCTTCGGTCTTGTCCCTGAAGAAGTTGAGGCCATACCTATTTGGCACTCACTTCCATGATCAAACTGACCACGGACCTCTCAGATGGCTCATGCAAATGAGGGGGGAGAACCCAGAACTGTTGAGGTGGTCCATTTCAATACAGGGGATGGACTTTACAGTGGAACATAAACCTAGGACTGCCCATGCCAATGCAGATGGCCTTCCCAGGTTTTTCCACTTAGCTGATGAGGACTACCAGGGTCTAGGTTGGTACCTGTTAGAAATGGGGTCTTTGGTTGGCAGTCAGGTTACCCCATGTCCAAGCAAGGACCCTAACACTCTAGTCAGGGTAAGTCACACACAATTCAAATTATCCTGTGCCCACCCTCTGGTAGCTTGGCACTGAGCAGTCAGGCTTAACTTAAAAGGCAATGTGTAAAGCATTTGTGCAATAAATCATGCAATAACACATTAGAACACCACAGAAATACATCACACAGTGTTTAGAAAAATATATATTTATCTGATAAGATGCAGGTTAAAACGATTAAGATGTCATAAGTATATGTGGAAATATCACTGTAAATATGATATAAAGTGTCATTAGTCTCTTAAAAGCAACAAACGTCTCTTGCAAGCACGAAGTACCTGGTTTGCATTCAAATTCTCCGCAAGGGACCACAGAGGAGGATATGCGTGGAAAACGGGGAGGTGTGCGTTGATTCTGCTGGCGCACACAGGCGATGCATTGTCGAGTTTTCACACAGGGCAGGCTTTGCATCAATTTCCGGCGCATAGACAGGGATCCTCTTTGGGTTGCGGGGTTTTCAGATGCCCCGGGGATGATGCGTTGAAATCCGGCACTTGCAGGACAAAGTCACAGGAGCTGCGTAGATCCGTTGGGCGTTGCATGGAAATTTCTACCACACACCAGGTGCTGCGTTGATTCCTCTCAGGAAGTCGGGCTGCATTGTTCCAGCTCGGCTTTGGGTCGATCAAGTGAGACGTGCGTCAAATTTCCAGTCGCTACGCTGGTGATGCGCCAATCTTCTCCTTGCAAAGTTGGGCTGCGTCATTCCGGTTCGGCGTGCAGTGATTTTCTCACTGTGATGCAGGCCGTGTGTCGTTTTGTGCAGGCTGTGCATCGATTTTCGCTGCACAGGGAGTTCTTATTGCACGAATTAAGTCATTTTGGTCCTCAGACTTCAGGGAACAGGAGGCAAGCTCTATCCAAGTCCTCGGAGAGCATTTCTCAGTATAGCCAGAGAGCAGCAAGGAGGCAGGGCAACAGCAAGATAGCAGTCCTTCTCAGAAAAGCAGTCAGGTGAGTCCTTTGGGCAGACAGACAGTTCTTCTTGGCAGGTTGCAGGTTCTGGTTCAGGGTTTCTTCTCCAGTGGTAGAAGTGTCTGAGTTGGAAGGGTCAGAGACCCTGCTTAAATACCCAAATGTGCCTTTGAAGTGGGGGAGACTTCAAAGAATGTCTTAGAAGTGCACAAGGTCCCATTTCAGTTCCATCCTGTCTGCTAGGGTCCCAGTAGGGGGTATGGCAGTCCTTTCTGTGAGGGCAGGCTACTGTAGTGTCAGGCCCTCCACCCTCCCAGCTCAAGTAGAACCATAAAATATGCAGATGTATGCATGTGTGACTGAGCATCCTGTGTTTGGGGTTTATCTGAGTGAATGCACAATGGAGCTGTCAACTAAACCTAGCCAGACGTGGATTGTAAGGCACAGAAGGATTTCAGTGCAAAGAAATGCTCACTTTCTATAAGTGGCATTTCTAAAATAGTAATATTAAATCCAACTTCACCAGTCAGCAGGATTTTGTATTACCATTCTGCCCATACTAAATATGACCTTGTTACTCCTTTCAGATCACAAGCTACCACTCAAACAGTATATGAGATTAGCCCTAATGTTCGGCTATGAAAGGAGCAGGTCTCACAGCAGTGCAAAATGAATTTAGGAGTTTTACACTACCAGGACATGTAAACTACACAGGTACATGTCCTGCCTTTTGTCTACAGAGCACCCTTCCCTATGGCTTACCTAGGGCCTACCTTAGGGGTGACTTATATGTAGAAAAAGGGGAGTTTTAGGCTGGGCAAGTACTTTTAAATGCCAAGTCGAATTGGCAGTGAAACTGCACACACAGACAGGCCTGAGACATGGTTAAGGGGCTACTTAAGTGGGTGGCACAATCACTGCTGCTGTCCCACTAGTAGCATTTAATCTACAGGCCCTGGGCACACATTGTGCACTTTACTAGGGAGTTATGAGTAAATTAAATAAGCCAATTGGGTATGATCCAATGTCATCATGTTTTAAGGGAGATAGCATATGCACTTTAGCACTGGTTAGCAGTGGTAAAGTGCGCAGAGTCCTAAAACCAGCAAAAACAGTGCCCAAAAAGTGGAGGGAGGCATGCAAAAATTTAGAGGTGATCACTCTAAGGCTACCATTACCCATCACCTTTTATCTGGGGGGGCAGTGCTGGAGAGTCTTCCTTTTTTGCCCTGGTCACCCCCAAATTGTTTGATGGATACTGGTGGTTACTGACTGTGCTCTGGGTACTGCTAACCAGTCCCAGGACCAGTGCTCTGTGCAAAATGGATTATGCAAATTAGGCTAATTATAATGTTCTGTATCAACCTACCAACAGTCCATAGTATATGGTAGGGCATGAAAGTTTAGGGACACCAGCATAGGTAGTACACCCATAGGTGCAGTGTTGCAATGCCCAGTGTCATTTTAAAGGCAGGCCTGCCTTGCTGGCTGCTTTTAAGTTAACGTTATCCCCAAATTTGACTTTGGAATTAAAAGTACTTCCAAAGTCCTAGGCTACTTTAGTTTTACAAATAAGTCACCCCTGATATATGCCCTAAGTGCCCCCATGGTTGGGTGCAGTGTAACTAAAAGCAGGGACTTTATAAAAGAGCTTTCATTAGCCCTGGTAAGGAAAAAATATCCAATTATTTTTTCCTCATTGTAGTGAATGGATTTCATAGGCTAACATGGAAAGCCTTTATTGTAAAATAATAATGTCTTATTTTCCATAGGAAGGAGCTACATATGGTAAGTTTAGTGTCAAATTTTGAGTTATAATAAATCCAACAACTTGCCACTGTTGAAATTAATATAACATGTAACTAGAAAGTTACCAACTTCAGCACTGTAGTGCCCTTCTCTGATTGGCCAGCCTCTGGCAGCCTTACTGAGGTGTGAAGTGGCCTGGGCTGAAACAAAGGAAGCATCTGGTTGGGGGAGATGTGCCTCAGCAAATGGTAGAGCAGGATGGAAGGAGAGCTGCCATACTGGACTTTAAAGGATGGAAGGACATTTGGGACAGCAACTGTATCCCCCCCCCATTTCCTGCAAACCCAGACAGCGAGGTGCTTCCTCATTAGTTCAAGAGAGGGCTGGAAAGGGGTTAGTTAAGGGAAACATAGCTGCAGAAATGGGTGGACTAAGCCAGATCTAAACTCTAAGATTCCATTTTTAGTATCCTAGATTTTGGAAGAAAGTTGCTCTCTGGCATTGATTTTTGCCACACTTCTCAAGAAGTCGTCACTCAAGAGGGTGGTGGCCTGCATGTGATTGGACAGAGGCCCCCTTGCTTGCCAACCCAGGAGTAAGGATAAATATGGCAGAGCTACACCCCACTTCAGATCACTACTGGAACAAGACAAGAAGAAGGACTCCCCTGCTGGACCTCTGGCTTGCACCTGGACACTGCACTCAAAAGTACTCCACCAGCTGCACACTTGGGCTTCACCAAGAACATGACTTTACCTGGCTTCTACTATTCCAAGAAGGGGCTCCCTGTAGGCTACAGGTAGAAAACAGCTGAGCAGAGTCCCCTACATCAAACCCTGCTGCACCTGACAGCTGACCAGTGGTCATTTTTGGATTTGAACCAGGTGCATTCTGAGAACTGAAGTATTAATTCCCAAGGATCACTTGTGGACACCTAATGAACCTTAAAAGTACTTCTGGAAGAAGATCCAGAAGTTTAGAGCAACTTTGGAGAACAGGTCCATAGGTGGACTGACCTGACGTTGTGAGTGAAGCCGGCCAACGTCGACTGGGACCCGACCTGACTTGCAAGTTTGTCCCACTGAAAAGCTCCAGAGACCCAGACTTCCAGGAGTCATACTTACCGTAGGGCACAAGTTACAGTTATTTGAGATAACTCTACCTACAACAGGTGAATTTCTATGGTTTGGTAAGTTTACCTAACTAACGTCCTTGTAACCTTTGTTTTTTAATTGAATTTCTGTTTTTATTTAATTCTATTTCCTAAATGTAACACCCCTGTAACCTTTATTTTTTCAGTGAATTTCTATGTTTTTTTAACATAAAGTAATTTTCATTACTATATGTTAATCCAACCACCACCATGCACAGCCTTTGGCCGTGCATTGCAGCAATTGGCCAAAGGGCCTGTCGCCAGGCCCTGCAGCCAACCCGTATTATCACCGAAAGCAGGTCTTGGTCCACGGTATATGAGTGTGTCAATGCATATTTAAGTGGGGGTATGAGTGTCAATGTGTCTCTCAGTGGGTGCATGTGTGTGTCAGTGGGTCTGTTAGGAGGTGTATGAGTGATTGAGTGGACCTTTGAGTGAGTTTTTGTCCAGCGTTCATAACTCTTGTGGCATTACATGGGGTAGCTGTGACTCCACCATCATGATCAAAAAGGGTTTTTAACCTTTTTAAACTAATAAAGGGATCCTGAGACACCCATTAATAACCCTCACAGGGTCAGAGTACCTCTACCATAACCCATTCAATTATTTTCAGACTCTTATTCAATCCCCATGTACCGTGCCCTGGGTTCATAAAATGGTGGGCACAACTTTCTGCACAGGTTGCGTCCAGCCAATCACACTACTGCTTATGTTGCATAGAGGTGTGACGCTCCTCGCAGGAGTAGCAATGGATGTTTGTCCCAATACATACAGATTTATTTTCCACGTAATAACTAGAAAAACACTGAACGGAAGCACACCAAATCACAAAAGGTTGCTTTCTGGAATGACCAGGCCCTAGCTTTCTGCCAAATTTGGTGTAATTCCGTCCAATGGTTCGAGAGCAATCGCTGTTCAAAATCCCTTTGGAAAAATGAATGGGGTAAAAGCATTTTTTGACCCCCCTTTTTCTTAGCCCCTGCATGATGGATCACCCCAAAACCTTTCAGAAAGCAGCTCATGTGAGTGTCAAAATGTTTTTGAAAATTCTGTGAAGATTCGTCAACCGATGCCAAAGATCTAGGCAAGTAAAAACTAAAAATGCTTTTTCTATAGAAACTAGGTCCTGAAAGTACACTTTTTGTTATTTGGTGTGAAGAGGTTCAGCAGTTTTTTAGATTTGACCACTCTATTGTTGGTAGAATGTGAAGGAAGTGGCTACTACTAGGATTTTGAAGTACAAGTATTAGCCACCTTACATGAGTGGCAGTGTGAGGTGATAACCCCTGAGGATCCAGATGGAATGCTAGAGTTTGAGTATAATGAATGATGACTACTTGCCCAGTGGTTGGAAGCCTTCCTCCTCAATTCTCCCAAGTATGTCCCACAACAACATTGACGTCATGACGTCATGGTGATCAAATATTCAAAGATATATATATATATATATATACATATATATATATATATATATATATATATATATATATATATATATATATATATACAAGTTTATATATATATATATATATATCCAACAAAAACGAAAAATTATATATATTGCACGCTCAGGATTCAGGGAAAGTGAAAAACAGGTTTAATCAAAGCACAACGCGTTTCGGCTGACACAGCAGCCTTGGTCACGTGGTATTCACCACCCAGTCACCTTTGTTAAATACTAACCCGTCATAAACATAAAAATAGGACAGACAGCAGATACCAGAGAGAAGAAAGAAAAGCAACCTTAGAATCATAGTCTCAAAGAGAATTACATCTGAATTCCAATGACTAATCACATCTATACCAATACACAATTGTCATATAAATAAATAAATATATATATATATATAAATATATAAACATATAAATATACAAATATATAAATATATAAATATAAAATACCTAGTTATACAACCGTGTAAACATACAAAGGGAATATAATGGGGAAATTAAACGAGCAGAGACAGAAGGTAAAAATAGGCCAAGTCATGGAAGTCCACCAGACTGATATATCATAATAAAATATTGTTACTTATAGATCAAACGGTGAACTAAAACCATACGATGTAAAAATTGATTAGCAACCTTAACCATACTACCTGCAATAGTAATACCCCTATACCACTTTTTATACAGTTAGTTATATTGGGACAGATCAGCAAAATAAACAAATTAATAAGGCATTTTCTTATCTCATAATCTGTACTGACAACACCCAATATCGTGTAATGTAGGAAGAAGCGGTGGCAGGTGGAAAGCAGCATTAATTCCATCCGACCCATTAAATCTGAAAATACATATAAATACACTTAATAAATAACCCTATATACCCAAATCTAAGAAAACATCATTTTAAAAAACTGTACCAATTATAAAGAAATGATGAATTAAAGGTGCATCTCCTGCTAACACTCTCTATTAGCATTAAAGACAGTTATTAGGTTCTCTAAAATACTATTAAATCTTTGGAGTTCACTACATACAGACTTATCTACAGCAAAATGTCCAATTATGAATTATCGTATAAGTGAGTATTTAATTCTTCCCCAATATTCAATCCTTTGGGTATCTTAGACTCCAAATCTAAAATGTATTTTGACTCTTTTTTCCTCAGTATTAATTCCCTATTGCCCCCTCTATGGAATGGAGGGACATGTTCAATGCCAAAGTAAGCCAACTTAGTCCAATCAGAGTTATGTTTTTCTTTGAAATGTCTTTCTACAGGATAATGATCATCAACTGAAGTAATGGCTCGCATGTGTTCCATAATCCGTTTCTTAACATTATGTTTGGTACTACCAACGTACCATCTTTGGCAAGGGCACCCCAATATATAGATAACAAACGGAGTGCTACATGTTATAAATTGGTTAATTAACCTGTTTTTACTAGGTTTACATAGTGCATACTGTTTCCGCATAACACTATTCCGGCATGCTTTACAATGCCCACAGGGAAAGAAACCTTGTAAGCCATGTTGTTTAAGTTGAGACCTAGTACTAATATCATTAGATCTTAACGTGTCCTGTAAGCTACGTCCTCTTCTAAATGTAATCTGAGGTTTATTTAATATTGAATCACCAATAACAGAGTCACTTTTTAGTATCTTCCAATTTTTAGCAATGATCTTCCTAACTTGTTTCGTATCATCATTATATGTCATAATAAGTCTAATGTCATCATTACTGTCCATCTTTTGCTTGGGAGTATTGTCAAATAAGATGTCAGTTCTTTGTATAGCCTTGATTTTATTACTTGAGACTTTCAGGGTGTCCACTGGAAGCATGTAATAGGCTGTTGCCTGCTGTGCACTTGCGGAAGAGTTCAGTATTGACCTTGTGTTCATCAATCTTTATAAGTATATCCAGAAGCTCAATTGAAGACCTACTCATTTTACATGTCAGACCTATATTAAAATCATTGTTGTTTAATTTACCAACAAAGTTGGAAGCCTCTTCCTCAGAACCTTTCCAAATAATGAAAAGGTCGTCAATATATCTTAACCATAGGATTGCCTGACTGGTTTCTGGATATTTTTCTTCATCTTTAAAGATATTCTCTTCCCACCAGCCTAAAAAAAGGCAGGCAAAACTCGGAGCAAAGCAAGTGCCCATCGCAGTCCCAAGGGTCTGCTGATAAAGGACCCCATTAAACAGAAAGAAATTATTCATCAAGCAAAATCTTATCATATCTATTATCATGCCAGTATGTGCCAGATATTTAAGTGATCTGGCATCTAGAAAATGTCTACAGGCTCCAATACCTTGTTCATGGTCGATAATCGTATACAAGGAATTGACATCCATAGTTAATAACAGGAAATCATCTTCCCATACAATACCCTCAAGCTTACCAAGAAAATCCTTAGTGTCACGGACATACGAGGGAAGATTGACAACAAATTCCCTAAGAAAATGGACAACGTATTTGGAGACATTTTCCAATGCACTCCCGCATGAGGATACTATAGGTCTTCCAGGTGGATTGGTCCTATTTTTATGAATCTTGGGAAGAATATACAACACCGGTAGTTTAGGAAAGTCTCTTTTTAAAAAACAGTATTCTTCCCATAACAATAAGCCCTTATCTTTCCACTCCATGAGCAGTTGCCAAATGCCCACAATACTATTGTTGTATATTTCTTTGGTGGTAACCTGATAGAATTGTGTGTTATTAAGTTGACACATAACTTCAGCAATGTACTTTTGTTTCTCCATAAGTACTATATTGCCGCCTTGTCAGCCGGGCAGACAATTGTGCCTGTATCACTAGCCAAAGATGTAATCATTTTTTGGGGAGATTGTGTTAAATTATGGTTGCATTTGGACTTAAACCATGTTTTATGGCGAAATTGTGTCAAGTCTTTTACCACCAAATCATAGAATGTATCAATATTATCGTGGTTCATGATAGGGAAGAATGTAGATCTCGGCTTGAAACCAGTGGGAACAGACAGATCATACGTAATATTTAAATCATCAAGAATTTGATAAACACTCCTAGTTGCAATGGAGTCTGCAACGTTATTCTCCAATTCATACAAGGCAATCAAAGAGTCTACATCACTAATATTAAGCACATCATGGGAAGCATCCCTATGAGAACCATCAACCCCCATGTCAGGGGAATTCTTTTGTTTGAACCATTTTTCTAATGAATTTGAAGAAATCAATCCTTGTCTCGGCATAGTTAAAGCGTTCTGTGGGGCAAAAGGAAAGGCCTAAACATAATGTAGATTTATCACTATCAGATAACACAAAATTAGATAAATTTACAATAGTTTTGTTCACCCTATTTTCATCCATTAGGTTTGTAAGTTGGAGCTTTTTATTGATTTTGCCACTTGCCCCACATCGAAATTTGTTCTTATTGCGATTTCTGACTCTCTCTCGCCTCTTCTGATTCCGCCCCGTCTTCCTCTTCGACCTGAAGCCCTGCCTTTGTAATTGGAATTTTGTCCTTGTTGGTTCTTGGATACCTGCCTGCCACGTCTCAGCAGGCGGTATTCGTCTAAAAAAGTTGCAGGTTTGTTGGTGACTTCTTCAATAGACTTCTCACTCTCAGTGGAACTGGGGATATCAGATTCCTTTGCACTTTCAGCATCAGTTTCCAAAGAAGAATTTCTCTCCATCATAGGTTGGCGGACAGGGGATGATTTATATAAATGATCGTATTTTCTATTAAAGGTCAAAATTCTTCCGCTTTCATAATCCCCTATGTCTCTATGTAGTTTTTGTTGTTTTTTAGTTTTAATTTCCTCCTCATATTTCTTCAATCTAATGTTCATTGTCTCCATAAATTTGGATATCATCTCCTTCTCAGAACGTAAGTTCAAATCATCTTTTATTCTCTTGATATCCCCTAATAGGGTTTTCTGATCCTGCCACGCATATTTTATCAGTATCTGGAGCATATGTCTGGAGCTCATAGCTGAATTTTCTGCCCATTCCTTTAGCATCTCTGGATTGGGTGTCTCGTATGATAGTGTAATAAAATATATATTTCCTCGTGTCAGTCACCACTAGATAGGTATAGTTAGGACCTAGGGCCAGATGTAGCAAACTTCCAAATTAATTGCGACTTGCAATTTGCGAGTCCCAGCGACTCGCAAATTGCAACTCCCAATTTGGAATGCAGTACGGTGTCTCAGACACCGACTGCGACTCGCTATGGGGTCGCAATGACCCACCTCATGAATATTCATGAGGTGGGTCGCAATTTGCGGCCCCATAGCGAGTATAGGCACTCGCAAACATGGAGGCCTGCTGTCATCAGCAGACCTCCATGTTCGTGACTGCTTTCAATAAAGCAGTTTTTTTTTTTTTAAGTGTAGCCCGTTTTCCTTAAAGGAAAACGAGCTGCACTTAAAAAAAAAAACCGAAACCTTTAGTTTCGGTATTTTTTCAGGGCAGGGAGTGGTCCCTTGGACCACTCCCTGCCCTGAAAAAATATTTTTGGGTCCATTCACAAAGTGGAAGGGGTCCCATGGGGACCCCTTCCAATTTGCGAGTGGGTTACCATCCACTTGAAGTGGATGGTAACTGCGACTCCATTTGCGACCGCGTACGCGGTCGCAAAGGGAATTGCATCCCACTGCGAGTCGCAAATAGGAAGGGAACACCCCTTCCTATTTGCAAGTCGGAAATGCATTTTGCGAGTCGGTTCCGACTCGCAAAATGCATTTCTGCATAGGAAACTCCGGTTTGCGACTCGCTGAGTCGCAAACTGGTTCCTACATCTGGCCCCTAGTTTCTACATAAAAAGTGTTTTTTTACTTGCCTATATTTTTGGCACTGTTTGATTAATCTTTGCAAAACTTTCCAGAAAAAAAGTATCAGGTGATCCGTCCTGGGGTGGGAGGGGGGGTTAGCTGAAACAAAGGGGGGGATCCCAAAACACAGTTTTTCCCATTCATTTTTTCAAAGAGATTTTGAATAGCGATAGCTCAAAAACTACCAGACGGAATTACACTGAATTTGGCAGGAAGGTAGGCCCTGGTCCATAAAGAGGACCTTTTTTTGTTTAGGTGTAATTCTGTTTGGTAGTTTTAGAGAAATTAAAGAAAATCCAAATTTGTATAGCTAGGGACCCAAAGGATTCGCAGCCCCTCCTGATCTTGTGCAGAGATCAGATTGGCTGATAACACTTCAACAACAGAAGATGTTGAAGTGTTGTCAGCCATTGTGGGACTAGGGAGTCCAAAAAAAAAGTAAAAAATAAAGAAAAGGGGCCAGGGAATGAAGAACTGTTGACCCCTGGTCTCTGGTGCTGAAGTCCCTAAGGGACTAAAAAGCATGTTTTAAAATTTTATGAGTGCTAAAGTAAAAACAAAAGCGAAGCGAAGGCTCCCACCAAGTCAAAGGGGCTTTTGTACAAAAAACATGGTGGGCGCAATTGGCCTGCTGCCCCGGGGAACACCACCTCCCCGGGGCATTCAGGTAATGATAAGAGGGGGGCCTGTGGTCACCCCAGGGACCACCACCTCCCTAGGGCAAAATGCAATTTATTTGCAGGGGCTGTGTGCCCCCCTTGCTTTGGGGACCCCCACGCCCCCCAGGGAAAATATTTAAAATAAGAAAGGGAGTCCCTTTGGGACCTCCATGCCCCTGGGGACCACCACCCCCCAGGGCTATGTCCAAGTTGGAGGGGGTTGTGCGGCTCCCCTTTTGAAGCCACAGATGGCCCTGGAGCTGTCACCCCCTAGGTCTGGCTCCTACTATGTCCAGGGGTGTCTACTCCCGGGACTTAGCTGTTTGCTGTGGCTTGGCTGCACATTGGGTTTTGACAGCTGGACCTGTAAAGCAGGTCCCGCTGTCAAACTCCAAAGCTTTCATCTCAGTCTCCTGCACACGTGCAGAGGACTGAGATGAAATGCTTCAGCAAGAAAAAAGCTGCTGTCAAAGCAGCTCTGTGCCTGCTGAAGCAATGGCACTGCGAGGGAACCCTTAAAGCTTCCTTTGTGGTGCCAGGTTTTTTTATTATTATTATTTTTTAATTGTAGGGGCTGCAGGAGAGCCCTGTAGGGCTGCCTCACAATTCCAGATAGCCCATAAAGGGCAAAAAAAAAAAAAAACAGCTCAGTGTGAAGGTCTCAGACCTTTGCAATGAACTTTGGGGGTTCGAGTCCAGCTGGACTCATTTCCCTTTTTTTCATAATAAAAAATATTATGATAGATTTAAAAAAAATAACAAATAGATTTTTTAATTTAAATAGAACACAAAGCTCAAACTGTTTCCCTCTCACTTTCTTTCTCTCTTTCTGTCTCTCTTTCAATCAATTTCTCCCACTCACATACCCACTCATACACTTATGCACCCACTCACAGACCCACTCAGAAACTTACGCACAGACCCACTGACACACTCATGCACCTACTCACTGACCCCTGCACACACGGATGCACCCACTAAAACATTGATGTACACACTCTCACACCCAGATTGAGAATCTGACAGCCACTCTCACCCACAGATAAACCCTCTCACAACTATTCTCACACCCAGAGAAGCTGCAGCCAAATCCTGCCGCACATGGCCAAAGGGCTGTGCACAGCATGGTAGTGGGTGGTTAGGGGGTGTTGGCAGCAGGGTCTGGCTACAGGCCAGGTCTTGCGGGCATCCTTCCCTACGTATGGGATGGTTTGCCTGCAGCAGAGATATTTTTGCTCCCCCAAAATATTTTTAGATTTTGGACCTCCAAGCCCAGGTGGTCCCTGGGGCTTGGGGGTCCAAAACAGACCACCTTCATATTTTTTACTATTTTTTCCAAGGAGGTGGGGGTTCCCGGGGCTGTGAGGGCCACGCACACCCTGCACAAAAATTCTACAATGCCTCATTGAGGTGTTGGTCCCTGGGGATGCGGGGGCTGCAAGGTCCCACCAGACAAATTTAAGAGGCCCAGGGGAGGTGGTGGTCGCTGGGGTTGCAGTGTGGCCACATGGCCCCCTGCACACAATTTAAAGATAGCCCCAAATAGGTGATGTTCCTCGGGGCTGCGTGGGGTGCATGGCCCCCCCCATACCAAAATTCCAAAATGACCTGGGGAGGTGATGGCCCCCAGAGCTCTGGGACGGCCACGTGACCTCCCCACACACAATTTTCATGAAATCCCCAGGGAAGGTGGTGGTCCCCTGCAACGGGGAGCGGGGGCAGCACGGCCCCCTGCACATATTTTCTACATCACCCCAAGGAAGTCGTGGTGTTCATGGCTACCGGGGAGCCAGACAGCCAATCCCATTACAAATAAAAAATGCCCCCAGGACTTGGCCCAACCGGGGGCTTAAAAAAGACAAAGTGCAGGAACCCTCCCAACACTTCCTGGTTTAAAGTGTTGGCAGCCAGTCAGAGCTGTGCATTTGCCTCCATGAGCTCGCCTTTTTTCGGGAAGTCTTTGCCATCCCAGATATATAAATCTATATTTCCCTGAATATCTCAAAAACTATTGAACAGATTTACACCAAATAAGTGAAAGCATTATCTGCATACCGAAAGCTAGCTTTCTGCAAGATTTGGTGTAATTCCATCCAGTGGTTCTGGCTGTACTCTTGTTCAAATGTTGTAAGGGAATTAACATGGGAAAAGCAACTTTTTTGACCCCCTCCTTTTTCTCTGCCCCCGCTTGACGGATCACAACGAAACTTTGCATGTGCAACAAGAATCAAAAGGGATCTTTTGGGGGGGAAATTTCATGAAGATTCATCCAATGGTGCTAAAGATATAGGCAAGTCAAAAATGCTGTTTCTATGGAAACATTGTCCTGATTATAACTACCTAATGCCGACCGCAACAACGTTTATGAATATATATATATATATATATATAAAAACGAGACTCAGCACATGTTTGTATCCACTATTAGCGAGAAAAAGTTTCATTGTATATCTCATATCCTCATGAGGTGCCATATGTCAACATTATTCCACCAGTCAGATCTTCTTAAAAAGATTTTTTGCCTTTACAAGTTCATCTGTGATTGTCCATATATACATTCAAGTGATAATCAAACTAGCCGTAGCCAACGCGTTTCGTCCTAACGGACTTCTTCAGGGCTACAAACATACAAACATAAAAAAAACATAACTAAATACAAAATTATTTATATATTTTACACATGTGGAGGATGCTCCCTATGCAAAATAGGAATTAATAAAATACAGAAGTTCAAATATAATATCCAGATCGAATAAACTATTAATTATTTATTAATTGCAATACTACATACGTAGTATATGTATTAGGATGTTCATACGGAAAACTGTACATAGGTAGTAGCATTCGGAGCTTAAAAAGAAGGGTGAAGGAACATGTGAAAGCCGTAAACAATGGTGATGTGAAATATCCTGTGGCTACTCACATACAACTGATCCATCCCGCCAATACCCAAATATGGTTTCATGGACTGGAAATCGTGTCCCAGTGTGAAAGGGGAGGAAACAGGGAACTCACACTTAGACAAGCTGAGGCAAGATGGATATGTTGCTTAGGAACTGCATATGAAGGATTGAATGTCAATAATGGATTCCACTATTTCTTGACAATCTGATTGATAGGTGATATATCAAGGATAAAGTATGAGTTATCTCTTTCGGTATTAGAGTCCAATATATGACAAGCAGTACACATAAATGGGGATATTGAATGTATTATATGGTTGTCAGATAGACAGAACCATTAACAATAATTAGAGATAAATGATGACAATATATCACAAATAGGAACCATGAAGATTCAAAGGAATGGAAACATTTATTGCATTTTTGTCTCCTGAAAGTCCAAAGAGTCTTGAAACTGCTGCTAGATTTAGAGAGCCAAAGAAATAGTGAACTGACATATTTGATAATAATACACTAATAAAGAAAGTAATACGCTTTGGAAGAATACGTTATTAAATGATGGATATGATTATGTACAAGTTTTAAATCAATATAATGGTTGAGTAAATGAACTGGATTTACATACAACATTGAGTAAAACATATGGGTTGATAGAATGTGGGAACATCACAACATGGCCGCCACAGATTTACACTCTAAAATAGTCACAAGTTTGAGAAGAGTTATAAATAGCTAATTGAAACTGTTGAATACATTACAAAATGTTAAAAAATCAGGCAAATTTGAGAGTTATGCGATTATATTTGGTTAAGATTAGGTTTATTGTTTAAATCACCGTTGTGAACCTTATTAGGTTCTGAACCTTATTGTTCGACTTCATGAAGGCACTTTTGCCAGAATCAGAAGTGGTAAGGATGGTGAACTAACAGATCCAGTTTCCATTGAGAGAGGATTAGGGCAAGGCTGTGTCAACTGTATTTAGTTTCTAACTAATTGTAATAATGATTCACCTACGTTGGCAGGTAAGAAAATCCCAGTACTGCTCTATGCGGATGATGCTATCATTTTGTCAAAATCACCCCAGGGATTGCAAAATTTGGTTGACCAATTTTGTTTATTCTGTAGAGACTTTGGCCTGGAAGTCAACATCGAGAAAACTAAGTTTATAGTCTGCAGCTCGTGAAAGAAGAAAGTGATAGCCAGTACATTAATGAACTCTATCCCATTGGAAAGGGTTAATGAGTTTGATTACCTAGGGATTAGGCTGATGGACACAGGTAGATGGGATGCACATATTAGAAAAGGAGCACTTATAATATGTCAAAAAGGAGGGGCTTTGGGACGTAAAGCCAGAGTTGTAGTTAGCCCCCCCTAAATCCCTTTGCAGAAATCTACAAAGCTCAGATTTGTGGCTCTGCACTGTATGGTGCAGAGCAATGGGGCTTCCAAAGAGAACGGGACACCTTTCACATTAAAGAGAACGACTTCATCAGGCATATAGTCACAACAGGGAAAGGTACCCGATGATCCCTCTCAGGCTTGATCTCGGGATGAATAGCATCAAAGATGCAGCAGGTTTAAGGCCCTCTTATATTGGATCCATCTCTGGAAAACAGAGGAACTAAAACCTTTCTGTGAGGCTATCAAAGACCTTATAAGGAACTAAGCAAATGGAAAAAGGTCAGATGGCTAAGGAAGATGAAATCAGTCTGGGACGATCTGGGCTTCCCCCAATACTGGGAGAGGCCCGAGTCGATCCAAGCCAATGGTATCCCATTGGTCAAATTGAGATATTGGGAGAAGGCTAACGAGCAGATTCTCCACAGTAACAGAGTGGGTCGTTTAACATAAGAATTTCTGCTTGTTAAACAGGAGCCATGTCCAGAGCAATTCCTAGATCTCTCAATACCTGCACATGCTTGTGCTCTATTCCTCCAGTTTAGATATGGTACCTTGCCAGTTAAAGGTTTTACTGCCCGCTGGTCGCAGAATAGTCCTGAGGCCGACAAATGTATAAATTGTGACCTATGTGTGGAGTTAACTGAACATGTGCTTTTCTTCTGCCCCCTATACAAGAGCCCAAGGGAAAGATGGATCATCCGATTGTGTAAGGCTCTGCTCTTATATGATCGTGCAAATGCCAACAGAATTTGCAAATATGACCCGTTCACCTTAGTAGTAAGTGCGGTTACCAAATTTCTGTCAGCAGCTTGGTCCATTCGCTATAGGGCTATCACAGTGCCAGGTCCTAGTGCTTAGCCAGCACTTCGGGCAAGATCCATTTGACCATGTGGGTTGGGCAGGGCCTTGGAATAGACCTCTTTAAGGCAACACACAGGCAACACACAGGCAACTTTCCTCTGTTTTTGTTATTTTTTTCACCTGCATTAATTGTAATGAGCTATTTTTATGTATCTGTTTTGATTTCTGTGCCAATTTAATACAAACTTAATAATTGTTTTAAGTTATGACATACGTTTTCATTGCACCGTGCATGTGTCTTTAATGATTCAACTATGCTCAAAACCAGCTTTTATGACCATGTGTTGGCAGAAGATTCTTTTCATTAAATCATGTTGTCTAAATTATTATAAAACTGTGCCATTTTTTAATATAAACCAAGCACATTAAACCTTGGGCTGGGTCGTCTGGTTTTTATTTTGACTATGGTGTTAGTTGGGAAATTTGAATCTGTAACTATCTATTAACAATTTTGATAATTTTTAAGCAATTATATTTTCTCATTTTGATACAGATGTTTTAGAAGTTTTAGAATTTAAATGTTGAATTATGTATTGGGAACATTGGTGGATTACAGTAGGCTACTGCCTATGATTGTTTTTTATTGCTAGTATTTGAAGGTTTTAGGAAAGTTATTTTTACTCTGAATCTTATCTTAAGTCATTGTGCAAGCACAATGGCAATGAATGTACTTTCTCTTTATTCTATGTGTAACTTTTATGACCAAAGGTCAAAATAAAGTATGATTTGATTTGATTTGATTCAATAAACAAGTTGTGTTCTTGTATATTATTGAGGAATACACCCGACTTAATAAACAACGGGAACACTTCAAAATGGCCGCCATGGGTGCATGTATTGAAACAAGGCTTGAGGGAAACTATCCAGGTGTCAACAATTACCTAAGATTATAAAAGTGGCATGAGCAAACGCAATAAGATTTGATTTGAGACTGTTGAATAGATTAAAAAAGAAAAAAGAAATCAGGCAAATTTGAGAGATATGCGATTACATTTGGTTAAGATAAGGTTTATTTTTTAAATCACCGGTGTGATTCAATAAACAAGCTGTGTTCTTGTATGTTATTGAGGAATACATCCGGTTTAATAAACAACGGGAACACTTCAAAATGGCCGCCACAGGTGTACGTAGTGAAACGAGGCTTGAGGGAAACCATCCAGGTGTCTACGATTAACTAATATTATAAAAGTGGCATGAGCAAATGCGATAAGATTTGCTTGGTTGACACCAGATAGAATTATGCTAAGATGAACATCATACTTGTAAGGTAGGAGTTCGCTTAGGTTAAAATATAACCAAGTACAACTAGTCGATTGCATTCTGTTTTTCTGGTGACGAGTATAAAATAGCATATTTAAAATTATATTTGGTTAATATTAATGTGATCAGAATTCTATAAGGCCGATAAGTGTTCTATACACTTGGATAGCATCAGTATGAGATCTATTGCAGCAATTTATTCCAATATGGCCGCTGCATTTCACATGCATGTAAATACATCAGCAACAACACATCACCCAATATATCCCATGACCATGATTTTTAAATTATTTATGTATAGCCGGTGGTCCGGATAAGGTGGGACAGCTTAACTTATTGATTCCGGATATTATCTTGAAGGATATATTATTTTGTACATTATATTAATACCCTTCAGTACAATTGTTGTAGATATGTGCACTTGTTTTAAGAAAACCATGTAGACGTTCAAATTCTAATTTGTATTGCAATGACCACAAAATGAGAGGATAACAACAATTAAATTTACTCCACATGTTAGGGGGAATCTATCGGATATATAAACAAATGAGCCTCACCATAAAATAAGGGCACTAATGATTGGGTTGTTTACAATCCTATGATTACATTTTTAAATGGCCGCTGTTTTCATCTGTGTCTGTCTCCGGGTTAAAATATTGGCTATGTAAAAATTCTACAGACTGTGATAACATTAAATTGAAATGACATAGTAATTTAGGCAGATATAGAGCAAATATGCCAGGGGAAATCAAAATACATATGTGTTGTTAGAAATTGGTAAAAAGGCGACATCAGAATATTGTAAATAGCATATTCAATAAGATTGTAGATACTTAATATTTTAGAATATATAAATAATTTTGCATTTAGTTATGGTTTTTTATGTTTGTAAGTTTCTATCCCTGAAGAAGTCTGTTAGGACGAAACACGTTGGCTATGGCTAGTTTGATTAGCACTTGAATGTATTTATGGACAATCACAGATGAATTAATAAAGGCAAAAAATCTTTTTGAGAAGATCTGACTGGTGGAATAATGTTGACATATGGCAACTCATGAGGATATGAGATATACAAAGAAACCTTTTTTTCAGTAATAGTGGATACAAACATAAGCTGAGTCTCGTTTTCATTTGTTATACCATGATTCCTGGTGTCTGAGGATTAGGGGTTGGCCCTCAAGACTCGTGCACATATCAATATTTTTAAATTATTCATGCAACTGAATGCAAAGGTGCAGCAGCAATCGCCTCGGCCCCCTATTTGTATTTATAAAATATATACATCTCTGCATATATTATATAATATATATAATCTCTGCATCCAGATGGACTGAACATCACTGACAATACCACTTGATTTCTGCATATCTGAAGAGTTCTCAGGACTGCATTGATTCCACATTCCAATTGGAATCTTCACTCATGATGCTTTTTGAAAATCCACCAGTGTCAGCTGTGCAGCCACTGAGCAAACCATCTTGTACTACCTGAGGAAGGCGGAAGCTGAAACGTTGTAGTAGAAATATATTTTTGTTCTTTAATGAGATCATCTGTTTGAGTCACTTCTTTCTTGGATATTACAATTTCTTGTGGCTCTTTGTATCCTTTGGGATCCAGATTTTTGCCCTGGCTGGCTGTTGTTTTCTTGTGATCCTGCATCTTCCAGTATATATATATATATATATATATATATATATATATATATATATATATATATATGTGTGTGTGTACTTATATATAAGTTTCTGTGAAAAGGTGTAAGGAGTAGGAAAGAGTGGAAAGAGTAGGAAGTCTTAACTTGTCAGTAACAGTGCTTATCTTATACATTTCCTTTGATATAGGGTGCTACTCTTCCCCCTCATCAAACCACTCCTCGTTAAACCTCAACTGTATCCAGTTAGCACTCGCTCTTGACAACAATACAGGTTCTTTGCTCAAGGGCTGTTCCATGCAATCATGGGTGTCCTTATGAGGCTATGATCTCGAGATTTGCTAACATGATAATGCTTCTTGAGGCAAATGAGCTTTTGGGAGACTGTTTTAGACGTCTCGCAATTGCTCTCTAACTTGATCTTGAAGACCTATTGGTGCTGTTGACAACAATATGGGGATCCATCAGATTTAAGGAAACTCAAAAGTGAAGGGAAATTTTAAATGCTGAGTCATGGTGTTCCAGCTACATACCACCACAGCGAGCATTCTGTCCACCACTTTTTCCTACATAAATCCAGGAATTCTAGTTACATTTTCTTATATATCATCGTTTTTGCTTAGCAGCCTACAAATCTCACAACCAATTGTTGCAACTACTTATTAACCTTTTTCTCCATAAATGTAAAGGATTACATGATATATTTGCCCCGAAGAGAAGACCATGTAACTATTGAGCACTAGTTAAGTATGTCAGAAGCTTGAATTCAGAGTAAGTAGCTTTATTTGAAACTTTGGATTTAGGGTACAATGTTTCACGCTTGGGGTGAGATACAAATGATCGAAATGTGGGTGTTTGCACTGTGTATTCATATAAATACTTGTTAAAGTAGTTAACGTATTTTTGAATTCCTTGAGGAATCTAACTCACCACAGAAAAGAAGAAATGGAGTTGCCTTGAAGCTTGTTAAAGTGATCAGTGTCTGTCAAAAGCCATTTGCCTGCTTATCAATTTGACCCAAAAGAGAATGTTACAGAAGAATTAACTTCAATAATAAAAATACTAATGAAATCTAAACATTTGCAACCAATTAACAATGACAAATAAATCTTAGGTTACATAAAGCTAATTAACAAATTTAAAGCCTCTTCTTAACAATGCGACTGAATGTGAACATAGGTTCCTAATACAAAGTTAAGAAGTGCTTGGAGCATCACCAACTAAAATATAAATAGACATCCTCCAAAGACCATGCACTTCGTAAAATGTGATCATTAGTTTATTTATTTAACATACTAATGGATGTAATCACTTAGGATGGCTATCAATTAATTTAATATTTACTTTCCTAGTTATTATATGCCTGGAAAGAAGTGTAAAATGAGCCACTTTACAGATTTTAAGAAGGAAGATGGTGGGTATTCAACCAAGCATTTTCGCTTTATGGGCAAGGAATAACAGCCTCCAATGCCTAATTAAAGACAGTGTTATTTCAGTAGGTCTAATGCCTTCCTCGTGTTAATTTAATCTGTTTAATTTCTTATTTGTTTCCTTTTTTGTATAGTGCTTGGGCAGCCAAATGACCTGGGAGTATGGGTTAGAGGAAAGGAACTCTCCAGTTTTTGGGTAAGGTACCACACCAAATATGTAGTAAACATGCCACATGGAAGAGACTACAGGGCTGGTTTAAGCACCCCCTAGCGCCTCTGTGCGCCACATTAGCAGCATTTTTCTACACTAATGTGGCCCAGCGAGGCCAAAATCGCCTCACCAAATTTACAAAGTGGACTTTGTAACCCTTTGCACAACATTATGCCTGCGCCAGGCATAATGTATACAAAGGGGGCATTCCTCCATTAGGGGGGCTGAAAAAATGGTGCAAAGAAATCTAAAAGATTTCTTTGTGTCATTTATTTTGGCACATTTAACGCCTCCTCAGAGCAGGCGTTAAAAGGCGGCATGCCATTGTTTTCAATGGGCTTTACACGATTAGCATCAAACTTTTTGTTACTGTTCTTTCTAAGCTCCGAACTAGCATAAGCAATTTTGATGCTAGTTTCCTAAGTACCGCCATGGTGCACTGCATCTTAAATACGGCACACACATGGTGGCGTTGCGGGTTGCGAAGGGGCACAAGCACAGGGTGCAGCACCACGTTTCTTAAATCAGGGCCTACATGTCATGGATGAGCCCTCTGAAGAGTCAGTGAATGCAGAAGACTGTGTTTGTAAAAATTGTGTTAGAAATGGGGTCTTTGGTTGGCAGTCAGGTTACCCCATGTCCAAGCAAGTACCCTGACTCTAGTCAAGGCAAAGGAGAAACACACCCGGTTAACCCCCGCTCACCTTCCTGGTATTTTGGCACGAGCAGTAAGGCTTAACCCAGAGACAATGTGTACAGTATTTGTCCCAACACACACAGTGATACAGTGAAAATACTACAAAATGACTCAACACCAGGTTAGAAAAATAGCCAATATTTATCTGAACAAAATGACAAAAGGACAAAAATCCGACATACACAGGCAAAGTTATAATTTTTTAAAGATTAAACTTCAATATAGCGCTTAGAAACGCAAATGCTTTGAAGGTGTTGTGATGGAGTTGTTCCCAACAATCTGATTCCAATGGTGCCGGTCACAGAGTCACATGGACCCCCAGGTACAGTACCTTGTGAAAAATGAGGAAACAAGCCGGTGCACAGAGTCGGGGATCACAGTGTCCCTGGATCTATGATGGTGTTGGTTCCAGTTCTGCAGAGCGTAAAAGCAGAGGCGTCAAAAAGAGGCATCAGGTCCTTGCTGCAGAGTGGTGGAGGTGACGCGGTGGCGGTGCAAAGTGTTGGATCCGCGCACATCCAGCCAGGTCGATCTCCAGCAGTCACGGACACGGCGTGGTGCGGCAAAGTCGGGTGTCACAGACATCGGTGACATGGCACTTCGGGACTCACGGAGTCACAGACTTCAGCGGAGCTGCTGCGGCATCGGGCCTACGGGGTTGTTACACTCCAGCACGGACCATGGGTTCAGTTGCAGACAGAGGCACGGAATCCCGCAGTGGCATCAGTCTGGGTCATACGAAGTCAGTTCACTTAGGTTTCCTTGGTTTTTCCACCAGCTTCTCCTTTCAAGGGCTGAGGGACTGGATTAGGCACCACTTGGCAGGGAAAGTGTCTCAGCAGAGAGTCCAGGTGCTGGCAGAGGAAGTCTTTGATTGTCCTGAGTCTTCAGAACAGTGGGCAAGCTCAGTCCAATCCCCTGTAGATTCTTCTCAAGCAGGAATATACCACAAAGTCCAGTCTTTGTTCCCCTTCACAGGCAGAAGCATTTCTTCTCCTTGGCAGAGGTTCCTCTTGGTTTCAGAAGCAAATCTTGAAGAAATCTAAAGTCTGGGGTTTTGGGTCCAATACTTATACCCTAGTAATCAAATATGCCAATTGTGGATAAGCCAATTACACATGCAATTTCACATAGGGAGCACTTGCACTTTAGCACTGGTCAGCAGTGGTAAAGTGCCCAGAGTAACAAAAAACATCAAAAACAGAGTCAAGCACATAGCAACAACCTGGGACACAGAGACAAAAGGTTAGGGGAGACCACACCAAGGATGCCAGGTCTAACACATTGGTTATTTTGACTTCCTCACTTGACATTACAGTTTAAACTCTTAATTCTGTCCTCTCTCCTGTGTTGTTTTTCCCCTCTGCCTATTCCCTTGGTCTCCCATCTCCCACTCCCTTGTAGTCACCTCTGTATTTATTTTTGGTTGCGTCTTGGTATTTGACTTGGGTAATATGTTTTTTTTCCTTTCCTCCAGTTATCACAAGTGATTTGGCTCAGTCGATTAAGAACCTGTTTTTGACCTAGAGTTTCCTCTTTTAGATTAGCCACTACAATTCAGTTTTTCTGTGGAGTCACTTCTTGGTCAAGTTTCCGGGCTTGCCTGGGGATTTATCACATCCTACACAGCGTAGGCCACCTTACTTATTTCTAAAGTACTTACATGTTATAAGAACACTTCTTCGGTTATCTGATACTCACTGTCTTCTATTGTCTCATTTGGTTATTATGAGTCATAGTGTGTCTCTGGGATACTGTGCCATCCTGTGCCCTGACCAGTTCAGGTCTTTTATCAATCATTATGCTCATCTGTAATACCCTCTTCTGCTATTTAGAATCCAGTGTTTCCTAATTTCCTGGAGTGTAATTCAGGAAGAAGGGCCACTTAGAAGAGAAGAAGGCAGCATTAACTTCCTTTGGCCTGAATTGTATGGGTTGCGACATGAACACACAAAATATACTAACCCAGGAAAATATAAGCACTTGTAATTGTTGTGATAGAAACACACAAATTACCCTATCCTAGGAAAAATAAGCAAAGCAAAATATATGGGTCATCAACACTTTAAAGCAATGGCCTATTTAGAAATAAAGTAGAGGTAAATTCCAAAGAGAGCATTAAGGCAGGGAGTCAGGATGCCAGGCAAGGCAGGACTGGCCACACCAGGCATCAGGCATTTCCCTGGGAGGCGGAAGGGTGGAGTGGAAATAAATTGTTATTAGAAAAGTCAACCCTAACCACTGCAGTACGTTCTGGATCCTGAGCTTATTCTTCCCCAGACCAAGCACTGTTACAGACAAAAAGACAAAAAGATGCAGAAAATGGTCCAATAAGATTTATTGAACCAGCTGCATTATGAATTCCAATAATTAGAATGATGAAACATGCTAGAAGCAAAATGGTGACAAGAAAAGGGAAACACAAGAAACGTCCCACCATACTTTCACTATGCATAATAGATGTGGTTCCTACCTAAACTATGTTGGAGCACAGCATGATAAACCCTAATCCACCCTTCAGGATTACCCCCGGGAAGACATCATCCCCCATACCTGAACAAGGAAGCCTGTTGTGCATAGAGACACCATCCCTAGGCAGGCCAGGGAACTGGTAGTCTCAGCAAGAAGCTGTAGCAAAGTCAATCATCATGCGGTTGTGGTCATCTCGCTTGAATCTCCCTCTAATGTGCATTGGACAGAGAAGTGTTTTTTTATAATAAAACAGCTGCTGTTCTTAGAAAATGCGCTAATGTAAGGATGTGTGTATTTCTATGAATGTTGGAGACACACTGTAACACTTTGCCAGCAACTCTATCTCGCTGAAGCCTTGAGGAAAGCACAAAGTAAAGTTTTGCTAAGAAATGCAATGATTTTCTAGGCAAAAGGACAACTAGATAATGAAAATAAAACAGCACCCCGAATGTGGCCGATTCTGAAATAATAAAAATGAAGCAGAATAAAATGTAACTGGGCTAAAGAGCACAAGCGGCAGGACTAGTTGCTAAAATAAAGTGCCTAGAGGCATCACTAAAATGGTGCTACAACACCCTCCCCTTGCTATTCAAAGGTGGTAAAAGCCTAATATTAAAAATGTGAAAGCAACTAAAGTGCTATTTTTAAAAACACATATACATAAATGTCAATAATGACAAGATAAAAGACACTGGTGCATGTGAAATATTGAAAGGGGCAACTTAAAGTGTCAGCAGTGGCACCAATAAAACCAAATTTAAAATTCAATGTCATTTTTAAAATCTCCAATTACATCTGGGACAATTAAGGCAAGGAAATGTTACACTTCGGCAGGTTGTAATGTGACCAAATCATTGCCAAAGCGCACTTATGTTCCAAAGCCTGCCAAAACCGGTCTGAATGTAAGAGACCAGTTGCACTCCAGTTCTTCCAGGAGTGCTGCTCTGAAATACTGCATCATGCATTCATGACACAGTTGCGGTGGTGGAAGCGCTTTCAGTCCTCCTTGTTGTGAAGGGACAGCGAATACGAGTAAAAAAATGGCAACAGCAAAATGCCGCCTATTATAGCCAAAGTAATTGGAAATCCCCCAAAAATACATTAAAATATTGAGTGTATGGCTGAACGTTTTGAGCCAAATATAGAGGAGAAGGTGTGAACGAAACCAGAACCAACAGCCTTAAAGAAATGAGCAATCCCAGTAGTACTGGATGCATCAAATATTCATCCCACAAGTTCACAAAGTGTTTCAGAAAGTTTGTGTTTAAAAGGGACTGTATTTCCATAGATGACCTTGAACCTTCAAGTGCATAAGTCTTGCGCGCAGATGTAAGCGTCACATGTTTTTGAAACAATAAAGCCTTTAGTCTGCTCAACTATAAAAATTCACATTTGAACTGGCAATGTGAGGCTGAATCTGTTGTGTAGGAGGAAAAAGAACATTCCTGCAACAGGTGACAATTTGCGAGACCGAAATGAAGTAAGCAATTCCGGCTTGCATTCCTCAACAGCTCTCACTGTTAAGAAGCACATAGTTTCCATTAGAGGGAATGCAGGTCTAATCAAGGGGACTGGAACTCCCATCAGATAGCAAGCTAAGTTCACTGCAAAGCATTACATGCCTTGTGCAAGTAAAGCTGCGTACATACCATCGAATGGCTTACATTCACTGCAGCTAAGAAAGATCTCTTTCATGCCATTGAAACATTTGTGCAAAAGGGAAGCTTCCACACCTCATGGATGTAACTATCTCCTGGCCTTTCATATCTCTCTACTGGAACATGTTTCAAGCAGGACGTGAATTGCAGTGTTGAAATAGGCAGATTAATAACCCTGTGAATTAACCATTCAGCAGATGGTATTTCAGCCACAGTAGAAGGCAACTTTTCCAATTTCTCGATGTTTAGCACATTATTTGTTCCCCGCGCATCAAAGTAAATGTTGAAAATATGTCACTTGAGCTAATGTGTTGCCAGGGAACGTGGCCAGATTTGAATGTTTGTAGTGTCCAGCCCAAGTGTATAATGGACTTTACCTAACTCTGTCCATGTTGTAAGAATGGCATGTCACTTTGCCAATGTCTATTGCAGAATAAACAATGTTGTTTAAAGTGTACATGCGGTTGGACAAGGAGTTAATCCCATTATCTACAACAGCTAATGCCTTCTGTACATTTTCCTGATCTATTTGCTTTAACGGGGCAGCAGCTTCTTGTTGGAAAAGTTTCCAAATTTCATTATAAACTACATATAAGAAGCACATTTGACATTATCTTCTGGGTCCTGACAGAAAATTCTGCAAATCTGTGTCGTTAGACAGGAGACTGCGGTATTCTTTAACAGCATCTAGTGAGGAACTTTCTAACCATTGCTTGTATAATTTCCCTACATTGTATGTTGTTACTATACCCGAACGTTCTGATGACACATAGTGAGGGTCTGGCCTATTTGTTCAAAAACCCCTGTGGAGTTTATAAATAGTACATGACAACCATTTGTGTCTACTGGCCACAATATCCACCCACCAGGATGTGAAACTGATGTATTAAATGTTCCATTTTGGACACATTAATCGAGCTGATCTTCAGTTGGATTAATGTATTTTTGCCATTTGTAATATTTATTGGGGACAGGGATACTGGGCGTATCCAAGTCCTTAATTTTTTCCAAGCCTAAACAACTTGTCTATTGCACAGTTTCATTTAAAAATATCATTTGGACAGGTATCAGGCATGCTCTAAATAAAGCTTCCTTTCCCCTTATTTGCTAATTTTTTGTTCCCCATGCACTTCTCAAATCAATCGACTTCAGCCAATATTCATAGCCTTCTATAGCCAAACGGGAAACAAAAGAATCAGAATAAATCATTTTGGTATCAGTTAATAAGATATGTTGCATTTCGTATCCCAAAAACAGGACACTAAGAAAGGCTTTTTTTTTTATTGAATGTGTAGACTTATTCATCAATGCAGATCACCTGTCTTACATGCTGTATGAGATCATCATCCGTAAGGTAGATGTCATCTACGCATGACAATGTCTCAGGGTCAATGTTGTGTAAAATTGAAGTAACACGAGCTGAAAACAATACTGGACTGTTTTCTTCTACCCTTGTGGGAGTCTGCAACATTTTTTCTAAGAGCCTAAAGTGCTAAAACTTGTTAAGTCCTTACTTTCAGGCACTATATTTTGGCAGAAAAAGCCATTGGAAATATCCAGGGTTGTTTTATGTTTTTTGCCCACTATATTGCTAATGAGTGCTGTATTATGTTCAGTATGAATGGCAAATGTGCGTATGTGACAAGTTAAATGTCTGTAGTACAAGACTATTTTATATGAATGGTCTGGTTTAACTACGGGGAACAACGGGTTGTTCATTGGTGAGACACAGGGTTCAATTCTGCCCTGGTACTCTAGCTATGTGAGGATTTCTCTCACAAGTTCTCTAGCTTCATGCTTTATTGGATATTGGGGTTGAGGTTGGGGTTGGGATCTAATTGGTATTTTATGGTAGGGGGAATCTTTATTCCACCCTACGTTGTTGTGATATAATGCGGATGGTTGAGCCTTCGCCCAATCAATTGTGTAAGCTTTCCTGAGCTCTCTGGGAACAGGGGATGAGAAAGAGGGTTCAATTACCTCTTCCCCATAAGAGAGAGTACGGACAAATCCTGGTGGCCAATCTTTTTCAGCCAGTAAAATATCATAAATAGTTGTTACGGGATCCCAAAAGATAGCGTCAATTGTGTGCTCAATGTCTCCTTCGAATTGTATTTTTCATTTATACACCCTATCGGATGTGGAAAACTGCATGTCCGCAGTCTCAACTTGTATGAAGTCATCAGTTGCTTTCTCCTCCAGCAAACAGTTCCGGCATACTATTGTGACCTCTGCCATGCTGTCTAGCAGTGCCAGTGCCCACTTCCTGTTATTCAGTAAAGCCCTCATCCTGAGTGGCATTTTGTATGGCTATCGCTGCCACTTTTTTCTTTTTGAATTGGTGTTTTTGTTGGGGAAGTTTCTTTTCTTTTTTAACAGAAGCTTCTGACAAGCATTGTAAGTCCTTTCTCGGTTTCACATTCTCAGTTCCCTACTCTGACCACCCACCTCTCTCATTGCGTTTACCTGGTGAGTCCTCAAAGGAAAGATATTGACATACATCAGTAAATTGATATCTTTAAGGTGTTTTTTTAATTATCTCTAGCTCTAAGAATATAGCGATTTTGAGGGATCTCCGAATGCAGAGATTCTCCCCTTTCTTTTTTAGGTCTTTGCTTTTGTTTATCCTAGCATTTTTTAGAACCCTCAGGTGCTTGCTTGGTAGAATCCTTATTGGATTTACCCTGTAAATGTGGTTTAATAGGTCTAGCTCCCAGACTATCTCGACCAATACTAGAGTAGGTCTCAGCGATAGTGTTTGGCAACTTGCATTCTTGATCCTGTACAGAAACGTTCTACAGCCGCATGAGCACTGCTAGTGCTACTGCTTCCCCTTTAAGTTTACTTAATATAAGTGAAGATGCTGTGGCAAAATTGCCCGTTAATTGCATCCCCAAATCCATTGCCGCCGTAGCCTCGTATTCATCTTGAATTTGTTTTAACACTTCCAGTGATTGGCAAGTGTAGGTGTACTGTGTCTGGTAGTATAGAGCATGGTAAATACTGTGCCACAAGCACTGGAGTTTTCTACTGTTGGAACCATCCCAAAAGGCAAGCACATAGTGAGCATTCTATGATCATCCTGAGGTCTCGTATGGGGAAAAACTGCTTCCAGCGCATTTATTTTTTGAGCTAACCAAACAGAATCTCCTCCCCGTTGGCAGGTACTTTACCCATGTAGAATGTGCAGTCTCAGGATTAATGCCTGGTGTGACTGTATGTGAATGCACTGGGGAAGCACGTGCTAGGTTAGTATTTAATGTCTGTATTATGAACTGTACTAATAGCCTATATATTTTTGTAAGCTCAACGTATAAGTGGCGAACCTCAGCTACCACCAAGGTGGCTGCATAAGAATGCAGTTTATATGTGGCCAATAAAGGCCACATAGGACCATCTTTGCTCAGAGTACCTAACCTAATGTGTAATATTGTGTGTGGTGGGGTGCCTTCACGCCAGCTATTATGGTCTTGAAAAGATAGAGGTATCTCTAAGTATGCATATGCTTTGAATTGTACAGGTATGTTAGGAGGTGTGTCATGATCAAATGTATCAGTGTTCCCATCAATTGTGGAAAAGTGACCCAGGAGTAGAATATTTCTGTACTGTAGGCTGGGTGAGCCTCAACTACAAATGTTACACGACCCCCCTGGGCTGTGAGGCCATTTTATAGCAAATGAGAAGTGAGGGAACGTCACATGTTTACTGCAATTACCACCTGTTGTGAGTTTGCCATGGTGGATATACCTGTTCACAGATAAGGATACCAAAATGGGGATTAATCCTTTTAAGGTTCAAGCTTGAACAACCTACAACATTGGATAAGTACCACCTACCTAGCTGAGGACAAAATCCTAAATACCATGGACGTCTCTGTACTTAATATTGAGGTGCCTTTAGAACCTAGTGAGACAGAGATTTTCAGGAGGATCCGAAAATCAGTGCCTGACCGAAGTTGGGTGCTGTGTCGCGTGGGCTCCCATTATCCTAATGAGGCTACTGGATTCAGGTGGCAGTATCACTTGAATTTTGGGGAACTGAGTCCAGTCCTATCAGCCTAATCTGTTTCCGGCCAACTAGCAGCTCCTTATCTCAATCACCAAGAGCAGGGATGATTTGTGTCAACTGCGCGCATAACCTAATGACTTCTCAGGGGAATAGTGGCGTATCAGATCTCATCCTTTTCTCTCAGTTACATTAGTCTCATACATGGAAAGACAAACAGAGGCAGAAAATAGTTCGATAAGATTTATTGAATCAGCTGTGTCACAGATAAAATGCATTAATTGCAATAATTAGAATGATGAAACAAGATGGAAGCAAAATGGTGACAAGAAAAGTGAAATACAAGAAAAGCCTACCGTACTGTCACTATGCGTAATATACGTGGTTCCTACCTAAGCTATGTTATAGCACAGCATGATAAACCCTAATCCCCTAATCCACCCTTCAGGATTCTCCGCTGGGAAGACATCATCCCTCAAACCTGAGCAAGGCAGCCTATTGTCTATGGAGACACCATCCCTGCGTAGGTCATGGAACCGGTAGTCTCAGCAAGAAGCTGTAGCAAAGACAATCAGCATGCAGTTGTAGTCATCTGGCTGGAATCTCCCTTTAACATGTATTGGATAGAGAAGTGTTATAATAAACCAGCTGCTGTTCTGAAAAAATGTCGCCACGTAAGGAAGTGTGTTTCTGTGAATGTTGCAGATGCAGTGGACCACTTTGCTGGCAATCCTATCTCGCTGTACCCTTCACGAAAGCACAAAATTAAGAGAATATCTTGCCACGAAACACAATGCTTTCCTAGGCAAAAGGACAACTAGATAAAGAAAAGAAAACAGCACCATGAATGTGCCTGATTCTGAAATAATAAAAATGAAGCACAATAAAATGTAACTAAGGGGCACAAGCAGCAGACCTAGTTGCTAAAATAACGTGTTTAGAGGCATAACTAAAATGGCTGTACAACAACACTAGTAAGAGAGGTGCTATAAAACAAATGAAATGCATGTGAGAGAAAAACTATGGAGAGATGAGAGGCACTGTTAGAGGGTAATGGTTAGGGAAGCATTGAAGAGCTCCGATAGAGATCTTCATATCCTGGCACACTGTAACTTCACCATTTACTATGCCTTAAAAACGAATACAATTAAATGTATAATGACAAATGTGTTGAAGAATGCACCCTTTTGCCATTTGTTTCCAGATTTTCTTGGAGGGAGAACCCTTCTAGCCCAATTGTAGTGGTCAGGCCAGCTCCCTATGCACCTTATGGGGGCTAGTCAGACAAACTTTGAAAGGGCTGCTTTGGGTTCCCAGTCTGGGACACTTCCTTCTAGACTGTGAGGAGAGGTATAGTTTGCTCTTGGAAGATTCCTGTGGTTATTTTAGTTCCTCCAATTCACAGCTTTGACACAAACCTTTGCCTCCAATGATATTTTAACTACAAATTACAGACATGAAAAACAAAAGGGCAATTTAATTTTCCCACACCTAAACATAAGCCCCAGGGAATTGTTTCTGGAAACCAATAATTTTCATTAATGTGACTGACTAAAGATGTAAAACAGAAAAGTGCAGAGTGGATGTGGGCCAATAAGTGCTGGTCATTATTTAATTTAGTCCAATGAGGTTAACCATTTTTACTAATCAGTCTTCAGCTTTAAAGAGAACCACTTTACCATTAAGCCATGCTGGCACACATCCAAAAGTATACTCTGAATCATAGGAAGGAGACAATGAGACATGAATGTGCTGAACAGTTTGACACAGCTTCATAGGACAGAAGGAGAATGTGTCAGTGACCATCTCAACAGAACAACATCTTCTGCCATTGTCAAGATAGTTTATTTTGAGGCAATATCCAAATAACCTAAAAACAGTACTGTGAAATATGCAATATGAATATATTGTACAACCTAAACAAAGAAGATAGATCATCTGACAAAAATAATACCCATCATAATACTTGTATGATACTATAAAACCCTTTGATGTTACTCTTGTGGGTATGTGAATCACTTTTGATCAGTGTTTTTAACAGCGTGCATGTGCTCTCTGGAAGACCTGTTGTTAGGGGTATAGGCATTTGTTCCTGCGTGCCGCTGCCTGCCGCTGCCTGCCACTTCCAATAGGTTGAAGGCAGTGCTGCTCTTGTAGTGCTGCCTCCTAAGTGGTTTTGCAGCCAATACATCACTTCCTGTATTTGGCCAAGGAGCACTGGCCAAGTACAGTTTACTTACTCCTCTAATGTTTTTCTGTTGTTTGGACGGACTATTTTTCCTTGTTTTCTGCCTCTCGGGTTTGTCAGTGAGCACTCATGTTCACGTGTGCGGTTTGTTTTCCACGTTTGACTATCACTTGGTACTTAGTTTACATAAGCAGTAGTTACAAGTAGTTGTGTTGTACCTGTGTTTTGTATTTTTGTTTGTTGCTTTATATCGCACAAAACCTACCTAGGAATGAAACCTCAAGAGCGTGCGTCCCGGCACAGCGGGAGAGCTGATACTACAATATTCCCTGCACTCGGGGAAACTCACCCCATAATACCTTGCAGACATTCATTTTACAATATATTTGTGCCCATAATTCAGCCTTTGGTGGTCCTAGGGCAAAGGGACCACCCCCAAAACATTTACAATGATGTGCTTTTTCTGTCCAAATAATCTTGTGGGTCAGTGCTAAAGTGCATATGCTTTGTGTCCTAAACATGGTAACATTGGTCCCTACCCAAATGGCATATTTAATTTACCTTTAGGTCCCTAGTAAAGCACACTGCATGTGTCCAGGGCCTGTAAATTAACCCCTAATTAAGGCCCTAGGTAACCCATAGGGCAGGGTGCTCTGTGAGTAAAAGGCAGGACATGTACCTTTGAGAAACAGGGCTGATTGCAGAGGCCCCCTACCATTTTGCCCCCATCTTTCACTTTTTGCTGGTGTTTTTCTGACTCTGATGGTGACCTGGGTACTGCTAACCAGTCCCAGGGCCAGTACGCTGTATAAAATGAGTATGCAAATTAGGCTAATTATAATTGGCTAAGTCAACCTACCTATATGTCCCTAGTATATGGTAGGGCATGTAGGTTTAGGGACCCCAACATAGGTGGTGCACCCATAGGTGCACTGCTGAGGTGCCCAGTGCCATTTTAAAGGCAGGCCTGCCTTGCTGATTGCTTTTAAATTCAAGTTACATTCAAATTTGACTTTGGAATTAAAAGTAGTTCCAAAGTCTTAAACTACATTATTCTTACATATAAGTGACACCTAAGGTGTGCCCTATGTGCCTCTAGGGCTGGGTGCCATGTAACTATAAGCAGGGACCTTATAAAACTAGTTTTATAAGCCCTGATGAGGTAAAATAGCCAAATTAGTTTTTTCCTCATTGTAGTGAATGGCCTCCATAGGCTAGAATGGGGAGACTTTATTTTAATTTATAAAGGCCCCTTAAGTAGCAGATACATCAAGTTTGGTGTCTAATTAATTGGTATAATAAAACTCACAACTTACAAATGTTGGATTTAATATAACTTGTTCAGGTAAAGAGTTTTAAACTTTACCTAAAAAGTTGCCAACTTCAGCCCTGTAGTGCTTTGCTCTGATTGGCCAACCTCTGGCAGCCTAGCCAGGCTGCCTTCATGAGGTGTGAAGTAGCCTGGGCTCAGTACAATGGAGTGTGCCTGGGGGAGGAGAACTTCCCTCACCAGATGGAGAGGCATGAAGGGGGATGGCTGCCAAACTGGTCTGCAAAGGCAGGGAAGGACATTTGGAGCAACCCAGCACCTCTCTCACATCCTCCAAACCCAGACAATTAGGTGCCCCCCGTTTGGGTTAGGAGAGGGCAGGAGAAGGGTGTATTTAAGATTTTTAGCCACACCAGTGGGTTGGCTCAGCCAGATGTAACCTCCAAAAATCACTTTCAGCCATGATGGATTTTTGAGGAATGTTGCTCCCTGTGATTGATTTTTGCCACACTTCCCAGGAAGTGGTCATCACAAGGGAAATTACCCTGCACCTAATTGGAGAACTAGGACCCCCCTGTTTTTCACCCAGCATCAAGGATAAAACTGGCAGACCTGCACCCACACCTCAGATTCCTACCAGATTTCAACAAGAAAGAACTACAGGAGAAGAAGGACTGCACTGCTGGACTCCTGACCTGCACCTGGATACTGCACTCTGGAGGACTGCACCAGCTGCACACTTGGGCTTCACCACAAGAAGGACTTTGCCTGGCTTCAACTGGTTCAAGGAGGGACTCCCTGTTTGCTACAGGTGAAAAATGCTAACTAGTGTCCCCTGCACCAAATCCTGAAGAAACTGATCAGCTGATCACTGTCAAGTGGCCGTTTTGGAGTTTGCACCAGGTGCATTCTGGGAGTTGTAGTCCACTCCCTCAAGCAGCATCTCAGAGCTTCTGGAACCTTGGGGCGAGCTGTGGACCTCAAAAGAACCTTAAAAGAACATCTTGAAGAAGATCCAGAAGTTTGGAGAAGTTTGGAGAACTTTTGAAAAAAGCTCTATAAAGGGACCGGCCCGCCACGGCAACTCTAGCCAGCTTGCCTCAACCGCGACCCGGCCTGACTTGCAGGTTCGTCCTGGTGACTACGTCTGAACATAGAAAGTCGACCGGGACCTCCCAGGCAGTGTATCTGAAGAGGGGTCCAGGGACGTCAGATCAAGGTCCAGAAACGACTAAGTCCGAAGGTAAAAATCTTCACCGAGGGCTCCGGGGCACATATCCGAGGAAAAGTTCCAGGAGGTCAGATTGAACTGGCGACTTGGTCCCGCTGATGAAAATCTTCAAAAAAACGACTAAGTCTGAAGGTAAACTTTTGATTGAGGCCTCCCGCAAGCTGTAGCCGAGCAGGGCTCCATCGCAGTTGGTCTCAGAGTTTGACTTTGTCCCGGTCGAGGTGTGACCAGATGACCAGATGGGCGCTAATTGTTTCTAAGCGCTAAAAAGCATTAATTCTTTAAAAAAGGCATATCTCCAGTTCCCCTTATTTGAGTTTAATCATTTTGGTGTCATTTTAAAGATAAACATATATTTTAGTAGATTGGTGTTAGATTTTTATTGTGTTTTGTGTTTTGCTTATTTACTGATTGGTTCTTTTTTAAATGCTTTATGCTTTGTCTCCTAAGTTAAGCCTTGTCGCTCATTGCAAAGCTACCAACGGTTGAGCCGGGTTTAATTTATTGAGAACTATCTGGACCTAAGTGGAGGTTAGTGGCCTATTGCTAAGTGTAGGTACTTATCTGCCCTTACCAATAGCCCATTTTCCAACAGTACCTATGTCTTTTACATGTCCTGGTAGTGAAAATCTCACAAATTCATGTTGCACTACTTTTAGAAAGTGGCAATTTCTTTCCACAGACTGCCATCTGTGCCTTACAGCCTATCTCCAATCCACACCTGGGGGGTCATTCTGACCTCGGCGATAAAAGGCCCTTACCGCCGGTCAGAAAACCGCCATAACACCGCCGCGGCCGCGGTTAACCGCCACGGTCATTCTGACCCACAACGGCCAAACCTCCAAAAATCCGTCCTCCACTGCAGCCCGCCACATCAGCGGGCAGCGAGAAACTGGAGATGACCAAACCTCCACCGTCACGCCAACAGAAATACGCCCATGCCATTACGACCCACGAATCCATACGGCGGTCATTCAAACGCGGTATTCCATTGGCGCTACACACCGCCGCGGTCAGAATACACACACAGCACCAAAACACAGCCACATTGGACAATTTGAAATACACACACCTGATACACATACACACACCACTCCCACACAATCAACCAACTATAAAACACACACCCACATCACCCACAAACCCCTGCGACCATAATTACTGAGAGAAGGAGAGAGAGACACAGCAGACAATCCATAGCAAGACACACTGAGGCACACTACACCATCACACACACCACATAGTAGCACAAAGCACCACTCACCAACATACTTATCATCACATACACCACCCCACACCTCACCCACACCACCCCATGGCACCCCAAAGGCACCCACGCTTTTCGGACCAAGAACTCCGGGTCATGGTGGAGGAAATCCTAAGAGTGGAACCCCAGCTCTTCGGCTCGAAGGTGCAGCACACCAGTATAGCTAGGAAGGCGGAGCTATGGCAGCGGATCGTGGACAGGGTCAACGCGGTGGGACAGCATCCCAGGAATAGGGAGGACATCCGCAAAAGATGGAACGACCTAATGGGGAAGGTCCGGTCGATGGTCTCCAGGCACAACATCGCGGTCCAGAAGACTGGCGGCGGACCCCCACCCACCCCTCCCGAATTCACATCGTGGGAGCAAGACGTCTTGAACATCCTGCATCCTCAGGGCCTCGCAGGAGTAGCCGGAGGAATGGACTCTGGTAAGTCCAATCTCAACTACTATATCCCCCCCACCCCACCAGCATGCCAACCCACACCCCCACCCTCACCCCCAACCCCCCAGCACACATCCTCCCTGACAATGTCTCACCAGCACAACCCACCCATCCCAACACCAACTCCTGCATGCCAACACAAATCATGGGCACCCATCACCTAAGCATGACCACTGCACTAACCCCCCCCCCCCCACTAACTACCCTCACAACACCTCCCTCAAGGGAATGCCTGCACTGGGGACAAGGGCACCCATAACACGCACGCTATTGCACACACAGAAACAATAACCAAACTCTCTTACCCCATGAAGGACCCGAACGACAACACACCAGCCAGGAGGGTCCAGAAGTGTCCATCCCACCACCGGAACAGGCCCACACTGAGGATAGCAGCTCTGTCGACAGTGAACCTGATGACCAGCCCGGACCATCGGGGACCTCTGGGCAGTTGGTTCCCCTCAGGCAGCCACAGGCCACACCAGATCCGACCCCCTCTGCCAACACCAGCACAGCTCCCACCCAGCGGGCCCATGCCTCTGTCTCTAGGACAGCTCAATCAGCGGTGTGTCTGCCACTACAGGGCACCCAGGCTAACCCAACACCCCAACAACAACAGGGACCTGGGGGCAGTGGTAGCGGGCACACCGTCCAGGGGACAGAGGCCGGGGGAAACCGGGCAGCTCGGAGGGCTGCTGTGCGACAGGGGGGGGAGGAGAGGCCCAGGGAACCCACTCTCCAAGAGGCCCTCACCACCCTCATGGGGGCATACCACCACTCCCAAGAAACGATGGCGACGGTACTGGCCAGGTTCACTGAGATCCAGGCACAGCAGGAGGAATGCTACATGGGGTTCAGGGAGGAGCTGAGAATCATCGGGACCGCAATGGGGACCATCGTCCTGGCCCTCCACAGGATAGAGGACGCGTTGCGGGACCATGGTGCACCACACAGGGCCCCTGTCACTAGCCCGGACCAGGAACAGCCTACCACCTCCGCCGGCGCTAGTGGACAGGAGGTCCCAACACCTCGACAGCCCCCCAGAACCCCACCTCCTGCTGAAGAACAACCACCCCGTAAGAGGAGCCTGAGACCAAAAAAAAAGACAGAGTAGGATGTCAAGACCCCCGCCAGCAGGACATACCCCCTCAAGTCTTCCCACTGTCCCACATTGCCACCCTGTCCAACCATGAACTGCCTATGCTCCATCCTTCCACAGGCAAAAGGACAATGCACCTGTGAGACTGAGAACTGGACTCTGCCATGGATATTCCTCCACCCCCACCCATCACCCTTAGAATCACATGTACCGATATTTAGCACTGTAAATAAATCACATTTTGCACACAAATCTGTTTTGAGTCATGCTGTATTATTAACAAATGTATTACATATTACTGTTCAATTTCTGTTCTGTCAATTAGTCATGACAACATACCAATGTCAATACGCTGTATTTCATGGGCGAACCAAGCAGAAGTCAGGTACTGAGTCAGACAGCACTGAGAAGGGAAGGGAAAGGCAAAAATTAATGAAAAACATCTGTGGGGAACTACAGAAAGTACAGATGCAGGAGGCTATAAGCAATTGTGAAATGGCGTGGGTGATTCTTACCTGTGTGTTACTGGAAATACTGTTGTATCACTCTGTCCCTATTGTCTGTGTCGTCCTCAGAGTCTTCCTCCTCTTCACTCTCTACAGGCTCCACGGCTTCTACAACACCACCATCTGGACCATCCTCCTGCAGGAAAGGCACCTGGCGTCGCAAAGCCAGGTTGTGGAGCATACAGCACGCCACGATGATATGGCACACCTTCTTTGGTGAGTACATTAGGGATCCACCTGTCATATGCAGGCACCTAAACCTGGCCTTCAGGAGCCCAAAGGTTCGCTCAATCACCCTCCTAGTACGCCCAGGGGCCTCATTGTACCGTTCCTCTGCCCTGGTCCTGGGATTCCTCACTGGGGTCAATAGCCACGGCAGGTTGGGGTAACCAGAGTCACCCATTAGCCACACACGCTGTCTCTGTAGCTGTTCCATCACATAGGGAATGCTGCTATTTTGCATAACATACGCGTCATCCACTGACCCTGGGAACTTGGCATTTACATGGGAGATGTACTGGTCAGCCAAACAGACCACCTGGATATTCATTGAATGGTAATTCTTCCTGTTCCTGTACACCTGTTCATCGTCATTTGGGGGGACTAAAGCCACATGGGTCCCATCAATTGCACCAATGATGTTGGGGATGTGTCCAAGGGCATAGAAATCAGCTTTCACTGTAGGCAAATCACCCTCCTCTGGGAAAATGATGTAGCTCCGCATGAGTTTCATCAGGGCAGACAACACTCTGGATAAGATCTTGGAAAACATAGGCTGAGACATCCCAGATGACATGGCCACTGTTGTCTGGAATGAGCCAGTTGCAAAGAAATGGAGGACAGACAGAATCTGCACTAGAGGGGGAATTCCTGTGGGTTGGCGGATGGGGGACATCAGGGCTGGTTCCAGCTGGGCACACAGTTCATGGATGGAGGCTCGGTCAAGTCGGTATCGTAGTATTATGTTGCGTTCATCCATTGTGGACAGGTCCACCAGCGGCCGGTACACGCGAGGATTCCTCCTTCTCATCGCTAGTCCCAGCGGACGGTGCCTAGGAAGGAGAATATGGAGTACAGAGTCAATCCACTCACAGGTACGTACAACACAGCTTGCACAGTACAGGTAAATGTATGGTTTGATATGTTTGTATGTGTGCCATTGCAAGGCCTAGGCCTGGTTGACGCATTAGAAATTAAGCCATGTGGGCCCTTGAAATGGCCGATGCCTGACCTGTGAAGTGGGACAATGGGATGTGAGGTCACTGCGCTGGCGGGGCACACCGTGGCGGTAGGCGGTCGAAGACCGCTGTGCGAAGACGCATTGGTTACCATTGAAGCCTATGGGTTTCAGGAGCCAATGACGATGTGCGCCGGCGGTCGCGGGACGCACCGCCGCAGTACCGACCGCCGCGGATGTGACCGCCATTTTCTATCTGCTCAATCATTCGAGACCTGATCATCCACAGGAGAGGACCTATACTGCAAGTGCTGCTGTGAACTCGGTCTGGAAGTGACAATGGCTGCTGCTACTGGTGAAAGGGCCCCCGCCTTCAGTTCAGAAGAGTTGGAGAAGCTCGTGGACGGGGTCCTCCCCCAGTATGCGCTACTCTACGGTCCTCCAGACCAACAGGTGAGTACACTCAGTGCACATTGAATGGGTTATGCCTGTGTGGAGGGGGGGGTGTAAGTTGGTGGGGTGCGGAGGGAATGAGGAGTGCAACGCACGACAGATGAGAGAATGGGAACCATGACAAGGTTGGGGAGGGGGGGGCATGTACTCCAAACATGCAGATATGTGACGGTTTCTCTTTCCCACCCTGTACATGTCAAACAGGTGAGCGCCCACCAGAAAATCGATATTTGGCGTGCCATCGCCGAGGAAGTCCGGAACTTGGGGGTCCACAACAGACGGGGCACCCACTGCCGCAAGAGGTGGGAGGACATCCGCCGCGGAACGAGGAAGACCGCAGAAACACTGCTGGGGATGGTCTCCCGACCTAGGAGGGGTGCCAGTCGCACCATGACCCCCCTGATGTCCCGGATCCTGGCGGTGGCCTACCCTAATTTGGATGGGCGCTTGAGGACAGCACAGCAGACACAAGGGGGTGAGTATCCGCACATTCTCCTATCTGTATGCGCATTGGAGGCGTCTGGGTGGGGGAGGAGGGCTGTGGGTGACATTAGGCCAGGGCGCTCTCTGTAGTGTAGTCCGCTCCCTTAGGCATGGCCCTGTGCCCCCGCCCCCCACCTCTGTAGGGTGCCAAGTGCAGCTACCCATGCTCCAGCATCACACATGTGCGCGTGTGTTGTCCCTAGACCTGTTTGCCTAGTCAGAAGTACTGAGTAGTGTACCCCAAGTTCGCGACTTAGTGCACGAAGCACCTGTGTCTGTCCTCTCCGCAAAGGGTATTGCTAAGGCATGCACTCAACTTTGTTTCATTTCTCCCCCCACCCTAAATCTTTGTCTTCTTGTGTTTTAGCATCATCAGGCGGAGGAGATTTGGCGTTGGAGCAGGAGGGAGCTGCAGGTCACCAGGCCCCGGTGGGCTCTGACACAGACACCGAGGGCACCAGTGATCCGGAGGGCGAGGGGAGCACCACAACGGGGGCCGGTGGAGACACCAGCGACACGGACACGTCCTCGTTTGGGAGCTCCCTAGCGGTGGCGGCACCATCTGTGCCCCCCGCAACAACAGGTACAGCCGCCACCCAGCGCACCAGCACCGCCCTCCCAGCAGCCCCTCAGTCTTCGCTCCGTGGCCGCTCGGCCAGGAAGGCGCGCGTCTCCTTCGCCCCAGGCACCTCAGCCCCTGCCTCTGTTACCCCTGCTGCCCTCAGTGCGGAGCTCATTGACCTGGTGAGGACGGTCATTGTTGGGCAGACTACCCTTCTGAATGCCATCCAGGGGGTGGAAAGGGAGGTGCATCGGAGCAATGCCTACCTGGAGGGCATTCATTCGGGTCAGGCTGCCCATCAACGAGCGTTCACTGCTCTGGCCTCAGCACTGACGGCAGCCATTGTCCCTGTCTCCAGTCTCCCTCTTCTATCTGCCTCCACCCTTTCTCTGTCTCCTGTACCTCAACCTATAACATCCACACCATCAGACCAGCCTGCACACACCTCAACACCCAAGGCCAGCTCATCCAAACATAAGCACCACAGAAAACACAAGCATTCACCCAAGCAACACACAGATGCAGACATATCAACAGTCACTACCACCTCTGTGTCCCGTCCTCCTCGTCTCCCTCCTCCCTCCCTGTGACGTCTACACTCACACCTGCATGCACCCCAACATCAGCCAGTTCTTCCACCACCAGCAAACCCTCCACTACAGTCCGCACACCTGCATTCACCACCCCCACTGGCATTTACACGTCCCCTGTGTCCTCTCCCACTGTGTCTGTCACCCCCTCTTCCAAGACACATAAACGCAGGCAGACACCCAAACAACAGCCAACCACCTCACCACAGCCTACGTCCCAGTCACCTGCACCCAAGGACAGCACACCTGGCTCTCATACAACCACATCCTCTTCCTCCACTTCTCTCACCACTACTCCTACCCCTTACCTTGGTCCCAAGAAAAATTACCTCTCCAGTTTTGACCTCTTTCCCTCCCCCGACCCACCCCCTCCAACTGGGAAAAGTCCCAAGGGCACCTCAGCCACCACCAGCCCAACTTCTACAGTGCAAGTGGTGCATGGCATGTGGAGTCCACCCTTTGGCGGCAGTAACACTTCGGTGAGCAGCAAGGGGTCAGCCAGCCCCCCCCCAGGCAAGAGGACCAGGAAATTGAAGGGCCGCCGTGAGCGGACAGAGACGGCTGCCCCCAAGGAGGTGACTCCGGCCACTTCACCGGCCACAGCAGCCAGGGGAGGCAAGGGCCCGAGAGCCCCATCTAAGGAGCGGAAGGACAGCAGGGCGGAGAGGACAACCACCAGGAGCGCGGAGAAGGAGGGCCCCACAAGCCCCATCCCGGCTGCAAGGGACGACACCAAAGGGCCCAGGACTCACTCCCCGAAGGGGCCTGACACAGCACGGTCGGAGGGCGACTGAGCAGGGTGTCCAGGCCAGGTATGACTCCCTTGACGTACTGCAAGAGCCCCGCCGTGAAGACAGGTACCGCTGAACAGGGCCCTGCCGTGAAGACAGGTAGCGCTGAACAGGGCCCCGCCGTGCAGAAGAGCACCGCTGAACAGGGCCCCGCCGTGAAGACAGGTACCGCTGAACAGGGCCCCGCCGTGAAGACAGGTACCGCTGAACAGGGCCCCGCCGTCTCAAGCACCGCTCCGCTGGGCCCTGCCGTGAAGACAGGTACCGCTGAACAGGGCCCCGCCGTGCAGAAGAGCACCGCTGAACAGGGCCCCGCCGTGAAGACAGGTACTGCTGAACAGGGCCCCGCCGTGAAGACAGGTACCGCTGAACAGGGCCCCGCCGTCTCAAGCACCGCTCCGCTGTGCCCTGCCATGAAGACAGGTACCGCTGAACAGGGCCCCGCCGTGCAGAAGAGCACCGCTGAACAGGGCCCCGCCGTGAAGACAGGTACCGCTGAACAGGGCCCCGCCGTGAAGACAGGTACCGCTGAACAGGGCCCCGCCGTGAAGACAGGTACCGCTGAACAGGGCCCCGCCGTCTCAAGCACCGCTCCGCTGGGCCCTGCCGTGATGACAGGTACCGCTGAACAGGGCCCCGCTGTGCAGAAGAGCAACGCTGAACAGGGCCCCGCCGTGAAGACAGGTACCGCTGAACAGGGCCCCGCCGTGAAGACAGGTACCGCTGAACAGGGCCCCGCCGTGAAGACAGGTACCGCTGAACAGGGCCCCGCCGTGAAGACAGGTACCGCTGAACAGGGCCCCGCCGTGCAGAAGAGCACCGCTGAACAGGGCCCCGCCGTGAAGACAGGTACCGCTGAACAGGGCCCCGCCGTGAAGACAGGTACCGCTGAACAGGGCCCCGCCGTGCAGAAGAGCACCGCTGAACAGGGCCCCGCCGTGAAGACAGGTACCGCTGAACAGGGCCCCGCCGTGAAGACAGGTACCGCTGAACAGGGCCCCGCCGTGCAGAAGAGCACCGCTGAACAGGGCCCCGCCGTGAAGACAGGTACTGCTGAACAGGGCCCAGCCGTGAAGACAGGTACCGCTGAACAGGGCCCCGCCGTCTCAAGCACCGCTCCGCTGGGCCCTGCCGTGAAGACAGGTACCGCTGAACAGGGCCCCGTCGTGCAGAAGAGCACCGCTGAACAGGGCCCCGCCGTGAAGACAGGTACCGCTGAACAGGGCCCCGCCGTGAAGACAGGTACCGCTGAACAGGGCCCCGCCGTCTCAAGCACCGCTCCGCTGGGCCCTTCCTGTCAAGCACCGCTCCGCTGGGCCCTTCCTGTCAAGCACCGCTCCGCTGGGCCCTTCCTGTCAAGCACCTCTCCGCTGGGCCCTTCCTGTCAAGCACCGCTCCGCTGGACCCTTCCTGTCAAGCACCGCTCCGCTGGACATCGCCATGTCATGCACCGCTGCGCTGGGTCCCGCCGTCTCAGGCACTGTTTATGGTTCACTGTGCCCACCATGCCTCCTCCTTGACCAGTGGACTCTGTAATCCACCTGAGAGACTGTGGCTTTGCACTCCCCAGGATGGCACAGTGGGCAATCCACCCACTGTAGAGACTTGAGAGACTGTGGCTTTGCACTCCCCAGGATGGCACAGTGGGCAATCCACCCACTGTAGAGACTTGAGAGACTGTGGCTTTGCACTCCCCAGGATGGTCCAGTGGGCAATCCACTCACTCTAGAGACATTGAGAGACTGTGGCTTTGCACTCCCCAGGATGGTACAGTGGGCAACCCACCCACTGTAGAGACATTGAGAGACTGTGGCTTTGCACTCCCCAGGATGGTACAGTGGGCAACCCACCCACTGTAGAGACATTGAGAGACTGTGGCTTTGCACTCCCCAGGATGGTACAGTGGGCATGGTGGCTCCTCGTGGATCTGGCATCGTGGACTCATGTGGCTGTGGTGGCCCCCCCTTCCCTTCCCCCTGAGGTGCCTGTAGTTTTGACATCAGATGCCCCTGCAGTGTTCTCTCCAAAGGACTCAGGTCTCGTGTGTGGGCTTTGCCCTTGTTTCGCAGAACCTTGGCCCACGGACATGTTAGATTCGTAGGATGTGCAGGACTTGTTACTTCAGTGATACACTGATGTGTATATCTTTTTGGTTTTTGTAAATATTTTTCACGGTTGCTCAATTATTACCAGGTGCTTTTTTTGTACATGAAAATTTATTCCAAATTTGGTTGTGTCATTGTATTTTTAAAGGGTCTTTGTGTGGTGTCACTGTGACTTCCTGCTCTGCATTGGTGTGTACATATTGGGGGGGTGGGGGGGTCGCATATGTGTATGCCCATAACCTTTCTTCCTCCCCCCTCCCGTGTGTCGTAGGTGCAGTACTCACCGTTGACGTCTGTGCCGGAGTTCGTACTCGTGGTAGATGAGCAGGTAGACGAGAGCAGGTATGATGTTCAATTCGGGTTCCATGCTGTCCGGATTCCGCGTGGAGTGTCTCGAGGTGAGCGTTTTCCATTGGAAATGTCTGTTTCCGCCGTGTTTTTATCGCCGGGGCTCCCGCCCCGGAAAAGGTGGCGGATTGGTGGGTCGTGATAGGGTGGGCGGTACATTGTCTGCCGCCTGGCTGTTGGCGGTGACCGCCGCGCTGTTTGTTTGTTCCCGCCGTGGCGGTCGGAGTGTTAATGCGGCGGGCTGTGTTGGCGGTTCCCGCGAGGGTCAGAATTGCATTTTTTGGTCCGCCGGCCTGTTGGCGGGTTGGCCGCCGCTTTATCACCGACCGCCAGGGTCAGAATGACCCCCCTGGTCTGTGCTGGTTGACAGCTCCCCTAGTGCATTCCACCCAGACAACCACAAACACAGGACACTCAGACACATCTGCATTCATCTGCATACTGAATGGGTCTTCCTGGGCAGGAAGGGTGGAGAGGCTCACACTTACATTTCAAAGGCCAATGGCCTGCCGTCACACAAAGGACTGTTAAGACCCCACAGGGATCCTGGCAAACAAGACTGAGATGAAAGGCGAACTTGTGCACTTCAAAACCAAAGGCATTTTTGGGTATATAAACAGGGTCTCTTGCCCCCCCAAATCAGACATTTCTGGACCTACACCTGCACTCTGTCAGATGAACTGCCTGGCTGTCCAAAGAACTCCTTTGGACTGTTTTGCTGAGAAGGACTGCTGCCTTGCTGGCCTTTGACTCTGCTGGAAGGACTCTGCCTACCTCCTGAAGTACACTCGAAGGGCTTGGATTGAGCGTGCCTCATGTTTCTAAAGTCTCAGGGCCAACAAAGTTGTCACCTCTTCAAGAAAATCCTTGTGCATCAAAATTTAATTGCAAAGCCTGCAGAAATCAATGCACAGCCTGCATTGTGGCTGGGAAATCATCACACTTACAACCGGAAAGATACAGCACTGACTTCCCCCAAGGAAAATGCGATGCAGCGCCTACCTTGCGACGGATAATTTGACACATCACCTACCAGATTGCTGTAGTGCCTGCTCCTTCTACCAGCTCGTCAAGGATTTTCAATGCAACATCCCTGGGTGTCAAAATATCCCCGCATCTCAGTGAGGAACCAAGTCTGTGCGCCTGAAAAATGACGCAACCCCTTGCAGCGTGGAAAGAAACAATGGATTGTTTGTGCAGTACTGGAAAATCAGACGCAACACCTTTTTTTTCCACCATCTCCGCGGTCTGCATGTGTCGTTATTTTTGATGCATCCCAGGTACTGTGTGTTACAAAAAAAACAATTATTGATTTCTAAGGATTGAGACTCTTTTAATCCTTTTAAAAGTGATATTTTCATTTGTGCTTATTGGAGCTTTGTCGTTTTTACCTTATTTTATTCAGATAAATATTATCTATTTGTCTAAATCTGTGTGGTGTATTTTTGTGGTGTTTTCACTGTGTTACTGTATAGTTTATTGCACAAATACTTTACACATTGCCTTCTAAAGTAAGCCAGACTGCTCAGTGCCAAGCTACCAGAGGGTGGGCACAGGATAATTTGGATTGTCCTGATTAGGATTGTGGTCCCTACTTGGACAAGGGTCTATACCTCTGCCAACTAGAGATCCAATTGCTAACAGTGACTTAATCCAAGGCTTTTCAGGAGTGGATTTGTGCCTCTTTTGAATGTATTATTACTGAAGTAGATGTGGGTGTAACTAGTGAAGTGCAAGCGACCTATCGTTTTTAGATGTGTTTTGTATTTGCATATCCTTCCCAGTTCCCCCCTGTTTTTTTTCCAATTACTCCTCACATTTTGTAGTAGACATTTACCAGCCACTACCCTTTACCACCCTCACATTTACGACTAAAACATAGCCATATGTGTGCACTTCTCTGTTCTCTTAACAGATATCTCTGCACATAAGGTGTTATGGGTGCAATGGATGACGTACACTTAATTTTCACAGCCACGCACCTGGTTGACTTGTGAAGATGTGCTGGACTGAAATATAACACTGTAGCGTTTAAGTGTCAGAGGCAGTCAGTCTAGTTGATTGTTAAAGTGTTTTGAAGGTGCAGTGTAACATATTCTCCGCTTATTTTTAGGTTGAGCTGAAGTTGAATGACAAAGTTGTTAAGGGCTACAGTGCAGTGTCTTTATTGTATGGTGAAAGAGGCGATCCGTTCTGTTGCACTGGTGACATTGTTTGAGGATTACTCTAGGAACGCTAAACTCTGCATTAAAATCGTTCCATCCATGAAGTCCACAGTCTATAGTGAATGTATCTATTTTACAGTTCACAGCCTCAATTATATGCCGAAGAGCAGTACAAAAACCAGAATGATGCAACGGGTCCACTCATCTGGGCCTCTTGTCAAAAGCCTAATGATTCCCACGTGGGTCAGACAATAAGCATGCAGAATTTCAACCACATACAGCATGCTGATTTGCCTCTTATCTTATTACTTATCATAGCGCTTTAGGGCCACACCAGTGGTATGACGTGTTACTCAAATTATCCCTTTTAGTACAGTACCCCGAGAAAACAAACTAGGAGGAACTTCAGGCAATCAGAAGTTAACTAGGCCACAACTGTGACAACTTGGGTCTTTCACATCTGGTGTCCTGGGACTCCATAATATGGACCATCAAACCGGAAACAAATGCCCCTTTTTAGCACTTGATTCCGCTGTTAATTTAACAGAGCAGTCAAATGTTTACTCCTGAAAATGCAGTGGACTAGAAACTCTGAACTAAGTAGCTTAAAAAATAACACTCAATAAATCAGTGGCCAGTCTGAGATTTTCCTTCAAAATGAAAAGTGCCTCAATGCATTCAAAACTAAAAAACGTATGCACAAGATTACATATAACTCCAAATTCTCTGTAGAATAGCCACTGGGAACACATTCTAAAAAAAAGTGAAACAGCCACCTAAATGGAAACTATGGCCTGATGTACAAACCTATTTTGCGGCCACAAACCCTGCGATTAGCAAAAATATTAGCTTTTGGGTATGTTCCAAACCCAAATTGTGATTCGGAAACTCCTAAAATCGAGTTGTGACTTCATCAAGAATTGAAAAGGGCGTCTTTAGGGCATCCCTCCCAATTTGCTATTTCTAACGTTATGCACAAATGGTCATCAACTGCCTCACACTGGGTGGCATCCAACTTACAAATGGTAAGGGGTCCTTTTGGGATCCCTTCCACTTTTCCAATGTTGTAAAAAACATTTATTTCGAAGTAGGCAATGATCCTTGGAACCACTACTTACTGAAAAAAAATGTTTTGAAACGTTTCTTCTATTTTTAACTGATCCTATTTTCTTTTAGGGAAACAGGCCATGTTTAAAAATAAAGGGCTGCTTTATTTGAAACAATTACAGACATGGTGGCCTGCTCGCCTCAGCAGAACACCAATCCTATGATGACAGCCATTGGTGGTGGGTGACAATTCATGTCGTAGCTCATGCATGTTAAAGAGGTAGATTGAATTGCAACCCTATACGTATCAGTATTTTGTGAACCAAAATGTTTAAACATTTGTTGGTTTGCAAATAACTAATGCATACAGTAGGTGTGTACCTTCCAACCACTTTTTCAAAATGTTTTTCTGAAGACAATTTCCGCATTTATTACTATATACTTATCACAATTAAGGAACTAGTAAAATAGAATGGCAAATCGGTTTGTGACATATAAAGATTTTGCAGCAGTAACTTGGTCACAAAACATTAATAAATCACCTACCCTTGAGTCGGGGTGGTATTCCATTAAAAAAAGGGAAGGGATTGCATGGGACTTTCAGAAATGTGTATTTATTGGTTTGCGTATATGTTGTTATTTAATGATGTAATTAGGTGCAGGTGCTTTTACTTATTGGTATAAATATTGTGAGGTCATATGCGTTGCATTCGGTATGTAAGTTATGATTTGCATGGCAGTTGTGTGAGTTAGGGATTACAGAGCTAACTGCAACTGACAAATTTCACAGGATTTTTGGTGTTATTTAATAATTGTAGCTATACCTTATCTTTCACATTTTCAGTGAATTTCAGAGGTTTGTTTAAATATACAGTAAGCTGATTTAAACAAAGCTATGATTTTAACGTTGTTTTTTGTCTAAGAATGTTTTTCTGTCAAATCCTACATTCAACTTCGAATTTGCAGAGGTGGCCAAAGGTGGCAACACCCCACATTAGTCGACCCCCATCTCTCACCCAGGTGCTTCTGCTACGCGGAACCTGTGACTAGGTGCCCAATCCGCAATGTGCATCTAAGACCTGTTGCACATTGCCTCTGACCATACATGGTCCAGTTTTACTGGAGAGCCCTCTGTTTTGCTAGGCCCTGCATCCAAACCAACACATGTGACTTTGCAGGGCACCCAGGGCTAAACAGAGACAAGCTCTCCTCCTGACGTTTGTGGCTGGTGCTCAAAAGAACTATTTTTTTATTTTTGGTTTTGGATTTTTTGGGTGTTTAAATGAATACCTTTCTGTTGTGGCCATCCAATTAGACCCTTTGGTTCTGTGGATTTTGAGTTAATGAACACATAAAGGATGAAAGAAGAAAATGCTCTCTTATCTAATGGGATTCCATTTTAAAAGAAAATTGGGCATGCAGACTATTCACACAGCAGGGTTTAAGGAATGTTTTTTAACTAATGGTCAACATATCAATAATTTAACGTTTGAGAGCGTTGTGACACATTTTTAAAGTAAATTTCTCAAAAATCACTTAGAAGATTTACACTAAATGAAGGTAATCCTCAGAGTAAAGTTCAAAATTAACATATACTACAATGCAGTGCAGTAATAAAACTTGCCGAGTTGCACAAAGGATTAAGAGAGAGCAAAAATGCTCTATGTTTACAAAGATATTGTGAATTTCTGCTCTCTTTGCACTGGTGCACTATGTGCAGCCAAATGCCATGAAGGCGTCTATGGACATTGATAGGCTCACTCTAATTCTATGCTGACCCTCAGAAAATACATAGTGAACAACACCCTTGCATCACACTTTGGTGGGGAGACCGCAACAAAATTATAACTATAGAGCTATACAGATCCAAGATATCTCAAAGAGAACTTTTGGGGACTGTGAAGCAAATTCTTATAGTATTACCACATGATAGCCTAATACATATTTGGAGACAATATAACTCCTCTACCTCAGAGTTCACATAGTGCATGAGTCACAATCTGACATCGATTACTGGCCCGCTATGTGAAATGTAGGCCCCAGATGAGAGAGGACAGATACCTGTCAGATCACATATCCATTATATTGGAATTTCTTGTTACAAAATGAACTCCTGGTGTGTTTGTTAACGCTGAATTCACTAATGATTATTCATGTGTTCTGAGTGTTGAATTTGCATAGAAAATGAATTAATGTAGAGAAAAATAATGCACATATTTGAAGGTGTGCCCACCTGAGTGGCCGTCAATGTTCACGACGTGTACTTATCAATAGCTTATTACTAAGAAATGTTGAGCTTATGATTGATTAATGTAGTAACATGTCATATTAAGGGTTATGTATTATGTATCAGCATTATTAATCGTAAGCCTTAACTTAGAGAGGTGTTGGCATAGTTGCACGGCCTTATGTCAAGCTGAATTTCTTAAACGACTTATAAAATGGCTGTCTCAGAGAATTGATTTGTGATTGTCCACTGTGCTGACCAAGTGCTCATAGCTGAAAGTCTTTCTCATGAGAACTGCTTGCTAGAAGCATGCTAGAAGATGATGTATTAGCTAGGATACATTGTTTAATGTAATGTGTGTAAGATAGATGCACTGGCTGGAGCTTCAACAATATTGATACCTGACGAGCCAAATGATGGGAACAGGAGACGAGGAGCCAATCATCGACATGTGAACCATGTATTAGTAAAAATGTAGATTCAGGAGTTTGGTTTCATTGGACTAAATGTGAACAAGGGATTCTTTAACCAATTGGATCATGGGAAGTAGTTTTAGGAAATCTAACTTAGCTGGACTGTACTGGGTGGAGACACCCCCATTTTTGTTCAATTTTTCCCGATGAGACGTGCCTAACTTTATTGCTTAAAGAGACTTTGCTTTTTTCTGAACTATGATGCTGCACCTGATGCCTTGCAGATCGAGCTATTGACGAAGACTGTCACAGCTTGCTGAAAAATACTGAGGCCAGGTATAAAGACTATGGGCCATATGTATGAAAACAGTGGCTTGTGAATCGCAAATAGCGATTTTTAAGAAATCGCTATTTGCGAGTAGCAATTGGCCATGTAACAATATTGCGATCTGGAAATAGCGATTTCTTAAAAATCGCTATTTGTGATTTGCAAGGCCCATTTACCGAATCGCAATTTGCATTTTTGAAAATTGCAATTTTTTTGCGATTTGGTAAAAAATCGCAAATTGCGAGAAAGTTCGAGAAAGCACACCTGGAGGAGCCTGATGACATTACCAGCAGGAAATGAGTCATCCCAGGCAGTTTCAGGTGCCACACCCAAACCAGCATCCTGAGAGAGAGCAGCCCAGCCACACAGAGCAGCACTCAGAAGGAGCCAGCACACCTGAGCAAGGATGGATACCCCAGGCCAAGCACAGGAGAAGGGTGAAAGAAAGCGCAAGCTGAAATTCAGTGAGCAGGAGCTTGAGGTGCTGACTGAGGAGGTGGTCAGGAGCCATGAGCGCCTTTTTGGAAAAAGCTCACTCCAGGTGCCTGAGAGTGAGAAGAGGAGACTATGGATGGACATACAGTAAAAAATCTGTGCAATTGGAGTGGCACAGCGCTCCATCGAAGAGATCAAGAAAAGGTGGTATGACCTGCGGTCCCGTGCAAAGGAGAGGGTGGCGGAGGCCAGGGGCACAGGAGGCGGTCCACCCACAGAGGAACCATCCACACCATTGGAGGACCTAGTCGAGTCCACACTCCTCCCTGAAGCTGTGACTGTGGTCACAGAGATCGACACCTCCGGCACACCAAGTACCAGCCAAGGTAAGTGCAATATTGAATTGTAACCCCATATGTGTATGCACAAAAGCCCCTTAGGAATTAGCAAGTAATGTTAAACAGTGTGAGAAGTAGTCCAGTCCACATCTTAGAAGCAGCACAACAATGCATCATGGTAGTGGCAGTCCACAACCCAGAACTGAAAGTAGCACAAACGATGTATTTAAGTAGAGTGACACCCAGAGGAACACAACACACACAACACCGTGTAGAGAAGTACCTGTACCTTTATTACCATTGTCTGACCGTAGATGTAACATACATAACTGACATGCTGCATATTGTTGTTGCAGGTGTGCCAGGCCCAGCAGCCACAAAATCAGCACGGGTAGGCGAGACAGACACCCATCTGGCCTCCGATTCTAACACCAGTGGGTCCCTCAACATCGCAACTGTATGACACAGGCCCAGGGCACTGCCACTGCCAGAGCTCAGCAACGACTCTGATGAGCAGCAGGAAGGGCCAAGCACCCCATCAGCAACAGGCAGGTGCAGCCAGATTCAGGAGGTCAGGTGTCATCAGACCACAGCACCACGCAGAATGGCGACAGATTCCTGGGCACATCAGCATGAGGCAGGTGAGGGTCCCTCCTTATTTGGTGGCCTGGAAGCTGCTATGTTGCAGCAGCAGCATCTACAAAATAAGTGGATCCTCGCATTAGATAAGAACTTACGCAAACATGACCGCAACATGATGGGCCTGCATCGCCAACTTGACTCCCTCAATAATAACATTGTACAGCTGCATGAGGGACAGGTGCAGGCATCACAGGACACCAGGGACCTCACAAGTGCTGTCCGTGAACTCTGCCAGGAGCTGCGCCATGAGAGGGTGAGCCAGCTCAGACAGGAGTGCAGATTTCGTACCATGTTTGGCAGCTTCTGTCGTTCCTCTAACAGGGTGGCAAATTCAACAGCACTGATTGCCTGTCGTGCAGTGGCTGCGCAAGTGGAGGCAGCACATAGCAGCAGGGACGTTGTTAATGGACTTGTGCAGATCACCAATGTGGTCGAACACAATATGAGACCAAGGTCAGCCACTCCGAGTGAGCTAGCACTGGGGGACACAGAGGACAGTTCCAGCCTCAGCAGTGGTGCTGTACCAGCAGCGGACACCAGACAGCGCAGTGCCCGGCACAGCACTGCCACTGAGGGTGACAATAGAGGTGCCAGTGATGTAACTGGGCACCGAGTGGTGTGCGTGGGTGCAAAAAATGACTCTAGCTGCCAGTGGACTGCTGTTGACACTATGAAGTAATAGTGCATTACTCTGGTCCTATATTGTTGTGCGTTTATCACATTACCTGTTTTTTGTTATAACTCACACGTACATTACCTGACTTAAGGTAATACATTTATTTCACTACAGGTACAGTTGTCAGAGGATTTGTGTCCTTAATACTCACGTCTGAAATGGTTGTGTGTGATGTCGGCACACCTTTTCCTTCCCTCTGCTGCACCTGTCCTGTCTGCTGGCTGTAGGGGTGGTATGGGATCATCATCCTCATCAGATTCAGATTCACATATTTCTACAGGTATGCCCCTGGTGGTAGCTATATTGTGCAAGATTGCACAAGTAGCCACTATTCTACATGTCGTCTCTGGGCTGTACTGTAGTGCCCCTCCACTTTTGTGGAGGCACCGGGAAGCGACTCTCCAGCAGTCCAAATGTGCGCTCCACCACGTTGCGGGTCGCCCTGTGTGCTGCATTGTATCTCTGTTCAGCAGGTGTTGCAGGATTGAGGTAGGGCGTCATCAGGTAGGTGCGCACTGCGTAGGCACTGTCTCCTGGAAGGGACAGAGGGTATGATGAGTAACTGAGCCATCTGACATCGGCACGCCATCAATGCGCCAGTGTACAGAGGGACAATACCTAGTAGATATCCTTCTCCAAACTCCCCAGCTAGCAGTCATGTGTGAATCCCGCTGTGGCGAAAGATGTAAGAATCATGTGTGCTCCCTGGGTACCTGGCCACCAGATCAGTAATGATGTAGGAGGCATTGCATATCACCTGTATATTCATGGCATGTTGGTATTTCCTGTTGCGGTACACATACTCTGTGGCTGATGGTGGACAGATTGCCACATGTGTGCCATCTATGGCACCTTGGACGTGGGGGAATTGTGCTATCTGGTAAAAATCTATTTTTGTCTGCTGTATTTCCTGTGGGGTGTGGGGGAATCTGATGTACTGGTGTATCCTGCTCAGCATGGTGTTAATAAATGCATTGAAAAATCTAGAGAGGGTGCTCTGTGATACCCCTCCAGCTGCTGCTAGGACCCCTTGATAGCTCCCTGAGGCGAGTAGGTGGAGGGAGCATAATACCTGCACATGGGTGGGTATGCTGTGAGTCCTTAGTGTTCTGTGCTGCAGTATGGGTTGTAGCTCAGCTATCAGATCAAGTATCATGGCTGAGTTCAACCTATACCTCTCATGTATTTCCTCCTCTGTCAGGTTAAAAAGTGTAATGCGCACTCTGAAAATGCGCTCCTGTCTCCTCCTCCCTCTCCTCAAACCTGCCAAGATCCTCATCCTCCTCGCCATGACGTAGAGTGCAGCCATTGTTGAAAAGAGTCTGAGGCATTCTGGGCCTCTTTATATAGGTTGCACCTGGTTACCACCTGGTTTCAGTTCATGGTATTTTGCATGTGCAAAATGCCATTCTGCGAATAATCGCAATTTGCGATTTTTTGAGGCATCTCTTTGACACTTGGATTTTGCGACTCGCAATTTGCACCTCACAATTTCCTACTGGAAATACCGAATCGCAAATTGCGAGTCGCAAAACCAGGTCGCAACGCAAAAAATCAAAAATTTAGCGATTTCTTATTTTTGGTCTGCAAATGCCTTTCATGCATTGCAGACCACTTTTTTGCACTCGCAAACGGACGATTTTTGCGATTTGCACCGTTTGCGAGTGCAAAAAAGTTTCATACATCTGGCCCTATGTTACTAATTGTTATGTCTATCTGCTTTTGTTTGTAGGTACCAACCGCTATTTTTGATAGAGCCATAGCTAGATGTTTTTCCAAATTTGTGTTGACTAAATTCTTTGCATGAAGTCCAAACATGCTATTCTAATCTGATTTTAGTTAGGGATCTCACTGATGATGCTTGCTACATGTAATAACAGCTGATGCCTTTTCTTTGCTGAATTCTAAATGTATGTTATTTTGTTTGTGCAGTTATTCTTTCTATTGATGTGTACTGTAACCTTAGAATGTGTAGTGCCTCAAGCTTTGATTAGATTGCGATTCTTTTACCACTTTGGTCAGCCAGTGTTGTTTCTGTATGTTTATCATTTGATTTTGAGACTAAGTTAAGTGACATTAGCATTGGTAATATAGTGAAATAAACATTCTAACTTTTACATAAAGGGTTGTTATTCATGGCCGCAAGGTCATGGTGTGTGGAAATTACTGACTCCTATTGATTATTTATGACATTGATTGTTACTGCTATTGATGTGTATTGGTATGGGGTACATGGTGGGAAAAACTTGAAGCGCAGTCAAAAGGTCCATCAACCTATTCGCATCTCCCTTGTAAGTTTAGTTATTTAGGTCTGACACGCTAACAGAGATGGTAGCAGAGATTGATGGTTAATCTCCTTAAGAGCCCATCAAAGGTGGCGGGTACATAGTTGCTCTCCTTAAGAGTCCAGAGACAGGTAGTAGAGTATTCGGTCCCAGAGATAGTAAGTGAGAAAATAACAGGTGTTCCCAGAGATGATAGTAGGATAAGGGTTAATACCCTGCAAAGAGTAGAATAATTCTCAGAGTTGGTGAAATGGTGCCATTTTGGATTTTTTCAGATTCAATTATGCAAAGTGGAAAGAAAATGTGTCCTAAATGACTTTCCCAGAATCTTGGAGCCTGCCAATGATTGTTTGAGGATGTGCTCGGCATTCTAGTGATGGTGTGGATGAAGTAGGTTTTGCGCTGGAACAGCTTAAGCAAATTGCAGGTGAATTGTGATGTTTGAGAGGGTTCAGGGAGTTTGCGTACTCCACATGAAGTTGTAGAAGGAGCGTGCGTACTTCGATGTGTAAGAGTAGGGAAGTTGTTGAACTTCACATATGTGTGGTGCTTTGCGCTCCACGTGGTTGTTGGTATACGGACCCTGTGTAGTCTTAGTCTCCAGAGTACATTGCAAAGTGTATGCAACACTTTGGCCCTGATTTATACTTCTTGGGGCAAAACTGCACTAATGCAGTTTTGCACCAAAAAGTTTAGCATCGGCTTGCATAATTTCTGTACGCTAGCCGGGCACCATATTTATGGAATTGTGCAAGCCGGTGCAAAGGGTAGGCTAGCGTAAAAAAAAAAATGATGTAAGTCGGGTGGGGCTGGCGGTATGGAAGAAGGGGGTTTTGCACCAAAAAATGACGTTAGGCAGGTTAGAGAAAAAAGAATGACTCTAACATGCCTAGAGTCATATTCTGACACAAACCCACCCATACCACATGACTCCTGTCTTTTAAAAGACAGAAGTCATGCCCATCACCCCAATGGCCAGCCCAGGGGACCTGGATCCCCTGGACATGGCCATTGCACCCAGTGCCACGTAAATGCTCTTTAAAAGAAAACAAATACTTACCTGTACTTATCTATACTTACCTGGGATGGGGTCTCCCATCCTCCGCTGTCCCTCTGGTGTGGGTGGGGGTGTCCCTTGGGCCTGGGGAGGGCACCTGAGGGCTTATTCCATGGTGTTCCACCATGGAAATAGGCCCACAGGTTCCCTAACGCCTGCCCTGACCCAGGTTTTAAAAAATGGTGCAAAGGAAGCTCTGCACCATTTTTTGACCCCCTCCTCCCACCTATGCATGATTTTAGCATGGGGGGATAAATATGGTGCTAAGGCCATAGAGTCATTTTTTGCATGGGAATGCCTACTTTGCATCTCATTGACGCAAAGTAGGTTTCCACATCCCAAAAATAATTTTAAGTACATAAATTTGGCGGCAGATGGGTCTAGCGCCAAAGTATAAATATGGAGTTAGTTTTGCACCGAATTTGAGTTAAAAAAATTATGCAAATTTGGCGCAAAACGAGTATAAATATGCCCCTTGTTTTTAGTTGAACTTTTTCTGGTTTAATAGGTCGATGGGTCATGGTCAACAAGTCAGAGTGTGAGTCCAAGTGAGTGAACAAATTTTTTGACTGAGATCTGGCAAGTCTATGTGTACCAGGACAGATCCACTGATCCATTGTTAGTGAAATCTGTGGGTCAAATATTGCTTGCAAATCAGGGAAACTGAGAAAAAAGGAGTAGCTGTTAGAGCGAAATGTCGTCAGTGAAAAATCCTTGAAGTTTCTGAAGCGATTGTGTTACCTTACCTGTAGTAAACTGACAAATTGTTTTTTGGTTTTGTTTAGTGCTCGCAATAAATTGCATTAGTTTAGTGTGAATCTGAGTTTGGGAGGACACGCCGCAAAACTTTGTCAGTCGCAGTACGTGTGAGTGTGACGTCATTGGAGCCGCGCTAGGATAGGTTGGTTGGTGAAAAAGGTCGCACACAGATTGGCCGCCATCCATGAAGTGCAATTGGTTGAGAAGGTGGGCAAAGAGAATTCTGGGATTAAAAGTCACTTCCTGATTTGATTTAGAAAAAAATAAAGGTCGCAAAAATGAAATTTTTCAAACCTTTAAAGAGTGCTTGAAGGGGAGATACTTACATTACAACAAGTATAGGGGATATTGCACCACCAGAAGGTACACCAACTTACATTGTTTTTGAAGAAAAGGGTGCTGCGCCATTTCTTTGGCTAAAGCAATGGTGCAAAGTGATAGAAAAAGATGGGAGTTTAGCATTTACTGTCAACTGAACATTTCATTTGAGGAGATTATAGAATCTAAGGAGGGTGCTGAATGATCTGAAACCCCTCCGAGACCAGCACAGTTCAAGGCGATAGAGAGCTGGGAGTTAGTAGCCAGATAACAACAGTAACAGAAATTTTAGAGGAGAATGAGAAAGGCAGAAAAGACACTAGCAGAGGATAGATGGGACTGTTATCAGAGATTTTGGAGAACTGGGACTTTACAGGGGATTACGTTGTTTCCTGCGATTACACAGGACAGCGAGCGAGAAGCAAGAAAAGCCACCAAAAAAACAAACAGAAGCCCTTCTGAGAGCAGGGAGCGGAAATTAAAAGAGACTAGGAGATCTTTGACATTGGAGGAAGAGTCAGATGATGATGAGTTTATTTTGCAGTTGTTGAGAAATTGTCCCCCACCATATGCTGCACAAGAGAGTGGTCCGAGCACTAGTGTGAATCCTTCAGCTCCGACACAGGTTAGCGGGACAACAAGTTCAGTAAAGTTAATCCGAGCATGACACAGACTCCAATGCAGAGCAGTCCTAATGGATCAACTACTCCAGTAGCACAAAATCAGGTGCCACAGTCCAATGCCCTGAGGATTTATCCTTATGTTCCTGTAGTGGAAACATCCACAAACATCATAGCGCCTACAGGACAGGTTTTCCCGAAACCGATATTGGTTCAGACAGAGCCAACTCCACTTTTACTGCCCCAAGGGCAGTCACAAGGAATGCCAAAATACACTCTGAAAACTGGGACACTGACAGATATTTCTGTACTGGCCCTGCCCAGATGCTGCATCTGCACCTGTCACCATTGGTCCAATTGTACCTTTGTTTGCACAATAGAATAACAGTCGAAGTGGACAGGGAGTCTTGAATCAGAATTCAATGAGGGGAGGACCTAATGAGAATATCCGAGTAGTCTCTCCTATGGGACAGACTTTTGATGGTTCGAGATCATCGCTAGACCTTAGTCCATTCGGAGTTCCTCTGGATATTGTCATAGGGTCAAATGTTAGTCAGATTCTGAAGTTACTGACACTGCAGACCCCAAATACAGTTGTGCCACAGACACCACATGCCCAGGCAAGCAACATTTTGTTGCAAGGTTTGACTGCCTAGCAACTGACTGAATGGCTAGACAAGCTGAATACCCCGCAGAGTGCTCCTAGGGGAGAGGAGTACTTGAACTACACGAGGCTATGAATGTAAGCGGGTGAGCTCATTGAAGGAACTATGGGTGTGAACAGATTAGAGTTTTACACAGAAGCAGAATCGATTACCCGAAGATTATGAGGGAAGTGAGCAATATACACCAAAGACTAGCAGACCTGGCAGAGAAGTACAGCTTAGAAATAGAAAAAAACTAAACATTTGAAAAGAAGTTACAGTTAGATTTTGACACAAAAGATTTTGAACACATGAGATCTGCAGGAATGAAGGCCCACCTTAGGGAGTTATTTAAAAATGTCCAGCCATGGGGCGCATTAGACCAATAGGAAGGCAGATGGGTCAAGAAAAGAGATAAAAGGAAAAGGGATTCTGTGGACCTTCCTGCAAATGTGCAGCAAAGTAAGGCTGTGGTGAAAATTTTACCAATGAGAGAGTTTCCAGGAGGGAAATTTGTTCATGTCCCTTGGAGCAGAGGTGACATTCTGTCCTTTACAAATGACTATCCTCAATTGAGAGAGAAGCCGGTAGAGTGGTATCACCAGACAGACAGGTTTGCGAACCTTGCGAAATGCCTGTGGGAGGATCTGAACACCCTATTAGAGGTAGTAGTTCCAGCTGATTTGTGGATGGAGTGCAAGAGGAGTATAGAATGGCTGACGAAAGAACCAGAGAGAGATCAGGTTACAGGTACGCCGTCTCCTGAGGTAATGAAATAATATTACTAAGTGATTTAATTATTGAAGACGAGAATTTCACCCAAAAATATTGACTGGCAGAGAATAGACAGAATGGATCAGGAAGCGAAAGAGTCAATACATGAGTACTACGAAAGACTGTTGCAGGCGTTTAAGCATTACAGTGACACGAGACAATTGAGCCGAAAGACATGATTCATTTTGTGTTTAGATTTGTGGAAGGACTGAGACTTGAAAGTAGCCAGATGATTAAGAGTCATTTGATTTGCTGGCAAGTAAAGCCGATTGATGAGGTGTTGCAGTATGCAAAGTACTGTAGTGACGAGATTGAGATGAAGCAGAGAAACCTGAAAGAAAAGGCAATGGTGATGCAGATTAACGCGGCACAAATAGGGATGCAGGGACATTTTCCATAGCAGCAGCAGCAGCAGCAGCAGCAGGGAAATGTGGTATTTCAAAATCAGATGAGAGGTAGAAGTCGCAGAGGAAATGTAAACTATGGTCCGGATTTGGGTACTGTAGTGGTTCAGAATGAGGTGCAGGAAATGAAGCAATTGTTGCCTCGTCACGCTTGCGGAGCAGTCAGACATTGGAAGCAAAAGTGTCCGATGATGGTGCAGGAAGGTGCTGTTCAGCAAACAGGTGACATCAATTCATTCCAAAACATGAGAGGTAATAATCCAAATTTTCATAACAATTTGAGTCAAATGCAAAGTTTTCAACCCATGCAGCAGGTACAAATGCCACATGTACAAATGACACAGTTGCAGCCAATGCAACAGCAGGTTCAAACGGTACCTAGACAGCAAATTCAAATACCGCAAGCCCCAATGGAACAGCAGCAGGTGATGCTTCCTCAACAGGTCAGAGGTCTATCCAAAGTAATAACACCGTACACCATTTCCCGTTACACAGTGAAAATGGAATAAACGATGATTGGGTGAGCGAGAGTTTGGGTGAAGCGGAATGTCTGCTTGCAACTTCCTTAGAAGTAGATCAGAATGGTTCCTATGTGAAGGGAAAGTTCATGGGTCACAGAGTTTCATTCTTAGTTAACACAGGAGCTACATGCTCTACAGTGAGAACGGCAGAAGTTCCTAATTTGTCCCTTTCAGGAAAGACAGTCCAGATTGTAGGAGTAGCAAATCAGTATTTGACCAACCCAATTACAGAACCAGTTCAGGTAAAAATTGGCAACTTTCAAGGATTGCACAAATTCGTAATCTATGATTTAAGTCCGGTATCCCTACTGGGGTGAGACTTGCTCTGTAAAACCAGGTGCTCGATTATTTGCTCAAATGATGGATTCGAGATACAGATGAATAGTGATGACGAGGATGACCCAGCTCCAGAGACAGAGTATGAGATTATAAATTAAGAGTACCCCCTGATTAATTTCTTTCCAGTGTTCACAGTGAAGGAGCTTCCTCCAGATATACAGGGAATGGTTAAAGAGAGAGTGTGGGATCTGACAGGGAAAGAGAATGGTCTGATAAAGGGAATTGAGTCAGTTAAAGTTCTTGTAAAGCTGAATGCAATTTTTCCCCAGATTCCACAGTACCACATGCCACAAGATATCCTTATAAAGGTAGCTAAAATAATTGCAGAATTTGTAAACCAAGGGGTCTTAAAAGAAGTGTTGAGCAGCCCATGTAATTCACAGATAATGGAATTGAATAAGCCCTGTGGGAAGGTTCGAATTGTCCAGGATTTGAGAAAAATAAATGACATTGTGATCAAATGTTGCCTCATGGTGCCAAATCCAGCTGTGATAATGTTTCTGATTCCATTTGATGCTGAATGGTTCATGGTCCTAGACTTGTCACAAGCCTTCTTTTCTGTGCCTTTTCATGAGGATAGCCAATTTCTCTTTTGTTTCAAATTTATAGACCGAGTTTACTGTTGGTTGTGAATTCCTCAAGCGGTGTCACAGTCATCTTCCATATTCAATCAGATCTTGAAAAATAATTTTGGAGTCCAATTGACATAGGTATGGTACATTGGCGAATTGCTGATTGCATCCAAAACGGAGGAAGAATGAAAGTATGACACGATTGCCTTACTGAACCATTTTGGAAGGAATGGTCATAAAGTGTCACCACTTAAATTGCAATACTGTCAGAAAGAGATGAAATACTTGGGTCACCAGATTGAGAAGGGATCAAGGAAAATATCCAGAGAGAGGGTCACAGCCATATTGCAGATGAGTCCCCCAGCACACAGAGAGATGTCAGAATGTGTTAAGGGTTGGTAGGCTACTGTCGCCAATGGATTCCCAATTTTACAGTCATTTCCAAGCCCTTACAGAAGCTGACCCACAAGGAAGTCACCAATCCCCTAGTGTTAGATCAGGCTTGTAGGAAAGCGTTTTCTAAAAAAATTAGCACTGGCTCGCATCATTTCTTAACTCCACCCGTGCGTCAAATTTATACTTTGATGCTGGGTGGCACTAAGAATAGGTTAGTGTGATTTTCCTGACGCTAACCATTGCGTCTTGTCGTAAGGCAAAATGACGTTAACGCAGGAAAAATTACTCTACTCCGGTTTGCGATATGGAAAAACTTAGCAAAACGTATATGCGCCATTTTTCCCCGCAATAGCATCAAAAAGCGACACGAACAGAGCAAACAGTGCTAAGGAGCCCCAAAATGGATCCCAGAAGCCAGGAGAGACCCGGGGAGACCCCAGCCAACCAGGAACCAGCCAGGAGGACACAGACAAGACCCAGGGGAGAGACAAGAAGAAGAGAAAGTGTGGCTTCAGCGCAGAGGAGCATGAAATTCTGGTCAGAGAGGTGACGGAGCACCAGCATCAACTCTTCATCACCTCTAAATTTCTAATTGGGAGGAGAGAGGCAATTTGGCAACAGATTGTGGACAAGATAAACAGTGTTGCAGAGGTCAGGAGAAATATCACTGAGTGCAAGAAACGCTGGCATGACTGCACACGCAGGACAATGGAAAAAATGGCAAGGAACACGATTTCAGCACTGTAGACCGGAGGTGGGAGTCCAGCACTGCAAGAGGACTTGGACGAGATGGAGGAGATGGTTGCAGCCGTCATCCCGGAGGAATTCGTCACTGGTGTCGCAGGACAGGACAGGACAGTGCAGACTACCAGGAAACAACACATATCTGGGTAGGTTGCATGTTGGACCAACATGCCTAAATGTCAAGTGCAAGAAGGGGGATACGCATACCTACTACACAATGCATGTCAGCCCTGCAAATCAGGCAGTGGAAAGGGCAAAGGGGCACGGCCCGGACTCCCTGCACTGCCCATGCCAGGTGCATGGACTGTACAGGGGCATCCAGGGGCACAGCACAACACAACCCCAACAACCTTTGCATGGGGGTACACCACCATGCCAAGGCTGCTGGAAATGCTGAAGCAGACCAGGAGGGTAGGGTAGAACATAAAACTGGTGTGGTGTCACAGGACAGCTGGTATTGTCAGAATGTAAACTAGAGGACAATGTCCAGTCTCAGGACATTGGCTCGGGCGGCATTTACCATTGACAACAGTTGCCACTACTACCTGTGCTGTGTGTGCTGGTCAATTAGGAAATGTCAGTTAGGTGCCCATGGCACAAACACACTCAAAATGAGGGTTCAGTATGACTACGTGATCAATCCCCATCTATCCCTATCCAAGCGCAACTCCTGCCAACTGCTCATGTCCATAGACTCAATAACCATCTGGCACTGTCACATACATAATGATGTACATAGCCGTAATCTCATACCCATACTGCTCATCCCTGGGTTTACCCCTGTGACTGTGTCACAATAGCTGCAATGCCACCATGCAACATCTCAGGTGTCATAGTGCTAAGATAACTGCATTGAGGGGAAGGGCATATATGTGTAGGAAGCCAAACACACCCGCACAGTCACAAGAGGAAATGGAACTCTGCCAGGCCCATCAGTGCAATGCAGCACACAACACAAACATCAACATGAGGAACTACCAATGGTAACACCTATATTGTCTCACGGAAATGCCATACATGGTATGGTGCTAGGTCTCAGCACTGCATAGGTGTATGTGAGAAATGATAGACTGGGACAGGTCCATATTGTTATGTGTGGTGCTGTGGCATCAGCTCACCAACAGTCAATGCAAGGCTTAATGGGTAGTAGTGGTGTAGGATGATGCACCTCCTGGAGGGTATCCACATAGTATAAATAAATATTTCTGTAGGTGTCGCAGGTGGTGCAAATGGTCAAGTGCCCCACTACCCGTTGGCACAAATAGTGGGTATAGGTATACACAAATGCAAATTTGTCTATATAGTCATTGCAAGGCCTCACTATGCTAATGAAAGCAGAGGGAAGGTTCATTAGGACAAGAAGGTGGCAAGCCACAGTTTGGACAGAACTCACACCTAGAAGATGTGACACAGACAATTGCCCAAACTGCCCCCACTACATATGACATGCAGGTGGGGCATAGGGCTTAGAGACTGCAGACATTAATGACAGGAACAATGCATGGGAACTAAGATAACAATGTACCACCAATAGGAAGCAAGTGACGTCACATTACAACTGGCACAACACAGACGCACTAATTGTACAATAATTGTACAATATCTCATTGCAGAGGACAATGGCTCCCCTGTGGATCTGTCTGTCCTGGACTACCCTGATGACCTGGATGACCAGCAGACAACCATCAGCTAGGAGACCCTCCAGGATGTCCTGGGAACCCTCCAGACACCACCTTCAGTCGCAAGGAGGAGCATACATGTAGCAGGTTACAACCTGCCAGCTAAAACACAGCTGAGGACTTTGATGGAACAAGGACCACCTTTGAGAGGACGGTAGTGGGAATACAGTGGGAGCTGGCCAAGGAGGTGCTGGTGGGGATGCAAACTATGGCGGCCAGCGTTGAGGGGATGCGCATGTGCATGATGACATCCGCAGAACAGACTTTAGCCATACAAGTCACACAATCCCTACAGCAAGGAGTCCAATAGTGAGTGAGGGACCTAACCACTGCTGTGAGGGAGTTGCCACAACACCTGCCCTCCCAATCTTGCTGCTGCATGCATGACAAGAAGTTGGACTCATGCACCGGGAACTGCCCTCTGTCAGGTCAGACATGGCTGCCTACCACAGGGATGTTGCTGCCATACTCAATAATCAGCAGCTCCTCCTTGCTGCAGTTATGCCATATGTAGTTCCAGAGATGGCAGCTGCTGGGAATTTGGTGTCCACTTCTCCAACCACTGAAGTGTGGGTTGCCCCCTCAAACCCACTACCACCACCATGAAGGGCAGAGGAGATGACACACACATCAGAGGATGAAGATGTGGAACAGATCATCTTCACCCATAGGAGTACCCAATAGCACAAGCCCATGCCACATGGGCACTGATTTCCCTTTGTCCTGTGCTTGGCAACATTCCAGTGTTGCTTCAGTTGGTGACATGCACTCTTCACCAACACACTGTTAATCTTTCCACATGGACTACAATTGTCTCTCACTACTTGTTGGAAAATGGGTTATTGGTAGGGCAGGTAGGTACCTACTCCTAGCAACAAGCCACTAACCTCCACCTAGGTACAGTTAGGTCTCAGTAAATTAATCCCAGCTCAACCCTTGGTAGCTTGGCAACGAGCGTCAAGGCTTAACTTAGGAGACAAAGTGTAAAGCATTCAAATATCACAAAACAGTAATCAAATAAAACACAGGAAACAGTTTAAAAATCCAAAACCAATTTATAAAAATAGTTTATATTTTTATCTTTAAAATGACACAAAAACGATTAAGGGGAACCGGAGATATGAATTTTTAAAGAATTACTATTTTTCTAGCGCTTAGAAACAAAAAGCGCCAATCGGGTCATCTGGTTGCACCAGGACCGGGGCAAAGTCAAAGTTTCAGGCCGACCGCGATGGAGCCCTGCTCGGCTACAGGTCGCGGGAGGCCTCGGTTAAAAAGTTACCTTCTGACTTAGTCTTTATTTTGAAGTTTTTCTTCACCGGGACGAACCTGCCAGTTGTATCCGACCTCCTGGAGCCCTTGTCCGGATACGCGATGTGGGTTTCCTCGGTGGAGACTTTTACCTTCGGACTTAGTCGTTTTTTCGAGATGAAAATCCTTCGACCGGGGTAAACCTGGATCTTGATCCGACGTCCATGGAGCCCTTCTCGGATACGATGGCTGGGAGGTCCCGGTCAACTTTTTACCTTCGGACTTAGGGGGTGATTCTGACTATGGCGGACGGCGGAGGCCGTCCGCCATAGTACCGCCGCCAAATGACCGCACCGCGGTCAAAAGACCGCGGCGGCCATTCAGACATTTCCTCTGGGCCGGCGGGCGCTCTCCAAAAGAGCGCCCGCCGGCCCAGAGGAAATGCCCCTGCAACGAGGACGCCGGCTCAGAATTGAGCCGGCGTAGTTGCAGGGGTGCAGTAGTTGCAGGGGTGCGACGGGTGCAGTTGCACCCGTCGCGTATTTCAGTGTCTGCAAGGCAGACACTGAAATACTTTGCGGGGCCCTCTTACGGGGGCCCCGCGGCACCCCCTACCGCCATCCTGTTCATGGCGGGTTTCCCGCCATGAACAGGATGGCGGTAGGGGCTGTCAGAATCCTCATGGCGGCGGAGCGCGCTCCGCCGCCATGAAGGATTCCCCCGAGCAGCGGTAAGTCGGCGGGAGCCCACCGACTTGCCGCTTCTGACCGCGGCTGAACCGCCGCGGTCAGAATGCTCGTGGGAGCACCGCCAGCCTGTTGGCGGTGCTCCCGTGGTCGGTGGCCCTGGCGGCCACCGGCCGCCAGGGTCAGAATGACCCCCTTAGTCTCTTTTTTGGACGTTTTTCTTTACCGGGACGAACCACGAAGTCAGGCCGGGTCGCGGTTGAGGCAAGCCGGCTAGAATTTCCGCGGCGGGTCGTTCCCTCTCTGGAGCTTTTTTCCAAAAATTCTCAAATCTTTTCCAAACTTCTGGGGCTTCACCCAGATGTTCTTTTAAGGTTCTTTTGGGGTCCACAGCTCACCCCAAGGGTCCAGAAGTTCTGTGATGGTCCTTGGGGGGTGCGGACTTCAACTCCCAGAATGCACCTGGCGCAAACTCCTTTTTGGCCACTGGACAGTGGTCAGCGGGTCGCTTTCTTCAGGAGTTGGTGCAGGAGACTCTGGTTAGCAATTTTTCACCTGTAGCAAACAGGGAGTCCCTCCTTGAACCAGTTGAAGCCAGGCAAAGTCCTTCTTGTGGTGAAGCCCAAGTGTGCAGCTGGTGCAGTCCTTCTGAGTGCAGGTTCCAGGTGCAGGCCAGGGGTCCAGCAGGGCAGTCCTTCTTCTCCTTAAGTTCTTTCTTCTTGAAATTTGGTGGGGATCTGAGGCGTGGGTGCAGGTCTGCCAGTTTTATCCTTGCTCCTGGGTGAAAAGCAGGGGGGCCCTGGTTCTCCAATCAGGGACAGGGTCGTCCCCCTGTGATGACCACTTCCTGGGAAGTGTGGCAAAAATCCATCCCAGAAGGCAACAGTCTCTAAAAATCCAACATGGATGAATCTGATTTTTGGAGGTTACATCTGGCTGAGCCCACCCACTGGTGTGGCTAAAAATCATAAACACACCCCTCTCCTGCCCTCTCCTAATCTAATCAAGGGGGCACCTAATTGTCTGGGGTTGCAGGATGTGGGGGTGTTGCTGGGTGCTGCAAATGTCCTTCTCTGCCTTTGAAGACCAGTTTGGCAGCCCTCCCCCTTCCTGCCTCACCATCTGCTGAGGGGAGATTCTCTCCCCCAAGCACATTCCTTTGTGTGAAGCCTGGCCACTTCACACCTCATCAAGGCAGCCTGGCAGAAGCTGCTGCAGGCTGGCCAATCAGAGCACAGCAGCAAAAACAATGCAGAGCTGAAATTGGCAACTTTTTAGGTAAAGTCTAAATTTTTTACCTGGACAAGTTATATTAAATCCAACAACTGGAAGTTGTGGGATTTATTACAACAATCAATTTGATACCAAATTCTTGGTATGTAACATTTAAGGAGACTTTAAAATTTAAAATAAAGTCTGCCCATTCCAGCCTATGAAGGCCATTTACTTCAATGAGGGAAAAACGAATTTGGCTGTTTTTACCTCACCAGGGCTTATAAATCTATTTTTATAAAGTCCCTGCTTATAGTTACATGGCACCCAGCCCTAGGGGCACATAGGGCACACCTTAGGGGTGACTTATATGTAAAAATAAGGTAGTTTAAGACTTTGGAAGTACCTTTAATTCCAAAGTCGAATTTGCATATAACTTTAATTTAAAAGCAGCCAGCAAGGCAGGCTTGCTTTTAAAATGACACTGGGCACCTCAGCAGTGCACCTAGGTGTGCACCACCTATGCTGTGGTCCCTAAACCTACATGCCCTACCATATACTAGGGACTTATAGGTAGGTTAACTTAGCCAATTAAAATTAGCCTAATTTGCATATCCATTTTACACAGAGCACAGGCCCTGGGACTGGTTAGCAGTACCCAGGGCACCATCAAAGTCAGGAAAACACCATCAAAAAGAGGAAAATGGGGGCAAAAAGTTATGGGGCCTCTGCAATCAGCCCTGTTTTCTCACACTACTCAATTGGCAATTCATGGTCCTCTGCACTGAACGACACTTCATCTCAGCATGTCAAATGACATGTCCCTCAACCTTGCACTTGTGTTGCTTCACAATAGAACACTTTACACTAATGGGGTTAGAGACCTGGACTACGTATATATTGCACTACAGCACTTTTAAATAAACACCACCTACACAACCATTTTGTCTCTGTTTAATGTGACACATCTACTTTGCTGGAGATGTGTGATGCATGTAACATGTCTATGGTCACAAAGTGTCAATACCAGAGTGCAGAAATAATGTGGGCAGATATCTACTCACAAGGGCCCAGATTCTTAATTTTTCTGTGCTGCATTTCCATCATTTTTTAAGCAAAAGCAGCGCAAACTTACAAAATATCATTGTCTTTTGTATGTTTGCACTGCTTTTGCATAAACAAAATTAGGCAAATGCAGTGCAAAAATAGTATAATTCAGGGCCGAGGGATCTACAAGACAAAAGTCAATGCTGGCCACATCCCCTACAAGCAAGTCATTGTGTATGTGAGATTTGCTTTAAAACATACATGCCTCACCCACAACATACAGCAGGAATGGCTGTGTAAGAGTGTTTGGCCAATAACGCCAGCTGGGAGTACAAGTAAAACACATAGGCATGTGTATACTTGACCTCATCTCAAATTGGCACTACTCAGTTTAGCAGTGTTCACATGAACATCAGGGAGACGTCCCACAGTGTCCACCATCACAACACAGGATAAAAACTATTACAGCATAAAAAGCACACGTACCTGTCCAATACATGGGAACAATAGTCACATTGAGAGGTGGGTACAATGGATGGCAGATGCATTGAGATTAAGATTTGTTGTAGCTGTCAATGCTCAGCTGGAAGTGGGAATTAACATGTCAAGAGAGGGATGTGGATGCAATATACAATACACTGGCCAGCAAACAATTGGCACTGTACACTCATGCAAAGACCCTGAGCCCCAAGCACTATGTACAAAACAGAACTTAAAACTATGTAACACACATATATTAACCTAATATATCTTAATTATACATTACCCACAACTGTCCGTAACTACCCTATGCTAAGCGTACTTACCACATTTAACAACACACTCTAAACATTTGCCCCCTAGCCCCCTTATATGATGAGACACATGTAGGACAGCATATACTAACCTAAACATATACTAACTAATACTAAACAAATATATGCTTTTTGTATTTTTTTTATTTTTTTTAAATACACACATGCTCCAGCATTAGCCCTTACCCACCCACCCACAAACCAACATGTAATAATATTAATACCCCCCAACCTAGTTATCCTATCTAAATTACTACCCTACTCTAGCCTATCACTAAACCCCCTAAACCCACTACACAACAGGATGAGGAATGAGGAGGGAGGGAACTGAATTAGGGGTGAGGGGAGGTAAGAGTTCACTGGTTTGCCCTCCTCAGTGTCTTCTTAATAGCTTTGAGCCTCCGGGTATTTTTGTCCATGTCCCTCTGTATTGTGTCAAGCTTTCTCAACACATTCCTCATTTCCCTCTGGAGCTCGGCAATTGCGGCCATGTCCATTGCAGCATATGTGGTGGTCTGTGTTGCAGAGGTTGATGGTCCAGCAGGTGTGGTGGTCGGTGGAGCTGACGTTGAAAGTGCAGTAAGTGTGGTGGTTGGCGGTGCTGAGGTTGATGGTGCAGCAGGTGGGGCTGATGTGACAGTGGCCGCTTTGGTACTGGCTGCAGTTGTGGTGGTGGCTCCAACATTTGTGGCTAAGGCCGGTACCCCTTGGCTGAAGCCTGCCATTCTTCTGTGGCTCGCTCTCTCTGATAGCATCTTGCCATCCTTTGTTACCCAGACTCGACATCCAATATGTGTCTGTATCTCACTGCCAGCTTCTGGAAATCCCTGATCTCAGCTACATCCATGTTGGCAGCTGTAAAAATTAGACAGGCACCATCAGTGTCATCATTGTGTGATGCATTTACAGATGATAATCTAACACTCTGCCTCAATTTGCACATGCAGTCCAAATTACAGTCCAGATTATATAATGTCCCTGACGAACGAAATGGCAATGATGCCTACCCATCAAGTATTTAACACCTCAGCAAAGCACAATAAGAGGTGGACCAAATAAAGTGATCTGTGCATTTATGTAGTGCAATGTGTTACAATGCAAAGGCAGCAAGTACTTTACATGGGCCAAGCCGACTAATCTTTATCATCTTAGTCAACTTCAAGGCACCCAAGACCAGTGATTTGTAGATGTAGTAGGCAGGATGGTATGCAGTTGCTAATGAGAAGGGGTCAGTGTTGTTTGGGAACATGCATGCTTGAATGAGATGACTGACATCTACACTGTGACCATCACATCTACCTACATATATGTTGTTCCTCTACCCCTGTGCCTCAGGAGGTGGACATGCAATACATCATCACAACTGTCGAGGACAACTACAAAGCTATGTCTACTTGTATATGGATTTAGTGAGTGGAACACATGAAGAGGGCTGCCACCTAGGAATGAGGTATCCATAGGTCATTTACATCTACATTCATGTGTCCAGTTGTGGACAACCACCAACACCTGATCGGCCAACACAATTCCCAAAACACTCACATTGATGAAAGCACACGTTTGGCCTTGACCTGCATGCACGCCTATTACATACCACAAAAGTGTCACGGAAATGGAGTACAACTTATGGGGCTAAATGATGGGGGACAGTTAACCATAGAGTGCTACATGTACATTACAATTCAGGGATGCACAATTTTGTGCAGAAAAATGATGCATCACTGTCTTGTGAGAATGAGGGTATGACTCAGTGACAATATTCTGACACTGGAGCCCATCCAAGTCACATGTGGGCCTACATGCGCAGCATAGGAATCCCAAGATATTACTCTCTGTGAATTTCTAACCCTTGCATGTAGCACTATGTCAACATCCAGTCAAATAATATATCAGATCACATGCCAGCTCATCATATCTTGCAATGCGTGCAACACACAAGAGTCACTCACACAACAGCTGCATTCACTCTTCAGGACAGACATTATCACACTGACTGGATACGTCTGGGTCCTGAAAACAAGCACTTCCCCGATGGTACAGAGGGCAGGTCCATTTGTAAGACATGGAAATGAAATATATGCTCAATGTCAGATCACTGTATAATTGTGTGGATTACAGATCACAATTTATAACATTTTAAATGAGTGAGTTGGTGATCCTGCATGTAGACACTCCAACAGACATACCACTGCAAACTCACATTGACACTGACACTCAAGTGAGTGATAGACACACATCTGCACACATGCACTGGGCCTAACAATCATGTGGTGCTAAACCGGACAACAAACATTTGTGGCTAATCTATTTCAGATGGCACTCCATGTCATGATTTGTATTTGGGTGGCAATTTCAATGGCACTTCACTGGTGCACTGCAATACAAGTGACTCAGGTATTGTGGCTTGTGCATCACGGGACACTGAGATACTCTGTGATGGACATGTGGCCCAATTTTCAGTCCGCAATTATGCATTCAGTGGACCATAACAGATGTGGTAGAGCTGTATGTTGGTACCAAATGCCCCATTGGCAGTGTCCCCTATGTTGTGTATGCCCCCTTTGCCAACATAATGGCAGGGATCATGTGTGTGTAATGATGACAATGTAGAGCTAAACACGGATTGCCCACTTTGCTGTCCTGATACAGTGAAATGTAGTATGCTGATCATCATTGACAGAACGCATGGGCACAGGTGTTGTCATTGCACCTGAAATGTGTGACTAAGGGCCACATATACCAAGATCAGGTTTTGTGAGTCACACATTGCGAGACTTAGGGCCGGATGTAGCAAAGGGTTTTTCCCATTCTGTGTCAATGGGAAAATGTGTTCGTACATATGGCTCTTAGCAACTTGCAATTTGCAAGTAGGATGATCTGAGGTACAACACTGTCAATGACACTGTTTGCAAATCACAATTGGGTAGCAAATGACCTACCTCATGAATTTTAATGAGGTAGGCCTCATTTTGCAAACCCCTTGCAAATGGTGGCACTCACAGGGATGCTCACCTGCTGGGATCAGCAGACAACCATGTCTGTGACAGCTTTCACATGGAGATGTATATTTTTTTTAATGCAGCCTTATTTTATTAAGGGTAAACAGGAAGCATTTTAAAAACCAATATTATGACTTTAATCATTTTTTTGATGCAGTCAGCGGTCCATCGGACCACTTCCTGCTCTGAAACAATTTTTGGGCATGCATTCACAAAGGGGAAGGGATCCCATGAGGATCCCTCCCCTTTTGCAAATGGGTTAGCAGCAACTTGAAAAAAGTGGTAACTGCAATTGTTTAGTGCCAACATTCGCTGTCACCAAACAATCAATCAGCAGACTGCAACTCACTAATAGGAAAAGAACGCCCCTTCCTAAATGCCACTAGCAAACCCTGTTTTGTAATTGGGCAATGTGATAGCAGAATGGCAAAATTGGGGATGTGCATTGTAATAAAAAAAAATCTTGACGCAAACACACAAAATTTGACAACTAGGCCTTTTGTGACACATAAAAATAGCTTGTACATGTGGCCATAAGTAATAGTCGGACATGACTCAACAAAGCTGAGGACTGCATTGTTAACATGTATAGGCATGTGGAATACATCTCAGTACTGGGACACTGACAGTTCTGCTTGCATTCAACATGGTCACAAACATTGCATGCAGCACGTCAAGACATCTGCTCCTGTCACTCAGGAGCATTCTACTGTACACATTTGTCAATGTGAAACTCACCAACAGGGCCACTGATCGCCACACTCAGGTGGTCCAGCAGATCCTGTTCTCTGGCCACCAGGTCAGCCAGGCGATGCTTCAGCTGGTGCTCATTCCGGCTGGTATGGTACACCCTCTTCAGGTGGTAGAGCACTTTGCCCCACTGCAGCCGCCTCAACTCTGTGTAATACCCCTGTATCACCCTGCCACCCATCTTAAGCATCATCGGTAGGAAGTGGCATACCAGCCACACAAAACTATCCAAGCTCCTCCTACCACATGCGTGTCAGCCTTGCTCTTACTGACATGTCCCTCAACCACAAATTCAAACGGTAAATGTTGAAAAAAAAAAGGAAAAGAAATGGAAATAAAGGAAACTTACTGCCCAAACCTAAGAACCCCAACTAACCCAACTAATCTAACACCCAAACAGGCACCCAACAGTACACATACAATTTGAAAGACACTAAACTACACAAAATCACATACACTGGTACAAGCAAAAAAACAGATTTCATTACAGACACAGCAAGAGAGACACCACAGGATACAATAAACACAATCAACACACCAGCAACAATGAGACACAGCCACACAGTCAACAAATTGCACAGACTGTAAAGGGAAAGTGAAAGTACACCCACTGTGCTATGCCTGTAAACAGGTTTTCCCATTACATCACCTGTCCCCTTGCGGCACGTTTTACGTCATGCGTGTATTTTTTGACACATACGATGTTTGCGTGAATATTTTCATCGCATCCCTTACATGTGCGGCAAAATACCATGCATTACCTGTATACTTCAATTTCAATTGATATCCACATGAGTATGATGCGTGGTTGGAATTCACGCTAAGGGCCCATGTATCGTTTGCGTTGCGTTTGCAGGTGTTTTCGATGCATCTGCTTTATCATTTTTGGCTCTATCTGCGATTGACTGGTTTTCTAATATTTAACATGGATGCACCCTGTATCAACATGAAGATAGGATGGTATGGCCTGCAGTGTATAATATAGTGTATGGTCACATGTAGTAGAGCATGCTACTTTGTGATTTGGGTGTGAATGATCTGCAACAACGATGTGTGTGTTTCTGAAGGAATGGCATGCAATACTTTGGACGTCATGCAAACGTATGAATGTGTGCCAAATGTGTATCTACATGTGATAGCAATCAGTGATCTACAAGAGTCATGGTATGTGTTTGTAACATGTGTTGACTCATGTGATGTGTGTAATTTGACTTAGGGGACATTACATTTCAGACGACAAACAAAACTCAGGTATCACTGAGGATGGATGATGAGTGCTATGTAGGATATGTTACCCCTCGTATGTCATTAATTGTTGTTATGAGTTTATGGTGACTTGTGTTTGGACTACACAAATGTCTGACATGTGTACATGTTTGGTACGTACTGTGTTTGAGACACTGTGCCTTAATTCCACCCATAAAATGTTTGGTACACGTCAGTTTGACTCATTACAATTAGCTATGTTACTTGTGTTGCTGTGAAGGACCTGCTGCCCTGGCTGCATGTTTTCACATATTTTCAGATGAGCATTCCATAGAAGTGTCCAGTTCAAGTGTGTGGGCATGTGTACCCTGTGTCGTGTTTGGGCTCCATGGTGTCATGGGTTCAGGAGGGTCTAGTCAGGACTCTCGTAAGGGCACCACTTGAGTTCACAGAGTATCTCCCAAGGAGGTAGTGTACCAAAGCAGAAGAGCAGCTAAAGGCATACAAGGGGGAAAAACAGCTATGGTAAGGCAGAGAAAACAGGAAAGTTAAGCAGAGCAACCTTAGTGTGAACAACCAAGGAACGGATCAGTAATGGACAAACATGCTGGGGTTAACACTAAAGTGGTACACAGGGTAGGGCTCAGAACTTCCCACAGCAACAGGGAATGTCAATGCCTCTGTGCAGATTACTCTTACAGATAGTCACCCTGCAAGCCCCATGGAAAGGAGGCAGCAGAAGTGATTCTGTCTCTGGACCCCTAGGGCACAAACAAGGATTGTACTTACATTCACAAGACTATCCCTTGTGGGTCCAGCTGGAGACACAGTGGCAATTCCTGGAAAACAGCAATAGCACACTGTCACTGTTAGGCACTAAAGATTACATGCAACACTAGACAAAGGATGGGGGCTGGAATTGCCTCCTGGAAACCAGGAGCCAACCTCAGCACAAATGAAAACAATTATACACAGGTGAGGACTGATAGTACACTTACCAGACACAATAACCCAAGAGGAAACAGAAACAGAAGGAACAAATTAGGAGTCAAAGTCAGGAACAGGAAACAGGCTCAGGCTGAAGCAAAGGCAGGAACAGGACTGGAAAACAGAAAGAAGGTTCTGGCTGGCTGGAATAAGTAGGATCATGACTGGGAAACAGAGAGCAGGCTCTGACTGGAACAAGCAAGAACAGGACTGGGAAACAGAGAGCTGGAACAAGCAGGAACAGGGCTGGAAAACAGAAAGCAGGCTATGGGTGAAACAAACAAGAACAAGGCTAAGAAACAGGGAGCAGACTCTGACTGGAACAAGCAGGAACAGACCTGGGAAAACAGAGAGCAGGTTCAGGCTGAAGCAGGACTGGAACACCATCCAATAAGGGGTCTGGAACACAAAGAAACCGAACTCCAATGCACGACGAGCAGCTTCAGGGAATGGCAGCTTATAAGCAGTTCCAGGCAGCAGCAAGCCCAGGGCAGAGTCACATGGCTGGGCTTCACAGGAGAGGTCACAGGTGTGTGCAGCTTCAGTCTCTCACAAGTCCTGGAGGAGAGAATCCAGTATAAAGGAATAAACAGACTTTTCCCATAGGAAGCAAAGGACAGGAGATTACAGGTCTTATTGACTACCAGGCAGTGCAATATGAGACCTTAGCTCCATGGGAGCAAATGTAGTTCTTCTATAGCATGCCATATAGAAAAGGGAAGCAAACAGGAGTCAGAAAGGGACTCTGGGTGAGTGGTAATGATGATTCCCAGGCTACAGATAGTCCATTTACAGCGCACCCTAGAGTTGGGACGGCAGAGTCGTAATGCATGGCAGTAGCAGGACTGATTTCCAGGGATGGACTGCACAGGGCATGTGTTGTGAACATTGCTTGTCATTCCTGGGACAATCATGCTATCCATTATCACAAATGATGCCCCCCTTGTCGCACAAGCTCCTTCCAGACAATGAAAGTGTCACAATTAGTAAAGTCAGGGGTCTGTTCAAACATTCCAGTACTTCTGATATTTCATATCCACTGCCTCATGTATTAGGCCCTTATTTACCCTATGATTGTATATGTCATAGTTGTGTGTCATGTGCTACAGTTGACCCTGTTGGCAACGTGGATGTGACTCATATGTTGTGGTCTATTGATTGTGTCCTTCATAAGTGACATTCAAGAGATGAGTATTTTTATATGTGTGTGATGTTTGCTGTACAGTCATACACATCACATGTGATGTTGCATCAGAAGCAGTCAGATTTGTCTTTGTAACATGCTCCTTGAGGTAATACTCACATTCCTAAGGTACATGTGATGGAGAATGAAGATACCAGAGCAGGATTGTGTGATCAAGTAAGGTGTCTTAACAAGGTGTGTAGAGTGACTATTAAGTGAAAAGGTTGTGTACAATTTGCTGTCTGTGGTGCATTCCTACAGCTGTGTTCTGCTGTTCCCCTCATTTTCCCTGCCACCATCCTCCTTCTCCTCCTCCTCAGGCAGTTCTTTGTCCGGCTCATATAATGGCATGTTCATCCTCACACAAATGTTGCGCAGGATGGCATCATCATCATGCTATGTGCCTCATGGTGTTAGACCTGCAGCAACTCACATTGCACACCGCTTCCACGCTACATATTGCTTGGGAGGGTGTCAGACTGACTATGTGGCCTAATGTAATTGTAAATGGTTCATCTTCCAAATTGTACTTCCAGTGCAGGCCATGTCATTGTCACTGTGTGCTTTGACATTGGTCTCTTGTAGCTCTGGAGTGGCAGCTAATGCTTGCGGCAGCCGCCATTTGTCGACGGGTCTAGCGTCAAAATTCAAATATTGAGTTAAGTTTGTGCTGGATTTGCGTAAAAACAAATGACTCAAATCCGGTGCAAACAGAGTATAAATATGGGCCTTAATGCTTATTACCGTTTTCCAAGAGGATGGCATGGCACCTGCTATTTGGGGATAGTTTTCCCAAAGATATTTCAACTTGATGACCTGAAAAGGATTCCAAAAGTGACAGAAATACGTCACATTAGAGAGAGGAGAAAATCTCCTTCTAGTTTAGTGGGAGATATATTTGGAGCAATGATTCCTTCAGTAGGAGTTGTTCTGAATTCGATAAAGATTCAAAAGTTGTCTACTATTGTGGATAACATGCTGACAAATTTTTCAGGCGCTATGATCCTGATAGATAGAGAATTAGCTGCTGAAAGCGCTAACTGCCTTGCGTTAGACATTCTTTAAGGCAAAGATGGCGGAGTTAGTAAAATGCTCAATTCTAGGCATTGCTGCTCATTTATTCCTGATAACAGTAAAGAATTGAGAAGCTTACTTACTATTCTGCCTGATGAAAGGGCTGATCTAAAAGAATTGAAAGAAACAGGTGTTTGGGGGGAAAGTTGGCAAAGGATTTGGTTCAGTGGGAAATTGGCTCAGCAACATTGGGAAAGGGATACTATTGAAAATATTACAAGGGATATTGATTATTGTGATTTTCATAATCGGAGCATGGGGAATATGCAAATTGTGTAGGAGGATCAAATGGAGGAAATTGAAAAATAATCAGAGGAGGGAAGAAATAAAAAGAGAAAAGTTGTTTAGAAGAAATTTGAAAAGGGAACAAAGATTAAAAGGGGTAGAGATGACAGAGTTTTAAGCTGAAGTGAAAATGTGTTGGGTTGATTTAGTGTGATGACACATTTAGTCATCAGAGGAGGGATTGTTAACACTGAATTCACTAATGATTATTCATGTATTCTGAGTGTTGAATTTCCGTAGAAAATGAATTAACGTACAGAAAAATAATGCACACATTTGAAGATGCGACTACCTGAGTGGCCCTCAATTTTCACGTCAAGCTGCTTTTCTTAAACAACTTATAAAATGGCTGTCTAAGAGAATTAAATTGTGACTTTTCACTGTGCTGACCAAGTGCTCGTAGCTGAAAGTCCTTTTCATGAGAACTGCTTGCTAGAGGATGATGTACTAGCTAGGATATATTGTTTAATGTAATGTGTGTAAGACTGACCTTCCCAGGAGAAGACAGTGGATGCACTGACTGGAGTATAAGCTGCAACACTATTGATACCTGATGAACCAAACGATGGGAACAGGAGACGAGGAGCCAAACATTGACATGTGAACCATGTTTTAGTAAAAATGTAGATTTAGGAGTTTGGTTTAATTGGACTAAATGCAAACATGTGATTCTTTAACCAATAGGGTCATGGGAAGTAGTTTTAGGAGATATAACTTAGCAGGACTGTACTTGGAGTAGACACCCCCATATTTGTCAAATTTTTCGCGAGAAGAAACATGCCTAACTTTATTGCTTAAAGAGACTTCACTTTTTCTGAACTTTGATGCTGAACCTGATGCCTTGCTAACTTAACTGATCTCCTATTCACGATGACTGTCACAGTTTGCTGAACCATACTGAGGTCAGATATGAAGACTATGCTACTGATTGTTATGTCAATCTGCTTTTGTTTCTAGGTACCAACCACTATTTTTAATAGAGCCATAGCTAGATGTTTTTCCAAATTTGTGTTGACTAAATTCTTTGCATGAAGTCCAAACATGCTATTCTAATCTGATGTTAGTTAGGGTTCTCGCTGATGATGCTCGCTACATGTAATAACAGTTGATGTCTTTTCATTGCTGAGTTCTAAATGTATGTTATTTCATTTGCTATTGATTTGTACTTTAACCTTACAATGTGTAGTAGCTCAAGCTTTGATTAAATTGCGTATCTTTTACCGTTTTGGTCAGCCAGTGTTGTTTCTGTATATTTATCATTTGATTGTGGGCCTAAGTTACGTGACATTAGCATTGTTAATGTAGGGAAATAAAGATTCTAACTTTTACATAAAGGTGTGGTTATTCATTGCTGCAAGGTCATGGTGTGTGGAAACTACTGACTCCCATTAATTATTGATGTAATTTATTGTTACTACTGTTGATTTGTATTGGTAGGTGTTCATGGTGGGAAAAACTTGAAGCGCAGTCAAAACATCCATCGGCCTATTTGCATCTCCCTTGTAAGTTTACTTATTAAGGTCTGATTCGCTAACATGTTCAAATGTGAATTTAAATTTCGGCAGCTTTGTAACTAGAAGTTTAACTACACAAATATGGATCTGGGTGGTCAAGGCATTATCTAGGAAGAAAGATCAAATGTGTAGCATTTCGTTTTACATATACCCTTACACCCCCCCATAGGAAATTCCTTTGCAGTACTACTGTGCCTCATTCTGTCCAGCTGCAAGTTATCAACATGCCAGAAATTATAATTTTCAAAGTCACATTTTAGGTAGACAGACAATGTTTTAAAGCTATTCGGGTTCAGGTTTCATATATTGCTTTCACCAGATGGCTACAAACAGAACATCAACATACTTTAGTTCTTAATTGGTTGTACGAAATTATACCAAATGTCAGCATTTATCTAAAAACAAACCAAGCATTACAGAGAAAGAAGTATGAAGTAGCATTATAAGGACTTCTTATTCCAATCCACTGTTCAGTTTACTAAAAGAAATCATTAGCAACAAACAGAAATCCTCATTCACAGACCGATTATGTGAATTTTATGAAACCTTAGTAAATACTACTTTAGGAGAAGGATATTTTCCATTCCATTTAAAACGTCAAGATGGCATAAGTACATACTCAAAAATGCAAATCAAAAACACTAACAGTTGAGATCCATTTTTTCTACCTCCTGTACATTTCTAAAATAAAGCAGGAAGCAGAAGCATTATAGCTCTTCTTCTGCATCTGCAACCAATGGTATGTTTCACTGCTGACAAAATAGTTAAACATAATTTAAAGTAGGTCCTGTAGACATAATATGTCGAAAACATGTAGGTCACCTATTATCCGGCTAGAAAATGTAGTATTGTACTTTTGCTTACCTATTGAAATCGTACATATTGGCAAAGGTCAAGTTCACAAGGCTGCATGGAGTTGGCTATAATTTGGAAAGTACTCGACAGTCTGGTAATGTTAACAATCATGTTAATCTGAAGAATCAGACTTCACTGAAGTGCAACCTTCCATATGGCAACAAACCCAGATAATATAAGACATACAAACCGTAGATATTCCTAGCTGAAAATACTGCAATAGAGAGCCCAAATGAGTTCCTACATGTGCACCGTCTTTTAGCCCGTTCATCCCTTAAAATTCAACTCACATCACCTTCTATTATCAACTTTCATCAAAGTTGCAGGGTTGGGATTTCCGGCCGACATTCAGACATAATAATAAGCTTAAATCCACTATATAGATTAGGGCTGATGTTTTTTTAAAAATTTCCTCCGGATCAGGTGACATTGCCACATGTCATTTCACAGCTATCCAAATTTTAACCAAATGAAGAGGCTTTTATAGATTGACGTTTTAAGATATGTGGGAGATTGAACTAGGGTGATGAAAAAGTGAGAGACAATGGGATGAAGAACTCACTCCGGTAAATAATTTTGCTATACATGCAGAAGGGTACAACATCATTTACAAAGTACTCTACAAATTATACTACATCCCTGAGTACTTACACTAATAGACCAGGGGTCTCCAACTTTTTCTCTAATGACAGCTGCTTATGGCCAATGAAATCATACAATGCTAATAATAATATGAAAGTTGTAATAGTGACCACATCAGGCAAGATCACATTACTGTCCACCCTATGCAAGTTCACCAGCAGTGAACAACTCAATGCCCCAGAGAGGGGTACCAGTCTAATGTCAAAAAACGATTTGTCAGTTCGGAATGCCTCTACGTGGGTAATACATAACAGCCATAGCTTTAATACCCCTGGCACCAAGGTAATAATATGAGCAATAAGCCTCCCCAGTACTGCACAATATTTGACTCAAATATCAAATTTAATTATGTTTTGCATATTCAATCATTTTTGTACAATCAGCACATGAGTTCTGAAAATACACCCATTTTTGTTTCCTTTACAAGTTTTTTATTCAAACAAAAAAAAAAGATTGTATGTTAGTAGGCTGGAATGCACACAAGAGAGCTACTTACAGGTGGACGGAGAGCTACCAGCATCTCACAAGCTACTCTTTGGAGAGGCCTGTAGACCAATCTGATTTAAGCTGCAGATACAGTGCTAATCAAATGCATGCTCTGTGGGTGCCCACAGTTAACAACATTCAGCAATATGATACTATTGATGCTAGGGCAAGCAACAGATTCTGCAGTGGCAAAATTCCCAACAGTAATAAGCCACATGATAGTGGGAGACACCTTCTCCCCGATATCCTTTGTGCTATTTGCATTGGAACAAACATTCCTAGCACTTTGAAGGAATGCAGTATTGTCTACAACTGAATTATATCTGCAAAGTTCACGGAGGTTGATGGCAATGGAGCATCTGGTGTGTTAGGTATGTGACAAAGGAGGAACCGGCCAGCACCAAGCGTTTTACCATCCAGCAGAAAGAGGACAAGGGCGTACCGCTTCCATTGAATACTTGAAAACTTGCTTTCATCTTTCTTGGGCACAAGCCCCCTTTTGACACCCAGAATACCAAGCTGGTGTACAATTATGTTTTTGTCCTGCTGCTGACCTCACTTGGGTGACCACTTAACTCCATGTCACTATGGATACTATTTCCAGATCTAAGCTTCCATGTGATATGCTAATGCATTGTGGAAGTTGTACTTTTGTTTTTCTTCCATTGTACTAATTAAACTAGCACACTTGAAAACATTGTTTTGTACCTGAAAAGTTCAGGAGCAGAGACAATATCTGAAACTGGTCACCTTAGGCTTCACTGATTTCAGCATAGAGGTCAATGCATTCACTAGCATATCAAAATGTTTCAATATGAATTAATTGAAATAAATTGTTCTTTTATTAGAAGTCCTGGAATTATGAAATATGTACTGTTTGATTAATTCTCGACACATTAATTGTGTTCTGTAGCAATTATCCACTTGTCTATCCAGATTATTTCTGTACGAGAATTCATTTAAAGGGAACATTACTCTTTATATCATATAAAAATACAACTTAACACAGCAAAGCACAATAAGCATCACAGAATAATACATTCATGTGTGTGTGGTCACTAAAGTTGATATACATATGCGTGTGTGAGTATGTGCCCATGTGCCTGTGGGTATCTGATGGGTCTCCTGCATGCCTCTGGAGAGAGTTGTCCTTTGCTTTATCTCATTTTCTCTGGTTGTGTAGTTGCTGTGTTTCTTTTGTTTTTCCCTCTGGTAACCCTGACAAGCATGCAAGCTCGCAGGGGGCTCCTTGGTACATGGGCCCATATTTCTGAGATCAAGGTGGGGACGCCAGTTGCAATCTTTAGTTGTGGTACTATGGTCCTTCCAAGCTGGCTTTTGTGAGTCTGTTGGTGGGGGTAGGTTAATTCATAATCAAGGGTAGTGCCATCTTTACCAACTGCCTTCAAGGGAATTTCCAACAGGCCTTTGTTGTTAAAGGATCGTCTACTGTATATGGGGCAGGATTAGTATGGAGCCTGCATGCATGTATGACACAGTGAAGGATAAAATCCATGTTGACTTCCCTGTTTTTGACAACCCAAAATGGTGCATGGATTTGATGCAAGCCTACTTAGATATTTGCTGCCCTGGGAACCTACACCTTTACATTGCTTTCCATCCCCAAAGTGTGTTACTGTAAAGAATTTCAGAGTTCTATAATTCAGAGTTACAAATTCTGACATTAGTTTGTAGTTTTCTTTTAGTGCCCCTCTCCATGCCCTCTCATCATCTGAACTGAAAACGGATTTGGACTGCTGCAGGCCCAATAAACATCTGCTTATGAGCTGGTAGAAACCAGCTGAGGACAGGCTCCTGCCATCCATGGCTCTATCATGAGTTCATCATGGAGTTTCAATGCAGTGCTTGATTGGATGAGTGAAGCATTGTGCTTTCTACGCCGTCTTAACCCCTAACGCTACTAATCTAAAGGAGAGGCTTTGTGTGCCCATAGATGCCTCCGTGGAATCACAATGACCCCTCCAGGTTGCCATATTTTGGCTTGGAGACATCACAGTGGCAGCTCAGTGAAGCTACATTGATCACAGAGTTGCAAACTCCTTACATGTCTTTTGCACAGTTGTGGCCATTTCATCATGCAAATTCCCTCTCTTGCCCAATTTACAGAGTCCATGTTTCTGTTCTGATTCGTGGGTACCCTCTATGTGGAAAAGATCCAATCGTACCACTGGGTTTTAAGATAATTAGCTTTTAAGTAAAATCACTTCAAGCACAGTGATGCCAATGGAGAGTCGCAGGAATCAAATATGGTTTCAAAATATCGAGAGCTCCCACTTACGGTACTTGTGCAAAGTCCCCAGGTACTGTACACCCCACCCCCCTTACTTCCTGTTCCTTGTCTGTGTAGAATTTCAAGGTTTGGTATGGTGCTTCTGGCCATTTTAAGAGGCAGTCACCTGTTTTAGCGTAAGTATTTGTAACATCTTGCAACCCTTGAAGTGGTGCATGATCCTCTAGTTCAGTGAAACAAACTGATACATCTTCTTTTGTGTAATAGAGACCGGAGTGGGTGACATCTTACTGTATATAGTGATAAAGAGCTTGCACACTGGGCTCTTGACTGAAAAGGTGTCTGGGACTGTGAAACCAGTATGCATGAGCAACACTGAAGAACATAGCTTGTTAACTTAGTTTTATGTAAAAAAACAATGTCTAATGCTGAAGCATTACAATAACGTTTAAACTCAGATCAGTGCTTATTGTACATGCATATATTAGAGTGTATTGTGCACTATTGTGTTCTGATTGTCTGGCCTGCTGAAGTAAGCCTTGGAATGCTCTCCTTCGTTACCACTGCGATTCGATTGCTAACCTAGACCACTTGGTAACTGAGTTTGCAGTTTAACTGGACCATAACACTAGAATACCCGTGATGAAGAGCTGAAGTCATGGCAGCTGGAGCTCAGTAATGTTTGAATGCACTGGCCCCAATTACCTGGATCTAACATTAAGGACTACAGCATGTGGCATCTGAATTCTATATAGTAAGAATGAGAGTGCACATTGGGCTCTTGAATGAAAATGGGCTTGGGACTAAGGACCAAGCACTTATGAACAACATTGAAAAACATTGCCCATAAACTTAGCATTACGTAAAAATGGAATGCCTGGTACCTAGGCACTCCAATACCTTTTAGACTCCGATCTCTGTTTAGGTGAATTTTGAAACTGCTGTCTTTTTCTGATTTTGCGCGTGTACATAAGGGCAGATTTAAGATCCCCTTACGCCACTTTAGCGCCACCTTTGTGTCATGTTTTTAATCCTAAGGCGGTTTTAAGGAGGTCTTTTCCCTGTGCCGCATTTACAAAGTGGTGCAATGCATGCATTATGCCACTTTGTAACCCTTTGCGCTACATTATACATGTGCCATGGGTGTTCCGGAGCAAGGAGGCCCACAAAAATGGTGCATTGAAATCTACAAGATTTCATTCTGTCATTTTTTGCATCATATCTAACACCTGCTGAAAGGAGGTGTTAAAAGGATGCACCCATTGTAATCAATGGGCCTCCTTCCACTTTTCAGCAAAGCACCACAAAAGCATCAAAAATGTTGATGCCATTGTTCCTAATACTGCCATGGTGCGCCATGTCATAAATACGGCACACACATGGTGTTAAGGGGTGTAAGGGGGTGCAAGAAAAGTGTCGCTGCTTTGGATGCAGCGCCACTTTTCTTAAATTCCTCCCATAGTTTTTTGCTGTTTATAAAAGTAATGCTCTGACTAGACATTCAGGTATTGTTGACTGCTGCCATGTTCTGTTTGTTTAGCCCACATTATCATCTAGAGTAAACCTTGGAGAGCTCTTCCTCCTTTCTATTGAGAATCAATTGCTAAAGTACAGTAATTAGCAATTTAGTCTGGGGTTCAATAAGGCCATAGCCATGGAAGACCAATGATAAAGAACACAAGTCATCACAAATGAAGCTCAGTATCATATGAGTGCACTGTCCTCATGGAATAAAATATAACATTGTGCTCAGGTGTGAGTGTGTATGAGTGTCTGTGTGGCAAAAAAAGATACAGAAAAAGAAACATTAACGGACAATACGGGACAGATTCACAAATTTAGATGCATATACATCTGCATCTAGGAGAACAAATGTTTATTCTTAATTTATAGAATGAGAACGGTAGGAAATACCATTTGATCACATACCTCTCCTGCAAGTATGGTGGGATAATTTTGAGCCACAGATTGGTACATCAGTGCCCAGGGAGCCCCTTGTTGTGTAGAGATTGATGCTTTTATTCATAAAACATACATGTGAACTCATAGGTAGATTCACACAGATTAAAATAACGCAAATATGTTTTCAGAGAGACAAAACATAATTATCAAGTTCAAATATACTGCTAAATTACAACATTGTGTGTGTGTGTGTTTCTATGTATATATATATATATATACATATATATATAAACTGAAAAAACAAAGGTTACAGGAACGTTATAGTTAGGAAATACAATTAAATAAAACCTTAGAAATTCACTGAAAAAAACAAAGGTTACAGGGACATTAAAGTTAGGTTTCTCATTTCACTCCTACAAAACCAGTGAAATTTAGCAGTTAGAGTTACCTGAGCTAACTATAACTTATGCCCCATGTTCCACTGCTTATGACCTCACATATTACATCACTCATGACATAGTCAGTGACACCACTGATGACAATACTGATGTCATTTCAAATGACATCACTAACAGCATCATCCACTGAGTGTGTTTTCTAAATGTTTATGAGTGTTAAGCATATATAACAAGGTATATAAAAGTTAAAATAGTACATTTTCTACATTACCATTGAGTGATACTAATTCTAACATATATTAGGTGCGTGGCTGCATGTGTATCTATGTGTGAGTGGGTGTCTGAGTGCCTCTATGGGTGTGTGAGTGGGTGGGTGAGTGCCTGTATGGGTGTCTAAGTCGGTATGTGAGTAGCTGTACGGGTTGGTAAGTGGCTGTGTGAGTACCTATAGTAGTGAGTGGTTGTGTCAGTGGCTGTATGGGTGAATGAGTGGCTGTATAGGTGGGTGAGTGGATGTGTGACTATGGGTGAGTGAGTGTATGAATGGCTGCATGAGTGAATCACTGCCTGTGTAAGTGGCTGCATGGGTGAGTATGTGGCTGTTTGGTTAAGTGAGTTGGTGTGTGAGTGGCTGTATTGTAGAATAGGTGTGTCTGTGAATAAATGTTTGGTGAGTGAATGGATGTGTGAGTGCTTGTATAGATGTGTGAATGGGTATGTAAGTGGTTGTGTGAGTGTATGGGTGCTTGTACGAGTGAGTGAGTTGCTGTGTTGAGAGGCAGTATTGGTGAGTGAGTGGGTGTGTGAGTGGCTGTATAGATGAGTAAGTGGGTCTGTAAGTAGCTGAATGGGTGCATGTGTGGCTCTGTGAGTGGGTATATGGGTAAGTGACTGTATGAGTAGCTGTATGGGTGAGTGAGTGGATGTGTGAGTGTATGAGTGAGTGAGTGTATGTGTGAGTGGCTCTATGGATGAGTGAGTGGTTGTGTGAGTACTTGTGTGGGTCTATCAATAAATGAGTGGTTGTGTGGGTGTGTGTGTGGCTGTATGAGAGGTTGTATAGGGGTGTGAGTGGCTATGTAAGTGCTTCTGTAGAGGTTGTCATGAGTGATGTAATTTGAAATGTCATCAGTGATGTCATCAGTGATGTCACGGACCATATCATGAGTGATTGAGTGATGTAATATGAGAGGTCATAAGCAGTGCATTGTGAGGGCGTAAGTTATATTTAGCTCAGGTAACTATAACTGCTGAATTTCACTGGTTTTGTATGAGCGAAATGTGAGCCTCTAATGTGAGAACTATAACGTCCCTGTAACCTCTGTTTCTTTCAGTGAATTTCAAAGGTTTCTATGTGCTTCTATTTCCTAACTACAACATCCCTGTGATCTTTGTTTTTTTCAGTGAATTTCTACTTTTTTTAGTGTTGTTTTCTAACTATAATGTCCCTGTAACCGTTGGTTTTTAAAGTGAATTTCTAAGGTTTTTTTAATTGTATATCCTGTCACCACTAACCTTTGACAGTGAGTGTGTGAGTGAGTGTATAAGTGTCTCAGTAGGTCTGTGAGTCGGTGAGAGAGTGTGTGAGTGGGTCTGTGAGTGGGTGTCTGAGCGTCTAAATGGGTCTGTAAGCCAGTGTATGAATGTCTGAGTGGGTCTGTGAGTGGGTGTGTGAGATTCTGAGTGAGTCTGTGAGTGGATGCGTGTCTCTCAGTGGGTCTGTGAGTGGGTGTGAGATCCTGAGTGGGTCTGTGAGTGGGTGCATGAACACCTGAGATGGTCTGTGAGTGGGTGCATGAATGTCAGAGTGGGTGTGTGAGATTCTGAGTGGGTCTGTGAGTGGATGTGTGTCTCTCAGTGGGTCTGTGAGTGGGTGTGAGAGCCTGAGTGGGTCTGTGAGTGGGTGCATGAACGCCTGAGAGGGTCTGTGAGTGGCTGCGTGAATGTCAGAATGGGTCTGTGGGTGGGTGCATGCGTGTCTGAGTGAGTGTCTGAGTGCATATGTGAGTGGGTGTGTGAGTGTCAGTGTGGGTGTGTCAGTGCCTGTGTGAGTGACTCAGCCACAAAGAAACCTCACCTTTCATTTTATCCAACAGTATTGCACAAAATACCTACCCAAGTGGAGTTCTTTACGCCTCCTTGGGTACACTTCCAGTACGTATTTGACACTACAGCTGCATAATGGAGCAAAAGGAAATGACCGTGTGTGTGTTTTAGCAATATGATTGTTCCTGGTGCATCTTTAAATCCAGAAATTTGTGATAGCATGAATCCACCTATAGAGAGGCCAACAAGACTACAAAGATGTAAATCTCTACCAAACCAGGGTATGTCCTGTTATCTGTATGATGTGAGTGCTTTTTTGTTTTGCGGAGATGTCCTCATATTCCTCGGATTTAAAAACACACCACCAAATCTGCAAGAACTGGGAGCCCTTGGATAAGCTGTCCATCATCCTGGCAAAAAGGGGAAGATCTTTGCATACTACTAAGTTGGACAGAAGGGCCCCACTCATGCTTTAAAGTAACTATAACTTGTGCTGCCACCATGCACAGTTTTTTCATCAAAACTTTTATTGCAAATATTACTTTGATATTATCTATGATCTTATCAAAGATATCATGAGTGTCATAATTTGCAGGGTAATTAGAAGTGCATGGCATGAGGTATAGTTACCTCAGGGCATGAGTTATAGTTACTTGAGATAACTCTAACTATAACAGGTGAATTTCTATGGTTTTGTATGTTTAAAATGTGAGCCTATCTATAACATCCCTGTAACCTTCGGGGGCAGATTTAAGAAAAGTGGCACTGCACCCAGTGCAGCACCACTTTCCTTGCTCACACACCTCACACTTGGTTAAATGAATGAGTTGCTGGATTCACCAAATGTTTAAAGTGCAAGGCATGTCGGTTTGGTGAAAACAGAAAAGAAGTAAGGAACACTTCAGGACACCATTTCAGAATAAATCAGGAATTAACATGTGAAACAACTCATGTAGTGTTGGACCAGGGCCTTTTCGCAGGGTCATCCCCAAACTTTTTGCCTCCTGCCTCTTATTTTGCCGACCTGTTTTGTTGGCTTTTGAACTCTGAGAACTTTATCACTGCTAACCAGTGCTAAAGTGCAAGTGCTCCTTTAAAAAATATGTATGTAATTAGTTTTTCCATGATTGGCATATTTGATTTATTAGTAAGTCCCTAATACCATGCACTAGAGGTGCCCAGGGCCTGTAAATCAGATGCTACTAGTGGGCCTGCAGCACTGGTTGTGCCACTCACATAAGTAGCCCTGTAATCATGTCTCAGACCTGCCTCTGCAGTGTCTGTGTATGTACTTTTGAACTGTAAATTCGATGTGGCATGTGTGCCCACTTGCCAGGGCTAACCCTTCCCTTTTCCTACATGTAAGACACCCCTAAGGTAGGTGTATAGTTAAGGTAGGACATATAATAATGTGTTTTATATGTCCTGACAGTGAAATACAGACAAATTCGGTTTTCACTGTTGCAGGATTCCACACACAGACCCCGGGGCGTCTGAAAACCCCGCAACCCGAAGAGGATCTACGACCGAACACCAGAAATTGATGAACAGCTGTCCCTGCATGGAAACTAACCAAAGCATTGCTGTGTGAGGCCCGAGAAATCGATGCACACCCCTTTGTTTCCACGCTTCTCCTCCTCTGTGGCCCCTTGCGGGGATTTTTCACGCAAACCAGGTACTTTGTGCTTGAAAGAGACTTTCTTTGCTTTAAAAAGACTTAACACACTTTATATCACTTTTCAGTGATATCTCTACATTTACTTATTGCATCTTTGATCGTTTTGACCTGCAAATATCCAGATAAATATTATATATTTTTCTAAACACTGTGTGGTGTATTTTTATGGTGCTATATTGTGTTATTGTATGATTTATTGCACAAATACTTTACACATTGCCTTTTAAGTTAAGCCTGACTGCTCAGTGCCAAGCTTCCAGAGGGTGGGCACGGGATAATTTGGATTCTGTGTGACTTACCCTGACTGGAGTGAGGGTCCTTGCTTGGACAGGGGGTAACCTGACTGCCAACCAAAGACCTTATTTCTAACATGTGGTATATGTGTTAAAGTGTGAATGTGGCATAAAATATGTGGGCACTACAATTTGTAAATTAAAAAAACGGATATTGGAACACATAAGAGCAATGAACAATAAAGTTCAAAGCTATGCAATAGTAAGACATCAAATACTATATCATGAAAACGACTGTAAACCTATACAATATTTTGGAGTAGCTCATGTCCCTCAGCAAGAAAGAGGGGGGAACAGAATTTTGAAACTCTGTCGATTGGAATCTAAATATATAATTACATTACGGACAAAGATTCCATTTGGGATGAACACTGATGAATGTTTTTTTAGAGGACAGATGTCATGCATAAAAGCAGGATCGAATCTCACCACCTTCTTGAAAGAAACATTGGTTTTAAATCACACTTTGGGGATTTAATATAACTGACTCATTTGTTTCCTTCCGAGCAGGTTGAGAAGGATCATTGCAGAATTTATAGGAATGATTATAATCATTATAGATTACCATACAAACAAACTATCCTCCTCGGATTATTAAATACTCATTAATAAGTTCCCACTGAGGGATAATTCTGTTAATAAAAAGTGAAAAATGAATGTTAAAAATCATTAATAAAAAGATAAATAATTATAAGTGGAGAGGAAGGAGAGGAATTTCAAAAATATTGAATTAGTATATAAGAAACTGATTGGTGAAATATATGTGAATTGTCTTGCAAGAAAAACAATATAACTCATACTTAGCAGATGGTCATATTTGTTTTTGGGCTATATAATTGAAACTATCCATTTAAAAAAAAATTACAACTACATTTATTAGATCAGCAGTGGTAGTTAATTTTTTTTTAGACTACATTATCCATAATGCCCCAGAAACAACTGTGGTCATATGATGTTATAAAATTAACAGAGTAAAGGCACCATGTTATCTGTCATCAAGACCTTGTTGGTCGAAACACATCGGGTGGTTGTGGCATTCACATGATGCAGAATAAATAAGTTAAAGAAGACGTTTCCTGGAGTGCAATGGTTATTTTTCATTATTTATGAATTGGAGTCTGGCCGTGAACTCCCACATTGGCACCAGCAGTCAGAGCATGCAGTCTGACAGACGGCCATTTGCTAAGTAATATATATATTTATATGTGTGTATATATATATATATATATCTATATATATATATATATATATAGTCAATTAAAAAAGCAAAGGTTACAGGGACATTATAGTTAGGCTCACATTTTAAATGTATCAAACCATAGACATTCAACAGTTAGAGTTATCTCAAGTAACTATAACTTGGGCCCTAAGGTAACTATAACTCGTGCCCCCGCTATGCAGTTTTTTTGTCAGAAATTTTACTACAAATATTACATTGATATTATGAATAATGTCATCAAAGATGTCATGAGTGCCATAATTTGTGGGGTAATTATCAGTGCATGGCGAGGGCGCAAGTTATATTTAAGGGACAAGGTGATCCACCGTGACTCGCGGATGACATTTAAAAACAAATGCTTGTTTGCTCTGGGGGGGTCCTTTTGGGACCCCAGCACCAGAGCTAAGGGGTCAGGGTGTCCTTACCCTGGCCGCTTTTGTCTTTTTACAACTTTTTTCTGGGAGTCCCAAGATGGCTGCTCTTCCTTGTTGAAGTGTTGGCAGCCAATGAAATCTCAGCATGAGACCAGAAGGGTACGCCTACGCGTCCCTATATATACATATTTGGCTTTTTTTAATTTCTCAAAAACTGCTGAACAGTTTTACACCAAATAACAAAAAAGTTACTTGGTAGACCAAGAGCAACATTTCTGCCAAATTTGGTGTAATTCTGTCCAGTGGTTCTAACGCTATCACTGTTCAATAATTCCTATGGAAAACTGAATGGGCCCCTGCTTGACGGATCAACCCAAAACTTTTATGACAGCAGCTAAAGTGAACATTGTTTAATTTTTTGGGAGGAATATTCATGAAGATTCATCAAACGGAGCCAAAGTTATTAGTAAAACAAAAAATGCTTTTTCTATAGAAACTAAGGCCCTCATTTCGACCCGGGGCGGTCGGTGATAAAGTGGCGGTAATACCCCCAACAGGCTGGCAGTAAGTACTGTCAAAATATGACCCTGGCGTTTAGATCTCTGAAAGACAGCCAATGTTCCACACCGACCACCAGGGCAGAAACAACAGTCACCACAGCGGTAGCCACCTACAGCCAGGTGGAAGACAAAGTTCTGCCCACCATATTATGACAAAAAAATCAGCCACCTTTTCCGGGACAGTACGAACGCCATCAAAAGCCTGGCAGAAACACATTAAAGAAGTGAAAGGACTCACCATTGGAGACACAGGGAAGCCCCCATGGAACCAGAACTGCAAGTATTTCCAATGAATGAGTTCTACGATCGTCTACATTATGCTCCACCATTAACACCAACGCTGGTGAAAATGACGACGGTGAGTACAGCCGCCTAGCACACAAGGGAGGGCGAAGGAAAATGAGAGTGACACACACACGCACCACACACACCCCATACACACACACCATACACAAACATCATACACACAAACAGCTGCACAAGAAAACAATTTATCCACCATAGATAGGCTGAATAATGCACGGACAACAGGAATTGACTAAAGTGATTGTAGTAAGATCAACACAAAATTTATAATATGATTTGCCAATGCAACAGATATGTACAAATGTACAAAACAGGGACACTGCCCAGTCCTCAGTTCACAGGGGCCACATGGCCACACGGCAAAGTCCAAGGCCTCACTCATTACTTGCACCAATACGGAGAGACCACTTCAGGGGCATTAGTTGTCAAATAGGCAGGCACCTCAGGGAAGGGGGGAACCTCAGCTGGATGCGGAAACAAGATCAATGGTCCTGATGGGTGCAACAAGCCTTGTGCTTGGTCCTTGGGAGTGCAAGGCCACAGTCGCTCAAGTGGTTGTCTCCCACACTGGTTCTGGAGGGGGCAACAAGCCCTGTGCGTGGTCCTGGGGAGTGCAAGGCCACAGTCTCTCAAGTGGGTATCTTCCACACTGGTTCTGGAAGCTGCAACATGCCCTGTGCTCAGTCCTGGGGAGTGCAAGGCCACAGTCTCTGGAGTGGGTGACTTGCCCAGTGGTTCTGGAGGTTGCAACATGCCCTGTGCTTAGTCCTGGGGAGTGCAAGGCCACAGTCTCTGGAGTGGGTAATGTGCCCGCTGGTTCTGGAGGGGACAACATACACTGTGCTTGGTCCTGGGGAGTGCAAGGCCGCAGTCTCTGGAGTGGGTGACTTGCCCACTGATTCTGGAGGGGGCAAATTGCCCTGTGCTTGGTCCTGGGGAGTGCAAGGCCACAGTCTCTCAGGTGGGTGACTTGCCAACTGGTTCTGGAGGGGGCTCCATGCCCATTGCTGTGTCCTGGGGAGTGCAAGGCCACAGTTTCTGGAGTGGGTAATGTGCCGGCTGGTTCTGGAGGGGGCAACAAGCCTTGTGCTTGGTCCTGGGGAGTGCAAGGCCACAGTCGCTCAAGTGGTTGTCTCCCACACTGGTTCTGGAGGGGGCAACAAGCCCTGTGCGTGGTCCTGGGGAGTGCAAGGCCACAGTCTCTCAAGTGGGTATCTTCCACACTGGTTCTGGAAGCTGCAACATGCCCTGTGCTCAGTCCTGGGGAGTGCAAGGCCACAGTCTCTGGAGTGTGTGACTTGCCCAGTGGTTCTGGAGGTTGCAACATGCCCTGTGCTTAGTCCTGGGGAGTGCAAGGCCACAGTCTCTGGAGTGGGTAATGTGCCCGCTGGTTCTGGAGGGGACAACATACCCTGTGCTTGGTCCTGGGGAGTGCAAGGCCGCAGTCTCTGGAGTGGGTGTCTCCCACACTGGTTCTGGAGGGGGCAACAAGCTCTGTGCTTGGTCCTGGGGAGTGCAAGGCCACATTCTCTCAAGTGGGTGAATACCCCACTGGTTCTGGAGGGGACAGGCCACACAGCAGCCCATGGAGGCTGGATAACATGGCGTTCGCCGGCAGTGACGGCTGCACTGTGGAGGTGGTGGTAGTGGGAGACTCCTGCTCTGCCCCTGCACCCTGCGATGGCTGCACTGTGGTGGTGGTGGTAGTAGGTGGCTCCTGCTCAGCCCCTGCACCTTCCGATGGCTGCACTATGGTGGTGGTGGTAGTGGGAGGCTTCTGCTCAGCCCCTGCACTTACTGATGGGGGATTCTGTGACAGCTGCTGGTGCAGGCTCCTTCCCCTTCTTGCTTGCTGGTGCAGGGTCCTTCCCCTTCTTGCTTGCAGGTGCAGGCTCCTTCCCCTTCTTGCTTGCTAGTGCAGGCTCCTTCCCCTTTCTGCTGGCTGGTGCAGGCTCCTACCCCTTAATGGTGCTTGTGCAGCCTCCTTCCCCTTTCTGCTGGCTGGTGCTGGCTCCTTTCCCTCCTTGCTGGCTGGTGCAGGCTCCTTCCCCTTTCTGCTGACTGGTGCAGGCTCCTTCCCCTTTCTGCTGGCTGGTGCAGGCTCCTTCCCCTTTTTGATGGCTGGTGCAGACTCCTTCCCCTTCAGTATTTGTGGCCTGGAATCCTTTCCACCATGAGTAGGTGCTGATGGAACTGGGCCCGTGGACTATTTGGCACAGGTGCTTGGCTGGGTTCTTGATACCCTGGCCATACGTGCAGGATGGGGGGAGGGTAGGGAAGAGGTCAATGGTGGAAAGGAAAAGCTTTTTAGGGACATTGGGGAGGGAAGAGTTTGTCTGATGGATTTGTGTCCAGGAGCATGGGTTGTATGCTGTTGTGAGGTGGATGGCTGTTGGGTGTCTGAGTGCTTGCGTTTGTGTACCTTAGGAGGGGGGGACAGACATGGTGGGAGAGGACACAGGGGATATGTGGATGGATGTTGTGGAGGTGTCTGCCAGTGAGGTGTGTGGTTTCCTTGGTATGGTGATGATGCAGGTAGTGGATGATGATATAGTGCATGCAGGTGTGAGTGTGGGCATAACTGGGTGGGAGGTGGAGGAGGAGGAGGGGAGGCAGTGGAAATAGTGGATATTGTTCTGTCTGCAACTGGATGGTGTTTGTGTCAGTGCCATATGGGATGAAGTGTGGTGCTTGTGGTTGCCTGTGACACTCTTGGCTGTTGGCCTGTATGCATTCTCATCTGGCTGTGCACTTGGGATGGGTTGGGATTGAGGAAAATGGGACTGGGAAGTGAAAGTTGAAGGGGGGACGGTAGAAATAGGGACAATGGCTGCCATCAGAGAGGAGGCCAGAGCCTGAATCGATCTCTGGTTGGCCGCCAATCCAGTGTGAATGCCTTCCAGGAATGCATTAGATTGTTGCATCTGGGCTGCCAGCCCCTGGATGGCATTAACAATGGTTGATTGCCCTACAGAGATGGATCTCAGGAGGTCAATAGCCTCCTCACTCAGGGCAGCAGGGTTCACTGGGGCAGGGCCTGAGGTGTCTGGGACAAAGGAGATGCACCCTCCTGGATGAGCAGACATGGGCAACTCGCTGAGGGGCTGCTGGGAGGGTGGTGGCTGTACCTGTAGCTGGGGTGGTCACAGAGGTGTCTGCCACCACCAGGGAGCTCCCATCGGAGGAGGTATCAGAGTCTGTATTGTCCCCTTCAGTCTCCGCCATGGTGTTCCCCTCGACCTCCGTCCCACTGGTGCCTTCAGCGTCAGTGGACTCTGCCTCCAGGGAATTGTGGGATGCAGCTCCCGCTGTCACTGGTGCCTCTGCTCCGCCGCCAGATGATGCTAATGCACATAAGGACAGGATGACAAAAAAAGAAAGGGGGGGAGAGAGACAAAGGATACACTGGGTCAATGACTGCACCAACACCACCGTTGGAGTACACAGCACCCTAACACATGGGGTACAGGCCTACGCACTCTGCATTGCACTACCAGTGATATTGCTAGCCACCAAGGCATGAGGATGAGCACACATCGCCAACTGCAGCACACCTAGGACCCACGCAGCCCTGGCCAGTATTGGATGCTAACAAGCTAGGTAGGCAGTATTTTCCCTTCAGACCCTTAGCCACCAGAGGACCTATGCTGCTATGTCTGGCCTGGCCTAGGGGCACCCACTGACACACAACCACCACCCGGATACCACCCCACCAGGCGTAAGTTGTACTGATAGCCACTGTACTCACCCCCTTGTGGCTGCTGTGTTGCCCTCAATCGTCCATCCAGCTCTGGATAGGCCACCGCCAATATGCGGGCCATCAAGGGAGTCAGGGTTCAACGGGCACCCCTTCCTCGTTGGGAAGCCATGCCCATCTGGGCCTCCGTGGCCTTCTGTGACCAGCGTCTCAGGTCCTCTCACTGTTAGACCCCCAGGGCACACCATACACCCTTCTTTTGATGGGCGCTGACCTGCAGAGGGAATATAGACAGGAGAACACCATTAGACAAACAGTCCAGCCAGTTACACAAATGGCCCACCATACCCGTTTACAGCACTATTGGCACACACATAGCCCAGCACTCAATGTGTACCCAGCCAGGAGGACATCCCTCCCCCTTACCAATGCCTTCCTACACTCCTCCATACATGCATGTCAAAAGCATTGTGCCCACAGTGTACTCACCTGCTGGTCTGGAGTCCCATACAGCAGTCCGTACTGGAGTAGGACCCCATCCACCAGTCTCTCCAACTCCTCCAAAGTGAAGGCTGGGGCCCTTTCCCCGGTCACACGGGCCATGGTAGGTTCTAGACACAAGTCACAGCAGCACATGCAGTGTAGGTCCTCTCCTATGGCAGTGCATACCATTGCCCACTGTACCCCATAGGGTCCAATATTAACCAATGAGGAATTGCACGGCGGTCCCCAACCACCTTCCGCCATGGCACACAACATCAGCAGCATTACCTCACTTCCACCTGTCCCTCCACACAGGACAGGCGGACACCATTTCAGGGGGGCAGGCCTATGGAATAATGCTGTGTTACAGGAGAAATAGGCACATACTGTACAGATCACACTGACCCATTTCATGTATACAGATTGCAAACTACTGTTGTGGCTTCATTGTTCAGTTTGTGATAGGCTCCTCACTCTTTTGTCCCATAGATTCCTAACACTGTGGATGAATAGAAAATGGAGACATACCCCTGTGTAGACACCCCTGGTGGTCTTGGCCACCCTGGAGGGCAGGCACCTAATACTCACATATAGACTGGACATGGCCACAATCACAGAGCTGTGTGCCCAATTTGAGCCTGACCTGATATCTGCTATCCGTCACCCCACTGGGATCCCCCCCTCGTGTGCAAGTTCTATCTGTGCTCCACTTCCTGGCAACTGGTTCTTTCCAAGTGAAAGTGCGCTTCGCAGCAAGAATGTCACAGTCAATGTTCTCAATAGTGCTGACAAGATTATTGTCTGCCCTGATGAAACACATTTGCAGCTACATTGCATTCCCCCAGGTTGAGGATTTGGCCACTGTGATGGCCGAGTTGTATGCAATGGGGCATATCCCTAATATAATTAGGGCGATTGATGGAACACATATTGCATTTGTCCCCCCCCTGCCAGAATGAACAGGTGTTCAGGAATCATAAGAGTTTCCACTCCATGAATGTGCAGATGGTGTGCTTTGCAGACCAGTACATCTCCCACATCAGTGCTAAGTATCCTGGGTCGGTAATGTCCTGACGAATAGCAGCATCCCAAATGTGATGGCCCTCCTACAGAGGCACAGGGTGCGGCTAATAGGTGAGCGCTGGTTCCCACCCAGTATATGTTGGGGTATGGGTATGGTGTGGGCCATATAGGATAGTGTGTGGCTAAATGCTGTCCCTCAATATTTGCAGATGACTCTGGTTACCCAAACCTATCATGGCTGCTGACCCCTGTGAGGGATGCCAGGACAAGGGCAGAAGAACGTTATAATGAGGCACATGGGCGAACTAAAAGGATTATTGAGAGAACCTTTGGCCACCTGAAGGTCAGGTCCCGGTGCCTCCATCTAACAGGTGGATCCCCGTGCTACTCTCCCAAGAAGGTCTGCCCAATAGTAGTGGCATGCTGCATGTTGCACAACTTGGCCATCAGATGCCATGTCCCTTTTCTCTAGGAGGAGGAGACTGGAGCTGCCCATGTGGCAGCAGTTGACCCTGTGGACAGTGAGGATGAGGAGGCAGAGGCTGAGGATGAGGACAACAGAACAACTGTAATCCATCATACATCCAATGACACACAGGTGAGACACTGTAACTTTACATTTCAATTACTTTGGTTGTATTCTGTGTGGCATTGTCATGCTGGTATTTTCCAATTCTATGCCTACTTACTGTTCCCTCTGGCTATTTATTTTGCAGATGTTGGTGATATGAGAAATACTCCTGGCGTGATCATAACAGCCAGCTACCGGTCATTAATTCTATCCTCATTCTATGTACAGTTCATTTGCACCGGGTGTACCTGTTTCAATCAATACATATTTGAAATACATGACATACTTGAAATCGATTTTTATCAAAGGGTGTTTATTGAAGTGCTAACATATAGGGGGTAAGTGCAATAGGATGGGGTGATGCTGGAGGAAAGTCCAGGGTATTGTTCCAGTCTGTTTGTAGCACAGGTGCATTGTCCAAGGGGATATAGGAAGGGGAGCAATGGCAGTTCAAGGTGGACAGGGTGACTATGTGGGACACAAAGGGGGCAATCAGGAAAGTCTCATTTCATGGCGGGGTCTTGGCAAGTGTCTCTGGCTTCTGCCTGGATCGCAGGGAACATTTACGGGGTGGGTCACCTTCTGCAGGGGGAAGGGTGCTGGTGGCCTGTGAGTCCTGTGGTGGGCCTCATGGCCATTAGCGACAGCGGAAGTGGAAGGCTGTTCAGATGACTGGCTAGTGGCAGGGGCCCGCTGGTGTGAGATTGCCTCCCTTATAATGCTGTCTGCCAGCACCCCTGCTATGGAGATCAGGGTGTTGTTGATGGCCTGCAAGTCCTCCCTGATCCCCTGGTACTGTCCCTTCTGCAGCTGCCTGTTCTCCTGAACATTGTACAGGATCTGGCCCATCGTGTCCTGGGAATGTTGGTAAGCTCCCAGGATCTCGGAGAGTGCCTCCTGGAGAGTCAGTTCCCTGGGCCTGCCCCCCGTGCACAGCAGTCCTCCCAGTGTCCCTGGTAGCCTGTGCCTCTGTCCCCTGAAGCATGAGCCCACTGCCACTGACCACTGGGTTCGAGGTGTAGCCTGGGGTCCCTGTACAGGTGGCCACACTGCTGATTGACGTGTCCTGTTGACAGAGGTTTGGGTACACTGGGCGGGTGCTGTGGTGTTGTTTCCTGATGGGGAGGCTCTGTGGTGGTCTGTGACTGGGCCTGGGTAACGGGCTGTCCAGTGGTCCCTGATGGGCCAGGTAGATTGTTCAGAACCTGAAGACCATAGTTACTGTCATCACTGTGGGCCTCTTCTGTTGGGGGACTGGATAGTGCTAGCACCTCCTCTCCGGTGACATTGGCTGGGGTACCTGAGAGGATTTAAATGATGTGTTATGGTTAATGTGTATGACATATTATACATCACTGGCTACCTCTCTATAGTTGGTGTTGCCCTGCCAGCTTTTACTTGTGTATGTTGGTGTATGGCGGGATTGTTAGTTCTCTCTGCTATGCATGCTTTAGTAAAGAGTGTTCATGCAGGGCTGTGAGGGGTGTTCATGCATTGGTACAGCATGCAGGGCTTGGCATTGGGATTGAAGAGTTGTGATGGTGGAGTGTGTGGGAAGGAGTGGAGTGATGGGAGTGAGGGTGAGGGTATGTGATGGCATGCAGGTATGGGGGTGATAATCATTGAAAATTGACTAACCAGAGTCGAGGCCTCCTCTGACTCCGGCCAGGCCCTCAGGATGCAGTATTGCCAAGACTTGCTCCTCCCATGCTGTGAGTTGTGGGGGAGATGTGGGGGTCCACCGTCAGTCCTCTGGATAGCGAGCTGGTGACTTCAGCCTTTGTACTTTTTCATTGAATTTCTGAAGCGTCTGTTTGAAAAAAAACAGCTATTTTTATTACACATAACTATAACGTTACTTTCACCTTTGTTTTTTTCAGTGAATTTATAGGTCATTTTGAAGTAGATCAATTTGACATTTAATTATAGTCTATACTAGAGTAGTGAAAAAAATTTGGTTGGATTTCTTATTTTTTAAGTGACACTTGCGAGAGTCAAATGCATAATCCCCTGCATGTACGCTACAGGGGCTGTACTTCCTGTTGGGCTCTCGCAAACCATTCTCAAGATTTTACATTTAAAATTAAGTTAATTACTGTAATTTTGTATAAAATAGAACATTACACATGTTGTTTAAGGTACAAAAATGAATTGTCTACTGTTCTATAGAAGATATAAAGAAAGTATTTTTTTTACAATCTTGCAAGACACCCATAAGACACTCATAAGAATTCTGGGACAGGAAGCAATCACTAAGGAAGGATTCTAAGTGGTTCAGATTGCTGTCTTGATTTAGAAGAAAAAGTTGCCATCCTTAGTGCTTTATTGCACTTTTGGACTTTGAAAGAGTAGGCATATTTGGCTTGCTTCCCTTTCCTCTTTCCCTTTCAACAGAAGATGTCTTCATCTGATTCAGATAAACAGCCAGTGGCTTCTGCACCAGCTCACGCCCTTTAGACACCCAGGGTGTGGTAAATCTTTGAAAAGAGGCTAGGTGACAAGAATGTATGCAAAGTATGTCACATGTAATCCTTGCAGCAAAGAGTTCAGCCAAGAAAACAGAAATAAACAATATAGTATGAGTACCAAAGGGATGTGGAAACACCTGGACCTATGCATCTGCAAAGACTTGCAATGGCAGCTATGGCTCATGCTCTGGAGCTTGACACTTTAAAAGGGCTTCAACATCATTTACTCCAGGAGATGCTGTGTCTGTGCAGGTTCCAAGTGCACAGGCAAAAATAACCCTGCTTTTTTGATAAAGCACTATTTTGCTATTTTGCTGCTTTTGCAAGCAGATCATTTTATCTTCAGGGACAAACTGGTCTGATCAGGACAAGTTTTTCTCCTTATTGTTTTTAAGGAGATGCTGTTGTTTTTTTGTTTACCACCTCAAGTTGCATGTTTTTGCTGTAAACATTTTTAAAAAAAGTATAGATATTGAAAACTGTTAACAAAAAAGCTCTTTTTAGAACTACCCTCTACTTTTCTGATCTATGGTGTTTGCACTTTTCCCTTTTGTTGCCCCTTTAAAAACGTTTGCAAGAGTCTCACAAGAGCCAGATAAGGCCAGCATAACCAGTGGCTCTCATGACCCTCTCGCAAGAGTTAGCAAGAGCTTGCAAGGGCTCGGCAGGCAAACTCACATGTTCAGCCTAAGGGGGCAGTGCTTCCTGGTTTTCTCTTGTGAGTCTCTCACAAGATTGTACTTTTTATAATAGGATTTGCACTTACAATAAATATATCCTGATGTAGTATATAAAGGCCCTCATTACAACATTGGCGGTAAAAGCCGCTTACCGCCGTGCAGAAGACCGTCAACACACCGCCGCGGCAGCGGAATTCCGCCACGGTCATTATGAACTACTGCTCGGAATCCGCCAAAATTCAGACACCCACAGAAGTCCGCCACACCAAAGGTCAGTGATAAACTGGCGAAAACAAAACCTCCACAGTCACGCCAACAGAGACATGTCCATGCTATCACGACGCACGAATCCACGTGGCGGTCTTTCATCCGCGGTATTCCATTGGCGGTACACACCGCCGCGCTCAAAATACACACACATCTCCAAAACACCGCCACATTGGACAATTCCAAATACACACACCTGATACACATACAAACACCACTCCCACACACCCAACACAATATAAAACACACACCCACATCACCCACAAACCCCTACGACCAAAAATTATTGACGAAGGCCAGAGAGACTGCACAGCATAGACAACCCCACCACACAGAGGCACACAACACCATCACCCACACTACTTCCACGCACAAAACACCACACACCACTACACATCACCACACTCATCGCCACATACACCACCCCACACATCACCTACACCTCCCCATGGCACGGCAAAGACACCCCAGGTTCCCCGAGGAGGAGCACAGGGTCATGGTGGAGGAAATCGTACGGGTAGAGCCACAGCTATTTGGATCACAGGTGCAGCACACCTCCATAGCTAGGAAGATGGAGCTATGGCGAAGAATAGTCGACAGGGTCAACGCAGTGGGACAGCACCCAAGAAATTGGGACGACATCAGGAAGAGGTGGAATGAACTACGGGGGAAGGTGCGTTCCGTGGTCTCAAGACACCAACAGGCGGTTCAGCGGACTGGCGGCGGACCCCCACCTCCTCCCCCAGAACTAACAACATGGGAGGAGCAGGTCTTGACCATTATGCACCCTGAGGGCCTCGGAGGAGTCGGTGGAGGAATGGACTCTGGTAAGTCAAATCTTAACTATCATATCCCCCACCCTACCTGCATGCTATCACAGACCCCCACCCTCACCCCCTCCCTTATCACTCCAACTCCTCACTAATGTACTAATAACACAAACCACACATCCCAACACCAAGCCCTGCATGCAAAAACAAAGCATGGACACCCCTCACTAAAGCATGCCCACTGCTCATACCCATAACACCATAACATGCCCCTGTGTCATCTATGTGTGCTGATGTCCACCATAGCCATGTAGGCCATATCCCAGGAACTGCATCAGTAGAGGCCAACAACGCGGCGTAGTGCAGGGGGCTGCTGTGTCTGTATTGTCCGCCAACGGTAGCAGTAAGCCATGCACTCAACCTGTCTTTTTTCTGTCGTCCCCCCACCCTTTTTGTGCTCTCCCTGTTCTTTTGTGCATCAGCATCATCAGGCGGAGGTACAGTGGCACCGGAGCAGGAGGGAGCTGCATCCCACATGGCCATGGAGGGCCACACCACGGACTCTGAATACACCAGTGGGACGGAGGGCGAGGGGAGCTTCATGGCGGGGACAGGATCAGCAACCAGCGACACGGACTCGTCCTCCCATGGGAGCTCCCTTGTGGTGGCGGCCAAATCTGTGCCCCCCACTTCTACAGGTACAGCCGCCACCCCCCCTACCAGCACCGTCCTCCCAGCTGCCCCTCAGCCTTCGGCCCGTGCCCGCTCACCCGAGAGGGTGGGCATCACCTTCGCCCCAGGCACCTCAGCCCCTGCCCCTGTCACCTCTGCTGCCCTCAGTGAGGAGGCCATTGACCTCCTCAGGTCACTCACTGTTGGGCAGTCTACCATTGTGAATGCCATCCAGGGTGTAGAAAGGGAGTTGCAACACAGTAATGCATTCCTGGAGGGCATTCATTCTGGTCAGGCTGCCCTTCATCGAACCCTGCAATCTCTGGCCTCAGCACTGATGGCAGCCATTGTCCCTGTGTCTAGCCTCCCCCCTCCAACTTCCTCCACCCAGAACCAATCCCCTGTACCCCAGCCTATCCCAAGCACACCATCAGACCAGCCTGCACACACGTCAACACACAAGGGAAGCTCAGGCAAACATAAGCACCACACATCCCACAGGCACTCACGCAAGCATCACACACATACATACACACCAACATCCACTGCCTCCACTGTGTCCCCCTCCTCGTCATCTCCCTCCTCCCTCCCAGTCTCGTCTACACTCTCACCTGCATGCACTACCACTACAGCCACTAGGTCCCTCATCGGCACACCCACCACCACACCTCGCTCACCTGCACTCACCACCCCCACTACCATTTACACGTCCCCTATGTCCTCTCCCAGTGTGTCTGTGACGCCCCCTCCCAAAGTACACAAACGCGGGCACACACCCACCCAACATCCATCCACCTCACGACAGCCTCCAGCGCATGCACCTGCACCCAAATCAACAAAAGTTACACCTCCTACAACCACCTCCTCTTCCTCCACTCCCAGACCCCCTCCAGCTACCCGTCCCAGTGTTCGTAACAACTTTTCCTGAGCAACCTTGACCTCTTTCCCACCCCCCCCCTCCAATTAATTGGTCCCGTTCTAGCACCTCAGCCAAAAAATCTCCAGTACCAGTGGTGCCTGTTAGAGGTATGTGGAGTGCACCGGGCACCAGGGCAGCCAGTGTGACACGGAGCCACAGCACAGCCAGTCCCCCCCCTGTGAAGCACCAGAGGTTGGACAGTGCCCGACGGGATAGGGGGAAGACTCCAGTCGGCAAAGCCGCTCACAAGGGTCCCGGGGGGACTGTCCACTCAGCTGTGACTCCTCCCAAGGTGGGGAAGGGGCAGAAGAAAGCGCCAAAGTCTGGGAAGAGCAGCATGGCGGAGAAGCCCGCCATCATCCCCGCTGCCCAGGAGGCCACCGCCAGCCCCCTCGTCACTGGCCAGGAGGCTACCGCCAGAGTCAGTGCCCAGGAGGGCAGTCCCATCGTCACTGGCCAGGAGGCCACCGCCAGAGTCAGTGCCCAGGAGGGCAGTCCCATCGTCACTGGCCAGGAGGCCACCGCCAGAGTCAGTGCCCAGGAGGGCCCCGGCAGCCACAGCCCCGCTGGGCAATGAGGGACCGCCATGGCAAACACCGCTGCACAGGTCAGAGACAGCAAAGTCAAGCACTGCTGAACAGGGCAAGCACCGCTGAACAGGGCAAAGACTGCCATGGCAAGCACCACTGAACAGGTCAGAGACAGCAAAGTCAAGCACCGCTGAACAGGGCAAGCACCGCTGAACAGGGCAAAGACCGCCATGGCATGCACCGCTGAACAGGTCAGAGACAGCAACGTCAAGCACCGCTAAACAGGGCATGCACCGCTGAACAGGGCAAAGACCGCCATGGCATGCACCGCTGAACAGGTCAGAGACAGCAAAGTCAAGCACCGCTGAATAGGGCAAAGACCGCCATGGCAAGCACCGCTGAACAGGGCAAAGACCGCCATGGCATGCACCGCTGAACAGGTCAGAGACAGCAAAGTCAAGCACCGCTGAACAGGTCAGAGACAGCAAAGTCAAGCACTGCTGAACAGGTCAGAGACAGCAAAGTCAAGCACCACTGAACAGGGCAAAGACCGCCATGGCATGCACCGCTGAACAAGGCAAGCACCGCCAACTCAAGCACCGCTAGCCCATGTGCGGCAGGGGCAGTGACGGAACTGGGACTGTCACGGGGAGAGTGATGCACTCTGGGCACCAGTCCCCCTCCAGAACCAGTGGAGAACAGCATCCACTCCGTCGGTCCTTGGCAGGATGAAGCACTCTGGGCACCAGTCCCCCTCCAGAACCAGTGGAGAACAGCATCCCCTCCGTCTGTCCTTAACAGGATGAAGCACTCTGGGCACCAGTCCCCCTCCAGAACCAGTGGAGAACAGCATCCACTCCGTCTGTCCTTGGCAGGATGAAGCACTCTGGGCACCAGTCCCCCTCCAGAACCAGTGGAGACTGTTTTCGACTTGAGAGACTGTGGCTTTGCACTCCCCAGGATTGAACAGTGGGCAACCCACCCACTGTAGAGACTTGAGAGACTGTGGCTTTGCACTCCCCAGGATGGAACAGTGGGCAACCCACCCACTGTAGAGACTTGAATGACTGTGGCTTTGCACTCACCAGGATTGAAAGGTGGGCAACCCACCCACTGTAGAGACTTGAGAGACTGTGGCTTTGCACTCCCCAGGATTGAACAGTGGGCAACCCACCCACTGTAGAGACTTAAGAGACTGTGGCTTTGCAGTCCCCAGGATACATCAATGGGCATGGAGCCCCCTCATGGATCTGATGTGGTGCTGTCATCCGACTGAGGTGTTCCCCCTTCCCTTCCCCCTGAGGTGCCTGTTGTATTTCTATCTGATGCCCCAGCAGTGTTCTCTCAGTTTTGCTCAGGTATCGTGTGTGGGCCTCGCCCATGCATTTTGGGCCCAGTGGTCCACGGACATTGAATGGTGCATTACCTGCACTACTAATCGTGATGTATATTTTGTTGAATGTGTATATATATCTATATCTATTTGGTTACTGTATTTTGACATATTACAATGATTGAACTCATTTCCGTTTGTCTTTGCATTCTTCCGGGGGGGTTGAGGGTTGTTACTGTAATGTTTGGACATGCATTGGTGTGTGTGTTGTAGTGGGTGAGGGTCGGGGTGGGGGTGGGGGTGTTGCGTGTGTGTGTCCGTGACTTTTGCCTCCCCCATCCCCTATGTCGTAGGTGCAGTACTCACCGTTGTCTTCGGCGCTGGCGTTGATGATGATCGTACAGGAGCAGGAAGACTATCGCAGGGAGTATTTGGAGTTCCGGCTCCATGGTGTCCTCCTTCCTGGTGGATGTGTAGAGGTGAGCGTTTTCCCATTGAAATGCCTGTTTCCGCCGTGTTTTTATCCACGGTGAATCCGCCCTGGAAAAGGTGGCGGATTGGTAGGTTGTGATACTGTGGGCGGTACTTTGTCTCCCGCCTGTCTGTTGGCTGTGACCGCCGCGCTGTTTGTCTGTACCGCCGTGGCGGTCGGAGTGTTAAAGTGGCTGTCTTTGTTGGCGGTTTCCGCCACAGTCATAATTCCCTTTTTTTTTTCCGCCGGCCTGTTTGCGGTCTTACTGCCACTTTAACACCGTCCGCCAGGGTTGTAATGACCCCCAATATCCTCAGCTTTCAGGAACAGGCAGACTTGAATCAGAAAACCATATTTTTCAACACAATTTTGCCATTTTACTGGGGCATACCCCATTTATACTATTTTTTGTGCTTTCAGCCTCCTTCCAGTTAGTGACAGTGATGGGTGTGAAACCAATGATGGATCATTGAAAGCTAAACATTTCTGAAAAGTAGAGGGGTAGATCCTACAAGGTTTTCCTGCAGAAAATAACAGCCGAACTTAAAAAAAATGAAATTGAGCTGAAAAAAACAGCCATTTTTCTCCACATTTTACTCTGCAACTTTTTCCTGCAATGTCTGATTTTTGAAAGCAATATACTGGTACGTCTGCTGGACTCTTCTGGTTGCGGAGATATATAGGTCTTGTAGTTTTCATCAAGATCCCTAGGTACCCGGAGCCAAAAAATGAGCTTCACCTTGCAATGGGTTTTCATTCTATACCGGGTATACAGCAATTAATTTACTGAAATATAAAGAGTAAAAAATAGGTATCAAGAAAACCTTTGTATTTCCAAAAAGGTTGCATAAGATAAGGTGTTGAGAAGCAGGCCGTTTCTCAAATAGACATCTTTTTTACACACTGTCTTCCATTTGGAAGGAAAAAATGTAGAGAAACACAAGGGGCAATAACACTTGTTTTGCTATTCTGTGTTCTCCCAAGTCTCCCGATAAAAATGTTACCTCACTTGTGTGGGTAGGCCTAGTGCCTGCCACAGGAATGGATTACACAATGGTCAATGATGGTCCTTACATAAGGCAACTGTTGACCCTGGGGTGATCCATTCCTGACGCAGACACTAGGTACAGGCACTCAAGTGGGGTAGTGTTTTTATCAGAACAGGTGAGGAATCACTGGGTGGTAGGAATTTTGTGGATCCCATTATATTCCTGTAGTTTGTGTGACATTTCAGCTTTGCAGGGTATTCTGGGTAAGAAAACTTTGGGGAATCCACACAGGTCACACCTCTGTGGACTCCCCCAGATATCTAGTTTCCAGAAATGTCTGGGTTCAGTATGTTTCCCTATATGGCCGCCGAGCCCAGGACCAACAACACAGGTGCCTGCCTTACAAAACCAGTTTTTTTTGTGATATATAATTTTGATGTCTCCACAATATGATTTGGGTGGTGGAATTTGGGGCTGAACTAAATTGGGAAGCTCCCAAGAGAGCACTCTCTCTCTGTGCTTGCCGCCACATTCGCCTGCTCTCTGGGTTGGGCTAACCCGCTATTGTCCCGTTGCACAGACTGTGCTTGCGAAGGGACAGCAGGACTGTCCTCATTACCTTCCTTATAATTACTGGAAGAGGAGTTATTGAATGGGACTGCTCCGACTGAAAAATCACTCCCAGAGTCTGCGCCATTGTCCTATCCCTCAAATGCTGTCTCAGTATCTGCTGTCTCAGTCTCTGATCCTATGTCAGGGCTATCCTCTATGACCCAAGTGAGGGCGTGAGCAGCAGTCATCCAACAAAATGACATCTCTGCTACTGGCTAAACTGTTGCTCTAAAACACTAGCCTACGTAGACAGTCACAAAATTGCTGGTGTGTGTGTGATACGTGCAACAGTAGAGGTCACCTTACCTTCGCTTCTTCCCTCAGTCAGCACTCAAAAACACCTTGTCACATACCAATCGTCACAGTCTTTAGCACCTCTAGCGCCCAGTCCAACAATCATTATTGGTGCTCCCACTCCCATGTCCTCATCCTCGGATTCCCTCACTACCACCCAGCAAACGTGCCCTTCATCTCTCCATAGCCGCCCCCCTGCACATACATTTCATTTGTATTATAGCACAGGTAATTGCTGACTTTACTAATGTACTCAGCTATTTACATAAAATACAGATTTGCTCTTTGCGTTTCTTTGTGGCACCAAAACTGCCACTAGACAAAAGTCTGATTCTTTTGTAGCAGAAACATAATCACAAGACTTACTTGACTTTTTTATTGCTGCCTAAAAGCTACAGTTGAAACGCATCAGTTGAAGTATGTGCATTGCTTTGAAGACGCAAGCTGCAACTGCAAGACTACTGGTGGCAAATATATATATAGTGATATCTCTCTCTCTCTGTCTCTCTCTCTCTCTCTCTATATATATATATATATATATATATATATATATATATATATATATGTAGATAGATATATATCTACATTGATAGATCGATCTATCTATATAGATAGATAGATCTATATATAGATCTATATATATATATATATAGATCTATATCTTTTTTTAGTAGTTGTATGGTTTTCTTGGGGGCCATAATGGCCTCCAGGGAAACCATACAACTAATAAAAAAAATATTTCCCCAACAGAGGGTCGCCCTGCCCATGGGCGACCCCCTGCCAATTTCTTTATTTTTTAAAACACCAGTTTATAAAAATAGAGTTTATTTTTACCTTTAAAGTGACACCAAATGATTAAAATCAGATAAGCGGGACCGAAGATATGTTTTTTTAAAGATTTAGGGGCATATATACACTCCATTTGTGGCACATTTGCGTCATTGTTTTTTACGCAAATTCAGCGCAAAACTAACTCCATATTTATATTTTGTTGCTAGTTATGTCTAACGTCAAAATATTGGAGTTTGCACCATTTTTAGGATGTGTGACCCTACCTTTCGTCAATGAGATGCAAGGTAGGCATTCCCATCTAAAAAATGGTGCTAACCCCATAGCCCCATATTTATCCCCTGGTGCTAAAATGATGCACAGGTGGGAGGAGGGGCTCAATAATGGTGCAAAGCTTTCTTTGCACCATTATTTAACGCCTGGGTCAGACCAGGCGTTAGGGAACCTGTGGACCCCTTTAGTTGGTTGAACACCATGGAATGGGTCCACAGGTTGTCGTAGTTTGGACTCTTGTTCTGAGCAAGACTGCTGGTCTCAGGATGACAGTACTTTTGTTTGTAGGTGACTAAGGGGGTCATTCCAACTTTGGCGGGCGGCGGAGGCCGCCCGCCAAAGTTCCCCCGTCGGAAGACCGCTCTGCGGTCAAAAGACCGCGGGGGTCATTTCGACTTTCCCGCTGGGCCAGCGGGCGACCGCCAAAAGGGCACCCGCCGGCCCAGTGGGAAAGACCCTGCAACAATGAAGCCGGCTCCGAATGGAGCCGGCGGAGTTGCAGGGGTGCGACGGATGCAGTAGCACCCGTCGTGATTTTCACTGTCTGCAAAGCAAAGCAAAGCAGACAGTGAAAATCGTAATGGGGCCCTGTTAGGGGGCCCCTGCACTGCCCATGCCAGTGGCATGGGCAGTGCAGGGGCCCCCAGGGGCCCCACGACACCCGTTCCCGCCATCCTGGTTCTGGCGGTGAAAACCGCCAGAAACAGGCTGGCGGGAAGGGGGTCGGAATCCCCATGGCGGCGCTGCAAGCAGCGCCGCCATGGAGGATTCCCTGGGCCAGGGGAAAACCGGTGGGAAACCGCCGGTTTCCCTTTTCTGACCGCGGCTTTACCGCCGCGGTCGGAATAGCCCAGGAAGCACCGCCAGCCTGTTGGCGGTGCTTCCGCTGCCCTCCACCCTGGCGGTCAGAGACCGCCAGGGTTGGAATGAGGGCCTAAGTCTCTTCCTACAACTAGTTGTAACTGTTGTCCAAACCTTACCGGCTTACTAGCAGTACCTCACCATAAACACAATAGTCAAAGGTGATTTGTAGCAGTCGCTTACGCATGGACTCAAAGTACAATATCTCAGGGTTGTCGTGGTTAAACGGAAATTACCCTTTTCTCACAGATTTATTATGTCTCATACAAACAAAGGCAATAACACAGATGCAGTAAAGTTATAATAGTTTTTATTCAACATAACTGCAATTTGTGATAAGTTGCATGAACTGCAATGATTAGGATAATGAATATACCAAGCAACAGTATTGTGAAGAGGAGAGTCATTGTTGTAAAGACCCCCACCATTATGCAATATATGAAATAAATATATGTATATGTAAAAAATGGAACAAGCCCTAATACCTCAAGGAGAGTAGGTCTAACCTCCTACCTAAAAAAGGAGAGCTGGGTTCGTTAAACCTAATCTGCCAAAGCCGTGTCCATGAGAGGAGCCCCCAACCCTCGTTACCTTGGAATGAGGTCTCTATTTCAGACTCCGCAGGGACACGAAGACTGGGTCAGTGTCAAGATGACTGCAGCATCGGTATCAGCGATGGTGGCGATGCCCTCTGGTCGGAATCCCTCTGATTATCTGTCTAAAAGTGTGTTGTATTTATACAGATCTACAAGGTGTCCTGACATAAGTGTTATTCATAACAATAGATAACAGGCATGCTTGGGACGGCAATTAATATCAACAATCCCTCGAAAGTATAGAGAGGGAAAATCCCTAAGTGTGAATGCCTACTGTATGTTTGTCTTTCGTGCTTGATCTTGACGCCTGGGCGCAGTGACACTGATAATAGAACCCATAACAAGTGGCCTAACTATAAACAAGGCCGCCATTTTAAAGGAAATAAATAATTAAATGGACTAAGACAGAGCAAGCTAAGTAGGTTAAAAGTCACTGGGTGACGGGGGCACGAGTTTACAAGCCGACGGCTAAGCTAACTCCTGTTATCCCGTTAAAACAAACTAGGATTCACTACACCCTCACCATTGCCGTAACAGGTATGATGAAGGTAAAGAAACCCAATCGCTAAAAAGCTGCTACTGAACTAAAAAGCCGAAAAAACGTAATGATAAAATAAATGCTGTGTTATAAAATTCGTTTAAAAAACATTTCAGAGATGTTAATATCAACCATGACAAGTATAGTAAACTTTTAGTATAATCGCTACTTTTTAGAACCGGGAACTGGCAAGCAAATTCATCAAATTATGTGCTATATGCAGGATCTTGAAGAATGTCATCAAAGTCACCATTCAAGGATCTTAAAAATGAGTCAACATCGTCTGAAGTGAAATTGAGAGCTGGACGGACAAACGGATCCACAGAGCAGAAGTGAGCCATAGTCATCGGTGTATCGACACTCGCTGCAGTGTCCTCATCCATGTTAGATCGTATAACAGAAGGCTCATAGGTGGCCTCGTGGAGCAACCTCAGTCTCAAGGGGCATGACCGTGTATGAACCCTCATCGGGGACATCAGCAGTTCGTGGTCCACAGGAGATGTCGGTGCAACAGCAAGACAGACCATAGGCAGATGTTCCAAGAGACACCATATGCAGCGGAACACTGGTTGTACGCACCACAGTAGAGGCCGGAATGACAATGACCAGTCAAATTCCAGTTCCACCAGCAAAGGTGTACCGAAGATCCGAACCATGCGTTGACGGCACAGCGGCGTTGACGGGAGCGGCTCCATTGCTCTGTGTCGCTGGAAAAAACAACCACCGCAAATCAGAAAAAATAGCAGTAGTAGTCCGCCAATTAAAGCCAAAATAATTGGAAAGCCACCAAACACACTGGAAAAGAGAGAATGGATGGCTGATGGGATGACTTCGAAGACAGTCTGGAAGATGGACACGAAACCAGACCAGACAGCCTTAAAGAAATGAACAATCCCAGTTGTGCTTGAAGCATTGAATATTCTGGACACCAACTCTCCAAAGTGTTTGGGGAAATCGGTATTTAAAAGGGATTGTATCTCGGCTGATGATCTCGCAACCTGGAGAGCATACGTCTCTTTTGCGGATGTCAAGGCGACCTGTTTTTGAAACAATAGCGCCTTCAGTCTACTCAACTTGTCATAGTTCATATTAATAGTATCAATGTGGGGCCACATTTCAGATACTTGTATCTCTTGTGTGGGGGGAAACAAAACATGGCCACAACACGTAACGACCTTCGTGACTGAGATTGCGTAGGCAATTCCAGGTCACAAGCCACAACAGCTGTCATCGCTCAGAAGAACATAACTCCCATTAGAAAGTACATGAAACACTGAACGAATCAAGGGGACGGGAGTACCCTTCAGAAAACAGGCCAAATTTGCGACCCCCGCATTGCAAAGACCGTGAAGAGACACCTGTTTGCATATCATGGAATGACGAACAGTAGTCTCACATTCACTTCCGCTAAGAAAGACCTCCTGTTCGCCGTTCAGACATCGATACTCAAAGGGCAACTCCCACTCTTCCTTAATAAAGCTATCTCCTAGCCATTCATATCGTCCCACTGCAAGATGTTTCAGGCAGCTTGAGAAACAAAACGTTGAAAACGGTAAATTAATAATGCTGTGTAAGAGCCAGATAGTTGAAGGACTCTCTGCTACCGTGAAGGGCAACTTATCTAATTTTTCAACTTGAAGCAAGGTGAAACGAGCCTCCCTTTTAGCCATTGTCTCTTGTTGCCTGGAAAAATTAAAAGCAGCGAAAAGTTCACTCCCATTAATGTATTTCCATGGAATGTGGCCACTTCTCAGCGTCTGCAATGCCCAACTCAGCTGCATGATGGAACGCAGCTGTGTTTGCCCATGATATAACCGAGACAAATCAGTCTGAGTGATATCAATAGCAGATGACACTATATTCGACAGAGAATAAATCCTGTTGGATAGCATGTTCATGCCATTGTCGACAACAGCCAATGTTTTTTCCAAATTCTCTCTATCAAGTTGCTGTAAACGTGCAGCAGCCTCAATTTGAGAAAGTTTCCAAATTTCATTATACATGGCATATAAAAACCGTTTCGAGCGTTGTTTTCTAGGACCTAATAGGAAATCTTGGAGGTCTATACTGTCAGAAAGAGTATTCAGGTGTTGTTTCACCGCTGTTAAGGTGTTCGTTTGTACCCATTGTGGCACAGCTTACCCACACTGTATGTTGTAATTATACCAGTATGCTGACCTGACAAAAAGCGAGGGTCTGGCCTATGAATGGAAAAAACCCCTGAAGAGTTAAAAAAACGCCTTTGACACTCTTCAGTGTCGGTGGGCCATACCAACCATCCCCGAGACGGGAAAGTGAAGAATTATAGGCACAAGCCTTAATCAATGCATCTAGCGTTTCCTCAGAAACATTAAAAAAGTGTTGCCAATCTTTAAATTTTGTCGGTGTAGGAATACTGGGCGTGTTTATATCCTTAATTTTTGCTAATCCTAGACATGATGTCTGCTCAACAGTGTCATTCAAAAAAATCATTTGCACAGGAATTAAGCAAGCTCGAAACAAAGCCTCTTTACCCTGTATCTGCCAATCCTGCGTCCCCCATACACTCTTCAAATCGATAGTGTTCTTCCAATAGTCATAACCCTCAATCGAAAGTCGGGAAACAAAGTGATCTGAATAAATCAGTTTCGGATCTGTTAGCAATAGTTTTCTAATGTGTGTCGTGGGTAATTTAAAATAATAAGATTCAGCTTTCTTTGTATCATGCCCAGAAAAGTATGTGAATTTGTCACTGTAGTACTTTGGACTCCCCACCTGTGGTGTTGAACAATGCTCCCATTGTGCGTAGTTAAAGAGAGGCCTATATCTAGTTGCACGGTGCAGGTAGTGATGTCCCCAATTATTATAGCAGAACATTTCACCATAATTCATTGTAAAATCATATACATCATCACTTCCAAAAGCGGAGTAGTCCTTAATTTGAGTTAGCATGGAATCAACTGTTTGGACATCCCAATCATCAGAGACAACATTAGGTGTAATAACATCAGACATAGAAATTTTGAACACGTATATTATTTGAATTATCTCTGTAGGCCCGTATATATCGAACGGAACTTTGTCCCAAACAATCCCATCAGAAACTGGAATAGCTGTAATATTGACAGGGGACAAATCACGTCGGACCTTATGTGATGAATGATGTGGTGTTAAAATTACATCAACAGACTCCACTGAGGAGCGATCAGCAATATAGTGACCATTAATTAGTAAAAAGAAAACAGTCACAAAACCAATCCATAAAAACAATGCAACAAATGTCAAACAGAACCAAAGATAGTTCCATGGATATATCAAATAGTTCTTTTTAAGCCATCGATACAACTTGCTCCCTCTGGAAAGTTTGTCAGTCCCAGTTGAGGATGAATCGGAAGAAAAATCATCAATGCCCACAACATAGCCAGAGGAAGTCTCTGCAAACACAGGACTCATCGAATTCTCATCCACTGTTCGTGGAGGTTCATGATAGATGACGTTACCAGTCGTGGAAGTGTTCGTGTAAAATACAGCCAAATCCTGTAGCGGTGTGTTCTCCGAAATTGTTACTGGAACCAAAAAAAGTTCATTTTCCGCCCTCCCCATGGTCGAGGAAGTGTCTGGAACAGCAGCTGACATAGTTGCATAGTCAGTAGTAGCGATGGTCATCCTACTATGTAGAGGGATGTCCTGTTGGGTAGTGAGAGGGGATCGGGAACTACCCAAGGGACCTCCTGGTCTACTATGAAGAATCGGCCACATGGTGCAATTTGATGTCGTCAATGGAGATGAATCTGTTTGATTTAGAACCAGACAACTGCGGAAGGATGACAGTCCTGGTGCCTTTTATCCCCAAGACCGGTACAGGTGCTATGTATGCTGGACCAAACTCTTTTTTCACAGCGATCTTCTCACGAACCAGATCCCCAACGTTAGGAATCCAGCCAGTCGAAGTTTTCGCCAAGTCCCTTATTCCCAAGGTGGCAGCACTTGCAGAAGATTTATCATCATGGAATTGTTGAAGCTCCTGTAAAACAGCGAGACGTTCTTTTATGTCAAATGGTGTTTCTGCTGCCACCATACCAGGGGCATCAAGATTGGGAACATACATAGTTGTCCCAAAGAGAACCTCATATGGAGACTTTCCCCCCAAGGACCGTCTTGGCAGATTATTCAGTGCTCTCTGGACCCCATATAGGTGATGTAACCAACTGCGGCCTGAACCTAATACTCGAGCTTTTAAGGACTGCTTTAGATCACGATTCCGCCTCTCCACGACCGAAATTCCCTCGGGATGGTATGGTGAGGAGTAATGGAGTTCAACACCCATCGTCATCATGGTGTCCCTGAAAGCCTTAGAGGCAAATGCAGGGCCCTGGTCCGAATGGAATGCTGCAACCGCATATGTACCGATAAAGATCAGCAAATCTTTTATAACAGTCCGGGCATCAGCCGACCGCTGTGGCCATACCCACAGGAATCTAGAACAGGAATCTACAGCCACTAAAATGTATTTGTACGCTCCATCAGGTTGCAAAGGACCACAATGGTCCAGGTACACACAATGGAGTGGTTTGTCTGACACTAAGAGAGATGTCTGCGGAGGGCGTCTGATATTCGAGCCCTTAATCTGCTGACAAATGTCACAACAAAGGACATACTGTTTAGTCCGTCTGCATAGACCAGGCCACCAGTACCGTTGTTGTAGAATGGTGATAGTCGCCTGTATACCAGCATGTGCAGAAGCGACACCCTCATGTGCAGCTGTAATCAGTTCCAATCCTTGGTCTTCATTTGGGATCACTCGATCACCAACATCAGGAATTGTTGCAAAAGCAACATTCTGGGCACTGATATGATAGGTATAGTTCGTAGGGTATCCTTTCGGAAGTGTCCTGCCTGCAGCCGAGGCTTTAACGGCAATCAGTATTTCATTATCCAATCTCGTCCGAGAACGAGTCACTGCAGCCACAGAAGCCGTAGCTACTGATGCTTTGGCTGCTTCGTCAGCCAATGTATTACCGGCAACATGTATTCCTACACGTTGGTGCCCTAATGTATGAGCTACATGGACACATGGCAGCTTATCCTTAAGATCAGCCACCCTTCCCCACAACATTTTGTGTTTAATGGTGTTCCCTTTAGAATCTCTAAACCCGTTCAGTTTCCAATGATTAAGGTATTCATTGTATGACTGGACGCAATAATACGAATCACAGACAATCAAAGTCTGTGTTCCTGGCTCTGAATGTTCGAGCGCTAGAAGAAGAGCCTTAAGCTCGGCCAATTGGGCTGTGCAGTCCCCTAAGGTCTGAGTGTAGGTATTATGAGGATGGAAAACTCCGTCTTCCATTACCCCGCACACGGCTGCGCAAGCTGCCGAGTATTGATGTTTAGTACCCACAGCCGGTTGTGCCGATCCGTCAGTATAAATGATTGTATCATAACTGTCTATTGGCAATATGTGTAAGGGAGCGTGGTACTCCTGTTCATACTGGAGAAATTCCTGTGTCTGAAGTCTTGGGTCAAACACATAATCAACATCAGTGGCGGTCAGAGACGTTGCCCACTGAATCCAGTGTGGATGAAATGCCTTAGCGTTTGGAACGCTCGCTTTAGTGACAGCCTCTAAGGCCGGAACCGGGGAGACAACAACAATGCGTTTCCCCTGGGTAAGCGGTCTCTCCTTCATGACGGCCATCTGAACTGCCGTCAGAATTTTTCAGTAGGAGCAAAACGTTTCTCTGCATTGGAGTATGTTGGACCTGGCTTTTTGACAGGGACATCCCCAAACTTTTTGCCTCCTTCCTCCTATTTTTTCTGACCTGCTGTTGTTGGCTTTTGACCTCTGAGCACTTTACCACTGCTAACCAGTGCTAAAGTGCATATGCTCTCTGTGTAAATTGTACTATTGATTGGTTTATCCATGATTGACTATTTAATCTACCTGTAAGTCCCTATTAGAGGGCACTACATGTGCCTAGGGCCTGTAGATTAAATGCTACTAGTGGGCCTGCAGCACTGGTTGTGCCACCCACCTCAGTAGCCCCTTAACCTTGTCTCAGGCCTGCCATTGCAAGGCCTGTGTGTGCAGTTTCACTGCCACTTCGACTTGGCATTTAAAAGTACTTGCCAAGCCTAGAACTCCCCTTTTTCTACATATAAGTCATCCCTAATGTGTGCCCTAGGTATCCCCTAGAGCAGGGTGCTGTGTAGGTAAAAGGCAGGACATGTACCTGTGTAGTTATGTGTCCTGGTAGTGTAAAACTCCTAAATTCGTTTTTACACTACTGTGAGGCCTGCTCCCTTCATAGGCTAACATTGGGGCTGCCCTCATACACTGTTGAAGTGGCAGCTGCTGATCTGAAAGGAGCAGGAAGGTCATATTTAGTATGGCCAGAATGGTAATACAAAATCCTGCTGACTGGTGAAGTCGGATTTAATATTACTATTCTAGAAATGCCACTTTTAGAAAGTGAGCCTTTCTTTGCACTAAAATCTTGTTGTGCCCTTCAATCCACGTCTGGCTAGGTTTAGTGGACAGCTCCTTGTGCATTCACTCAGACACACCCCAAACACAGGGTACTCAGCCTCACTTGCATACATCTGCATTTTGAATGGGTCTTCCTGGGCTGGGAGGGTGGAGGGCCTGCCCTCACACAAAGGACTGCCACACCCCCTACTGGGACTCTGGCAGACAGGATTGAGCTGAAAGGGAACTTGGTGCATTTCTTAGAGACTCTTTGAAGTCACCCCCACTTCAAAGGCACAACTTAGTATAAAACAGGGCCTCTGCCCTACCTCATCAGACAGTTGCTGGAGAAGAAACCGGAACCAGAAACTACATCCTGCCAAGAAGAACTGCCTGGCTGCTCAAAGGACTCACCTGTCTGCTTTCTACAAAGGACTGCTGTCTTGCTGTTGCCCTGCTGCCTTGCTGAACTCTTGTCTGGCTGTGAAAGTGCTCTCCAAGGGCTTGGATAGAGCTTGCCTCCTGTTCCTTGAAGTCTCAGGACCAAAAAGACTTCTTCCTTTCACGTGGACGCTCCGTGCGCCGAAAATTTCGACGCACAGCTTGTTTCGCGGCAAGAAAAACGCCGCACACCAACGCTGATCAACGCGACGCCCTCGGGACGATCGAGACTTCGACGCACAACCTCGCAAGGACAAAGCCGCCCGACTTCCAAGGAGAAATCGACGCGACGCCTACCGTGAGTGCGAAACTTTGACGCACGGCCTCGCAAGGACAACGCCGCCCGACTTCCAAGGAGAAATCGACGCGACGCCTGCCGTGAGACCAAACTTTCGACGCACGGCCTCGCAAGGACAACGCCGCCCGACTTCCAAGGAGAAATCGACGCGACGCCTACCGTGAGATCGAAACTTCGACGCGCAGCCCCGCAGAACGACGCGCAGCCGGAAAATAAGCAGGAGAATCCACGCACAGACCCGGGACATCTGGTAATCCTCGCGATCCACAAAAAGAGACTGTCTGTGCGCCGGAAAACGACGCCCGACTTCCCCGCGTGGAAAGGAACGACGCAAGTCTGTGTGTGCTGAGCGGAAATCGACGCACACACCCCTTTTTCCACGCATCTCTTCTCCTGTGGCCCTCGGAGGAGATTTCCCACCAGAAACCAGGTACTCTGTGCTTGAAAGACACTTTATCGCTTTTTAAAGACTTAAAGACTCTTAATATCACTTTTCAGTGATATCTTTTACAAATTCGTATTGCAACTTTGATCGTTTTGACCTACAATTACCCAGATAAATATTCTATATTTTTCTAAACACTGTGTGGTGTATTTTTGTGGTGTTATACTATGGTGTTGTATGATTTATTGCACAAATGCTTTACACATTGCCTTCTAAGTTAAGCCTGACTGCTCGTGCCAAGCTACCGGAGGGTGAGCACAGGCTGATTTTGGATTGTGTGTGACTTACCCTGACTAGAGTGAGGGTTCTTGCTTGGACAGAGGGCAACTTGACTGCCAACCAAAAACCCCATTTCTAACAGAGTACAAATGTGATTTGTATGCTATTGGCACCGTGTCACCCTCATTAAAGGTGATATAGGTAAATCCTAGGGCACCAGTTATTATTCTGATGACCAAATTCGTTTTATTGTCCCATGTGTACAAGTGTCTAGCTTCCAGCATGTCTCGTTGTATGTCCCTTAGGATGTGTGTGTTCAATTGTCCATCGCCTGCTAGAATAATTGGGCTGAATTAAGTCATATAGTGGCTTGACGCGTTCAGCATAATCTGGAATGTATGTTCTGCCAAAATTAAAGAAACCCAGTAATGACTGCAATTTCTTTAGCGTGTTCGGAGGCTGTAGCTGAGCACACTTCTCTAGGAAGTGCGGGGCCAGGCTCTTCCCCTCGTTTGATAGCTCATATCCCAGGAACAATACACTAAGAAAGGTAATCCTGCTTTTCTTAAAATTAAATTTATATCCGTAGGCAGCAAATACCAGAATTATCCGATCAACCCTTGCAAGATGAATGTCAAGGGTGTCATCAGTGAGATAGATATCATCCACATAGGATAATGCCTCGGAATCAAGCTCGTGCAAGATTGATGTGACACGGGCCGAAAACAGTCCTGGGCTGTTTTTATAACCTTGGGGTAAACGACAAAAGCGTTTCTGAGAACCAAAGGAAAATGCACTTAGGTCTCTACTTTCATGTGCTAAATTCTGGCAGAAAAATCCATTAGAGATATCCAATGTAGTTTTGTATTTTTTACGCACTATATTATTAATCAGAGCTGTGCTGTGTGAATTTTGTATAGCATAAGTGCGTGCATGACTATTCAAGTGCCTATAATCAACCACTATTCTATATGAATGATCAGGTTTCGCAACGGGAAATAGCGGATTATTCATTGCCGATGTACAGGGCTCTATTACTCCCTGATATTCAAGTTGTGACATTATCTCCGTCACTGGAGCTTTTGCTTCATGTTTAACAGGGTATTGTGGCTGCGGGTGTGGTGTAGACCGAACGGGAATACCATGACAAGGAGAGTCCTTGTCCCATCCTACATGATTACGGTATAATGCAGGTGCCTACGCTAAAGCCCATTCAGCAGCATAGGCTTGTTTGTCTGCCTCCGGAACAAGATCGGAGAAAGAAGGCAAAATGACATCTTCCCCATGTGGGAGCTTGCGGACATGTTTAGGTGGCCAGTCTCTCTCGGCCAACAGGATATCACTAGTAAGTTCATCCCAGAATATTACACTAATAATGCGTTCCACGTCTCCCTCTATCTGAAGCGTTAAATCATAAACCCGATCGGGTGGGAGAACGCGGCCATCCGCCGTCTCAAGTGCGATGTAATCGCTAGTTGCTGTCGCATCCAGATGATCTTTCAGACCCTGGCGACATATTGTGACCTCTGCCGCGCTGTCCAACAGAGTCACTGCCCACCTCTTGTTCCTCAACAGTGTTCTCAATACTATTGGCATTTTTAACGGTCAGTGCTGCCACCTTCTTCTTTTTAAATTGTGGCTTTTGCTGAGGAGTCTTTTCTTCTTTTTTAATGGGAGACTGCGGCGAGTCTTTCTTTTCTTTCACGTATTCCGGACGTCGATCTTGACGGCCCCCTCTCTCGCTACGTCTATCTGGTGCGTCTTGAAAGGAACGAGAAGGACGTGAATCAGTATATCTGTATGGAGTTCTAATGTTATCCCTATTCCTGAGATTATACCTCCTTTCGGAGTACTCCGGATGTGGAGAATCAGCTCTTTTATTTCTCCTATCTTTGAAATCTTTTTGTTTGTCCCAGCGCTTCTTAGAGCCCTCTTGTGCCTGCTTTATACCTTCCTTATGGGTGGTATTTGGTAATTCCAATTTTGTAGGTTTGGCTCCCAAACCATCCCGTCCTATACTAGTATAGGTATCGGATATTATTCTCGGCAGCTGTCTCTCTTGTTCCACATTTGGAGTTTCCAGGAAACGCTGGCGTATTGCCAGTGCCACCGCTTCCCCTTTAATATTACTTAGTATTATCGAGGAGACGGCATCAAAGTTACGCATTAATTTCATCCCCAGATCCAGGGCCGGTGCGGCCCCATGTTCATTTTGTATTTGTTTTAACACTTCCGGTAAATTGGCAAGTGTAGGGGTACCATGTGTGGTAGTATAAACGGCAGCGAAGACTGTACCCCAAGTGGCACATTCATCCACCGAGGGAACCATCCCAAACGGCAAGCACATAGTGAGCAATCTATGTTTGTCCTGTGGCCCCGTATGGGGGAACACAGCTTCCAGCTGATTTGTTTTCTGGGCAATCCAGAACGGTATTTTTTCCCGTTCCGTGGGCACTTTACCCATAATGGTATGCACTGTTTGTGGATTAATCCCGGTAGCCAATTGATATCCACCAGCTACTGGCGGTGCTGGACGAGCTGGGGTAGTATTCAATGTTCGCATCACGAACTGAACCAATCGTCTCTAAAATGCCACTAACTCATTATATAATATTCGTAAATCTGCGATCGGCATATTCTGTATGCCTGGGTGAGGTGTATATGTGGCAAGCATAGGCCATGTAGGTCCCTCATTACTTAAAGGACCTTGCCTCACCCCTCTTAGTACATGTGGTAGGGCGCCTTCAAACCAGTTCTGGTGTTCTTGATATGTGAGCGATATTTCATGATACTGGTATGCTTCGTATCTTACTGGTACGTCCGCAATGTCATATGTGTGAAATGTGAGCGTCCGTTGGTCAGCCTCAGGAAAGGCAACCCAACAGTAAAATGTTTCTGTTTGGTAGGCTTCACTTGCTTCTACAATCAGAGTAACTTCCCCGCCCTCTTCCGTAAGGCCATGCGCTATTAAATGTTGTGTAAGTGCATTTCTAGCATTTGCAGGAATGTCTATGGTATTGGCCATATTTGTTGTTAGAGAAACGGAACACCAAAATAGGGGAAGTTTTTCCTTTTGTGAGTTCGAGCTCGAACAACCTACAGCCTAATCAGGTATTACCTTTTTGGCTGAGGAGGATTCCCCCAAAGACCACGGACATCTCCGTATAATGGTACTGAGGGTACCTGTTGTCTGTGAGACAGTGATAGTCAGGGTAACCGTAAATTAGTGCCTAAACACCATCGTTGGTGGCGCCATGTCGTAGTTTGGACTCTTGCTCTGAGCAAGACTGCTGGTCTCAGGATGACAGTACTTTCGTTTGTAGGTGACTAAGGGGGTCAGTCTGACCTCCGCGGTAAAAGGCGCTTACCACCGGTTAGAAGACCGCCATAACACCGCCGCGGTCGCGGTAAACCGCCACGGTCATTCTGACCCGCAACTGGCAAACCGCCAAAAACCCGACATCAACAAAAGTCCACCACACCAAAGGTCAGCGGGAAACTGGCGATGACCAAACCTCCACCGTCACGCCAACAGAAATACGCCCATACCATTCCGACCCACAAATCCCCGCAGCGGTCTTTCAACCGCGGTATTCCATTGGCGGTACACACCGCCGCGCTCAAAATACACACACCTTTACAAAACACATACACATTGGATAATTCAAAATATACACACACCTGAGACACATACACACACCACTCCCACACAACCAATTAAATATAAAACACACACCAACATCACCCACAAACCCCTACGACCACAATTGCGACTGAATGACAGAGAGAGACAGCACAGGATAGAGTACACCATCACACAGAGGCAAATCACAACATCACCTACACAATATCCACGCACAAAACACCACACACCACCACACTCACCACACTCTACAACACATACACCACCCCTCACCTCATCCACACCACCCCATGGCACCCCAAAGACACCCCAGGTTCACTGACGCAGAACTCAGGGTCATGGTGGAGGAAATAGTTCGGGTAGAGCCCCAGCTCTTCGGGACACAGGTGCAGCACACCACCATTGCCAGGAAGATGGAGCTATGGCAAAGAATAGTGGACAGGGTCAACGCTGTGGGACAGCATCCACGAAATCGGGACGACATCACGAAGCGGTGGAACGACCTACGGAGGAAGGTGCGTTCCATGGTATCAAGGCACAACATTGCGGTGCAGAAGACTGGCGGCGGACCCCCATCTACTCCCCCAGAATTCACAGCATGGGAGGAGGAAGTCTTGCACATCCTGCATCCTGAGGGCCTCGCAGGAGTAGGCGGAGGAATGGACTCTGGTAAGTCAAATCTTCACTACTTCATTCCCCCCACCCCACCTGCATGCCAAATCATACCCCCACCCCCATCACACCAACTCCTTGCTAGTGGCTCACCATCACAACCCACCCATCCCAAAACCTAGCCCTGCATGCGTCCCCAAAGCATGGACACCCATCACCAAAGCATGCCCACTGCACACACCCATCACCCCCACAAGCCACCGTCACAAAAGCCCCCACAAGGGAATGCCAGCACTGGGGGACACGGCCACCCACCCATTACACGAAATGGCACACACAGAAGCAATAACCATACTCTTATACCCCTGCAGGACCCGAACGCCGCCACGGAGGGTCCAGAGATGTCCATCCCACCCCCAGAAGAGGCCCCCAGTGATGACAGCAGCTCTGTCTCCCTGGACCCAGATGACCAGCCCGGCCCATCGGGGACCTCGGGACAGTCGGTTCCCCACAGACAGCCACAGGCTACAGCAGACCTAACCCCCTCTGGGAACACCAGCACAGCTCCCACCCAGCGGGCCCATGCCTCTGTCTCCAGGACACATCAATCAGCGGTCTGTCCACCACTACAGGGCACCCAGGTTGACCCACCACCCCAACAACAACAGGGACCTGGGGGCAGTGGTAGTGGGCACACGGTCCAGGGGACAGAGGCCCAGGGAAACAGGGGAACTGGGAGGGCTGCTGTGCGACAGGGGGGGGACAGGCCCAGGGAACCGACTCTCCAAGAGGCCCTCTTCTCCATCATGGGAGCATACCACCGCTCCCAGGAGACGATGGCTACGGTACTGGCCAGGTTCCAGGAGATCCAGGTACTGCAGGAGGAACAGTACATGGGGTTCAGAGAGGAACTGCAAAACATTAGTTCCGCAATGGGGACCATCGTCGTGGCCCTTAACCAGATAGTCACCACATTGCGGGACCATGTGGCACCACAAAGGGCCCCTGTCACTAGCATGGACCAGGAACAGCCTACCACCTCCGCCGGCGCTAGTGGACAGGAGACCCCCACACAACGACAGGCCACCAGAACCCCACCTCCTGCAGAAGAAGAACCACCCCGCAAGCGGTCCCTGAGATCTCACAAGAAGACAGAGTAGATTGCCAAGACCCCCGCCAGCAAAGGATACCCCCTGATGTCATCCCACTGTCCCACATTTTCACCCTGTCCAAACTTAAACTGCCCCTGCTCCATCCTTCCATAGGCATATGGACAATGCACCTGTGAGACTGAAAACTGGACTCTGCCATGGACATTACTCCACCATCACCCATCACCGTTTTACAATCATGTTCCTAAATTTAGGGCTTTAATAAAATCACTTATTGCACTTAAAAAATCTGGAGTCTGCTTGTATTTTGAACAAATGTATTAGACATAACGGTGCCAAAATGTTCAGTTACATTGTGATGACAACATACCACTGTCACACAGCTGTAGTCCATGGGCAAACAAAGCAGAGGTCATGCAGTGGGGCCCACAGCTCTGAAAACGGAAGGGAAAGTCACAACTCAGTGAACAGGAACTGGGGGGAAACACAGACAGTAGAGAGGCAGGAGACTTTAAGTAAATGTAAAATGGGGTGGTTGATTCGTACCTGTGTGCTACTGAAAATACTGTTGTATCACTGTGTCCCTGTTGTCTGTGTCGTCCCCGTCGTCTTCCTCCTCTTCACTCTCCACAGGCTCCACAGCTGCTACAACACCACCATCTGGACCATCCTCCTGCAGGAAAGGCACCTGGCGTCGCAAAGCCAGGTTGTGAAGCATACAGCAGGCCACGATGATATGGCACACCTTCTTTGGTGAGTACATTAGGGATCCACCTGTCATATGCAGGCACCTAAACCTGGCCTTCAGGAGGCCGAAGGTTCTTTCTATAATCCTCCTAGTTCTCCCATGGGCCTCATTGTAGCGTTCCTCTGCCCTTGTCCTGGTATTCCTCACTGGGGTAAGTAGCCACAACAGGTTGGGGTAACCAGAGTCACCTATTAGCCACACACGGTGTCTCTGTAGCTGTTCCATCACATAAGGGATGCTGCTATTTCGCATGATGTACGCGTCATGCACTGACCCAGGGAACTTGGCATTTACATGGGAGATGTACTGGTCAGCCAAACAGACCACCTGGACATTCATCGAATGATAACTTTTTCAGTTCCTGTACACCTGCTCACTTTCACTGGGGGGAACCAAAGCCACATGAGTCCCATCAATGGCACCAATGATGTTGGGGATATGGCCAAGGGCATAGAAATCACCCTTCACTGTAGCCAAATCGCCCACCTCAGGGAAAACAATGTAGCTCCGCATGTATTTCATCAGGGCAGACAACACTCTAGACAAAACCTTAGAAAACATAGGCTAAGACATCCCTGATGATATGGCCACTGTTGTTTGGAATGATCCACTTGCCAAAAAATGGAGTACTGACAGAACCTGCACCAGAGGGGGAATCCCTGTGGGTTGGCGAATGGGGGACATCAGGTCTGGCTCCAGCTGGGCACACAGTTCCTGTATAGTGGCTCGGTCAAGTCTGTATGTCAGTATGACATGTCTTTCTTCCATTGTCGACAGGTCCACCAGCGGTCTGTACACAGGAGGATTCCTCCATCTCCTCGCAAGTCCCAGCAGATGGTGCCTAGGAAGGACAACATGGAGTACAGAGTCAAGCAACCCACAGGTACGTAACCACAGCTTGCACAGTACACGATTCGCTATGCATTGAATGGCTTGTATGATTGGCAATGCAAGGCCTAGGCCTGTGTGACGCAGTAGAAATTAAGCCATGTGGGCCCTTGAAATGGCGGCTGCCTGACCTGTGAAGTGTGACAATGGGATGTGAGGTCAATGCGCTGGTGTGGCACACCGTGGCGGTAGGCGGTCGAAGACCGCGGCGCAAAGCAGCATTGGTTAACATTGAACCCTATGGGTCTCATGAGCCAATGACGATGTGCGCCGGCGGTCGCGGTACGCACCGCCGCGGTACGCACCGCCGCGGGCGTGACTGCCATTTTCTATCTGCTTAATCACTCGAGACCTGATCATCCACAGGAGAGGACCTATACTGCAAGTGCTGCTGTGACCTCAGTCTGGAAGAGACAATGGCTGCTGCGACTGGGGAAAGGGCCCCTGCCTTCACATCTGAGGAATTGGAGAAACTTGTTGATGGGGTCCTCCCCCAGTATGCGCTACTCTACGGTCCTCCAGACCAACAGGTAAGTACACAGGGAGCAACTGTATGGGCTATGCCTGTGTTGAGTGGGGTGGATGTAAGATGGTGGGGAGGGGAGCGAATGAGGAATGCAACGCACGACAGATGAGAGCATGTGCCACATGGCAAGGTTGGGGAGGGGGGGCCACTCACATCGACCATGCAGAAAAGTGATGATATTTCTTTTCCCACCCTGTACATGTCACACAGGTCAGCGCCCATCAGAAGATTGACATTTGGCGTGCCATCGCCAAGGACGTCCGGGCCCTGGGGGTCCACAACAGATGGGGCACCCACTGCCGCAAGAGGTGGGAGGACATCCGCCGCGGGAGCAGAAAGACCGCCAAGGCTCTGCTGGGGATGGCCTCCCAACCTAGGAGGGGTGCCACACGGCAATTGACCCCCCTGATGTCCTGGATCCTGCCGGTGGCCTACCCCGATTTGGATGGGCACGTGAGGACATCACAGCAGACACAAGGGGGTGAGTATCAGCACATTCTGGTATATTAGCGCACGGTGGAGGTGTCTGGGTGGGGGAGGAGGGCTGTGGCTATCTCTAGGCCAGGGCGGTTTCTGTAGGCTAGGCCCCTCCGTAAGGCATGGCCCTGTGCCCCCGCCCCCCACCTCTGTAGGGTGCTAAGTACAGGTATCCATGGCCCGGGCTCACCTATGTGTGCATTTGTCATCCATAGACTTGTAGGCCAAGTCACAATAATTGAGTAGTGTACCCCGAGTGCGCGGCGTAGTGCAGGGGGCTTCTGTGTCTGTCCTCTCCGCCAACGGTGTCGCCAATGCATGCACTCAAAATGTCTTTCTTTCTTCTCCTCCCCCTTTATTTTGGTTTTCCTGTTCATGTGTGCATTAGCATCATCAGGCGGAGGAGAAGTGGCATCGGCGCTCGAGGGAGCTGCATCTCACATGGCCCCGGAGGGCCATGCAACCGACTCCGAGTACACCAGTGAGACGAATGGCGAGGGGAGCTCCACAACGGGGACCCGTGGAGATGTCAGCGACACCGACACGTCCTCGGAAGGGAGCTCCCTTGTGGTGGCGGCAACATCCGTGTCCACCGCAACAACAGGTACAGCCGCAACCCAGCGCACCAGCTCTGCCTTCCCAGCAGCCCCTCAGCGTTCACCCTGTGCCCGCTCGGCCAGGAAGCCGGGCATCTCCTTCGCCCCAGGCACCTCAGGCCCTGCCCCAGTTACCCCTGCTGCCCTCAGTGCGGAGATCATTGACCTCCTCCAGATGCTCATTGTGGGCAGTCTACCCTTTTGAATGCCATCCAGGGGGTAGAAAGGGAGGTGCATCGGAGCAATGCATACCTGGAGGGCATTCATTCGGGTCAGGCTGCCCATCAGCGATCGTTCAACGCTCTGGCCTCAGCACTGACGGCAGCCATTGTCCCTGTCTCCAGCCTCCCTCCTCCAACTCCCTCCACCCAGTCCCACTCCCCTGTTCCTCTGCCTATCCCAGACACACCTACAGACCAGCCTGCACACACATTAACACCCAAGGGCAGCTCATCCAGACATAAGCACCACAGATCACACAAGCATTTACCCAAGCAACATCCACATGCAGACATGCCAACAGCCACTGCCTCCTCTGTGTCCCCCTCCTCCTCGTCTCCCTCCTCCCTCCCTGTGACATCTCCACTCACACCTGCATGCACACCACCATCAGCCAGTACGTCCATCACCGGCACACCCACCAGAACACTCCGCACACGTGCAGTCACCACCCCCACTGCCATTTGCACGTCCCCTGTGTCCTCTCCCAGTGTGTCTGTCACCCCCTCTTCAAAACCACACAAACGCAGGCAGCCACCCACCCAACAGCCATCCACCTCACGACAGCCTCCAGCACAAGCACCTGCACCCAAAGACAGCACACTTGACTCTCCTACAACCACATCCTCTTCCTCCACTCCCATACCCACTGCACCTACCCTTCCCATTGCTCCTAAAAAGTTTTTCCTCTCCAAAATTAACCTCTTTGCATCACCTGACCCACCCCCTCCATCTCGTAAGAGTCCAAACAGCACCTCAGCCACCACAAGCCCTGCACCTACTAGGACCATAGTTCAGGGCTATTGGAGTCCACCAGCTCCTAGGGCGGGAACATCGGCCAGCAGCAACAGCCAGCCCACCCCCTGGGAAAATAACTAAAAAAGGGAAGGGCCGGCGCGAGAGGCCAGAGACGGCAGCCCCCAAGGACACTACCCTTGCACCGTCACCTGGCACATCCACAAAGGGAGGCAAGGGCCCCAGAGATTCGGCGAAGGAGGGCAAGGGCAGCAGGGCGGACAAGTCCGGCAGCAGGCGAGCTGCCCAGGAGGGCCCCACCAGCCCCATTTCGGGTGTGACGGAGGACACCCATGGGCCCAGGACTCCAGCACAGGAGGGCCCCGCAAGCGAAAGGTCGGATGGCGACTGAGTGGGAATTATTGGCCAGATCTGGTTCCCTAGGAACACAAGACAAGCACTGCTGAACAGGGCCCCGCTGTGAGAAGCACCGCTACGCTGGGCCCCGCCGTGACAAGCACCGCTGAACAGGGCCCCGCCGTGAGAAGCACCGCTGAACAGGGCCCCGCCGTGACAAGCACCGCTGAACAGGGCCCTTCCTGTCAAGCACCGCTGAACAAGGCCCTTCCTGTCAAGCACCGCTCCGCTGGGCCCCGCCGTGAGAAGCACCGCTGAACAGGGCCCGCCGTGACAAGCACCGCTGAACAGGGCCCCGCCAAGACAAGCACCGCTGAACAGGGCCCCGCCGTGAGAAGCACCGCTGAACAGGGCCCCGCCGTGACAAGCACCACTGAACAGGGCCCCACCAAGACAAGTACCGCTGAACAGGGCCCCGCCGTGAGAAGCACCGCTGAACAGGGCCCCGCCAAGACAAGCACCACTGAACAGGGCCCCGCCATGAGAAGCACCGCTGAACAGGGCCCCGCCGTGAGAAGCACCGCTGAACAGGGCCCTTCCTGTCAAGCACCGCTGAACAGGGCCCTTCCTGTCAAGCACCGCTCCGCTGGGCCCCACCGTGACAAGCACCGCTGAAAAGGGCCCTTCCTGTCAAGCACCGCTGAACAGGGCCCTTCCTGTCAAGCACCGCTCCGCTGGGCCCCGCCATGAGAAGCACCGCTGAACAGGGCCCCGCCGTGACAAGCACCGCTGAACAGGGCCCTGCCAAGACAAGCACCGCTGAACAGGGCCCGCCGTGAGAAGCACCGCTGAACAGGGCCCCGCCGTGACAAGCACCGCTGAACAGGGCCCCGCCAAGACAAGCACCGCTGAACAGGGCCCCGCCGTGAGAAGCACCGCTGAACAGGGCCCCGCCGTGAGAAGCACCGCTGAACAGGGCCCCGCCAAGACAAGCACAGCTGAACATGGCCCGCCGTGAGAAGCACCGCTGAACAGGGCCCCGCCGTGAGAAGCACCGCTGAACAGGGCCCTTCCTGTCAAGCACCGCTGAACAGGGCCCTTCCTGTCAAGCACCGCTCCGCTGGGCCCCGCCGTGACAAGCACCGCTGAACAGGGCCCTTCCTGTCAAGCACCGCTCCACTGGGCCGTCCATCTCAAGTACCGCTCCGCTGGGCCCTTCATCTCAAGCACCGCTCCGCTGGGCCCTTCATCTCAAGCACCGCTCCGCTGGGCACTGCCGTCTCTGAACTGCTCCACTGGGCCCTTCCTGTCAAGCATCGCTCTTAGGGATCCACCTGTCATATGCAGGCACCTAAACCTGGCCTTCAGGAGGCCGAAGGTTCTTTCTATAATCCTCCTAGTTCGCCCATGGGCCTCATTGTAGCGTTCCTCTGCCCTTGTCTTGGGATTCCTCACTGGGGTAAGTAGCCACGACAGGTTGGGGTAACCAGAGTCACCTATTAGCCACACACGGTGTCTCTGTAGCTGTTCCATCACATAAGGGATGCTGCTATTTCGCATGATGTACGCGTCATGCACTGACCCAGGGAACTTGGCATTTACATGGGAGATGTACTGGTCAGCCAAACAGACCACCTGGACATTCATCGAATGATAACTTTTTCAGTTCCTGTACACCTGCTCACTTTCACTGGGGGGAACCAAAGCCACATGAGTCCCATCAATGGCACCAATGATGTTGGGGATATGGCCAAGGGCATAGAAATCACCCTTCACTGTAGCCAAATCGCCCACCTCAGGGAAAACAATGTAGCTCCGCATGTATTTCATCAGGGCAGACAACACTCTAGACAAAACCTTAGAAAACATAGGCTAAGACATCCCTGATGATATGGCCACTGTTGTTTGGAATGATCCACTTGCCAAAAAATGGAGTACTGACAGAACCTGCACCAGAGGGGGAATCCCTGTGGGTTGGCGAATGGGGGACATCAGGTCTGGCTCCAGCTGGGCACACAGTTCCTGTATAGTGGCTCGGTCAAGTCTGTATGTCAGTATGACATGTCTTTCTTCCATTGTCGACAGGTCCACCAGCGGTCTGTACACAGGAGGATTCCTCCATCTCCTCGCAAGTCCCAGCAGATGGTGCCTAGGAAGGACAACATGGAGTACAGAGTCAAGCAACCCACAGGTACGTAACCACAGCTTGCACAGTACACGATTCGCTATGCATTGAATGGCTTGTATGATTGGCAATGCAAGGCCTAGGCCTGTGTGACGCAGTAGAAATTAAGCCATGTGGGCCCTTGAAATGGCGGCTGCCTGACCTGTGAAGTGTGACAATGGGATGTGAGGTCAATGCGCTGGTGTGGCACACCGTGGCGGTAGGCGGTCGAAGACCGCGGCGCAAAGCAGCATTGGTTAACATTGAACCCTATGGGTCTCATGAGCCAATGACGATGTGCGCCGGCGGTCGCGGTACGCACCGCCGCGGTACGCACCGCCGCGGGCGTGACTGCCATTTTCTATCTGCTTAATCACTCGAGACCTGATCATCCACAGGAGAGGACCTATACTGCAAGTGCTGCTGTGACCTCAGTCTGGAAGAGACAATGGCTGCTGCGACTGGGGAAAGGGCCCCTGCCTTCACATCTGAGGAATTGGAGAAACTTGTTGATGGGGTCCTCCCCCAGTATGCGCTACTCTACGGTCCTCCAGACCAACAGGTAAGTACACAGGGAGCAACTGTATGGGCTATGCCTGTGTTGAGTGGGGTGGATGTAAGATGGTGGGGAGGGGAGCGAATGAGGAATGCAACGCACGACAGATGAGAGCATGTGCCACATGGCAAGGTTGGGGAGGGGGGGCCACTCACATCGACCATGCAGAAAAGTGATGATATTTCTTTTCCCACCCTGTACATGTCACACAGGTCAGCGCCCATCAGAAGATTGACATTTGGCGTGCCATCGCCAAGGACGTCCGGGCCCTGGGGGTCCACAACAGATGGGGCACCCACTGCCGCAAGAGGTGGGAGGACATCCGCCGCGGGAGCAGAAAGACCGCCAAGGCTCTGCTGGGGATGGCCTCCCAACCTAGGAGGGGTGCCACACGGCAATTGACCCCCCTGATGTCCTGGATCCTGCCGGTGGCCTACCCCGATTTGGATGGGCACGTGAGGACATCACAGCAGACACAAGGGGGTGAGTATCAGCACATTCTGGTATATTAGCGCACGGTGGAGGTGTCTGGGTGGGGGAGGAGGGCTGTGGCTATCTCTAGGCCAGGGCGGTTTCTGTAGGCTAGGCCCCTCCGTAAGGCATGGCCCTGTGCCCCCGCCCCCCACCTCTGTAGGGTGCTAAGTACAGGTATCCATGGCCCGGGCTCACCTATGTGTGCATTTGTCATCCATAGACTTGTAGGCCAAGTCACAATAATTGAGTAGTGTACCCCGAGTGCGCGGCGTAGTGCAGGGGGCTTCTGTGTCTGTCCTCTCCGCCAACGGTGTCGCCAATGCATGCACTCAAAATGTCTTTCTTTCTTCTCCTCCCCCTTTATTTTGGTTTTCCTGTTCATGTGTGCATTAGCATCATCAGGCGGAGGAGAAGTGGCATCGGCGCTCGAGGGAGCTGCATCTCACATGGCCCCGGAGGGCCATGCAACCGACTCCGAGTACACCAGTGAGACGAATGGCGAGGGGAGCTCCACAACGGGGACCCGTGGAGATGTCAGCGACACCGACACGTCCTCGGAAGGGAGCTCCCTTGTGGTGGCGGCAACATCCGTGTCCACCGCAACAACAGGTACAGCCGCAACCCAGCGCACCAGCTCTGCCTTCCCAGCAGCCCCTCAGCGTTCACCCTGTGCCCGCTCGGCCAGGAAGCCGGGCATCTCCTTCGCCCCAGGCACCTCAGGCCCTGCCCCAGTTACCCCTGCTGCCCTCAGTGCGGAGATCATTGACCTCCTCCAGATGCTCATTGTGGGCAGTCTACCCTTTTGAATGCCATCCAGGGGGTAGAAAGGGAGGTGCATCGGAGCAATGCATACCTGGAGGGCATTCATTCGGGTCAGGCTGCCCATCAGCGATCGTTCAACGCTCTGGCCTCAGCACTGACGGCAGCCATTGTCCCTGTCTCCAGCCTCCCTCCTCCAACTCCCTCCACCCAGTCCCACTCCCCTGTTCCTCTGCCTATCCCAGACACACCTACAGACCAGCCTGCACACACATTAACACCCAAGGGCAGCTCATCCAGACATAAGCACCACAGATCACACAAGCATTTACCCAAGCAACATCCACATGCAGACATGCCAACAGCCACTGCCTCCTCTGTGTCCCCCTCCTCCTCGTCTCCCTCCTCCCTCCCTGTGACATCTCCACTCACACCTGCATGCACACCACCATCAGCCAGTACGTCCATCACCGGCACACCCACCAGAACACTCCGCACACGTGCAGTCACCACCCCCACTGCCATTTGCACGTCCCCTGTGTCCTCTCCCAGTGTGTCTGTCACCCCCTCTTCAAAACCACACAAACGCAGGCAGCCACCCACCCAACAGCCATCCACCTCACGACAGCCTCCAGCACAAGCACCTGCACCCAAAGACAGCACACTTGACTCTCCTACAACCACATCCTCTTCCTCCACTCCCATACCCACTGCACCTACCCTTCCCATTGCTCCTAAAAAGTTTTTCCTCTCCAAAATTAACCTCTTTGCATCACCTGACCCACCCCCTCCATCTCGTAAGAGTCCAAACAGCACCTCAGCCACCACAAGCCCTGCACCTACTAGGACCATAGTTCAGGGCTATTGGAGTCCACCAGCTCCTAGGGCGGGAACATCGGCCAGCAGCAACAGCCAGCCCACCCCCTGGGAAAATAACTAAAAAAGGGAAGGGCCGGCGCGAGAGGCCAGAGACGGCAGCCCCCAAGGACACTACCCTTGCACCGTCACCTGGCACATCCACAAAGGGAGGCAAGGGCCCCAGAGATTCGGCGAAGGAGGGCAAGGGCAGCAGGGCGGACAAGTCCGGCAGCAGGCGAGCTGCCCAGGAGGGCCCCACCAGCCCCATTTCGGGTGTGACGGAGGACACCCATGGGCCCAGGACTCCAGCACAGGAGGGCCCCGCAAGCGAAAGGTCGGATGGCGACTGAGTGGGAATTATTGGCCAGATCTGGTTCCCTAGGAACACAAGACAAGCACTGCTGAACAGGGCCCCGCTGTGAGAAGCACCGCTACGCTGGGCCCCGCCGTGACAAGCACTGCTGAACAGGGCCCCGCCGTGAGAAGCACCGCTGAACAGGGCCCCGCCGTGACAAGCACCGCTGAACAGGGCCCTTCCTGTCAAGCACCGCTGAACAAGGCCCTTCCTGTCAAGCACCGCTCCGCTGGGCCCCGCCGTGAGAAGCACCGCTGAACAGGGCCCGCCGTGACAAGCACCGCTGAACAGGGCCCCGCCAAGACAAGCACCGCTGAACAGGGCCCCGCCGTGAGAAGCACCGCTGAACAGGGCCCCGCCGTGACAAGCACCACTGAACAGGGCCCCACCAAGACAAGTACCGCTGAACAGGGCCCCGCCGTGAGAAGCACCGCTGAACAGGGCCCCGCCAAGACAAGCACCACTGAACAGGGCCCCGCCATGAGAAGCACCGCTGAACAGGGCCCCGCCGTGAGAAGCACCGCTGAACAGGGCCCTTCCTGTCAAGCACCGCTGAACAGGGCCCTTCCTGTCAAGCACAGCTCCGCTGGGCCCCACCGTGACAAGCACCGCTGAAAAGGGCCCTTCCTGTCAAGCACCGCTGAACAGGGCCCTTCCTGTCAAGCACCGCTCCGCTGGGCCCCGCCATGAGAAGCACCGCTGAACAGGGCCCCGCCGTGACAAGCACCGCTGAACAGGGCCCTGCCAAGACAAGCACCGCTGAACAGGGCCCGCCGTGAGAAGCACCGCTGAACAGGGCCCCGCCGTGACAAGCACCGCTGAACAGGGCCCCGCCAAGACAAGCACCGCTGAACAGGGCCCCGCCGTGAGAAGCACCGCTGAACAGGGCCCCGCCGTGAGAAGCACCGCTGAACAGGGCCCCGCCAAGACAAGCACAGCTGAACATGGCCCGCCGTGAGAAGCACCGCTGAACAGGGCCCCGCCGTGAGAAGCACCGCTGAACAGGGCCCTTCCTGTCAAGCACCGCTGAACAGGGCCCTTCCTGTCAAGCACCGCTCCGCTGGGCCCCGCCGTGACAAGCACCGCTGAACAGGGCCCTTCCTGTCAAGCACCGCTCCACTGGGCCGTCCATCTCAAGTACCGCTCCGCTGGGCCCTTCATCTCAAGCACCGCTCCGCTGGGCCCTTCATCTCAAGCACCGCTCCGCTGGGCACTGCCGTCTCTGAACTGCTCCACTGGGCCCTTCCTGTCAAGCATCGCTCTTAGGGATCCACCTGTCATATGCAGGCACCTAAACCTGGCCTTCAGGAGGCCGAAGGTTCTTTCTATAATCCTCCTAGTTCGCCCATGGGCCTCATTGTAGCGTTCCTCTGCCCTTGTCTTGGGATTCCTCACTGGGGTAAGTAGCCACGACAGGTTGGGGTAACCAGAGTCACCTATTAGCCACACACGGTGTCTCTGTAGCTGTTCCATCACATAAGGGATGCTGCTATTTCGCATGATGTACGCGTCATGCACTGACCCAGGGAACTTGGCATTTACATGGGAGATGTACTGGTCAGCCAAACAGACCACCTGGACATTCATCGAATGATAACTTTTTCAGTTCCTGTACACCTGCTCACTTTCACTGGGGGGAACCAAAGCCACATGAGTCCCACCAATGGCACCAATGATGTTGGGTAATGGCCAAGGGCATAGAAATCACCCTTCACTGTAGCCAAATCGCCCACCTCAGGGAAAACAATGTAGCTCCGCATGTATTTCATCAGGGCAGACAACACTCTGGACAAAACCTTAGAAAACATAGGCTGAGACATCCCTGATGATATGGCCACTGTTGTTTGGAATGATCCACTTGCCAAAAAATGGAGTACTGACAGAACCTGCACCAGAGGGGGAATCCCTGTGGGTTGGCGAATGGGGGACATCAGGTCTGGCTCCAGCTGGGCACACAGTTCCTGTATAGTGGCTCGGTCAAGTCTGTATGTCAGTATGACATGTCTTTCTTCCATTGTCGACAGGTCCACCAGCGGTCTGTACACAGGAGGATTCCTCCATCTCCTCGCAAGTCCCAGCGGACGGTGCCTAGGAAGGACAACATGGAGCACAGAGTCAAGCAACCCACAGGTACGTAACCACAGCTTGCACAGTACACGATTCGCTATGCATTGAATGGCTTGTATGATTGGCAATGCAAGGCCTAGGCCTGTGTGACGCAGTAGAAATTAAGCCATGTGGGCCCTTGAAATGGCGGCTGCCTGACGTGTGAAGTGTGACAATGGGATGTGAGGTCAATTCGCTGGTGTGGCACACCGTGGCGGTAGGCGGTCGAAGACCGCGGCGCAAAGCAGCATTGGTTAACATTGAACCCTATGGGTCTCATGAGCCAATGACGATGTGCGCCGGCGGTCGCGGTACGCACTGCCGCGGTACGCACCGCCGCGGGCGTGACTGCCATTTTCTATCTGCTTAATCACTCGAGACCTGATCATCCACAGGAGAGGACCTATACTGTAAGTGCTGCTGTGACCTCAGTCTGGAAGAGACAATGGCTGCTGCGCCTGGGGAAAGGGCCCCTGCCTTCACATCTGAGGAATTGGAGAAACTTGTTGATGGGGTCCTCCCCCAGTATGCGCTACTCTACGGTCCTCCAGACCAACAGGTAAGTACACAGGGAGCACGTTGTATGGGCTATGCCTGTGTTGAGTGGGGTGGATGTAAGATGGTGGGGAGGGGAGAGAATGAGGAATGCAACGCACGACAGATGAGAGCATGTGCCACATGGCAAGGTTGGGGAGGGGGGGCCACTCACATCGACCATGCAGAAAAGTGATGATATTTCTTTTCCCACCCTGTACATGTCACACAGGTCAGCGCCCATCAGAAGATCGACATTTGGCGTGCCATCGCCAAGGACGTCCGGGCCCTGGGGGTCCACAACAGATGGGGCACCCACTGCCGCAAGAGGTGGGAGGACATCCGCCGCGGGAGCAGAAAGATCGCCGAGGCTCTGCTGGGGATGGCCTCCCAACCTAGGAGGGGTGCCACACGGCAATTGACCCCCCTGATGTCTCGGATCCTGGCGGTGCCCTACCCCGATTTGGATGGGCGCGTGAGGACATCACAGCAGACACAAGGGGGTGAGTATCAGCACATTCTGCTATATTAGCGCACGGTGGAGGTGTCTGGGTGGGGGAGGAGGGCTGTGGCTATTTCTAGGCCAGGGTGGTTTCTGTAGGCTAGGCCCCTCCGTAAGGCATGGCCCTGTGCCCCCGCCCCCCACCTCTGTAGGGTGCTAAGTACAGCTATCCATGGCCCGGGCTCACCTATGTGTGCATTTGTCGTCCATAGACTTGTAGGCCAAGTCACAATAATTGAGTAGTGTACCCCGAGTGCGCGGCGTAGTGCAGGGGGCTTCTGTGTCTGTCCTCTCCGCCAACGGTGTCGCCAATGCATGCACTCAAAATGTCTTTCTTTCTTCTCCCCCCCCCTTTATTTTGGTTTTCCTGTTCATGTGTGCATTAGCATCATCAGGCGGAGGAGAAGTGGCATCGGCGCACGAGGGAGCTGCATCTCACATGGCCCCGGAGGGCCATGCAACCGACTCCGAGTACACCAGTGAGACGAAGGGCGAGGGGAGCTCCACAACGGGGACCCGTGGAGATGTCAGCGACACCGACACGTCCTCGGAAGGGAGCTCCCTTGTGGTGGCGGCAACATCCGTGTCCACCGCAACAACAGGTACAGCCGCAACCCAGCGCACCAGCTCTGCCTTCCCAGCAGCCCCTCAGCGTTCACCCCGTGCCCGCTCGGCCAGGAAGCCGGGCATCTCCTTCGCCCCAGGCACCTCAGGCCCTGCCCCTGTTACCCCTGCTGCCCTCAGTGCGGAGATCATTGACCTCCTCCAGATGCTCATTGTGGGCAGTCTACCCTTTTGAATGCCATCCAGGGGGTAGAAAGGGGGGTGCATCGGAGCAATGCATACCTGGAGGGCATTCATTCGGGTCAGGCTGCCCATCAGCGATCGTTCAACGCTCTGGCCTCAGCACTGACGGCAGCCATTGTCCCTGTCTCCAGCCTCCCTCCTCCAACTCCCTCCACCCAGTCCGACTCCCCTGTTCCTCTGCCTATCCCAGACACACCTACAGACCAGCCTGCACACACATCAACACCCAAGGACAGCTCATCCAGACATAAGCACCACAGATCACACAAGCATTCACCCAAGCAACATCCACATGCAGACATGCCAACAGCCACTGCCTCCTCTGTGTCCCCCTCCTCCTCGTCTCCCTCCTCCCTCCCTGTGACGTCTCCACTCACACCTGCATGCACACCATCATCAGCCAGTACGTCAATCACCAGCCCACCCACCAGAACACTCCGCACACGTGCAGTCACCACCCCCACTGCCATTTGCACGTCCCCTGTGTCCTCTCCCAGTGTGTCTGTCACCCCCTCTTCAAAACCACACAAACGCAGGCAGCCACCCACCCAACAGCCATCCACCTCACGACAGCCTCCAGCACAAGCACCTGCACCCAAAGACAGCACACTTGACTCTCCTACAACCACATCCTCTTCCTCCACTCCCATACCCACTGCACCTACCCTTCCCATTGCTCCTAAAAAGTTTTTCCTCTCCAAAATTAACCTCTTTGCATCACCTGACCCACCCCCTCCATCTCGTAAGAGTCCAAACAGCACCTCAGCCACCACAAGCCCTGCACCTACTAGGACCATAGTTCAGGGCTATTGGAGTCCACCAGCTCCTAGTGCGGGAACATCGGCCAGCAGCAACAGCCAGCCCACCCCCTGGGAAAATAACTAAAAAAGGGAAGGGCCGGCGCGAGAGGCCAGAGACGGCAGCCCCCAAGGACACTACCCTTGCACCGTCACCTGGCACATCCACAAAGGGAGGCAAGGGCCCCAGAGATTCGGCGAAGGAGGGCAAGGGCAGCAGGGCGGACAAGTCAGGCAGCAGGCGAGCTGCCCAGGAGGGCCCCACCAGCCCCATTTCGGGTGTGACGGAGGACACCCACGGGCCCAGGACTCCAGCACAGGAGGGCCCCGCAAGCGAAAGGTCGGATGGCGACTGAGTGGGAATTATTGGCCAGATCTGGTTCCCTAGGAACACAAGACAAGCACCGCTGAACAGGGCCCCGCTGTGAGAAGCACCGCTCCGCTGGGCCCCGCCGTGACAAGCACCGCTGAACAGGGCCCCGCCGTGAGAAGCACCGCTGAACAGGGCTCCGCCGTGACAAGCACCGCTGAACAGGGCCCTTCCTGTCAAGCACCGCTGAACAAGGCCCTTCCTGTCCTGCACCGCTGGGCCCCGCCGTGAGAAGCACCGCTGAACAGGGCCCGCCGTGACAAGCACCGCTGAACAGGGCCCCGCCAAGACAAGCACCGCTGAACAGGGCCCCGCCGTGAGAAGCACCGCTGAACAGGTCCCCGCCGTGACAAGCACCGCTGAACAGGGCCCCACCAAGACAAGTACCGCTGAACAGGGCCCCGCCGTGAGAAGCACCGCTGAACAGGGCCCCGCCGTGAGAAGCACTGCTGAACAGGGCCCTTCCTGTCAAGCACCGCTGAACAGGGCCCTTCCTGTCAAGCACCGCTCCGCTGGGCCCCGCCGTGACAAGCACCGCTGAACAGGGCCCTTCCTGTCAAGCACCGCTGAACAGGGCCCTTCCTGTCAAGCACCGCTCCGCTGGGCCCCTCCATGAGAAGCACCGCTGAACAGGGCCCCGCCGTGACAAGCACCGCTGAACAGGGCCCTGCCAAGACAAGCACTGCTGAACAGGGCCCGCCGTGAGAAGCACCGCTGAACAGGGCCCTGCCGTGACAAGCACCGCTGAACAGGGCCCCGCCAAGACAAGCACCGCTGAACAGGGCCCCGCCGTGAGAAGCACCGCTGAACAGGGCCCCGCCGTGAGAAGCACCGCTGAACAGGGCCCCGCCAAGACAAGCACCGCTGAACAGGGCCCCGCCGTGAGAAGCACCGCTGAACATGGCCCTGCCATGAGAAGCACCGATGAACAGGGCCCTTCCTGTCAAGCACCGCTGAACAGGGCCCTTCCTGTCAAGCACCACTCCGCTGGGCCCCGCCGTGACAAGCACCGCTGAACAGGGCCCCGCCAAGACAAGCACCGCTGAACAGGGCCCCGCCGTGAGAAGCACCACTGAACAGGGCCCCGCCGTGACAAGCACCGCTGAACAGGGCCCTTCCCGTCAAGCACCGCTCTGCTGGGCCCTTCATCTCAAGCACCGCTCCGCTGGGCCCTTCATCTCAAGCACCGCTCCGCTGGGCCCTTCATCTCAAGTACCGCTCCGCTGGGCACCGCCGTCTCTGAACTGCTCCGCTGGGCCCTTCCTGTCAAGCACCGCTCCACTGGGCCCTTCATCTCAAGCACCGCTCCGCTGGGCCCTTCATCTCAAGCACCGCTCCGCTGGGCACCGCCGTCTCTGAACTGCTCCGCTGGGCCCTTCCTGTCAAGCACCGCTCCGCTGGGCACCGCCGTCTCTGAACTGCTCCGCTGGGCCCTTCCTGTCAAGCACCGCTGCACTGGGCCCTTCATCTCAAGCACCGCTCCGCTGGGACCTTCATCTCAAGCACCGCTCCGCTGGGCACCGCCGTCTCTGAACTGCTCCGCTGGGCCCTTCCTGTCAAGCACCGCTCCGCTGGGCACCGCCGTCTCTGAACTGCTCCGCTGGGCCCTTCATCTCAAGCACCGCTCCGCTGGGCCCTTCATCTCAAGCACCGCTCCGCTGGGCACCGCCGTCTCTGAACTGCTCCACTGGGCCCTTCCTGTCAAGTACCGCTCTGCTGGGCACCGCCGTCTCTGAACTGCTCCGCTGGGCCCTTCATCTCAAGCACCGCTTTGCTAGGCCCTTCATCTCAAGCACCGCTGGCCCATTGGCAGGGCCGGATCTGTGTCGGGCAGGGCTTCACGAAGCACTCTGGCCAACATGCCTCCTCCATAACCAGTGGAGTCTGTAATCCACCTGATGGACTGTGGCTTTGCACTCCCCAGGATGGTACAGTGGGCAATCCACCCACTGTAGAGACTTGGGAGACTGTGGCTTTGCACTCCCCAGGATGGTACAGTGGGCATGGAGGCCCCTCGTGGATCTGGCGTCGTGGACTCATGTGGCTGAGGTGCCCCCCCTTCCCTTCCCCCTGAGGTGCCTGTGGTTTTATTATCTGATGCCCCAGCAGTGTTCTCTCCAATGGAATCGGGTCTCGTGTGTGGGCTTTGCCCATGTGTTTATGCACATTGGCCCATGAACAATGGAAGGTAGCCAATATGTGCCGGACTTTTGGGCTATGTATATATTGTTCATGTTGTAATATATTTTATTTATATATTTCATATTTCACTTAACTTCAAATATGCTATAATATACTTCAATTTTAATGATCATTTTATTTTGTCTTTGCATTATTCCAGGGGGTTTGGGGGGTGTCACTCTGACTTGTTGCTCTGCATTGGTGTGTAGGGATTTGGGGGTGGGGGGGGGGGGGGGGTGTTGCGTATGTGTGTGCCCGTAACCTTTTCTCCTCCCCTGTTTCGTAGGTGCAGTAATCAACGTTGTCGTCTGCGCCGGCGTTCGTGCTCCTGGTAGAGGAGCAGGTAGACAATAGCTGGTAGGATGTTTAATTCGGGTTCCATGCTGTCCAGATTCCTCGTGGAGTGTATAGAGGTGAGCGTTTTCCCGTTCGTAGTCTGTTTCCGCCGTGTTTTTATCAGCGGGGCTCCCGCCCCGGAAAAGGTGGCGGATTGGTGGGTCGTGATAGTGTGGGCGGTACATTGGCTGCCGCCTGTCTGTTGGCGGTGACCGCCGCGCTGTTTGTTTGTCCCGCCGTGGCGGTCGGAGTGTTAAAGTGGCAGGCTGTGTTGGCGGTTCCCGCCAGGGTCAGAATTCAATTTTTTTTACCGCCTGCCTGTTGGCGGGTTGGCCGCCGCTTTAACACCGACCGCCAGGGTTGGAATGACCCCCTAAGTCTCTTCCTACAACTAGTTGTAACTGTTGTCCAAACCTTACCGGCTTACTAGCAGTACCTCACCATAAACACAATAGTCAAAGGTGATTTGTAGCAGTCGCTTACGCACGGACTCAAAGTACAATATCTCAGGGTTGTCGTGGTTAAACGGAAATTACCCTTTTCTCACAGATTTATTATGTCTCATACAAACAAAGGCAATAACACAGATGCAGTAAAGTTATAATAGTTTTTATTCAACATAACTGCAATTTGTGATAAGTTGCATGAACTGCAATGATTAGGATAATGAATATACCAAACAACAGTATTGTGAAGAGGAGAGTCATTGTTATAAAGACCCCCACCATTATGCAATATATGAAAGAAATATATGTATATGTAAAAGATGGAACAAGCCCTAATACCTCAAGGAGAGTAGGTCTAACCTCCTACCTAAAAAAAGAGAGCTGGGTTCGTTAAACCTAATCTGCCAAAGCCGTGTCCATGAGAAGAGCCCCCAACCCTCGTTACCTTGGAATGAGGTCTCTATTTCAGACTCCTCAGGGACACGAAGACTGGGTCAGTGTCAAGATGACTGCAGCATCGGTATCAGCGATGGTGGCGATGCCCTCTGGTCGGAATCCCTCTGATTATCTGTCTAAAAGTGTGTTGTATTTATACAGATCTACAAGGTCCCCTGACATAAGTGTCATTCATAACAATAGATAACAGGCATGCTTGGGACGGCAATTAATATCAACAATCCCTCGAAAGTATAGAGAGGGAAAATCCCTAAGTGTGAATGCCTACTGTATGTTTGTCTTTCGTGCTTGATCTTGACGCCTTGGCGCAGTGACACTGATAATAGAACCCATAACAAGTGGCCTAACTATAAACAAGGCCGCCATTTTAAAGGAAATAAATAATTAAATGGACAAAGACAGAGCAAGCTAAGTAGGTTAAAAGTCACTGTCACACGTCAGAATGCCCTTGGGAGCACCGCCAGCCTGTTGCCTGTTGGCGGTGCTCCTGCGGTCGTTGACCCTGGCGGTCAATGACCGCCAGGGTCAGAATGACCCCCTTAGTCACCTACAAACGAAAGTACTGTCATCCTGAGACCAGCAGTCTTGCTCAGAGCAAGAGTCCAAACTACGACATGGCGCCACCAACGATGGTGTTTAGGCACTAATTTACGGATACCCTGACTATCACTGTCTCACAGACAACAGGTACCCTCATTACCATTATACGGAGACGTCCGTGGTCTTTGGGAGAATCCTCCTCAGCCAAACAGGTAACACCTGCTTAGGCTGTAGGTTGTTCGAACTCGAACTCACAAAAGGAAAAACTTCCCCTATTTTGGTGTTACGTTTCTCTAAAACAAATATGGCCAATGCCATAGACATTCCTGCAAATGCTAGAAATGCACTTACACAACATTTAATAGCGCATGGCCTTACGGCAGAGGGCGGGATGTTACTCTGATTGTAGAAGCGAGTGAAGCCTACCAAACAGAAACATTTTACTGTTGGGTTGCTTTTCCTGAGGCTGACCAACGGACGCACACATTTCACACATATGACATTGCGGACGTGCCCGTAAGATACGAAGCATACCAGTATCATGAAATATCGCTCACATATCAAGAGCACCAGAACTGGTTTGAAGGCGCCCTACCACATGTACTAAGACGGGTGAGGCTAGGACCTTTAAGTAATGAGGGACCTACATGGCCTATGTTTGCCACATATACACCTCACCCAGGCATCCTGAATATGCTGATCGCAGATTTGTGAATATTATATAATGAATTAGTGGCATTTTATAGAAGATTGATTCAGTTTGTGATGCGAACATTGAATACTACCCCAGCGCGTCCAGCACCGCCAGTAGCTGGTGGATATCAATTAGCTACCGGGATTAATCCACAAACAGTGCATACCATTATGGGTAAAGTGCCCACGGAACGAGAAAAAATACCGTTCTGGATTGCCCAGAAAACAAATCAGCTGGAAGATGTGTTCCCCCATACGGGGCAGCAGGACAAACATAGATTGCTCACTATGTGCTTGCCGTTTGGGATGGTTCCCTCGGTGGATGAATGTGCCACATGGGGTACAGTGTTCGCTGCCGTTTATACTACCACACATGATACCCCTACACTTGCCAATTTACCAGAAGTGTTAAAACAAATACAAAATGAACATGGGCCCGCACCAGCCCTGGATCTGGGGATAAAATTGATGCGTAACTTTGAGGCCGTCTCTAATACTAAGTAATATTAAAGGGGAAGCGGTGGCACTGGCAATACGCCAGCGTCTCCGGGAAACTCCAAATATGGAACAAGAGAGACAGCTGCTGAGAATAATATCTGATACCTATACTAGTATAGGACGGTATGGTTTGGGAGCCAAACCTAGAAAATTGGAATTACCAAATACCACCCATAAGGAAGGTACGAAGCAGGCACAAGAGAGCACTAAGAAGCGCTGGGAAAAACAAAAAGATTTCAAGGATAGGAGAAACAAAAGAGCTGATTCTCCTCATCCGCAGTACTCCGAAAGGAGATATAATCTCAGAAATAGGGATAACATTAGAACTCCAGACAGATATACTGATTCACGTCCTTCTCGTTCCTTTCAGGACGCACCGGATAGACGTAGCGAGAGAGGGGGCCGTCAAGATCGACGTCCGGAATACGTGAAAGAAAAGAAAGACTCGCCACAGTCTACTGTTAAAAAAGAAGAAAAGACTCCTCAACAAAAGCCACAATTTAAAAAGAAAAAAGTGGCTGCTCTGACCATTAAAAATGCCGGTAGTATTGAGAACACTGTTAAGGAACAAGAGGTGGGCAGTGACTCTGTTGGACAGCGCGGCAGAGGTCACGATATGTCGCTAGAGTCTGAAAGATCATCTGGATGCGACAGCAACTAGCGATTACATCGCACTTGAAGCGGCGGATGGCCGCGTACTCCCACCCGATCGGGTTTTTGATTTAACAATTCAGATAGAGGGAGACGTGGAACGCATTATTAGTGTAATATTTTGGGATGAACTTACTAGTGATATCCTGTTGGCCGAGAGAGACTGGCCACCTGAACATGTCCGCATGCTCCCACATGGGGAAGATGTCATTTTGCCTTCTTTCTCTGATCTTGTTCCGGAGGCAGACAAACAAGCCTATGCTGCTGAATGGGCTTTAGCACAGGCACCTGCATTATACCGTAATCATGTAGGATGGGACAAGGACTCTCCTTGTCATGTTATTCCCGTTCGGTCTACACAACACCCGCAGCCACAATACCCTGTTAAACATGAAGCAAAAGCTCCAGTGACGGAGATACTGTCACAACTTGAATACCAGGGAGTAATTGAGCCCTGTACATCGGCAATGAATAATCCGCTATTTCCTGTTGCGAAACCTGATCATTCATATAGAATAGTGGTTGATTATAGGCACTTGAATAGTCATGCACGCACTTATGATATACAAAATTCACACAGCACAGCGCTAATTAATAATATAGTGCGTAAAAACTACAAAACTACATTGGATATATCTAATGGTTTTTTCTGCCAGAATTTAGCACATGAAAGTAGAGACCTAAGTGCATTTTCCTATGGTTCTCAGAAACGCTTTTGTCGTTTACCACAAGGCTATAAAAACAGCCCAGGACTGTTTTCGGCCCGTGTCACATCAATCTTACAGGAGCTTGATTCCGAGGCATTATCATATGTGGATGATATCTATCTCACTGATGACACCCTTGACATTCATCTTGCCAGGGTCGATCAGATCATTTTGGGATTTGCCGCCTTCGGATATAAATGTAATTTTAAGAAAAGCAAGATAGCATTTCTTAGTGTATTGTTCCTAGGATATGAACTATCAAACGAGGGGAAGAGCCTGGCCCCGCACTTCCTAGAGAAGTGTGCTCAGCTACAGCCTCCGAACACGCTTAAGAAATTGCAGTCATTACTGGGTTTCTTTAATTTTGGCAGAACATATATTCCAGATTATGCTGAACGCGTAAAGCCACTATATGACTTAATTCAGCCCAATTATTCTAGCAGGCGATGGACAATTGAACACACACACATCCTAAGGGACATACAACGAGACATGCTAGAAGCTAGACACTTGTACACACGGGACAATAAAACGAATTTGGTCATCAGAATAATAGCTGGTGCCCTAGGATTTACCTATGTCACCTTTAATGAGGGTGACACGGTGCCAATAGCATACAAATCACATTTGTACTCCAATGCAGAGAAACGTTTTGCTCCTACTGAAATAATTCTGACGGCAGTTCAGATTGCCGTCATAAAGGAGAGACCGCTTGCCCAGGGGAAACGCATTGTTGTTGTCTCCCCAGTTCCGGCCTTAGAGGCTGTCACTAAAGCGAGCGTTCCTAACGCTAAGGCATTGCATCCACGCTGGATTCAATGGGCAACATCTCTGACCGCCACTGATGTTGATTATGTGTTTGACCCAAGACTTCAGACACAAGAATTTCTCCAGTATGAACAGGAGTACCCCGCTCCCTTACACATATTGCCAATAGACAGTTATGATACCATCATTTACACTGACGGATCGGCACAACCGGCTGTGGGTACTAAACATCAATACTCAGCAGCTTGCGCAGCCGTGTGCGGGGTAATGGAAGACGGAGTTTTTCATCCTCATAAAACATACACTCAGACCTTAGGGGACTGCACAGCCCAGTTGGCCGAGCTTAAGGCTCTTCTTCTAGCGCTCGAACATTCAGAGCCAGGAACACAGACTTTGATCGTCTGTGATTCGTATTACTGCGTCCAGTCATACAATGAATATCTCAATCATTGGATACTGAACGGGTTTAGAGATTCTAAAGGGAACACCATTAAACACAAAATATTGTGGGGAAGGGTGGCTGATCTCAAGGATAAGCTGCCATGTGTCCATGTAGTTCATACATTGGGGCACCAACGTGTAGGAATACATGTTGCCGGTAATACATTGGCTGACGAAGCAGCCAAAGCTTCAGTAGGTACGGCTTCTGTGGCTGCAGTGACTCGTTCTCGGAAGAGGTTGGATAATGAAATACTGATTGCCGTTAAAGCCTCGGCTGCAGGCAAGCCCCTTCCGAAAGGATACCCTACGAACTATACATATCATATCAGTGCACAGAATGTTGCTTTTGCAACAATTCCTGATGTTGGTGATCGAAATGAAGATCAAAGATTGGAACTGATTACAGCTGCACATGAGGGTGTCGCTTCTGCACACGCTGGTATACAGGCCATCTATCACCATTCTACAACAACGGTACTGGTGGCCTGGTCTATGCAGACGGACTAAACAGTATGGGGGTTATTCTAACTTTGGAGGAGTGTTAATCCGTCCCAAAAGTGACTACAAAGTGACGGATATACCACCAGCCGTATTACGAGTTCCATAGGATATAATGGACTCGTAATACGGCTGGTGGTAAATCCGTCACTTTTCCGTCACTTTTGGGACGGATTAACACCTCCTCCAAAGTTAGAATAACCCCCTATGTCCTTTGCTGTGACATTTGTCAGCAGATTAAGGGCTCGAATATCAGACGCCCTCCGCAGACATCTCTCTTAGTGTCAGACAAACCACTCCATTGTGTGTACCTGGACCATTGTGGTCCTTTGCAACCTGATGGTGCATACAAATACATTTTAGTGGCTGTAGATTCCTGTTCTAGATTCCTGTGGGTATGGCCACAGCGGTCGGCTGACGCCCGGACTGTTATAAAAGATTTGCTGATCTTTATCGGTACATATGCGGTTGCAGCATTCCATTCGGACCAGGGCCCTGCATTTGCCTCTAAGGCTTTCAGGGACACCATGAGGACGATGGGTGTGAACTCCATTACTCCTCAACATACCATCCTGAGGGAAATTCAGTCGTGGAGAGGCGGAATCGTGATCTAAAGCAGTCCTTAACAGCTCGAGTATTAGGTTCAGGCCAGAGTTGGTTACATCACCTATATGGGGTCCAGAGAGCACTGAATAATCTGCCAAGACGGTCCTTGAGGGGAAAGTCTCCATATGAGGTTCTCTTTGGGACAACTATGTATGTTCCCGATCTTGATGCCCATGGTATGGTGGCAGCAGAAACACCATTTGACATAAAAGAACGTCTCGCTGTTTTACAGGAGCTTCAACAATTACGTGATGATAAATCATCTGCAAGCGCTGCCACCTTGGGAATAAGGGATTTGGCGAAAACCTCGACTGGCTGGATTCCTAACGTTGGGGATCTGGTTCGTGAGAAGATCGCTGTGAGAAAAGAGTTTGGTCCAGCATACAGAGCACCTGTACCGGTCTTGGGGATAAAAGGCACCAGGACTGTCATCCTTCTGCGATTGTCTGGTTCCAAATCAAACAGATTCATCTCCATTGATGACATCAAATTACACCATGTGGCCGATTCTTCACAGTAGACCAGGAGGTCCCTTGGGTGGTTCCCGATCCCCTCTCACTACCCAACAGGACATCCCTCTACATAGTAAGATGACCATCGCTACTACTGACTATGCAACTATGTCAGCTGCTGTTCCAGACACTTCCTCGACCATGGGGAGGGCGGAAAATGAACTTTTGTTGGTTCCTGTAACGACTTCGGAGAACACACCGCTACAGGATTTGGCTGTATTTTACACGAACACTTCCACGACTGGTAACGTCATCTATCATGAACCTCCACGAACAGTGGATGGGAATTCGATGAGTCCTGTGTTTGCGGAGACTTCCTCTGGCTATTTTGTGGACATTGATGATTTTTCTTCAGATTCATCCTCAACTGAGACTGACAAACTTTCCAGAGGTAGCAAGTTCTATCAATGGCTTAAAAAGAACTATTTGATATATCCATGGAACTATCTCTGGTTCTGTTTGACATTTATTGCATTGTTTTTATGGATTGGTTTTGTGACTGTTTTCTTTTTACTAATTAATGGTCACTATATTGCTGATCGCTCCTCAGTGGAGCCTGTTGATGTAATTTTAACACTGCATCATTCATCACATAAGGTCGACGTGATTTGTCCCCTGTCAATATTACAGCTATTCCAATTTCTGATGGGATTGTTTGGGACAAAGTTCCGTTCGATATATACGGGTCTACGGAGATAATTCAAATACCATACGTGTTCAAAATTTCTATGTCTGTTGTTATTACACCTAATGTTGTCTCTGATGATTGGGATGTCCAAACAGTGGATTCCAACAGTGGATTCCATGCTAACTGAAATGAAGGACTACTCCGCTTTTGGAAGTGATGATGTATATGATTTTACAATGAATTATGGTGAAATGTTCTGCTATAATAATTGGGGACATCACTACCTGCACCGTGCAACTAGATATAGGCCTCTTTTTAACTACACATAATGGGAACATTGTTCAACACCACGGGTGGGGAGTCCAAAGTATTACAGTGACAAATTCACATACTTTTCTGGGCATGATACAACGAAAGCTGAATCCTATTATTTTATTACCTAAGACACACATTAGAAAACTATTGCTAACAGATACAAAACTGATTTATTCAGATCCCTTTGTTTCCCGACTTTCGATTGAGGGTTATGAATATTGGAAGAACACAATCGATTTGAAGAGTGTATGGGGGACGCAAGATTGGCAGATACAGGGTAGGGAGGCTTTGTTTCGAGCTTGCTTATTTCCTGTGCAAATGATTTTTTTAAATGACACTGTTGAGCAGACATCATGTCTGGGATTAGCTAAAATAAAGGATCTAAACACACCCAGTATCCCTACACCGATAAAATTTAAAGATTGGCAATACTTTCTAAATGTTTCTGAGGAATGGCTGGATGCATTGGTTAAGGCTGGTGACTATAATTCTTCACTTTCCAGTCCCGGGGGATGGTTGGTATGGCCCACCGATACTGATGAGTGTCAAAGGCGTTTTTTGAACTCTTCAGGGGTTTTTTCCATTCATAGACCAGACCCTCGCTTTTTGTCAGGTCAGCATGCTGGTATAATTACAACTTACAGTGTGGGCAAGCTGTGCCAACAATGGGTACAAACGAACACCTTAACAGCGGTGAAACAACACCTGAATACTCTTTCTGACAGTATAGACCTACAAGATTTCCTATTAGGTCCTAGAAAGCAACGCTCTAAACGGTTTTTATATGCCATGTATAATGAAATTTGGAAACTTTCTCAAATTGAGGCTGCTGCACGTTTACGGCAACTTGATAAAGAGAATTTGGAAAACACATTGGCTGTTGTCGACAATGGCATGACACGCTATCCAACAGGATTTATTCCCTGTCGAATATAGTATCATCTGCTATTGATATCACTCAGACTGATTTGTCTCGGTTATATCATGGGCAAACACAGCTGCGTTCCATCATGCAGCTGAGTTGGGCATTACAGATGCTGAAAAGTGGCCACATTCCATGGAAATACCTTAATGGGAGTGAACTATTCGCTGCTTTTAATTTTTCCAGGGAACAAGTGACAATGGCTAAAAGAGAGGCTCGTTTCACCTTGCTTCAAGTAGAAAAATTTGATAAGTTGCCCTTCACGGTAGCAGAGAGTCCTTCAACTATCTGGCTCTTACACAGCATTATTAATTTACCGTTTTCAACATTTCGTTTCTCAAGCTGCCTGAAACATCTTGCAGTGGGACGATATGAACGGCTAGGAGATAGCTTTATTAAGGAAGAGTGGGAGTTGCCCTTTGAGTATCGATGTCTGAACGGCGAACAAGAGGTCTTTCTTAGCGGAAGTGAATGTGAGACTACTGTTCGTCATTCCATGATATGCAAACAGGTGTCTCTTCACAGTCTTTGCAATGCGGGGGTCGCGAATTTGGCCTGTTTTCTGAAGGGTACTCCCGTCCCCTTGATTCGTTCAGTGTTTCATGTTCTCTCTAATGGGAGTTATGTTCTTCTGAGCGATGACAGCAGTTGCGGCTTGCGACCTGGAATTGCCTACGCAATCTCAGTCACGAAGGTCGTTACGTGTTGTGGCCATGTTTTGTTTCCCCCCACTCGAGAGATACAAGTATCTGAAATGTGGCCCCACATTGATACTATTAATGTGAACTATGACAAGTTGAGTAGACTGAAGGCGCTATTGTTTCAAAAACAGGTCGCCTTGACATCCGCAAAAGAGACGTATGCTCTCCAGGTTGCGAGATCATCAGCCAAGATACAATCCCTTTTAAATACCGATTTCCCCAAACACTTTGGAGAGTTGAGGTCCAGAATATTCAATGCTTCAAGCACAACTGGGATTGTTCATTTCTTTAAGGCTGTCTGGTCTGGTTTCGTGTCCATCTTCCAGACTGTCTTCGGAGTCATCCCATCAGCCATCCATTCACTCTTTTCCAGTGTGTTTGGTGGCTTTCCAATTATTTTGGCTTTAATTGGCAGACTACTACTGCTATTTTTTCTGAATCGCGGTGGTTGTTTTTTTCCAGCGACACAGAGCAATGGAGCCGCTCCCGTCAACGCCGCTGTGCCATGAACGCATGGTTCGGATCTTCGGTACACCTTTGCTGGTGGAACTGGAATTTGACTGGTCATTGTCATTCCGGCCTCTACTGTGGTGCGTACAACCGGTGTTCCGCTGCATATGGTGTCTCTTTGAGCATCTGCCTATGGTCTGTCTTGCTGTAGCACCGACATATCCTGTGGACCACAAACTGCTGATGTCCCCGATGAGGGTTCATACACGGTCATGCCCCTTGAGACTGAGGTTGCTCCACGAGGCCACCTATGAGCCTTCTGTTATTCGATCTAACATGGATGAGGACACTACAGCGAGTGTCGATACACCGATGACTATGGCTCAGTTCTGCTCTGTGGATCCGTTTGTCCGTCAAGCTCTCGATTTCACTTCAGACGATGTTGACTCATTTTTAAGATCCTTGAGTGGTGACTTCAATGACATTCTTCAATATCCTGCTTATAGCACATAATTTGATGAATTCGCTTGCCAGTTCCCGATTATAATCAAAAACGCGATTATACTAAAAGTTTGCTATACTTGTCATGGTTGATATTAAAGTCTCTGAAATGTTTTTTAAAACAAATTTTATAACACACCATTTATTTTTTCGTTAATTTTTTTTGGCTTTTTAGTTCAGTAGCAGCTTTTTAACGATTGGGTTTTCTTTACCTTCATCATACCTGTTACGGCAATGGGGAGGGTGTAGTGAATCCTAGTTTGTTTTAATGGGTTAACAGGAGTTAGCTTAGCCGTAGGCTTGTAAACTCGTGCCCCCGTCACCCAGTGACTTTTAACCTACTTAGCTTGCTCTGGCTTAGTCCATTTAATTATTTATTTCCTTTAAAATGGCGGCCTTGTTTATAGTTAGGCCACTTGTTATGGGTTCTATTATCAGTGTCACTGCGCCAAGGCGTCAAGATCAAGCACGAAAGACAAACATACAGTAGGCATTCACACTTAGGGATTTTCCCTCTCTATACTTTCGAGGGATTGTTGATATTAATTGCCGTCCCAAGCATGCCTGTTATCTATTGTTATAAATAACACTTATGTCAGGGGACCTTGTAGATCTGTATAAATACAACACACTTTTAGACAGATAATCAGAGGGATTCCGACCAGAGGGCATCGCCACCATCGCTGATACCGATGCTGCAGTCATCTTGACACTGATCCAGTCTTCGTGTCCCTGCGGAGTCTGAGATAGAGACCTCATTCCAAGGTAACGAGGGTTGGGGGCTCCTCTCATGGACACGGTTTTGGCAGATTAGGTTTAACGAACCCAGCTCTTCCTTTTTAGGTAGGAGGTTAGACCTACTCTCCTTAGGGTATTAGGGCTTATTCCATCTTTTACATATACATAAATTTCTTTCATATATTGCATAATGGTGGGGGTCTTTATAACAATGTCTCTCCTCTTTGCAATACTGTTGCTTGGTATATTCATTATCCTAATCATTGCAGTTCATGCAACTTATCACAAATTGCAGTTATGTTGAATAAAAACTATTATAACTTTACTGCATCTGTGTTATTGCCTTTGTTTGTATGAGACATTATAAATCTGTGAGAAAAGGGTAATTTCCGTTTAACCACGACAACCCTGAGATATTGTATTTTGAGTCCATGCGTAAGCGACTGCTACAAATCACCTTTTACTATTGTGTTTTTGGTGAGGTACTGCTAGTTAGCCGGTAAGGTTTGGACAACAGTTACAAATAGTTGTAGGAAGAGACTTAGGGGGTTATTCTAACTTTGGAGGAGTGTTAATCCGTCCCAAAAGTGACGGTAAAGTGACGGATATACCACCAGCCGTATTACGAGTTCCATAGGATATAATGGACTCGTAATACGGCTGGTGGTAAATCCGTCACTTTTCCGTCACTTTTGGGACGGATTAACACCTCCTCCAAAGTTAGAATAACCCCCTTAGTCACCTACAAACGAAAGTACTGTCATCCTGAGACCAGCAGTCTTGCTCAGAGCAAGAGTCCAAACTACGACAGAGTGAGCCATGGTGGCCGCAGTTGTAGGAGGCTGTGAGCCACTGACATTTACTGGTACAGAGGCACATGAACATAATGTGTCTGATTTGACTGTTTCATTACCAGACTGTTGCATACTGCACATTTATATCAACATTATATTTTTTCAATAAAAAGGTTTGGTTTGTTTGACTACACAACTGGGCTATGTGTGTCTGACATTAGTGAGTGTGGTCACGGTTGCCACGTACCTGCCAAAGTATTGGGTTGCATTGTGGTTCCGTCTCTGTCTGACCTCATTTGCAATGCTTCTATCCCCAGGCTGTCGGTGTGGTAGCTCTTGCTCCTCATCCTCCGTGTCTGTGTCTTCAGGGGTGAGATGTAGCCCACGTCTGGTGGCAATGTTGTGTAGGATGGCACAGGTGGCAACTATCTCGCATGCTGTTTCTGGGGCATACTGGAGTGCTCCTCCACTTTTGTGGAGGCATAGGAATCTTGACTTTAACAAGCCAAAGGTCCTCTCGACTACAGTTCTGGTCCGCCGATGTGCAATGTTGTATCACCTCTCGTTCTGATTGCCAGGTGTTAGGTATGGGGTGAGTATCCATGGTCTCAGGGCATATGCACTGTCACCTGTTTGACAAAAGAGGCAAATTTAGCAGGGCATCACAGGGTTACACAGTGACCTGTATGTAACGCTTCAGAGTGTAGTCACCAATACCTAATAAATATTCTTCTCCAAACTCCCCACGTGCTAGGCGTTGGTGTATCCCACTGTGCCTGAATATGTATGAGTCATGTGTACTCCCTGGATATTTAGCTACAATGTTAGTAATGACATTATGGGCGTCACATACCACCTGTACATTTCCTATTGCGGAACACATATTCCAGATTTGCTGGTGGGCAAATTTGTATATGTGTCCCGTCCACACACCCTATTACATGGGGGAAGTTGGCAATTCTGTAGAAGTCCAACTTGGTGCTGTTCATTTCTGCCTCATTTCTGGGTAGGTATATATATTTCGACATGTGTGTGAGTATGGCATCTAGGAAACATCTGAAGAATCGTGAGAGTGCACTTTGGGATACCCCACCTGCCACTGCAATCACCCCCTGATAGCTACCCGAGGCCAAGAGCTGCAGTTAGCATAGCACTTGCACATGTGTGGGGATGGCGCTGCCGCGCATTGTCTGTCGTTCAAGCTGAGGTTTCAGCAGTTCAATAATCTCTAAGATAACAGCATTGCTCAATCTGTATTTGTCATAAATTTCCTCTTCAGTTTGTTGAAATAGTGTCTGCCTGGTTCGGTATATCCTCTCCTGGCTCTGGCCCCTCCTCCTCTGCTGGGCAGCCTGGACTCTCCTCCTCCACGCAATCACGTACAGTGCAGCCATTTTGAGTAGCCCAGATGCCTTCTGGGTCTCCTTTTATACTTTGGTTCTGGTTACCACCTGCTCTGAATCAGTGGTAATCGGTGTGTGCAAAACGGGCTTTTTGCGACTAGTCGCAATTTGCGACTGGCTTTTGCATATGGTTTGCGACTCGCAATTTGCGACTTCCTGTTTGCGGGATGCAAAATCAGGTCACAAATTTTGCGAGTCGGTGATGGGTCACATCGCTATTTGGTGATCGGAAATGGGATTTTTACATCCCATTTCAGATTTTGCGGGGTCGCAAATAGCGATGCAAGCCATTTGCGACTCGCAAACCTTTGCTACATCTGGCCCCTAGTCTTTTCCTTGAAGATTTTCTTCTAGGAACGAAGCCACCAATCTGACCCAACTTCCCTGGAGCCCTCTTCGGATATGCGTCGCAGGAGACCTCGATGAACAGTTCTACCTTTGAACTTAGATGATTTTTCTGGACGGGAACCTTTGCCCAGGCTAAAGCTGAATATTGATCTGACGTCCCTGGAGCCCTCCTCAGGTACGCTGCGCCGGAAGTCCCGGTCAACTTTTTACGTTTGGACCTTGTCACTCTTTCGGAGCTTTTTCATTCTGACGCGGGAGGTGACCCTCCACAGCAAGCCAATTTCAATGTGAGGTCATCAGATCACCTTTCCAGAAACCCCCGGTGAAATTCTGGAAGTCTGAGGCTCAGGAGCTCTTTAGCCGGACGAACCTGCAAGTCAGGAAGACCAGTTTGGCTGCTCTCCCCCCACCCTGTTTCACCATCTGCTGAGGCAGATCTCCTCCCCTAGGCACTTCCTTTATGTTCAGCCAAGGCCACTTCAAACCTCATCAAGGCAGCCTGGCTGCCAGAGGCCGGCCAATCAGAAAAGGGCACAACAGAGCTGGAACTGGTGACTTTTAGGAAGAGTTCTAAGACTCTTTCCCTGAACTAGTTATATTAAAACCATGGCAAGTTGTTGCATTTATTCTAACAATCAGTATGAGATCAAACATGCTTCATCTAGCTCCTTTGGAGATTTTATTAATTAAAATAAAGTCTCCCCATTTTAGTCTATGGAGCCTATTCACTACAAAGAGGGAAAATTAATTTGGCTATTTTCCTCACCAGGGCTTATGAAACATATTTTATAAGGTCCCTTCCAATAGTTACACTGTACCTACTCCTGAGGGCACCTAGGGCATACCTTAGGTGTGACTTATATATAAAAGTGAGGTAAATTAAGATTGGAAGTACTTTTAATGCCAAAATCGATTTTGCATGCACCTTTAATTTAAAGCAACCAGCAAGACAGGCCTGCCTTTAGAATTACCCTGGGTACCTCAAAAGTACACCTATGGGTACACCACCTATGCTGGGGTCCCTAAACCTACATGCTCTACCTTAGACTAGGGACTTATAGGTAGGTTGACATAGCCAATTATAATTAGCCTAATTTGCATACTCATTTTAAGCAGAGCACAGGCCCTGGGACTGGTTAGCAGCACTCAGGGCACCATCAGGGTCAGGAAAACACCAGAAAAAAGTGAACAATGGGGGAAAAAAGTTAGGGGGCTTCTGCGATCAGCCCAGTTTTCTCACAATATTATTTTATTTCAATATTTAGTCATATGCTTCGTAATTAAACAACTGTATATTTTTACTTACCTGAAAATAAAGCTGGGCCTTGAAGGTAGCTGAATACGCCAATCACTTAATCAAAAGTCAAGTGACCTCTGCTGAGCACAAGTCAACGAGATTATACTTGCTTCACCTCAAAACCACCAAAGGTAATTTCAGGTATCTGAGGTTATGCAACACATATAAGTATATCAACCATCACGCCTTGCAGCCAATCATATTGAAGCTTTTTTTTAAATTTTGTAGAGGGAAAGTCAACTATTCATTGACCCTAATATAACCTCACTCTTGGAATCTTTACAGAAGACGCATATCTGTTTCACAGTACATGTACTACATATATCATAATTCACTGTAATAGCTGGTATAACCATATATTTTTGCTTTCTAATTCTTCTTGAATACCTGTGTTCTCTATGGTTGTTTTAACCAGTTAATGGCATTGATAGTGTGGTAATACACGCTCTTTTCTCTCCCTGCACAATTTGACTTGTGAGACTCTCACAACATCGAAAGAAAGACCTTGAGGTAGGGTCACTAGGTCAAGTACAATGTGACTCTCGCAAGAGTCTTGTGGGATCGTATGAGGGCTCCCTCATCAAACTTCACCTGCAAATGCCTGCCAATGACTCATGAAACTCTCGTGGGATGGTACCAACATTTTTAAATCAGCCACTACTCTTTATCAAGTAACTGTACGCCATGCAAAAAGCAGTGAATCACAACCTAGCCTTGTTTTATAACTATCAAAAATCCAACAATTACACTTATAAGTTTGCCACCCTCCTACTTTATCTCTCCTTAAATAACTCCACATTGCTCCTGACGCTTACTCATTCTACTGAGCACTCCTCTTGTATCTGAGATCTCCATACAGCACAATGCTTCACCTCTGGATATTAGGACAAAGCATTCAAAATCCATGCTTCATCCAGAACATGCCTAGAACATCCAGGACATGCCAATAATTGTGATAACGACAAAAATCAAGGATTTTCAAACTTGGACCTATCTTGGATTGACCATAGTGGTATGCAGTGGCACCAATTGTTAACAATGGCTGGGAGCATTTTGATTGTGAGCTCCCAGACCTGATGATAGTGCACTGTGGTGGCAGTAACTTAGGCAAAACACAGGTGTTGCGCTTGAAATCAAAATACAGGTTACCTTTTAACAATTGGTACCTCTCTTTCCTCAAAGTGCTTTTATATATTCTAATATATGTCAAAGACAGAGATGGCAATGGTCAAAAAAGATTTATCTTAAGACTGAGAAGTTCCAGAAGCATGTTAATAAACAGTTTCTGTATTTCTTTGTGACTATAACATAGGCTGTATATATCACAACAACATCTGGTTTAATATGCCAGGTATCTAAAGGTGTGATAGAGTGCACTTTACTGCAGAAATGAAATCAAGGAATGCATCCAGTTCTATGTGTAACTGGCCACTGCGCACTATTGACACAAATGCTCTTCTCAGAGCCACTCTATTGCAACATTATATGATTATTTCATTGCATAAATCCCTTTTACCTGGGATAAAGACACCCACAAGATTCTAACAAGAGAGGGAGCACCAAAATGCCTGCACTCACTGATAAATTTGTCCAGTTCTCATGAACGTCTCGCAAACTCAAACATTCATACTATATTTAATGCATACTAGCTCTGTTTGATAGGATCAAGTATTAAACTGGTCAAGCACATGACTCTCTATTAAAACCTTTCTCTTGAAATAGATTTTTCTATACACCACTATTTGTTATTTGTTTTTATGATTCCAAGGCAGTCTTGTCAGATAGTAAATGTTTTTGGAGGAACAACTTTCCTTCATTACAATACTTATCCCATAAAGTTCTCACTACTATGGTGTGGGGAGAAAAGGGCCACATACTCTAGTAGTGTGTGGCCTTCTGGTGTGTGGCCCTTCTCACTTCTCACAGTATCCCAGCAGTGCAAAGGAGGGTGTGTGGAGAAAGTGAGTTCTTCACTAACAACAAGGCTAACAAGAGTGAATAGTAGGGTGTGGGGAGAGACAGTCTCTCCAGTAACACCTTACATCAAGATTTTGTGTACCTCACTACTATTTTTATGATCCTACAAGAGTCTCATGAGATCAGAAAACCTTTTTAGTTGACATAATTTACACTTTCATTTAATACAGTACCTATGCCTTTTAGTCCCCATTAGTAGGATGTTGGCATAATGTAGACTCTCGTATGAGACCTTTTCACAGTATAACAACAAAGCACAGTAGGGTGCAAGCGGAAACCGGGGTGTTACTGACACCTCTCCAAATCCTAAAACTGTGTATAGTAGAATATGGCGAGAGACCGGGCTCTCCACTGAGACGTTCACTTAAGGTAACCAGTGTACAGATTAGGGTGTAAAGAGACACTGGCTCTCTACTCACATCATTTCCCAGGCTCACTAGTATGTATAGCAGGGTGGAGAAGGGCCTTACCTCACATTTAAGGCCTCAAAATTTCATAGCATGTATAAAAGTACTGGCCTCTCCTCTGGGACCTCTCCACAGGGAAATATCCATATATATGCTGGCAAGTATAAATAGTAGACTGTGAGGAGGAACTGACCTGCTTACTGCCAGATATGTGTTGCATGATAAGTCTCCATAGTACAGTGTGGCGATAGACTGGCTCCTCTCCAGAGACCTGTCTCTTGGATAATGGGTGTCCAAATTAGAGTATGGAAAGTGGCTTACCTCTCTTGTCACAGCTCTCCCAAGGATGACAGATGTACAAGTAAGATGTAGAGATGAAATTATGTCTGAGATTATGAGAAGTCTGTCTTATATACCCACTTTAGAGACTATGGTACAGAAACACACAGCCCTTTCAGCTGAGACATCTCCCCAGAGTAAAATATGTGCAAAGTAGATAGTGGGTAGAGACTGTTCTCTGTGTGCATACCTCTCTTCATAGTGATGAATGTCCATAGTAGAGTACAAAATAGAGTAGCCTCTCTGTTGAGACTGTGTCTTCCACAGCTGGTGTCTATACTTGATTGTAGGGACATACTCACCTCTCTTTCAGACATCTCCCAATGGTGACAGTCATACATAACACTGTGTTCACAACAGTTGATAGGAGTATGTATTAGAGTATGAAGATTCACTGCTCTCTCTGTGCCAGTACCTCTCTCTTCTATCAGAGGTCTAGTGTGGACAAGGACTGATCTCTCTCTTAACAACTTACTGTTGCATGACAAGTCACCATAGCTGCATAGCAAAACAATTGTCTTCTCTGTTACCAACTGCCTCTAGAATAAAAGATGTGTACACTACTATATAGATACATGGACATGCAGCAACACATTTATTCTCCTTGACATTGGAACTGGCAGTTTTGGAGAATACTGAAATACTATAATGAAACTGAAATATATAATGAGTATTAAGCAAAGAAATCAAAAGTAACTTTTAACTTTTTTATTACAATAAAACAATTTAGCAACAGTACAAAACTACACCCCTATATTAAAAAAATTGTATCAACAACTATTAAACAAAACAAACAACTATATAATTTTCAACATTTTTTACACTCATTAGTAGGTGCCAATGTCTCCCCCCCTTTTTGCTGTATTTGTCATCTGTTGTAATAATATTTATTGCATGATTTATAAAAAACCATCGTAGTGAAATACAGTATGCAGTAAGATACTAAAAAAGAAATGCTAGAAAAGAAAAGTAAAAGACATGTTTGCCCAAGGCAGACATGGTTCCTAGAATATAACTGTAGGCATAATCAGCTCTGGGACAAAAATGATGTGAACAGGAAACTGGGGTGACGCCCAATCACTTTGCAGTCAATAAGTCATTAGCAAATGGTCAGTAAAAGCATTATATTTCAAATTCAGTCAGAAAAAAAAGCTGTGCTGCGTGACAGGGAGTGAGCAGGAGAGCACCTTATGTACAAAGATATGGCACTCTCCTCTCCTCTCTCTAATGCCAGTGCTGATTTCAGCTGCCGTGCTCCACGCACACACCTTTGCACCATAATGCAAGGGTATGTGCATGAGTCTAGCATAGGTTACACATACTTTAAACTTTTCCTATTTTGTATGCATGCTGCACAGTGCAGCACACATGCAAAGTCCAGAAAAAAGGAGAAATTACAACATTTCTCCTTTTAATGCCTGCTTTCAAATGGCATTAACATTTGGTGCAAAAATTTGCAAACTATTGTTTGTAGATGCTGTTTTGCATCAAAAGGCATGGGTGGTTTCATGGGAACACCCATGTTTTAACAATGTAACACCTCCTCTGCGCTAAGTAATGCAAAGCAGAGCTTGGCACTGCTTTGTGCTACTTTTACGGTACTTCCCAGCACAAAACAGGTATTGCACCGGAAAATAAATTAGGATAAAAACATTTTGTAATGCTAACCCAGCGCAAAATGTTTGTAAACCTCCCCCTAGGAGTAGTTGTCACGAAGACTGCAGGTGCTATGGGCTGCGCATCTAGGTTAATCATCCATAAGTGCAATGATTGCAAGGTGAACGGGGAGAAGCGGTAAATAACAATGTGCAAAGGGCTCACCCTGTATTATCACCCGAGCCCTTCCCACCTCGTTAGCCGAAACCCATTTTTTACTTAAGACTTGTGAAAAATTGCACCAGAGTGCTGCTCAGATCAGATGGGTCAAAGCAGGCCATCACTGCCTCCCTACAGGACCTGATGCCACGTGTGTTCCATAGGTGCTGAAGTAGCTCACGCTGATCCCCCATGAGGGAAGGGCACAGGCAGACTAAATGAACAATATCTTCCTGGCTCTGGAGGCATAACTGAAGGGTTCAGGCACCTCTGGTCTTTTACATACCAGACCCCAACCTATATTTCATAAAGTGGGCCGTGGTCCAGTCATTGAATGGTTCCTTAGTCCTCTGTGGTTTCAACCTTGTGTAGCTTTTGAGTGTCATCCAGCCATGGCGTCATCAGGACAGGGATTTCTTGTCAACTAGCAACAAGAGCAGCTGTGAGCTTGCTTTTGTCAGCTTTTTAAACTGCTGATGGTTTAGGGGAAGGTCCCAAGTGTTTATTAGGAAGAGAGTGTCCCAGACCTGTAGCAGGTAGACTCTGGCTGGAAAGCGGGTATTTGTTTACAATTCTGACCAAAAACAGTTACCAAGTAAGCCTTCCTTTGTAAGTTTGAATTTGTGGCAGCATATCACAAAGGATGCCATTCAAGTGATTGACTGCTTGACAATGCCGAACTTCAGCCTGATTTGTGTGGGGGATGAGTGAGCAGGTAACTGGAAGAAGTGTCTATAAATTTTAAGTAACATTTTGTCCAGAATAAAGCTGTTGCGGCCTCCTAGGGCCCCACTTCTGTAAGCTAGAGCTGGGAGAACCTCTGCTTGAGCTACTTGCAGAATCGGCATGAGCATGGGGGATTTCAGTTTTGCGTGGAGGGACTGCAACACAAATGTCAAGGAAAGACCTTTTCCTTTATTTGGTCCTCAAATCTCCCATTCGTACTGAAGAGAACACCAAGGTACTCAAAGTTTTTGATTACCCTACTCTTTCTTGATCTAGAACCCACATATGGTTGTATAGTTTGGGGCGATGAATTACAAGGATCTTAGGTGGTCATTATAACCTTGGCGGTTGTGCCCTGCCATGCCTGCAGTTGAAGTCAGACCGCCGACAGTGTGGTGGTGCAGGACCTCTAAATAATGACTGCAGCAGTCAGCCAGTTCACCGCCTGTACTGCCAGGGCTGTGAGACCACCTGGCCGAAGGTTGACCACCTTCGACCTGGCAGTCCACCTAAGCCACCTGTGGTATTATGAGTAGTATTTCCACCAGGGATTCCATGGAGGCAGCCTCACCACAAATTCCCTGGCAGAAAGGATGCTAGTGACAGGAATACTAATTTCTGTCACCACAACAGTGCTCCCCATGGCCCCTCCATGTAGGAGGGCCCCCACCCACTGACCCCATTAGAAGCCCCAAAGCCCCCAAGCAGCAATGACCCCTCTCCCAATCCACATACTTCGTCCCTGTCCCCCTGGTCCCCATACTGAGACCCCACCCCGATCTCCATACAGAGCCCCCTGGCTCCCAATCCCCATACTGAGCCCCATCGCCCCATCGCCCCATCGCCCCATCGCCCCTGATCCCTGTACTGAGCCCTCCACCCGATCCATGCACTTACACACCACATTTACATACATACACGCACACATCCACGCTCACTCATTCACACACACATGCACACACGGGCATGGCACACTCCCATACAGGCATTCACACAAGCACACAGACACTTGCACACACACGCACACAAACCTACACAACACCCCACCCCTCTCCATTCACACACACACCCCCATTCATGCACACAACACTCAACAACCCCCCTTCCCTGTCGGAGGATCACCTTACCTCATGGTCCCTGTTGTCATGGAAGGAACGGTGTCCATGGTGCTTGCTCCACCGCCAGCACCCTGCCAACACAACACTGCCAGGCCGTTTACAAAGTTGTTATACTGCAGGTGGTGTTGTGGTGAAGTAACAGCTAGTATGGCTGCTGGCGGCTTCCCTACCAAATACTGACCACCAACACCAGCGGTCATATGGCAGCGTGACTTCGGCGGTCTATGGAATAGATCGCCAAAGTCATAATGAGGAACTTAGGGGGTCATTCTGACCCTGGCGGTAAAAGGCAGTTACCGCCGGTCAGAAGACCGCCATAACACCAACGCGGCCGCGGTAACCCGCCAGGGTCATTCTGACCCACAACTGCCAAACCGCCAAAAACCCGACCTCCACTGAAGGCCGCCACATCAGCGGTCAGCGATAAACTGGAGATGACCAAACCTCCACCGTCACGCCAACAGAAATACGCCCAGGCCATTACGACCCACGAATCCACGCGGCAGTCTTTCAACCGCAGTATCCCATTGGCGGTACACACCGCCGCGGTCAAAATACACACACCTTTACAAAACACAGCCACATTGGATAATTCAAAATACGCACACCTGACACACATACAAACACCACTCCCACACAATCAATATGATATAAAACACACACCCACATCACCCACAAACCCCCACAAATCGAAATTCAGAGACAAGGCGCAATACTCAGAGAGAGAGAGCACAGGGAACGCAAACCACAACAGACACAGGAACCCAACATCATCCCCCACACTACATCTACGCACAAAACACCACACACCACTACACTCATCACCACAAACACCACCCCACACCTCATCCACACCACCCCATGGCACCCCAAAGACACCCCAGATTCTCAGACCAAGAACTCAGGGTCATGGTGGAGGAAATAATTAGGGTAGAGCCCCAGCTCTTCGGCACACAGGTGCAGCACACCACAATAGGCAGGAAGGTGGAGCTATGGCAAAGGATCGTCGACAGGGTCAACGCTGTGGGACAGCATCCCAGAAATCGGGAAGACATCCGAAAGCGCTGGAATGACCTACGGGGGAAGGTGCGGACGATGTCAAGACACAACATCGCTGTGCAGAAGACTGGCGGCGGACCCCCACCCACTCCACCCGAATTCACAGCATGGGAGCAAGAGGTCTTGAACATCCTGCATCCTGAGGGCCTCGCTGGAGTAGGCGGAGGAATGGACTCTGGTAAGTCTAATCTCAACTACTTCCCCCCCCAACCACCAGCATGCCAACCCCCACCCCCACCCTCACCCCCAACCCCCCAGCACATATCCTCCCTGCTAATGTCTCACCAGCACAACCCACCCAAACCAACACCAACCCCTGAATGCCAACACAAACCATGGACACCCATCACCTAAGCGTGACCGCTGCACATACCCATCCCCCCCCAAACCACCCTCACAACTCCTCCCACAAGGGAATGCCAGCACTAGGGGACAAGGGCACCCACAAATCGCACGCCATGGCACACACAGAAGCAATAACCATACTCTTTTACCCCTGCAGGGCCCGAACGCCAACACACCGGCCCGGAGGGTCCAGAAATGTCCATCCCACCCCCAGAACAGGCCCCCAGTGATGACAGCAGCTCTGTCGACCTAGAACCTGATGACCAGCCCGGACCATTGGGGACCTCTAGACAGTCGGTTCCCCTCAGGCAGCCACAGGCCCCAGCAGACCTACCCCCCTCTGGAAACCCCAGCACAGCACCCACCCAGCGGGCCCATGCCTCTGTCTCCAGGACAGGTCAAGCAGCGGTGTGTCTACCACTACAGGGCACCCAGGGCAACCCACCACCCCAACAACAACAGGGACCTGGGGGCAGTGGTAGTGGGCACACCGTCCAGGGGACAGAGGCCCAGGAACAAAGGGGAACTGGGAGGGCTGCTGTGCGACAGAGGGAGGACAGGCCTAGGGAACCCACTGTCCAAGAGGCCCTCACCACCACTCCCAAGAGACAATGGCGACGGTCCTGGCCAGGTTCCATGAGATCCAGGCCATGCAGGAGGGCCAGTACATGGGGTTCCGGGAAGAACTGCGCAGCATCAGTTCCGCAATGGGTACAATCGTGGTGGCACTCAACCAGATTGTCACCACATTGCGGGACCATGTGGCCCCCCAAAGGGCCCCTGCCACTAGCATGGAGGAAGAACAGCCCACCACCTCCGCCGGCGCTAGTGGTCAGGAGGCCCCGACACAACAGCAACGGCCCACCCGGACCCCACCCCCTGCAGAACATGAACCACCCCGCAAGAAAGGCCTGAGATCGAGGAAGAAGACAGAGTAGGATGTCAAGACCCCCGCCATGCACGGACCCCCCCGGATGTCATCCCACTGTCCCACTTGTTCACCCTGTCCAACCTTGAACTGCCCCTGCTCCACCTTCCACAGGCATATGGACAATGCACCTGTGCGAACGTGAGTCTGGACTTTGCCATGGACATGCCTCCACCATCACCCATCACCCTTTTTGAACTATACACCAATTTTTGCACTTCAATAAACACAATTATTGCACAAAAACCATCTGGAGTCTGCTATTTATTTTTTTCAACCAAATGTATTCGATATAACCAACCAAAAATGTCCAAATACATTGTGATGACAACATACCAGTGTCACACAGCGGTAGTCCATGGGGAAATAAACCAGAGGGCACTCCGTGGGGACCACATCACTGAAATAGGAAGGCAAATTCACAACTAAGTTACCATACATTGGGGTGAAAGGTCAGACAGTAGAGAGCCAGTACTGTTACAGATATAATAAAATGCAGGAGTAGATTCTTACCTGTGTGTTACTGGAAATACTGCAGTATCACTCTGTCCCTGTTGTCTGTGTCGTCCTCTTCGTCTTCCTCCTCTTCACTCTCCGCAGGCTCCACAGCGGCCACAACACCACCATCTGGACCATCCTCCTGCAGGAAAGGCACCTGGCGTCGCAAAGCCAGGTTGTGAAGCATGCAGCAGGCCACGATGATATGACACACCTTCTTTGGTGAGTACATTAGGGATCCACCTGTCATATGCAGGCACCTAAACCTGGCCTTCAGGAGGCCGAAGGTCCGCTCGATCACCCTCCTAGTACGCCCATGGGCCTCATTGTACCGTTCCTCTGCCCTTGTCCTGGGATTCCTCACTGGGGTCAATAGCCAAGGCAGGTTGGGGTAACCAGAGTCACCAATTAGCCACACACGCTGTTTCTGTAGCTGTTCCATCACATAAGGGATGCTGCTATTTCGCATGACGTACGCGTCATGCACTGACCCTGGGAACTTGGCATTTACATGGGAGATGTACTGGTCAGCCAAACAGACCACCTGGACATTCATGGAATGATAACTTTTTCGGTTCCTGTACACCTGTTCATTGTCTTTTGGGGGGACCAAAGCCACATGGGTACCATCAATGACACCAATGATATTGGGAATGTGTCCAAGGGCATAGAAATCACCCTTCACTGTAGGCAAGTCACCCACCTCAGGGAAAATGATGTAGCTCTGCATGTATTTCATCAGGGCAGACAACACTCTGGACAACACCCTTGAAAACATAGGCTGAGACATCCCAGATGAAATGGCCACTGTAGTTTGAAATGATCCACTAGCCAAAAAATGGAGTACTGACAGCACCTGCACTAGAGGCGGAACCCCTGTGGGTTGGCGGATGGGTGACATCAGGTCTGGCTCCAGCTGGGCACACAGTTCCTGTATAGTGGTACTGTTGAGTCTGTAGGTGAGTATGACATGTCGTTCTTCCATTGTCGACAGGTCCACCAGCATGGGAACATTCCTCCGTCTCCTCGCAAGTCCCAGCGGACGGTACCTAGGAAGGACAACATGGAGCACAGAGTCAATCAACCCACAGGTAAGTTCCCACAGCCTGCACAGTACACGAATCTCTCTGGATTGAATAGCTTGTATGAGTGTCGATGCAAGGCCTAGCCATGTGTGACGCAGTAGGAATTAAGCCATGTGGCACTTGAAATGGCGGCTGCCTGACCTGTGAAGTGTGACAATGTGAAGTGAGGTCATTGCGCTGGCGTGGCACGCTGTGGCGGTAGGCGGTCGAAGACCGCGGCGCAAAGCAGCATTGGTTAACATTGAACCCTATGGGTTTCAGGAGCCAATGACGATGTGCGCCGGCGGTCGCGGTACGCACCGCCGCGGGCGTGACCGCCATTTTCTCTCTGCTTAATCACACGAGACCTGAGCATCCACAGGAGAGGACCTATACTGCAAGTGCTGCTGTGACCTCGGTCTGGAAGTGACAATGGCTGCTGCGACTGGGGAAAGGGCCCCCGCCTTCAGTTCCGAAGAGTTGGAGAAGCTCGTGGACGGGGTCCTCCCCCAGTATGCGCTAATCTACGGTCCTCCAGACCAACAGGTGAGTATACGGGGGCCAATGCATAGTGGGCAATGCCTGTGATGAGTGGGGTGGATGTACGATGGAGGGGAGGGGAGCGAATTACGAATGCATGGCACGACAGATGAGAGCATGTGCCACCTGGCAAGTTTGGGGAGGGGGGGCCACTCACATCGAGCATGCAGAAAAGTGATGATGTTTCTTTTCCCCCCCTGTACATGTCACATAGGTCAGCGCCCATCAGAAGATCGATATTTGGCGTGCCATCGCCAATGACATCCGGGCCCTGGGGGTCCACAACAGACGGGGCACCCACTGCCGCAAGAGGTGGGAGGACATCCGCCGTGGGAGCAGGAAGACCGCCGAGGCTCTGCTGGGGATGGCCTCCCAACCTAGGAGGGGTGCCAGTCGTACCTTGACCCCCCTGATGTCCCGGATCCTGGCGGTGGCCTACCCCGATTTAGATGGGCGCTTGAGGACATCACAGCAGACACAAGGGGGTGAGTACCAGCACATTCAGCTATATTTGCGCGCAGTGGAGGTGCCTGGGTGGGGGAGGAGGGCTGTGGGTATCCCTAGGCCAGGGCGATTTCTATAGGCTAGGCCCCTCCGTGAGGTATGGTCCTGTGCCCCCGCCCCCCAGCTCTGTAGGGTGCCTAGTAACGCTATTCATGGACCTGTGTATTCTGTGTGGGCAGTTGTCGCCCATAGGCTTGTAGGGCATGTCCCAGGGAATGAGTAGTGTACCCCAAGTGCGCAGCGTACTGCAGGGGGCTTCTGTGTCTGTCCTCTCCGTCAACGGTGTCCCCAATGCATGCACTCAACTTATCTTTATTTCTCCCCCCCCCCCCCATTTTCTTTGTTTTTCGGTGAATGTGTGCATTAGCATCATCAGGCGGAGGAGAAGTGGCATCGGCGCAAGAGGGAGCTGCATCTCACATGCAGACGGAGGGCGAGGGGGGCTCCACCACGGGGACCCGTGCAGACGTCAGTGACACCGACACGTCCTCGGATGGGAGCTCCCTTGCGGTGGCGGCAACATCCGTGCCCACTGATACTACAGGTACAGCCGCCACCCAGCGCACCAGCTCCGCCCTCCCAGCAGCCCCTCGGCCTTCGGCCCGTGTCCGCTCAGCCAGGAAGGCGGCCATCTCCTTCGCCCCAGGCACCTCAGGCCCTGCCCCAGTCACCCCTGCTGCCCTCAGTGAGGAGGCATTGACCTCCTGAGGACCATCATTGTTGGGCAGTCTACCCTTTTGAATGCCATCCAGGGTGTGGAGAGGGAGGTGCATCAAAGCAATGCATACCTGGAGGGCCTTCATTCGGGTCAGGCTGCCCATCAGCGATCGTTCAACGCTCTGGCCTCAGCACTGACCGCAGCGATTATCCCTGTCTCCAGCCTCCCTCTTCTAACTCCCTCCACCCAGTCCCACTCCCCTGTTCCTCTGCCTATCCCATCCACACCTACAGACCAGCCTGCACACACCTCAACACCCAAGGGAAGCTCATCCAGACATAAGCACCACAGAACACACAAGCATTCACACAAGCAACATACAGATGCAGACATGCCAACAGCCACTACCTCCTCTGTGTCCCCCACCTCCTCATCGCCCTCCTCCCTCCCTGTGACGTCTACACTCAAACCTGCATGCACACCACCATCAGCCAGTACACCCATCACCAGCACACCCTCCACACCAGTCCGCACACGTGCAGTCACCACCCCCACTGCCATGTACACGTCCCCTGTGTCCTCTCCCAGTGTGTCTGTCACCCCCTCTTCCAAACCACACAAACGCAGGCAGGCACCCAACCAACAGCCATCCACCTCACGTCAGCCTCCAGCCCAAGCACCTGCACCCAAAGACACCAGACTTGACTCTCCTACAACCACATCCTCTTCCTCCACTCCCATACCCACTCCAGCTACCCTTCCCATGGCTCCTAAAAAACTAATCCTCTATAAACTGGACCTCTTTTCCTCACCTGACCCACCCCCTCCATCTCGTAAGAGTTCCAAAAACACTCCAGCCACCACCAGCCCAGCAACTCCCAAGAACGTCGTGGCTGGTTTTTGGAGTCCGCCCTTTCCTTGTGCAGGGACATCGGCCAGCAGCAAAGGCACAGCCAGCCCCCCCCATGGGAAGAGGAGCAAAAAACTGAAGGGTAGGCGCGACAGGCCTGATACGCCTGCCCCCAAGGAGGGTAGCCTTGCACCGTCACCTGCCACATCGGGTAAGGAAGCCAAGGGCCACGGAGAGTCTGCCAAGGAGGGCAAGGGCAGCAAAGCGCAAAAGGCAGGGAGCAGCCGACCTGGCCATGAGGGCCCCACCAGCCCCATTCCAGGGGTATCAGAGGAGACCCAGGGCCCCAGGACTCCATCACAGGAGGGCCCTGCAACGGAAAGGTCCGATGCTGACTGAGCAGGAAGTATTGGCCAGGTGTGGTTCACTCGAAACACAAGACAGGCACCGCTGAACAGGGCCCCGCCAAGACAGGCACCGCTGAACAGGGCCCCGCCGTGAGAAGCACCGCTGAACAGGGCCCCTCCGTGAGGAGCACCGCTGAACAGGGCCCCGCCGTGAGAAGCACCGCTGAACAGGGCCCCGCCAAGACAGGCACCGCTGAACAGGGCCCCGTCGTGAGGAGCACCGCTGAACAGGGCCCCGCCGTGAGAAGCACCGCTGAACAGGGCCCCGCCGTGAGGAGCACCGCTGAACAGGGCCCTCCTGTGAAGCACCGCTCAGCTGGGCCCTCCTGTCAAGCACCGCTGAACAGGGCCCTCCTGTCAAGCACCGCTGAACAGGGCCCTCCTGTCAAGCACCGCTCCGCTGGGCCCTCCTGTCAAGCACCGCTCCGCTGGGCCCTCCTGTCAAGCACCGCTGAACAGGGCCCTCCTGTCAAGCACCGCTCCGCTGGGCCCTCCTGTCAAGCACCGCTCCGCTGGGCCCTTCTGTCAAGCACCGCTCCGCTGGGCCCTCCTGTCAAGCACCGCTCCGCTGGGCCCTCATTTCAAGCACCGCTCCGCTGGGCCCTCCTGTCAAGCACCGCTGGCCCATTGGCAGGCCCGGTTCTGTGTCGGGCAGGGCTTCACGAGGCACTCTGCTCACCATGCCTCCTCCATGACCAGTGGACTCTGTAATCCACCTGATGGACTGTGGCTTTGCACCCCCCAGGATGGCACAGTGGGCAATCCATCCACTGTAGAGACTTGAGAGACTGTGGTTTTGCACTCCCCAGGATGGCACAGTGGGCAACCCACCCACTGTAGAGACTTGAGAGACTGTGGCTTTGCACTCCCCAGGCTGGCACAGTGGGCATGGAAGCCCTTCGTGGATCTGGCGTCGTGGACTCATGTGGCTGAGGTGCCCCACCTTCCCTTCCCCCTGAGGTGCCAGTATTTGATTTTTTTGATGCCCCAGCAGTGTTCTCTCCAATGGACTCGATCTCGTGTGTGGGCTTTGCCCATGTGTTGCTGCACATTGGCCCACGGACATTTGAACTTTGCAAAAATGTGCCGGACTTTTGCTACTTTTATATATATATAGTTCTAGATGTGTAATAATTCTTTATATATTGCTAAGTTCGCTATTCTTAATTCTTGCTATAATATAGTTCTATTTTTACAATCATTGCCTTTTGTCTTTGCTTTTTTGTTTTGGGGGTTTGGGGGTGTCACTCTGACTTTTTAATCTGCATTGGTGTGTAGGTATTTCGGTGGGGGGGAGGGTGGGGGTGGGTGTGTGGCGTATGTGTGTGCCCGTAAGCTTTCCTCCTCCCCCCTCCCCTGTGTCGTAGGTGCAGTACTCACCGTTGTCATCTGCGGCGACGTTCGTGATCCTGGAAGAAGAGCAGGAAGGCAATGGCTGGGAGGATGTGGAGTTCCGGTTCCATGCTGTCCCGATTCCGCGTGGAGTGTGTCGAGGTGAGCGTTTTCCATTGGAAATGTCTGTTTCCGCCGTGTTTTTATCGGCGGGGCTCCCGCCCCGGAAAAGGTGGCGGATTGGTGAGTCGTGATAGGGTGGGCGGTACATTGTCTGCCGCCTGGCTGTTGGCGGTGACCGCTGCGCTGTTTGTTTGTGCTGCCGTGGCGGTCGGAGTGTTAAAGCGGCGGCCTGTGTTGGCGGTTCCCGCCAGGGTCAGAATTCCATTTTTTGGGCCGCCAGCCTGTTGGCGGGTTGGCCGCCGCTTTAACACTGACCGCCAGGGTCAGAATGACCCCCTTAGTCTTTTTCTTATTAATTATTAGCCCACTCCTAGCAGAGTAGGCTGATGTGACATCTAAAAGGTGATGTAAACCAAACTTGGTTCTGCTGATCAAGACCAAATCATCTGAGTACAGCAGGTTTGACAGAAGGGCGCCCTCCCTGCTTAGGCGGGTGAGAGTTCACTGCATTTAGAGCTGGAGTAAGATCAGACAAGAACAAGTTAAATAATGTTGGGGCAAGAAAACAGCTCTGCTTAGGGCCTTAGGTGATGATAATAGGCCTAGACAGGTGAGAGCCATCCTGTTTTTATTTTGACACAGGTATCATAGTGTTGCAACCCCAGAACTCTTAGTAGATGACCCAGACTACTGAAGGCTGGCAGTTTGTGCCACATCTGCCCCCTGTTGACCTTGTCAAATGCAGACTTATAGTCAATGAAACCCAAGTATACCAGATGTTTGTTGAGCTTGGATTGGTCAGTGAGTAAGGAAAGAGCAATGATGTTAGCAGAGTTACCAATGTGCTTGGGGAACCCTGTTTGGTTTGGTGGGATAATGTGATGGGTCTCAGCCCAATATTACAACATGTCCAGTATGATCCCGACAAATATTTAGCGTTAATATCAATTAGGACTATCAACTGATAGTTTCCTGGGACCCTTTTGTCACCACCCTTGAAAATTGGAGTGAGGTTCGAGCTGTGCCATGAGGAGGTGATGTTAGGATGTTAGAAAAGAGTGGAGTCAAGTAAGCGGCCCAAACTTATGGATCTTCTTTAAATACTGCAGAGGGAATTCCACCTGGCCCAGGTGCCCCATCTCTACAGCTCCTGATAATTTATTTCTGGACTAATTCTTTTGATACTGAGCTCCACGAAAAGTTACAGTCACTGCGCTCTGACTGGACAAATGAGGGTTTGAAAGAATCCTGGCCCTTACCCCAAGGAGGCAGAGAAGCCATGTTTGGGAGAATACTCCCAATCCTGTTTATGGTCCACCAAAAGTTCAATTATTGTTTGACCTAATATCATAAAATAATTTAGTCCAGAAGGAGTTCAATTTCTCCCTTTGGATGTTCCTTTGCTCCATTTTCAAGTGCTTCTTTGCCTCCCTTAGGTTGTGTAGTGGTACAGGGTCATTGTTGATTTTTTGATGGCTCTAAACAGTGAGTTTATCCTTCTTTTGGCCATCCTTATCTGATGAATTGTCATTTGTGCTTTCAGTCGTTTTTTGGATGGAACGGGCCTTGCATGCTGGCTGGCAAATTCCCTTCCAATCCTTTCCCAGGTTGTCAGTGGATTTTCAGCTGAAGAGCTGAGGGATCCCATTAGTGGTTTGGCTTCTAATGGCAAGCCCAGGCAGGGAATCAAGGGCATACCTTATCCGGTTAAGGTTGGTTGAAACCCTTTGAGCCTAAAGTCAGCAGCATGTGCATTTGCTCAGGGGGAAATGTGGAAAGTAATCTTCTGCGGGCGGTGATCGCTGACTATTTTCTCCCCAAAGGAAGAGGTGATATTCAGTAAGGAGAGACTTACGAAGGTGTAACTGATGAGGGAGGCCCCTAAAGAACTTAGATACGAGAGGCCGTGGGGGTTGTCTGAAGGGCCCAGCCATTTAGAGTTCTGAGACCAAGGTGCTCCAGGTTGCTTTGCAGGACTCGCCCTCACTTGTCATCTTTGTGCCACCCCGGGATATGCTGTGGAGGGGTCAACCAATGGCTATATTGCACCTATGTAATCTCATTTGCAGGCAGTACACTCATTAGCCACATGTTGAAGTCACCTGATACAATGAAGTCACTGTTCGAACTTTCCAAACTCAGACCTATTAAGATATCAATTCACTTGTCAGAAATCCCAGTCTTTGCTTTAGCATTTGGATGGACGTAGACATTCATGAGGGTTATTTTTTTTGGTTTTACCATCAGTAGTTATGAGCGACAGGTCAACTACCTGCAGTCCTTCATCGTCATTGTATCTGGCCCCAGACTCAATTGTGCACAAAGTGGATACGTAGATGGCAAGAGAACCCTTAGAGGGTCTGTGCCTGTGTTGTTTAGATGCAGGAACAAAATAGTTTATGAAACCCTACAACTGGTGGGCCTTCTGTGACCAGGTCTCTTGGAGAAACACGATGTGGAAAGACCGTAAATATTGATTGATTTCCAGATTACTTGCCAGACCGCAAATATTCCAAGAGCATTTAATTATTGCACATTCCTGGTGAGCAATTTCATTGATATGCTGTTATCTTAACAGTCTGGTCTTGTTTAAGGTTCCCGGCAGCCAATCCCAATTTTCTAGATCTTCAAACCAGGAGGCAGGCTTGTTGTCTGGCCTGACAGTCCACTGTCTTCTGGGATCAGGAAACTTACTAGGAGCATTTCTTAGAATGAAGTAAGCTGATCTTCATCAGGACTTTAGAGAAGCTTCTGCACTTAGATGCTCTAAGACATGTGGACACCTGGAATGTCTTTGCAGGGTGATTATAATCCCCCACTCTCTGAAAATATCCACATTCTCCAGCACCTTCTGGGCCAGGTCTGCTGCTCTCTGGGATACTTTGGTCATCTCATTGTTCTGTCCAGGGCCTGCATGGATACATTTGATGGAAATCGTATCTTGTGATGTGACTTCAGCAAGAGAGCCCAGAGAGTGCACAAGCTTAAGAATATTGCCCTAATTTATGTGTATTCCAGAAAAAATATTGTGCAGGCTGTTGCAGGTAATGATCCTGTAGCATCCTGAGGGTCAGGGCAGATCTCTGGAGGTGTTTGGGCTCCCCCGTGCAGACGAACAGGGGATGCACAGGGTCCTGAGGCAGAAGGGGAAGAAACCTGTCTATTAATGCTTGCTCCCTCAGGTGCAGAGCACATGATGGCAATCCTGCTTTTGGTGCTCAGCTCGATATTATGAGTGGCAGACGTGGGTAAATCTGGCATTCATAGGGCATGCCTAATAATGGGTGCCCCTCCGGACTAAAGAAAGTAGCTCTAGGATTGCTCATTGGACAGAACTTATTTTTGTGGTAGACAGGGACCCTCTAGCACTAGGAGCTGGGCCTTGATTCAACCCTCTGAGTTGGGCTTCTGAGAAGTTAGGCACTGCTCCTCTGAGTTCATTGACCGGGAATAGTTGGAAAAAGATTCTGGGATGCCTGGTGCACCTGATTCAGTGGGGAATTTCTAGACTGTGAATTGTGGGTTTCTGAGATGGTAGATGCTAGGAGCACAGGGCTGGTTGCAGAGTTCAAGGCCACGTCTACAAGGACTTTTTCCAGGCTATGTGATTTGTTTATCTTAAGCCGGAGTGGTAGAGACTGAGCCATTTTCAAGATTGGGTAGGCAACCAGGTTACAAGATTGTATTAGTGTTTTGTTTTCGCATTTCCTTTTTTTAGTTCTTTTGCATTTTGAGTCATCTATACTTGTGACTAGATTCTTTTCAGATTCATGTGTGCCTGTTAGAGAGACTAGTGTCTCCCTGAATGCCATATCAGTGGGTGCTGCAACCTGATGGGTGCACTCCGCTGGGCTGTTTCTAGAGTTTCCATGCAGCGGATCCTTGGTGTCATCAATAAGGGGCTCAGTTACACTATCTATTTGGCCAGCATTGGTGCCCCGAGCTCCAGCAGCCCGCCAGCTTGCTTTGTGCCATGCCCTTTTGTGGATTACCATTGGCTGCTTCCTTCAGGTCCCCTAATAATTTTGTCATCACCTCTAGGAGTGTAACTAGCTTATTAAGAACCGGCAAGCAATTACATCTGTGATATAGTTCTTGGGAACTCTCCTGGGCCCTTTTTATCAAATTATTCTATTTGAGATTTTGTCATTGATTCCAGCCCCTACATGGCCAGGGAATTCAGAAGGCTGATCTGGATGCCCATGTTATTGGCCTGGAAGTTCATAGCCTCTACAGTGAGCTGCAGCCTGCTGACTGTCATTGCCCAGAGTGGCCGTTGAGGCCCCTATGGTTCCCTGGTGGCTGAGGTGGTAGGGCTGGGCTTATTCAGTATGCCCTTGCCATATAAAGCCAGCATGTTCTCCCATTCCTTTGTGTGAAGATATGATGTATCTTTTGACAACACTCCTAGGTCATCCTCGTTGTGGGCAAATTTGTATATACAGTGATTATAAACAGTTTTCATGCCTTCTGTCTAGGGGATCCAAGTGTTTCAGGCTCTCCTTCTGAGGACTTAAGGCCACTGGTTCCAACTCCACGGAGAGATTTGTTCACATGGAGGTTACTCCTTCTTGCTTCTTCCTCTATTTGAGTAAGTAGGTGTGATAGGTTCTCCCCATTCAACGTCATGCCAGATATGGCCTGCACTGGATGATCCACAACTGCGGGGTGAAAGTCTGATTCCATCCCTATTGTTGCTAACACATCCATATCTGCATGCTGCTGAGGGCACAGATAGGTGCACAATCCAGTAGTGGTGACATCCCTCTCATCATGGGTCAGGGAGACAAAGGCATGCTCTTCACAGTGGAGAGCTACGATACATTCAGGGCTCTTAGCTGCCATGCAGCTATTTGGACTCATTTCCTGCCCAGAGGAGGACAAAGTGCTAGTGCAAATGGTCACTGTTAGGCTTAAGGGGAGGGGCAGGCCCTTGATGCTAGTATTTCTAGAAAAAGTAGCAGCCCCTGGGTCTTTGAAGAAGCTAAATCTAGATGTAACTTTGGGCTGAAAGCTGTTTGAATTCATCTTCCTGGGGTGACTGTTAACAGGCATGTGAATTGTTGATGCAGGCTATTGTTACATTGTTGGTAAGGTGGGAGACAGCAGTGAGATCTGATCTGGTGGATCTGGTAGTTCTGGGAGGGCCGCCCCCTTTCTTCTCCTCTTCTGGGTCAACAAGGGGCCCTGTGATTTACTCAAGGGCATGTCAAAGTTAAACATGTTGTGGGGTTTGTCTGGCTGGGCTGGTCTAGACTAGGCATCGTTGGTCCTTGGGTCTTTAGCTGCAAAACCTCCCCCTTTCCACGGGCAATGCTCAGAGACGCTGTGTCACTGATCAAACTTTACTCAAGGTTCGATGTTCACGTAGGAAGGATTACATGAGGTTACAGGCTGCTGGGCGAGTTGCAAGCCACACTTGACTAACTCCAGCCACTTTCGCGCCTAACCCTTGTGAGCATCAACCACCTAGGGTCTCTCACATTCTCACAGTTGCTCTGTATGGGCTAGTTTCTCTGGGCCATGGTGCTTTTGGGCACGTACGCAGTTCGACCAAATAGGCAGATTAGCTGAACGGTGAGCTATTACCAAAAGTTGCAGCTAGATTGCAATTTTATTTAGTTTTCCCAGCTTCTACTTCACGTGCTGTTGAGCTGGGTAATGCTAATGAGAGCTGATGTGTGCGCAGCCTCATACCTTCCTCCCTCCCAGTAGGAATCAGTGTCTTTTGGAGGGCAAGTACAACAAAGTGGAGGGGGCACGAGCATGCACTACCTCACTGCCTGTGCAGAATTACAATTTGAGAAGGAAGAGTTGTGGCACAAGAAGCAACAGAGGATTCACAACAATCACATCAATTTACAGTTTGTGGCCCAGCTATCTAGAAGCTATATAGTAGGCTTCTGATGTCTAGCACCTAATAAACGTGTAGCCCAGTGGGCTGGTAGAAAAAGCAAGCAGAGGAAGTGCAGCCTCCTCTGTCGACTTAAGTCCTGGGGTCAGCTGCTCCTCGTGTGCACAAGCGTAGAATAGCTTGTTGGTCTGATATGTTAAACCAGCCAGTGGGATCCGTTCGGCATTCATGCTCTTTTCTGCTCTTTCCTTCTTTGTGGCTGTACGCAGAAACCCAGGCATTCTCAAACTACGTGGCCTACCTCCCTCCCTTTAACCCTCCCCATGCAGCAAAGTCTGCAGGGGAGTAGGGGAAGAGGGAGGAGGTGCTGAAGGGGCAGAGATGTCTAGATGCTGGGGGGCTGGAGGGCTGGTCTTACGATGAGATGTGATGCTGGGGGGAGAGGTTGGTGGTGAGCATATAACAGCCTGCCTGCCAACGTCCACTGGTCCAAAACGCTTGGGAACTAAACACTCAGGTACCGCCACTGCTGGTGCTCCTCTTACTGCTCCTCAACTACTCTTCAGCTCCTCCCTCTCACTCTGCATCCATTTGTGACCAACCAATGACCAACAACCATCTACATTCTGATGACTATGCCACAAATTTCCAGGAACTTATTTCCCTGCTGGATTTTGATTCATGAAGCACCGGTTTTCCAATTTTTTAGCCTCCTTAGCCTGACAAATCCTCCTCATGTTCCTGAAATATATTTTAGCAGGCCTGGTGACAAGGAGGTTTCAGCAAATCACTGGATCTATAAACTACAGTTCACAAAGCCAAGCTCATAGAGAGTTAGCTGTGCTGCTCAACAGTACAACTGTTCAATCACTGGTGCATCCTTCCAAACTCAAAACACTGAGCTTCAAGACATAGTTATTTTTAAAAGGCACAATAATCCTGCTTGTGTTAGCAAGACTCTTTTTTGTTGCTTATGTCAGCAGATAATTATTTCCTCAGAGACAAGTTTCAATTTTCCTCCTAAAAAAGACAAAGGTGGTCATTCTGACCTCGGCGGTAAAAGGCGCCTACCGCCGGTCAGAAATCCTCCATAATTCCGCCGCGGTCGCGGTAACCCGCCACGGTCATTCTGACCCGCAGCAGCCAAACCTCCGAAAATCCGACAGCCACAACAGACCGCCAGACCAGCGGTCGGCGGAAAAGTGGAGGTGACCAAACCTCCACCGTCACGCCAACAGAAATACGCCCATGCCATTACGACCCACGAATCCACGCGGCGGTCTTTCAAACGCGGTTTTCCATTGGCGGTACACACCGCCGCGGTCAGAATACACACAAACGAACAAAACTCAGCCACATTGGCCGATTTGAATTCCACACACCTGATACACATACACACACCACTCCCACACACACAATACAATATAAAACACACACCCACATCACCCACAAACCCCTTCGACCAAAATCCTAAAAGAAGCACTGAGAGACACAGCAGCGATCACAGAACACCATCACACAGAGGCACACTACACCATCACCCACACAATATCCACACACAAAACAACACACACCACCACACTCAACACACTTAACTACACATACTCCACCCCACACATCATACACACCACTCCATGGCACCCCAAAGACACCCCCGCTTCTCAGACGAAGAACTCAGGGTCATGGTGGAGGAAATCGTTCGGGTAGAGCCCCAGCTCTTCGGCACACAGATCCAATACACCAGCATTGCCCGGAGGACGGAGCTATGGCAGAGGATTGTCGACAGGGTCAACGCTGTGGGAAAGCACCCCAGAAATCGGGAAGACATCAGGAAGCGATGGAACGACCTACAGGGGAAGGTGCGTTCCATGGTATCCAGGCACAACATCGCCGTGCAGAAGACTGGCGGAGGACCCCCACCTCAACCCCCACCATTTTCAACATGGGAGGAGGAAGTCTTGAACATCCTGCATCCTGAGGGCCTCGCAGGAGTCGGCGGAGGAATGGATTCTGGTAAGTTGAAGCTTCACTACTGCTTCCCCCCCACCTGCATGCCAAATCATACCCCAACCCTCACCCCCATCCTCGAACCCCACCCTCACCCCCACCCCCATCCTCACCCCCACCCTCACCCCCACCACCATCCTCACCCCCACCACCATCCTCACCCCCACCCCCAGCACACCTATTCCCTGCCAATGTCTCACGATCACAACCCACACATCCCAAAACCTAGGCCTGCATGCGTCCACTAAGCATGGACACCCATCACCAAAGCATGCCCAATGCATATACACATCCCCCCCACAAGCCACCCTCACCAAAGCCCCCACACACGAATGCCAGCACTTGGGGACACGGGAACCCACAGATACACCCATATGCCACACATTGAAACTATAACCATTCCTCTATACCCCTGCAGGACCCGACCGCCAACACACCGCCACGGAGGGCCCAGAATTCTCCACACCCCCCACCCAAGAGGCCGTCAGCGATGACAGCAGCTCTGTCGACCTGGACACTGATGACCAGCCCGGACCATCGGGGACCTCTGGACAGTCGGTTCCCCTCACACAGGCACAGGCCACTACAGACCCAAACCCCTCTGGGAACACCAGCACAGCTCCCACCCAGCGGGCCCATGCCTCTGTCTCCAGGGCGCGTCAATCTGCGGTGTGTCTACCACTACAGGGCACCCAGGATAACCCACCACCCCAACAACAACAGGGACCTGGGGGCAGTGGTAGTGGGCACACCGGCCAGGGGGCAGAGGCCCAGGGAAACAGGGCAACTCGGAGGGCAGCTGTGCGACAGGGGGGGATGGGCCCAGGGAACCCACTCTCCACGAGGCCCTCACCACCATCATGGGAGCATACAACCGCTCCCAGGAGACGATGGCGACGGTACTGGCCCGGTTCCAGGAGATCCAGGTACTGCAGGAGGAACACTATCGGGGGTACAGGGAGGACATCAGAGCCCTCACCTCCACCCTGGTTACCATGGTAGGGCTGCTGCAGGAACTCATCAACACCAGGACGGACACTCAAAAACAACAAAGGGCCCCTGCCACTAGCCTGGACCAAGAACAGCCAACCACCTCCGCCGGCGCTAGTGGACAGGAGGCCCCCGCACAACAGCAGCCCACCAGACCCCCACCTCCTGCAGGAGAAGAACCACCCCGCAAGAGGGCCCTGAGATCTCGCAAGAAGACAGAGTAGGATGTCAAGACCCCCGCCAGCAAAGGATACCACCTGATGTCATCCCACTGTCCCACATTGTCACCCTGTCCATCCTTGAACTGCCCATGCTCCATCTCTCCACAGGCCTATGGACAATGCACCTGTGTGACTGTTACTCTGGACTCTGCCATGGACATTCCTTCACCATAGCCCCCACCCACTTGAAACCACCCATCCCATTTTGAGCACTGAAATAAACACCTATTTTGCACAAAACTATCTGGAGTCTGGCTGTGATTTCAAAATATTGTAATTGACATGACAGTGCAAATATGTCCTTGTACATAGTGAAGTCAACAAACAGCTGCCACAAAGCTGTAGTCCATGGGGAAACGAAGCACAGGACTCGTAGTGGGGACCCCAGATCTGAAATAGGGAGGGAAAAGCCACAACTCAGTCATCATACACTGGGGCAAATAGACAGGCAGCAGAGATGCAGGAGAGTAGTTTACATTAACAAAATTATGTTTGAATTGTTACCTGTGTCCTATTGGAAGTACTGTGCAATGATTCTGTCCCTGTTGTCTGTTTCAGCCCCGTCGTCTTCCTCCTCTTCACTCTCCACAGGTTCCACAGCTGCCACAACACCACCATCTGGACCATCCTCCTGCAGGAAAGGCACCTGGCGGCGCAAAGCCAGGTTGTGAAGCATGCAGCAGGCCACGATGATGTGACACACCTTCTTAGGTGAGTACATTAGGGATCCACCTGTCATATGCAGGCACCGAAACCTGGCCTTTAGGAGGCCGAAGGTGCGTTCGATCACCCTCCTAGTACGCCCATGGGCCTCATTGTACCGTTCCTCTGCCCTGGTCCGGGGATTCCTTACTGGGGTCAGTAGCCACGACAGGTTGGGGTACCCAGAGTCCCCCAATAGCCATACACGGTGTCTCTCTAGCTGTTCCATCACGTAAGGGATGCTGCTATTCCTTAGGATGTAGGCGTCATGCACTGACCCAGGGAATTTGGCATTTACATGCGAGATGTACTGGTCAGCCAAACAGACCACCTGGATGTTCATGGAATGGTAAATTTTTCTGTTCCTGTACACCTGCTCCCTGTCTCTTGGGGGAACCAAAGCCACATGGGTCCCATCAATGGCACCAATGACGTTGGGAATATGTCCAAGGGCATAGAAATCACCCTTCACTGCAGCCAATTCGCCCACCTCAGGGAAAAGGATGTAGCTCCTCATGTATTTCATCAGGGCCGACAACACTCTGGATAACACCTTCGAAAACATGGGCTGAGACATCCCAGAAGCAATTCCCACTGTTGTCTGAAATGACCCACTTGCCAAGAAGTGGAGTACTGACAGGACCTGCACCAGAGGGGGAATCCCTGTGGGTTGGCGGATGGGGGACATCAGGTCGGGCTCCAGCTGGGCACACAGTTCATGTATAGTGGCACGGTCAAGCCGGTAGGTCAGGATAATGTGGCGTGCTTCCATTGTCGACAGGTCCACCAGCGGCCTGTACACGGGAGGATTCATCCGTCTCCTCGCCAAACCCAGCGGACGGTGCCTAGGAAGGACAACATGGAGCACACAGTCAAGCAACCCACAGGTACGTACTCACAGCTTGCACAGTAAACGATTCTCTATGCAGTGAATGGAGTGTCTGAGTGGCTATGCAAGGCCTAGGCCTGTGTGACGCAGTTGAAATTGAGCCATGTGGACCCTCGAAATGGCGGCTGCCTGACCTGTGAAGTGTGACAATGGGATGTGAGGTCAATGCGCTGGCGTGGCACACCGCGGCGGTCGGAGGTCGAAGACCGCGGCGCGAAGCCGCATTGGTTAACATTGAAGCCTATGGGTTTCAGGAGCCAATGGCGAAGGGCGCCGGCGGTGGCGGTACGCACCGCCGCAGAACGCACCGCTGCGGACGTGACCGCCATTTTCTATCTACTTATTCACTTGCGACTTGAACTTTCACAGGAGAGGACCTATACTGCAAGTGTTGCTGTGACCTCGGTCTGGAAGGGACAATGGCTGCTGCGCCTGGGGAAAGGGCCCCTGCCTTCACTGGAGAAGAGTTGGAGAAACTTGTGGATGGGGTCCTCCCCCAGTATGCGCTACTCTACGGTCCTCCAGACCAACAAGTGAGTTTAATTCAATATGGATTTGGGGCCACTGGCTGGCTTGGGGGCCTGGCGGGGGGCATGGCGGGAGGCCTGGCGGGGATGGGGGTCATGTTGGGCCTGGCGGGGGGGCCTGGCGGGGGGCCTGGCGGGGATGGGGGGCATGTTGGGCCTGGCGGGGGGCCTGGCGGGGATGGGGGGCATGTTGGGCCTGGCGGGGGGCATGTCGGGGGGCCTGGTGGGGATGGGGGGCATGTTGGGCCTGGCGGGGGCATGGTGGGGGGCCTGGCGGGGATAGGGGCATGTTGGGCCTGGCGGGGGGGCCTGGCGGGGGGCCTGGCGGGGATGGGGGGCATGTTGGGCCTGGCGGGGGGCCTGGCGGGGCTGGGGGGCATGTTGGGCCTGGCGGGGGGGCCTGGCGGGGGGCCTGGCGGGGATGGGGGGCATGTTGGGCCTGGCGGGGGGCCTGGCGGGGATGGGGGGCATGTTGGGCCTGGCGGGGGGCCTGGCGGGGGGCCTGGCGGGGATGGGGGGGGTTGGGCCACTGGCAACGAAAATGCAGACAAACTTGAACGTGGTATTTCTCCCTCCCTGTACGTGTCACATAGGTCCGCGCCCATGAGAAGATCGGGATTTGGCGTGCCATCGCCAAGGAAGTCCGGACCCTGGGGGTCCACCATCGACGGGGCACCCACTGCCGCAAGAGGTGGGAGGACATCCGCCGCGGGACCAAGAAGACCGCCGAGTCTCTGCTGGGGATGGCCTCCCAACGTAGGCGGGGTGCCTGCCGTCAACTGACCCCCCTGATGTTCCGGATCCTGGCGGTGGCCTACCCTGATTTGGATGGGCGCGTGAGGGCAGCACAGCAGACACAAGGGGGTGAGTACAAGCATAATCTACTCTGTTGTCGCGCAGTGGAGGTGTCTGGGTGGGGGAGGAGGGCTGTGGGTCCCCCTAGGCCAGGGCGATATCTGTAGGCTGGGCACCCCCGTAAGCCCCTGTGTCCCCAGCCACCACCCTCAGTAGTGTGCCAGTACAGCCATCCCTGGGCCGTGTCATCCATGGGTGCAGTTGTCAACTCTAGGCGTGTAGGGCATGTTCCACGGAATGCGTAGGGGACCCCAAGTGCGCAACTTAGTGCAGGGGGCATCTGTGTCTGTCATGTCCGCTAACTGTACCGGTCATCCATGTACTCAAAATCTCGTTATTTCTCTCTCCCCCCCCTTTTTGTTTGTCTTTCTGTGCTTGTGTGCATCAGCATCATCAGGTGGAGGAGAAGTGGTATCTGGGCAGTAGGGAGCTGCATCTCACATGGCCCAGGAGGGCCATGCCACAGAGTCTGACTGGACCAGTGAGACGGAGGGCGAGGGGAGCTCCACAACGGGGACGACTGGACCCTGCAGCGACACGGACACATCCTCGGAAGGGAGCTCCCTTGCGGGGGTGGCACCATCCGTGCCCCCCGCCATTACAGGTACAGCCGCCACCCAGCGCACCATCTCCGCCCTCCCAGCAGCCCCTCAGCGTTCGCCCCGTGCCCGCTCTGCCAGGAAGCCGGGCATCTCCTTCGCCCCAGGCACCTCAGGCCCTGCCCCTGTTACCCCCGCTGCCCTCAGTGAGGAGGTCATTGACCTCCTCCGAACGCTCATTGTTGGGCAGACTACCCTTTTGAATGCCATCCAGGGGGTGGAGAGGGAGGTTCATCGCAGCAATGCGTACCTGGAGGGCATTCATTCGGGTCAGGCTGCCCATCAGCGATCGTTCCAGGCTCTGGCCTCAGCACTGACGGCAGCCATTGTCCCTGTCTCCTGCCTCCCTCTACTAACTCCCTCCTCCCAGTCTCCTGTTCCTCTGCCTGTCCCACCCACACCATCAGACCAGCCTGCACACACCTCAACACCCAAGAGCAGCTCATCCAAACATAAGCACCACAGATCACGCAGACATTCACACAAGCAACATTCCGATGCAGACATGCCAACAGTCACTACCACCTCTGTGACCCCCACCTCCTCATCTCCCTCCTCCCTCCCTGTGACGTCTACACTCACACCTTCATTCACCTCACCATCAGCCAGTGTTTCCATCACCAGCACACCCTCCAGTACAGTCCGCACACGTGCAGTCACCACCCCCACTGCCATTTACACGTCCCCTGTGTCCTCTCCCACTGTGTCTGTCACCCCCTCTTCCACACCACACAAACGCAGCCACCCACCCACCCAACAGCCATCCACCTCACGACAGCCTCCCGCTCCTGCACCTGCACCCAAAGACAGCAAACTTGTCTCGCCTACAACCACATCCTCTCCCTCCACTCCCATACCCACTGTACCTACCACTATCCATTGTCCCAGGAAAATCTATCTCTCTACTGCTACCTTCTTTCCTGACCCTGAGCCCCCCCCTCCTTCTCGTCGGGGTAAGAAGAGCACCTCAGCCACCACCAGCCCTGCAGCCCCCTTGACAAGGGTGCAGGGGTATTGGAGCCCACCAGCCCGCAGGTCTGGATCTTCGCCCAGCAGCAAGGGGACAGCCAGCCCACCCCCTGGGAAGAGGAGCAGAAGGCGGAAGGGCCGCCGCAGGAGCCCGGGTTCTATATCCCCCCAGGACACTAGCCAGCCACCGTCAACAGCCACAGCTCCAAAGGGAGGAAAGGGCCACAGACTCCCGACTAAGGAGGGCAAGGGCAGCAAGGCGGAGAAGTCAGACAGCAGGCCTGCTGCCCATGGAGGACCCGTCACAGCTGCCCAGGAGGAGCCCGCAACCCCCATAGCCGCTGCCCAGGGAGGAACCGGCACAGCTGCCCCGGGAGAGCCCACCACCCCCATAGCCGCTGCCCAGGGAGGACCCAGCCCAGCTGGCCAGGAGGGCCCCACCACCCACAGCCCAGGTGGGCATTGAAGGAGCACCATCCCCGCTGCCCAGGAGGGCACCACCAGGCAATTAGCAGTTGGCCATAGAATGGCCGCCGTCTCCAGCACCGCTCAGCTGGGGACCGCCGTCTCAAGAACCGCTGAACTGGGCCCTTCAAGGCAAGAACCGCTGAATTGGGCCCTTCAAGGCAAGAACCGCTGCACTGGGCCCTTCAAGGCAAGAACCGCTGAACTGGGCCCTACAAGGCAAGAACCGCTGAATTGGGCCCCGCCGTCTCCAGCACCGCTCCGCTGGGGACCGCCGTCTCAAGAACCGCTGACCTGGGCCCTTCAAGGCAAGGATCGCTGAACTGGGCCCCGCCGTCTCCAGCACCGCTCCGCTGGGGACCGCCGTCTCAAGAACCGCTGACCTGGGCCCTTCAAGGCAAGGACCGCTGAACTGGGCCCTTCAAGGCAAGAACCGCTGAACTGGGCCCTTCAAGGCAAGAACCGCTGAACTGGGCCCGCCGTCTCCAGCACCGCTCCGCTGGGGACCGCCGTCTCAAGAACCGCTGAACTGGGCCCTTCAAGGCAAGAACCGCTGAACTGGGCCCTTCAAGGCAAGAACCGCTGAACTGGGCCCCGCCGTCTCCAGCACCGCTCCGCTGGGGACCGCCGTCTCAAGAACCGCTGAACTGGGCCCTTCCAGGCAGGAACCGCTGGCCCTTTGGCAGACGTGGCAGGGCAGGATCTGTCTCGGGCAGGGCTGCAGGATGTCCTCTGGCCAACATGCCTCCTCCAGTGGCAGTGGAGTCTGTTATGGACTGTTTGGACTGTGGCTTTGCACTCCCCAGGATGGCCCAGTGGGCAGGCCACCCACTGTATGGACTGTATGGACTGTGGCTTTGCTCTCCCCAGGATGGCCCAGTGGGCAGGCCACCCACTGTATGGACTGTATGGACTGTGGCTTTGCTCTCCCCAGGATGGCCCAGTGGGCAGCCCACCCACTGTATGGACTGTATGGACTGTGGCTTTGCTCTCCCCAGGATGGCCCAGTGGGCAGGCCACCCACTGTATGGACTGTATGGACTGTGGCTTTGCACTCCCCAGGATGGCCCAGTGGGCAGGCCACCCACTGTATGGACTGTATGGACTTTGGCTTTGCTCTCCCCAGGATGGCCCAGTGGGCAGGCCACCCACTGTATGGACTGTATGGACTGTGGCTTTGCTCTCCCCAGGATGGCCCAGTGGGCAGGCCACCCACTGTATGGACTGTATGGACTGGCTTTGCTCTCCCCAGGATGGCCCAGTGGGCAGGCCACCCACTGTATGGACTGTATGGACTGTGGCTTTGCTCTCCCCAGGATGGCCCAGTGGGCAGGCCACCCACTGTATGGACTGTATGGACTGTGGCTTTGCTCTCCCCAGGATGGCCCAGTGGGCAGGCCACCCACTGTATGGACTGTATGGACTGGCTTTGCTCTCCCCAGGATGGCCCAGTGGGCAGGCCACCCACTGTATGGACTGTATGGACTGTGGCTTTGCTCTCCCCAGGATGGGCCAGTGGTCATGGAGTCCCCTCGTGGATCTGGCGTCGTGTACTCAAGTGGCTGAGGTGCCCCCCCTTCCCTTCCCCCTGAGGTGCCTTTCCTTTTTTCTTTCTGATGCCCCTGCAGTGTTCTCTCCGTGGAGTTCTTGTCGTGGGACTGGGCCTTGCCCCTTTGCTCAGGACCCCTGTGGTCCACGGACAGTGGTTGGACTACATATAGTAGATGTATATATTTTGTACATAGTTTATTTATTTATTTGGATTACTGCTGTCCATTTTTCAATATATCTGCCCGTTTAAGATCTCTTCTTTTGGTCTTTGCATTATTTCGGAGGGGGGGGTTTGTGGGTTGTGACAGTGATCTGTGGGAATGCATTGATGTGTGTGTTGTAGTGGGTGTGGGTGGGTGGGTGTGTGCCGGGAATCTTTTCCCTCCCCTGTGTCGTAGGTGCAGTACTCACCGATGTCTTCCGCGCCGCCGGGCGTGCTCCTGGTACAGGAGCAGGTATAGGAGTGCGGGGATGACCTGTAACTCGGGTTCCATACTGCCGGAATCTCGCGTGGAGTATGTGGAGGTGAGCGTTTTCCCGTTCGTAGTCTGTTTCCGCCGTGTTTTTATCGGCGGTGCTCCCGGCCCGGAAAAGGTGGCGGATTGGTGGGTCGTGATAGGGTGGGCGGTACATTGTCTGCCGCCTGGCTGTTGGCGGGGACCGCCGCGCTGTTTGTTTGTTCCGCCGTGGTGGGCGGAGTGTAAATGCGGCGGGCTGTGTTGGCGGTTCCCGCCAGGGTCAGAATTGCATATTTTGGACCGCCGGCCTGTTGGCGGGTTGGCCGCCGCTTTATCACCGACCGCCAGGGTCAGAATGAGGGCCAAAATGACAAAAGCATTAAAATTTACATACGGATAAATTATTCATAAAAGTGATACATCACTTTATTGTCCTAGCTTTACTACATTTTTCACCCACAGTCACATAGGCATACCTGGTGCATCAATAACTTTTTATTCCATTGTCCTAAAAAATACCACACCTTCAACCAGCATTTTCAAAAGTTTGCAACTGAATTATAACATTCCATGAACTCTGCTTTCATAACAGTTTCTAAAGTAACACAATCATCTTGAGACACCTTTGCTAACACTCATTACAGTGTTTCAATATAGAAATAACAATATCAGCACTCACAAATTTCATAGTGCAAAAATACATATGCAATATAGGCCATAAAAACAGTTGAGCATGTATTATTACATCCTTTGTTTTAGAATTTAAAAAAACAGTACTTCTTTTACTGACAAGTATATACGGTTGAAAAATGTAATTTTTAAGACAATCGGCAAACCTCACTCACATCTCTCTACATTATAGTGTGTCCCTCTCAAAAGCTTTATTAACACGCCTACACCTCCCCAAACAGCGTTTCAGTCTCTAAACATGGTGTAGAATGTGCTTATCAACATTAGCACACTTACTGACACTTCACAACAAAGCTTATAAAATATATTATTAAATACCTGAACTTAAAGTTCTTTCTTAAATGCAAATGAACACACCAGTCTCTTTCAGCTCCACATAAAGTCACTTCTGCTGAGAAAAACTCAAACAGACTTCCTTACCCAAAACACCAAGGACAAACTGAGCTATCTTTGGTTCTGCACCCAAACACATCATATAATTTCTTCAACCATGTAATAAGAATGATAACTATTGGTTGCGTATTGACCCTTTTTTTTTAACACCTTGTGGCAGGCCCAGTCATTTTCCATGTTGGATCTCGCAAGATGATTGGGGAGAACCCCATGTAGCAAGCTTCATTTCCTGAAGGTTGCAAACTACTCTTGGGAGTCTCTCAGGAGATCACAACACAACTGAAGGACATTAATAGTATACGGGAGGGACTAGCCTCGCCACCGAGAACCGTCTCTTAAATAATAGTTCTGCATACTGAGGCATGAGGAGGGAATACTGTCTATTTTTAAAGCTCTCTCTCAAATGGCAGTTATGCATAGTAGGCTGTGTGGATGGACTGGCCTCTCCTTTGACACCTCTCTCTCTAATGATGGCTGTGTGCAGTAGGGTTTATAGGGAGTGACTGGCCTCTCCACTGAGACCTCTTTCTCAGGTGATGGGTGTACATAGTAGGATGTGTGTAGAGACATAAGCCTCTCCACTGAGACATCTCTCTCAGATGGTAGGTGTATGTACTAGTTAGTGGGGAGGGACTGCCCTTTCCTCTGACACCTCTCTCAGAGATGGATAGTGTGCTATAGGGTGTGTACATGGACTGCACTCTCCTGACAGACCTCTCTCTCAGATGACGGGTATGCGAAGTGAGCAGTGTGGAGAGAGCCTAGCCCTCAACTGAGACCTCTGTCTCAAATGACGGGTTCACATACTATACTAGATATGCGAAGAGAGACTGGCCTCTCTATTAAACCATCACTCTCAGATGAGTGAGTGAGTGTACATAGCAGTGAGTGAAAAAGCACTCCCCTTTCCTCCCAGAACTCCCTCTCAGATTACAGGTGTGTGTATTATAATGCGCTTATGGACTGACCTCTCCTGTCAGACCTCTCTCTCAGATGATGGGTATGTGTAGAAGGGTGTGCGGATAGACTTCTCTCTCCTGTCAGATCTCTCTCTCCGATGATGGGTGTGGATGGACTAACATCTCCTTTCAGACATCTCTATCAGATGACAGGTGTGCATTGTAGTGTGTGGCGAGAGACTGTTCTTTCCTGTCACATGTCTCTCTCAGATGATGAGTGTGCATAGTAGGGTGTGTGGATGGACTGGCCTCTACTCTCAGACCTCTCTTTAGATGATGATTTTCAGCTCCATAAAAAAAGACATGGGGCTTTATTTAGTATTCAGCGGACTGGTTACTTCTTCACAAATGTGGCAGCTAGCCAACCGGCTTTATTACAAGTGCATAATATCCAATGACACCTGTAATACGGTCTTTTTTGCCTTATATCTTTAAAAATACATATCAATGGTTTCCCTTACTGAATTGTTGCTGTTTTTGTGTAATTTTACTCATTTAAATTCTGTGCTGTTTTTCTAAATTGATTGTGGGATATTCATTTTGTTGTATCTTGACTTTTTAACTGATTAGGCACTACTAAATACTTTACACATTTTTGTTAAGTTAAACCTGTCTGCTCTGTTCAATAGTTACCATGAGGTTAATTATCAATTATTGAAACTGTGTTGTACCATAACAAGTTTGTGGCCTTAATCCGTGTGATAGACTACCATCCATCCCAAATTAATAATCCACTTTTTTTTTTACAAATCTATAACCATAAACAGGACATTAGTAGATTGGGTGCAAGCTAAATTGTTTATCATAATTGAAGATCTACAAATGAAAACACAACATGGGTATAATATAGCAGATTTCCTTCATCCACCAGTAGACAAAACTCGATCAAACATCTGAGACCTGTTATAGATAAATACATTCATTATTTTCAAGATGCCAATTAATGCACATATAACACCTTAACAGCTTCCACTCCACAGATAGTAGAGGTCAAGTCCCAAAGTGCCCTCTACTAATACAAAGCACCACCCAGGCCAAACCTTGCAAGTCAAATCCTGGTTCCAGAAATCGGAGTACTTTAATCAAAACTGAAGCCAACCTCAGATATGCCGTTCCAACAGCACGAAGACCTGCAGAACCATTCACCTGACAGCAAATTATCCATATTGTACCCCAAAACCAAGGTCAGTCGCCAAAAGCATCTATAAGACAAACCTACCTGCCAAATGGTTCATTGTGTATAATTTGTCTTCATGGCAATGCATTCCTCTAAACCAGATATGGAGGTTTGCACCAAAATTATGAGGCATTGTAAAATCTCATGGAAAGCATCATGGTCAGAATCAGCAGGAAACATCAAAGCAAATCCATAGAGAGCCACAAAACTGGATCAAATATTTTCATGTAAGAATATAAACATGGTTTACGTGTCAGTGAATTGGTGAAACCATGGAAAAAAGGCATGGACTAGGTATCAATGTTTTCCAGAAATCATCCACCTGATTGCATTTCCCTTTCACCACCCATCTTTTGAAACTGAAATGTTAATGACTGATGCCTGCTAGCCCATTCTTTATATTTCAGATTTCCTAATTGTTACACATGTTCCTTTTATCATATGTTATCTCAGATGGCATAATTGTATTGAAGCAACAGTCTTTTAAGTACAGGTGCATTACTCCTGTGGGTAAAGTAGATAGTATTGATAACCACCTTGATTTCCCAGGTTTTGTGAACTATTGATTTAATGACTGGCCAAAATATGTATGATTGACAGCAATAAAAATGTAGAGTGAAATACTAAGTATGATGTATGGCTTGTTTCACCATGCAAGGGATGATTTAATAGAGTATGAATTTAGGCATTTATGTATGTGTGTATGTACTTATGTATATGTATTTCTACAACATGAACCTAGACAAAAGGCAGTGCAGCACTGTACAGGTTCCAAGACAAACATAAAGGCAATCAATGGAAGGAGTTGTACCTGGGTTATGGACAGACAATGCATTCTGATATGGCATCCTCTAAAGAGGTGAGTCTTCAACTCTTTCCTAAATTGGAGCAGGTGTTGGGGCGATGCTGCTGGGTATGGGAATGATGTTCCAGATTCTAGGTGTATAGATAGAAAAGGGCTGCTGCCTTATTCTTTTCTTTGTTTCACTTTGTAGTTTGCAGTCTGTTGACGCCCTGGCTGTGTCTGTGCCAAGAACCACCAGAGGTGGTGAGTTTGTCTGTAAAGTAAGCAGGTGTGCTGGTCATAATGGCATTGTAAATAATGCAGTTGCTATTGAAGATCATGCGGGCTGGCAAGAGTAACTTGTAGAGTTTCATCAGAATGGGGGAGATGTGATCATATTGCTTCATATTTCGTCTGGAAACATTAAGACGAATCCATAAAGTGAAACTGCGGCAAATATTTTCATGTATAAATGTCAATACTGTGTGAATCTAGTGAATTGGTGAAACCATGGTAAAAATGCATGGAATAGGTATCAATGTTTTCCAAACATTCTCCACCTGATTACATTTCCCTTTTACCACCCATCTTTTGAAGCTGAAATGTTAAAGAGTGATGCTTGCTAGTTCATTCATCATATTTCAGATTTCCTGATTGCTACATTTGCTCCTTTTATCATATGCTATCTCAGATGGCATCATTGGAATGAGACAAAATGTAGGCACAGATGCAAAAAGCCTATGGCAAGCGGTGTGCTTGTCATAATTGCTTTGTAAATAATGCTGCTCCTATTGAAGATGGTATGGGCTGGCAAGGGTAACCAGTGGAGTTCCATCAGAATAGGGTAGATGTCATCATATTTCTTTAGTCCTGGAAGAGATGTGCTGTGGCGCAGAGCATACCCTTAAGGAGTACCAGTGTGGAATGTACAAGGACATGGATCATGGCATTACTATCATCTGTATACATACACATGAGGGCTCGAACAGCAATTCTGAAGTTGTTTTCTACAAGAAACAGTTTCTCTTTCCTTAGTAGAGAGACCTGGAAGAAAGCCCTCCTTATTTTTTATCAATGTGCTCCTTGAGGTTGAGTTTGGTGTTCATGGTGAATCTAAGTGACAATGCCTTTAGAGGCAGTTGAAGTTCAAAGCTGTCAGGGTTCATGTCATTAAGTCAGGTTTGCACTGTTTCTTGTCTGTTGTTTTTGGAAAATAGCATGAATTCTGTCTTTGTTAGGTTAAGCTTCAGGTAGGCACAGGGCATACAGGTCGGGAAGTGGTGTTTGAGGCATTGGATGTCTGATGCAGACAAAGCTTTCAAATAAAGAAACAAAGGGGGTCGTTACAACCCTGGCGGACAGTGTTAAAGGTGCGGTAATACGGCAAACAGGCCGGCGGACAAAAAAAGGGAATTATGACCCTGGCGGAAACCGCCAACAAAGACAGCCAATTTAACACACCGCCCGCCACAGCGGTACAGACAAGCAGCGCGGCGATCACCGCCAACAGACAGGCGGAAGACAATGTACCGCCCATAGTATCACAACCTGCCAATCCGCCACCTTTTCCGGGGCGGATTCTCCGTGGATAAAAACACGGCGGAAACAGTTTCTGCAATGGGAAAACGCTCACCTGAACACATCCCACGAGGAAGGAGGACTCCATGGAGCCGGAACTCCAAATCCTACCGGCCCTTGTATTCCTACTCATCAACGAAGACCAACGCCAGTGCCGGCGACGACAACGGTGAGTACTGCACCTATGACATAGGGGAGGCAAAAGTTAGGGGGACACACACGCAACACCCCCACCCCCACCCCACCCTTGCATATTACAACACACACACCAATGCATTCACAAAAACCCACAACCCCTCCGAAAGAAAGCAAAGACAAAACTAAATCAGTCCAAACATTGTAATGTATCAATATACATGTCTCAAAATTATACAGATATATTAGCAAACCATACAAAAGTATATACATTCCGAGAAGTAGTGCAGATATGCACATATAAATGTCCGTGCACCACTAGTCCAAAAATGCATGGGCGAGGCCCACAAAAGATACCTGTCCACACACGGAGAGAACACTGCCGGGGCATCAGATAGAAATACTACAGGCACCTCAGGGGGAAGAAAAAGGGGGGGCACCTCAGCCGGAGGAGTGCAAATCCAGATCCACAACGGGGCTCCATGCCCACTGTTCCATCCTGGGGAGTGCAAAGCCACAGTCTCTCAAGTCTCTACAGTGGGTGGGTTGCCCACTGTACCATCCTGGGGAGTGCAAAGCCACAGTCTCTCAAGTCTCTACAGTGGGTGGGTGGCCCACTATTCCATCCTGGGGAGTGCAAAGCCACAGTTTCCAAAGTAGATAACAGCCTCCGCTGGTTCTGGAGGGGGACTGGTGCCCAGACTGGATTAGTCTCCCCGTGGAAGTTCCTGTACCGTCCCTGTCCCACCTGCACATGGGATAACGATGCTTGATGTGGCGGACATTTCATTCTTCCCCGGTGCATGCCCTGTTCAGCGGTGCTTTGCCATAGCGGTTCTAGACTCTTCAGCGGTGCTTTGCCATGGCGGTCTCTGGACTCTTCAGCGGTGCCTTGCCATGGTGGTTCTGGACTGTTCAGTGGTGCTTTGCCATGGCGGTTCTGGACTGTTCAGCGGTGCTTTGCCATGGCGGTCTCTGGACTCTTCAGCGGTGCTTTGTCATGGTGGTTCTGGACTGTTCAGCGGTGCTTTGCCATGGCGGTTCTGAACTGGGCATTGGTGTGTGGCATGACGTTCCCTCATTGCCCAGCGGGGCTGTGGCAGCCGGGGCCCTCCTGGGCACTGACTCCGGCGGTGGTCTCCTGACCAGTGACGATACTTGGGCCCTCCTGGGCACTGACTCCGGCGGTGGCGGTGGTCTCCTGACCAGTGACAATACTTGGGCCCTCCTGGGCAATGACTCCGGCGGTGGCGGTGGTCTCCTGACCAGTGACGATACTTGGGCCCTCCTGGGCACTGACTCTGGCAGAGGCGGTGGTCTCCTGACCAGTGACGATACTTGGGCCCTCCTGGGCAATGACTCTGGCGGTGGCGGTGGTCTCCTGACCAGTGACGATACTTGGGCCCTCCTGGGCACTGACTCCGGCAGTGGCAGTGGTCTCCTGACCAGTGACGATACTTGGGCCCTCCTGGGCACTGACTCTGGTGGTGGTCTCCTGACCAGTGACGATACTTGGGCCCTCCTGGGCACTGACTCTGGCGGTGGTCTCCTGACTAGTGCCGACGGTGCTGGCGGTGGCGTCCCGACCGCCGGGAAGGATGCCGCCCTTCTCCGCCGTGCTGCTCACACTAGGCTGTGCAGACTTCCTCTGGCCCGTCCCCACCTTTGGAGGAGTCACAGCTGACTCTGCAATCCCCCTGGACCCCCTGTGAGTTGTTTTGCCACCAAGAGTCTTCACAGGGTCCCGTCGGCCACTTTCCAATTTCAGAGCCTTTACAGGGGGTGGGCTGCCAGTGCCTTGGCTCCGGGTCACACTGCCAGTCCTGGTGGCCGGTGCACTCCACACACCTTGAACAGGCACCACTGGTATTGGAGGCTTTTTGGCTGAGGCGCTACGACGGGACTGATGAATTGGAGGGGGGGGCAAAAAGGTCAACTTTACACAGGGACAGTTTCTGACGAACACTGGGATGGGTAGTTGGAGGGGGTCTGGGAGTGGAGGAAGAGGAGGTGGTTGTAGGAGGTGTCACTTTAGGTGTTTTGGGTGCAGGTACTGGAGGCTGTCGTGAGGTGGATAGATGTTGGGTGTGTGGGTGCCCGCGTTTGTGTACTTTGGGAGGGGGTGTCACAGACACACTAGGAGAGGACACAGGGGACGTGTAAATGGGAGTGGAGGTGGTGAGTGCAGGTGAGCGGGGTGTGGTGCTGGGTGTTCTGGTGCGAGTCCTGGTGCCTGTAGATGTAGTGCATGCAGGTGCGAGTGTAGACGAGACTGGGAGGGAGGAGGGCGACGAGGAGGAGGGGGACACAGTGGAGGAAGTGGATGTTGCTGTGTCTGAACGTGGGTGATGCTTGTGTGTGTGCCTGTGGGTTGTGTGGTGCCTATGTTTGCCTGAGCTACTTTTGTGTGTAGAGGTGTGTGCATGCTGGTCTGATGATGTGCTTGGGATAAGCTGGGATACAGGGGATTGGGTCTGGGTGGAGGAGGTTGGAGGGGGCAGGCCAGACACAGGGACAATGGCTGCCATCAGTGCTGAGGCCAGAGATTGCAGGGTTCGCTGAAGGGCAGCCTGACCAGAATGAATGACCTCCAGGAATGCATTACCGTGTTGCAACTCCCTTTCTACGCCCTGGGTGGCATTCACAATGGTAGACTGCCCAACAGTGAGGGACCTGAGGAGGTCAATGGCCTCCTCACTGAGGGCAGCATGGGTGACTGGGGCAGGGCCTGAGGCGCCTGGGGTGAAGGTGATGCCCACCCTCCTGGGTGAGCGGGCACGGGTGGAACGCTGAGGGGCTGCTGGGAGGGCGGTGCTGGTAGGGGGGTGGCGGATGTACCTGTAGAAGTGGGGTGCACAGATGGTGCAGCCACCACAAGGGAGCTCCCATCGTCGGACGAGTCCGTGTCGCTGGTTGGTGATCCAGTGGCCGACGGGAAGCTCCCCTCGCCCTCCGTCCCACTGGTACATTCAGAGTCCGTGGTGTGGCCCTCCAAGGCCATGTGGGATGCAGCTCCCTCGTGCTTCGGTGCCACTGTACCTCCGCCTGATGATGCTGATGCACAAAAGGGGGAGGGAGACAGAAGAAAGACAGGTTGACTGCAAGGCATACCGCGACCGTTGGCGGACACTACAGACACAGCAGCCCCCTGCACTACGCCGTGCTCCTGGCCTCTACAGATGCAATTCCTGGGATCTGGCCTACTTGGCTATGGTGGACCTGTGCACACAAGGATGCCACAGGTGCATCTATACCTGTACTTGGCACTCCACTGTGGCGGGGTAGGGAGCCACATGGCCTGCATTACGGAGGGGCCTAGTCTACCTATGTCTGCCTGGCCTAGGTACACCCACAGGACTCCTCCCCCACCCAGATCCCTCCACTGCGCGCAAAGTCCGCAGAATGATGTTGTATTCACCCCCTTGTGTCTGCTGTGATGCCCTCAAGCGCCCATCCAACTCAGGGTAGGCCACCGCCAGGATCCGGAACATCAGGGGGGTCATGGGGCGACGGGCACCCCTCCCACGTTGGGAGGCCATCCCCAGCTGAGCCTCTGCCGTCTTCTTGCTCCAGCGGCGAATGTCCTCCCATCGTTTACAGCAGTGGGTGCCCCGTCTCTGGTGGACCCCCAGGGTCCGGACGTCCTTGGCGATGGCACGCCAAATGTCCTTCTTCTGGAGGGCTCTGACATACATGACATGCACAAGGGAAGAAGAGAAGTCATTAACAACCGCACCGTCAATGTGCGTGGCCCCCCTCCCTACCCTAGCCATGTGGCACATTCATTCACATGCATTAATGTTCCCTGAACTCAGCCCCCTCCCCTCTTCCAACCAGCCCTCTCCACCCAGGCCTAGCCCATACAACGTGCTCCCAGTGTACTTACCTGTTGGTCTGGAGGACCGTAGAGTAGCGTGTACTGGGAGATGACCCCGTCTACCAGTTTCTCCAACTCCTGAGCAGTGAGGGCAGGGGCCCTTTCCCCAGACGCAGCAGCCATCGTCGCTTCCAGACCGAGGTCACAGCAGCACTTGCAGTGTAGGTCCTCTCCTGTCGAAGATCAGGTATCTAGTGATTGAACAGATAGAAAATGGCGGTGACGTCCGCGGCGGTGACGTCCGCTGCGTTGCGTATCATCACCGCCGGTGCACTTCCTCATTGGCTCCTGGGACCCATAGGGTCCAATGTTAACCAATGCAGCATTGCACCGCGGTCTACGACCGCCTAACGCGACGGTGTGCAACGCCAACGCAGTTACCCCACAATCCCATTGTCCCAGTTTAGAGGTCAGGCAGCCGCCATTTCAGGGGCCCACATGACTCCATTTACTTCTGTGTCACACATAGCTAGGCCTTCACTCAACACACATACAGGAAGGGTTTTGTGTCTGGTGTCGTGTTCTGTGTAACTGTGGGTACATACCTGGAAAAAAGTTGACTCGATCCTCGCTGTTGTCCTTCCTAGGCGCCGTCAGCTGGGACAATTGAGAAGATGGCGGAATCCTCCGGTGTACCGACCGCTGGTGGACCTGTTGACAATGGAGGAGCGACATTTAATCGTCACCTACAGGTTTGACTATGTACCCAGTTGGAGCCATACCTGATGTCACCAATCCGCCATCCCACTGGAATCCTCCCTGACGTGCAGGTGCTGTCAGTGCTCCATTTCCTTGCAAGTGGGTCTTTTCAGACAACAGTGGCCATGGCATCAGGGATGTCCCAGCCTATGTTTTCCAACGTGCTGTCCAGAGTGTTGTCTGCCCTGCTGAAACACGTAAGGAGATACATCATATTCCCTGAGGTGGAAGATTTGGCTACAGTGAAAGGTGACTTCTATGCCCTTGGACATATCCCCAACGTCATAGGTGCTATTGATGGGACCCATGTGGCTTTGGTCCCCCCCCACAGGAGTGAACAGGTGTACAGGAACCAGAAGAGTTATCATTCCATGAATGTACAGATGGTCTGTTTGGCAGACCAGTACATCTCGCAGGTAAATGCTATGTTTCCTGGCTCAGTGCATGACGCATACATCCTGCGGAATAGCAGCATCCCTGATGTGATGGGTCAACTCCAGAGGCACCGTGTGTGGCTATTAGGGGACTCTGGTTACCCCAACCTTTCCTGGCTGTTGACCCCAGTGAGGAATCCCAGGACCAGGGCAGAGGAACGCTACAATGAGGCCCATGGGCGGGTTAGGAGGGTGATCGAACGCACCTTCGGCCTCCTGAAGGCCAGGTTCAGGTGCCTCCATATGACAGGTGGTTCCCTATTCTGCTCACCGAAGAAGGTGTGCCAGATCGTCATCGCCTGCTCGATGCTTCAAAATCTTGCTTTGCGACACCAGGTGCCTTTTCTGCAGGAGGATGGTCCAGATGACGGTGTTGTGGCAGCTGTGGAGCCTGTGGACAGTGATGAGGAGGAAGCTGAGGAAGAAGACAACGACAACAGGGAGTCAGTCATACAGCAATATTTCCAGTGACACACAGGTGAGAACATTTTCATTTTTAACATTACATTCACTGTCACACGTCTTACTCTATCCAGTGTGTAATTTAATGGGATTATTTGGTAACTGAGTTGTTCCTTTCCATTACGGTTTCACAGGTGTGGTTACCAACGTGTGTCATCCGCATGCATCCTTCAAGGACTTGTGATGTGTGACATTGGTGTGTTGCCTTAACAACTAAAAAAGCATTTTGACACTGTCATTGATCATACATTTTACAAAATCATAGACTGACTCCAGAATGTTTTTTGGTTCAAGGGTGTTTATTTAAGTGCTCAAAAATGGAGGGGGGTTGTAAAATGGTGATGGGTGACGGTGGAGGAATGTCCATGGCAGAGTCCAGTCTATTAGTCTCACAGGTGCACTGCCCATCTGGGCATAGGAAGTGGAGCTGGGGCAGTTAAAGTATGGACAGGGTAACAAAGTGGGATGGTGGGGGGACAATCAGGGTGGTCTCATTTGCTGGCGGGTGTCTTGTCATCTTGCTCTGTCCTGTTCCTGGATCTCAGGGACCGCTTGCGTGGTGGTTGTCTGTCTGCAGGGGGTGGGGTGCTGGTGTGGTGGTCCTGTGGTGGGGCGTCCTGTCCACTAGCGCCGGCGGAGGTGGTGGGCAGTTCATCGTCCTGGCTAGTGTCAGGGGCCCCTTGGAGTGCCATGGTGTCCCTCAAGGTTTGCTGTATGTCCTTCAGCACCCCTACGATGGTGCCCAAGGCGGAGCTGATGGTCCTGAGCTCCTCCCTGAAGCCCATATACTGTTCCTCCTGCAGACGCTGGGTCTCCTAAAACTTGACCAGGACCGTCGCCATCGTCTCCTGGGAGTGGTGGTATGCTCCCATGATGGAGGATAGGGCCTCGTGGAGAGTGGGTTCCCTTGGCCTGTCCGCCCCCTGTCGCACAGCAGCCCTCCCAGTTCCCCTGTGTTCCTGGGCCTCCGTCCCCTGGACCGTGTGCCCACTACCACTGCCTCCAGGTCCCTGTTGTTGTTGGGGTGGTGGGTTATGCTGGGTTCCCTGTAGTGGTGGAGCTGATGGACCTGTCCTGGGTACGGAGGTTTGGGCCCGCTGGGTGGGTGCTGTGCTGGTGTTACCAGAGGGTGGAAGGTCAGTGTTGGGCTGTGCCTGTGCAAGGGGAACCGACTGTCCCGAAGCCCACGATGGTCCGGCTGGTCATCAGGCTCCAGTAGGGCAGAGCTGCTATCGTCGCTGTGGGCCTCTTCTGTGGGTGGAGTGGAGATGTCTGGACCCTCCGGTGTGGTGACGGTCCTTCCTGATCCTGCAGAGGCATAAGAGCATGATTATTGCATGTGTTTGTGTCATGGTGTGCAATGGGTGGGTGAGCGTGTACCCCAGTGCTAGCATTCCTGTGTGGGGGCTTGTGTGATGATGGTTAGGGGGTTGTTCTGGGTATGTGCAGTGAGCATGCTTTGGTGAGGGGTGACCATGCTTAGTTGTGTCATGCAGGGCTTGTTGTTGGGATGTGTGGTTTGTGTTCTTAGTACATTAGTGTGGAGTTGGAGTGATAGGGGAAGGGGTGAGGGTTGGGGTGTGTGATAGCATGCAGGTAGGGTGGGGGATCTGATAGTTAAGATTTGACTTACCAGTGTCCATTCCTCCACCGACTCCTCCGAGGCCCTCTGGATGCATGATGGTCAAGACTTGCTCCTCCCATGTTGTTAGTTGTGGGGGAGGAAGTGGTGGTCCGCCGCCAGTCCGCTGTACCGCGATGTTGTGCCTGGAGACCGCTGAATGCACCTTCCCCCATAGGTCGTTCCACCTCTTCCTGATGTCCTCCCGATTTCTTGGGTGTTGTCCCACTGCATTGACCCTGTCGACTATTCTGCGCCATAGCTCCATCTTCCTGGCTATGGAGGTGTGCTGCACCTGTGAGCCAAATAGCTGTGGCTCTACCCGTAGGATTTCCTCCACCATGACCCTGAGCTCCTCCTCGGAAAAGCGGGGGTGTCTTTGGCGTGCCATGGGGTGGTGTGTGTGATGTGTGAGGTGGTGTATGTGGTGATGAGTGTAGTGATGTGTAGTGGTGTGTGGTGTTTTGTGCGTGGATGTTGTGTGGGTGATGGTGTTGTGTGCCTCTGTGTGGTGGTATTGTCTATTCTGTGCTCTCTCTCTGACCTTCTTTCTGTATTTTTGGTCGTAGGGGTTTGTGGGTGATGTGGGTGTGTGTTTTATATTGTGTTGGGTGTGTGGGAGTGGTGTGTGTATGTGTATCAGGTGTGTGTATTTGGAATTGTCCAATGTGGCGGTGTTTTGTACATGTGTGTGTATTTTGAGCGCGGCGGTGTGTACCGCCAATGGAATACCGCTGTTGAAAGACCGCCGCGTGGATTTGTGTGTCGTAATAGCATGGGCGTATTTCTGTTGGCGTGGAGGTGGAGGTTTTGTTTTCGCCAGTTTAACACGGACCTTTGGTGTGGCGGACTTGTGTGGGTGTCTGAGTTTCGGCAGATTCCGAGATGTGTGTCATAATAGCTGTGGAGGAATTCCGCGGCCGCGGTGGTGTATTGGCGGTCTTCTGCACGGCGGTAAGCGGCTTTTACCACCAATGTTGTAATGACCCCCAAAGTGTTAACAACAGAACTGATGTCGATTTCAGGTGATAGGAGAGAATATTTGAAGACATGCGTAGTTTAACTAGCTGGTTAGACATATTAGTTATTAGGGTCAATCCTAATCCTTCAAACTCCTCTACGGTTTTTGGGTAAAGATGCACAAGGGGAAGAGACACATCAATAAGATGTTGAAAGGAGGGGTCTGAGTTTATGAGTTTTAGGGCCAGATGTATCAAACATTTTTGCGATTGCAAATGGCCCAAAGGGCTGTTTGCGATTGCTAAAATGCATTTTGGTATGTAACAAGTCCAATTTGCGATTCGGTAACGTGTTACCGAATTGCAAATTGGATTTGCAACTACATACCAATTCGGTTTTAAGAAGAGGACGCAAAACCATCGCAGTTGCCACCAATTTCAAATTGGTGGTAACCCATTCACAAAGAAGAAGGGATCCCCAAGGGACCCTTTCCCCTATGTGTATGCATGCTAAAACATTTTTTAAGAGCAGGCAGTGGTCCCACGGACCACTACCTACTCTTAAAAATCAAAAAAAAGAAAACTTTTCAAGTTTCATTTTTAAACTCATCCTGTTTTCCTTTGGGGAAAACGAGCTGCATTTAAAAAAGAAAGATTGCTTTATTGAAAAGCTATCACAGACATGGTGGTCTGCTGAGCCCAGCAGGCTACCATCCCTGTGATTGTAGCCATTCGCAATGGATTGCAAACTGCGACCTGTCTCATGAATATTAACGAGGTAGGTCCATTTGCGAGCCCTTGCGAATCGCAATATGAAACTCCTGGAGTTTCATACATTCCAATAGCGATTACTTAATTGTGATTCGTTAAAAATCGCAATTAGGTAATTGCTATTGTGAAGAATGATACATCTGGCCCTTAACCATGGCCCTTAACCATTTAAAAGACAAGATTTGCAGTATTCATGAATATTAGCGAGCTGTTTTGGGATAATTCAAAGTGGTCACCTCTTATCAGGTTTTGAAAACCTCATTTTCCTGGTTTCAGGCTATTCTTGCCGCGGAAAGTCTTTATGGTGCTCTTAACAGTTTTCACAAGTGTCCTTATATCTCTTATGTATTGTAGTTTGTTCTCATCTGTCATTGATTTGCATCAGTGGTGCTCGAGATGCCAGCTGGTACATTTCACGTCAGCGAAATGTCTATAGCATCATTTGATTTTATGCTATGGAAGCATATTTTTATTTTGAGTGTGACAGGCGTGCAGACATTTTTAGGGTCGAGCCTGCGTTGCATGCGCTCGCGCATGCGTATGACAGCGAGACTCTTTAGTGTTCAGAAAAGGGCTCGGAGCCCTGTCAACATCACGTCAGTGTTTTTTATTGGTTCGTGGGCTTGCCTAATAAAATCTGCTTGCTTTCATTAGTCGAAGGCACGCATACGTCATGCCTTTTCCAGTGGCTAGCCCTCCTCGAGCGCAGCGACCAAGTACAGAAAACATGCGAGGCTCGCTGTTTTCCATCGGGCTCGTGGACTTCTTTTTCTCTAATTTACGAGCGCGATCTCGCTTGGCAGAAGTCGAGCGCTTTACACCCCTCACCCCTATCGTCCACCAAATGGAGCTAGTCAACAGCGGTGGCTGCTCCTTTAGGAAGAAGGAGCATCGCCCCATTGCAAATTCACTCTACCTACCTCAGATAGTTGGCATTGATTTCCGTACCTCCTGGACAAGGGAGCGGGGGCGGTTCTGTTGCCTTTGGAGTCTGCATATAGCTCCTTCGAGCTTGCTTGTTACGCCAATGTGTTTTTGTGAGGTTGCGTAGTTATGTGTTTTGAAATATAGGAAAGGCAGCTCAGTGGGATGAGCGGTCTTTGATGAGATGCGCATGCAACCTGCAGGTCGCAGGCTTTGTACCCTCAATCTGTTCATTAGAATTTTGAATTTGATAAACTGAAAACCGCCAAATTAGGGCACATTGATCTTATAGTGCTTAGAATCAGAGTGCATTGTAATTGAGGTGGTGTCTACATTTGCCTTGACCAAGGCTGTTTTTCAGTTATGTAAGTGACATTTTGAAAGACTTTTGTTTGATTGGAAGTGTCCTCTAGTCCGTGGCTAGTAAACAGAACAAGTGGCAGCGGCGACCTATTAACTTCCCAGAGCTGGGCTCGTATAGTTCTCGGTAACTCATCGGATGAATGTGTTGCCGAAACACACATCGACTTCGTAGGCAACTTACAGCTCCGATGAAGATGTTTCAGAGGTGACACTGATCGGACAGGTTACTTACTAAATCCACACCTTGATGAGCAACGCCTGTGTTTGTCTAGAAGTGCTTACTTGTCATGAGTAGTGAAGTGTTTTGCTTCTTTGAAGTTAGTTTTGCAAGTCGTGTCCCAGCTCCGCAAGTTGCAATGGTTGATCTTGCGCAAATCGCAGCGACTCCTCTCCTCCTGCCTAAATTCGAAATAATCATCTGTTTCCAAAAAATCTCTTTACTCTCTTCTGTTCCTTAAAACCATTCGACAGCTAAATAAATCCGATTTTTTCTACTTCTTTTGGATTCAGATATGTGCAGTGCTTTGAATCAGTTTTATGACTCTGTGTAGCGCTTTACTTTACAAGTACGCCAGATAAATATAGATAAATAGATATACAATAAACTGCAAAATGTACGTGAAGCGTTTGAAATGTGACAGTGGACAGCTTGCTGAAATACCTATATTTATTCATTTATGTGCAGTGTGTGACATTCTATCAGATTTCATGTGCGAAGGAGGGGGTTTGTTAATAGTCAGGTGCCATAGATTACAGTCACCCCTGTCTATACCAGATTGTTGCTTGCTCAAAGAGAGTTAGTTTGTAAATATAAACTCACGAGCCAGCCAAGATCACACATGGCATGTGTTGCGAGCTGTGAGGTAGGCATAGCTTTCCCATTCTGTTAAAGGGCTCTGGTAGCTGTAGTTGTTTGTTAAATGGTCTCCAGTAGCTATTCTCATATTATTGACTTATTACTTGGGACAGGAGAAGAACATGGAGGTAGCGGCCAGCAGCAGTGCTTGGTAGGATGAGACTGTGTTTTTTAGGGTCGAGCCTGCGTTGCATGCGCTCGCGCATGCGTATGGCAGCGAGACTCTTTAGTGTTCAGAAAAGGGCTCGGAGCCCTGTCAACATCACATCAGTGTTTTTTATTGGTTCGTGGGCTTGCCTAATAAAATCTGCTTGCTTTCATTAGTCGAAGGCACGCATACGTCATGCCTTTTACGGTGGCTAGCCCTCCTCGAGCGCAGCGACCAAGTACAGAAAACATGTGAGGCTCACTGTTTTCCATCGGGCTCGTGGACTTCTTTTTCTCTAATTTACGAGCGCGATCTCGCTTGGCAGAAGTCGAGCGCTTTACATAGTTAATTGCACTTTTTCGGGTTATATAAATGCACTTTTGCCCGATTGGTGAAAAGTCGGGTTAGGAGTTTACAACGCGATCGGCTCTAACATGAGCAAACGCGAGACCCGTTGCATTGCAAATGCTTGTTAGGTAATGAATTTCCAGCTGGGAGGCAGTATTCACGACATATGGATGCCCTTTAAGAGTTACCTCAAAAACCTTGGCTCTAATAATATGCAAATGCAGCATGTTGTGGTTTCAAGCTATTGAGTAGGATGAGGCAGCAGAGCAAATTTAAGAGGTAGCAGGAAATATAAGAGTGATATGACCAAAACAGAGAGTTCACAAACATTTCTAAGGTTATATCTTGTGAACAAAGACTACATCAAAAATGTTGCCTATTGTGTTCATTGCACCATATACTTCCTGACAGAAACTCAAGGCCTGCATGTGGTTGAAAAGGACTAATCCATGCTTTGACTCATGTTTCACAACACATGACTCCAATAATTCACCTCAAAGCCCATACTCTAATAGGAGGGCGACTGTTGATGTCCTGGGCATGTCATCCGTTATTTGTCAAACATCCAAGTATATAAAAGTCTTAACACTGGAAAATGTCTCTTGCATTTTTTAAACAGAAAGTAATATTGCCGGCCTTGAATTTAGGCCCCGACTATAGACCGTGGGACACAGAATATTGGGCGTAGACAAAAAGATTTGTGTGAATCACAATATACAAGAAGGCAGCTATTTACAACCATGGAGACATTATACAACAGGTTATATTTCCATTTTTTATAAATGGTCACCTGGAAAGTGTTTCCTGATGGAACTATTTCGATAAAGGTGCTTCCATTTATCAGCCATCTGCCCATCTTCCCTGAGTAAAGGTGAAATGAATTTCAAAGCAAAGAGCTTAACAATTAGCATAGCATTTTACAGAAAGTATTACTTTATTCAGTCTTTAAGCTACTTAAGACAAGTTGAGCTGAAAGAATGCCAGGAAGCAAAGTTTTTTAGTTGTCCAAAAATATGTTTAATATTCTGTGGTATTCATTTCTTGAAACATCATAAAATCCTGAACAGCAAGAGATGAATGTGCATATATTATGTACAAGGATTTGATATCGCCTATTTTTTCAGCATTCATTTTTTCTGGGCGTCAAAGACACATCCATTTTATATCTCAATGTCTGAAAATGACAATAGATGAGAATAGGTTATTGATAGCATTTAAATGTTGTTGAATGCTGGCATCCATCCAGCTAAACAATAAATGCGCCTGGGCAATCAAGCAAGATGTTGCACTGTGCTTAATTTACAGTTTGATGTATGTGAGAACATCAGTTTGCTATAAATATGGGAGTTTATTTTCTTCTCATAACATCATGTTATTCATTTTTCATTACAGACACTTTCTGACGTTTGGACATGCCTGACACGAGAATACCCCTTCACTAGTCACTTCTACTAATATACTACAAGCTGCTAGTGGACTAAATCGAGCCCATCCTAACTTACCTCGCACATTAAGACGGCTACAGCACACAGCGAACACCAGTTTGCCCATTAATGTCGATTTGTCAAAATGCCAGGGCTATTTGAAGTGAATTTGCACACCCTTTCACATTAATAACACCAAAGGAAGTGACATATGAACTTTGATGCTGAATCTTCCCAGGAAGTGATGTCACATGGCCGTAAACTGTTAACATCTCAATAACTGGCATTGTTGAAGTTCCATAATAACTAGAAGATTAATGCAACATCCCAAACGTCTACCTTTGTTAGGCTGCTGACATGGTATGCAAGGGAAGCATTACTAATTTACATGAAAAAAATGATGTGTTTATCTAGGTGGCGATAGAGACACAAAAGACAGAACATTACTGGAAACATACATTATATACATTGCAATCTGTTCTGTCTGCATATTCCTGGGATGCCACCCATACTCCATGGGTGTTTCCCTAGAATTTAGGCCCCAAAATTACATGCAATGTTTGAGCACTAGAATTTTGGTGCTAGTGCTCTTTATTTATCCATGGGTGTCCATTATGTTAAAAATTACCTCTAGTATGTAAGGGCAAGCATTTTGTCGTGGGGCAAACTTCCCATATGCCATTACCAGAATGTTGCCTTTAGTGCCACACATGGCAAAAGTTACTTATAGAATGCCAATGCCATTATCTTGTCACAGGTGCCTTTCATGCAAAGAATTGCACCCAGTAAGCTAGTGCCAACATTTTGCCATGGGTGCCTGTATGCTAAGAGTTTCCTCCAGTATGCCAGCACCAGCACTTTGCCTTTAGTACCCCATATGCCAAGTGTTACCTATGGTATCCGAGTGCCATTATTCTCTTCCAAGAGCCTTTCATGCGAAGAATTGCTTCCCGTAAGTCAGAGCCAGCATTTAACAGTATACGCCTCTAAGAGCCAGGAATTACACTATAAGAGGACCGACTGCAGACTCACAGGCATAACAGCATATTCTCACTCTTGCTCACTTACATTTATTTCCTCACACTCAGCCTAATTATTCACTCATTCTTTCTCAATCACTTGCAGTTCTTCATTCCTTCTCATCAAATCACTAACTTTCTTGCACTTATTCCTACTCACCCTTCCTCACTCATTCATTCTCAATCATTTATATTGTCACTCTCACTCTCAGTCTTATCCTTACTCTGACTCACCAGTACTATCTCACTCACTCACACTCATTTTCACTCATTGTCATTCATCTTACTCTCACTTACTCGTAGTCATTCATGCTCACTTACCTTAATCTTTGCATGAATGCATTATATTATTTGTTTCTATATTACCTAGCAATCACACTAGAATACCTAGAAAGCTGTACCAGGTGCTATTGGGTATGATGTCATGAAATGTTGTTATATGGTTTGTAGAGAAGGGTTAATTGCTTATTTTCAGATAAAAGCTGCTGCATTTTTTAAACAGAAAGGAATATTGCCGGCCTTGAATTTAGGCCCCGACTATAGACCGTGGGACACAGAATATTGGGCGTAGACAAAAAGATTTGGGTGAATCACAATATAAAAGAAGGCAGCTATTTACAACCATGGAGACATTATACAACAGGTTATATTTCCATTTTTTATAAATGGTCACCTGGAAAGTGTTTGCTGATGGAACTATTTCGATAAAGGTGCTTCCATTTATCAGCCATCTGCCCATCTTCCCTGAGTAAAGGTGAAATGAATTTCAAAGTAAAGAGCTTAACAATTAGCATAGCATTCTACAGAAAGTATTACTTTATTCAGTCTGTAAGCTACTTAAGAGAAGTTGAGCTGACAGAATGCCAGGAAGCAAAGTTTTTTAGTTGTCCAAAAATATGTTTAATATTCTGTGGTATTCATTTCTTGAAACATCATAAAATCCTGAACAGCAAGAGATGAATGTGCATATATTATGTACAAGGATTTGATATCGCCTATTTTTTTAGCATACATTTTTTCTGGGCGTCAAAGACACATCCATTTTATACCTCAATGTCTGAAAATGACAATAGATGAGAATAGGTTATTGATAGCATTTAAATGTTGTTGAATGCTGGCATCAATCCAGCCAAACAATAAATCGCCTGTGCAATTGTTATGTTTGTATTCTTTGCGCGTTCTTGCGAATGCAGGCGTCTAAACGTTCGGGAGTTGACAGTTGAACCTTGTCTCTCCCGAGTGGCTGGACACTAGGTCGCGCTGGTAATAAAGCGGTGTTTCAAGACTGTTTATGCCGTGGACTTCGTAGCTTTATTCACCACAGTTTGGCGATGAGAGTTTTGCGCGACCTAGGTCAGCCCTGGATTCTATTTCTGCCGTTCTCTTTGTTCCGGATGTCGGCAGCGGCTGCTGGACGTTGAGGATCTTGTTTTGTCCTGTGGCGGTTTTCAGCGGCGGTGTCTCTTCGGATTAATTTCCTGGCGGTGGGGGCGGCGTGATTCTCCCCTGAACTGTCAACGAAGCAACTTGGTGTCACTGGCGCTTCTTGTGTGAGAACACGGATTTGGGGCTATACTTGCCATACTTTAGACTGCTTTTGGTTGCTGGCTACTGTGGAGTGGGCTGGTGTATCAGTGTCTCCTAGGCATCCGGGAGTACTTCGCACATTGGCCGGCAGCGTGTCAGAGTGTTTGTGTCTCCGATGCAACTTTAGACGCTCTGCATATTGGCTGGTGACGTGCCAGCATTCCAGCAATGTGAAATCTTAGACGCTCTTTACTTTGTTGAGCCTGAGCGTCTACTTGGAAAATGTAATAATTTGTAACTTTGTGTTTTCAAAAAAAAAAAGGGGATACCCTTTGATCTACTCAGGAACACAAGTTGGAGGAAAGAGCTTGCACTACAGAGGAAGTGACTTAATATACTGTGCATTTTGAGGGCTTTATTGTAACTATTTAGTGTTAATTTTTTTTTTTTTTTTACAGGACCCATGGCTACCCAGGTTAATATTTCTCCGCCACCATTATTTCTTCCACTTCCAGGTGTTCCAACTTTGCCTTGGGAAGATTGGATAGAAATGTTGGAGAAATATATTGTAGCGTTGGATGGACAAAGTTTTTCTCCTCTAAGGAAGAAGGCTATTCTTTTAAGTACTTTGGGGTGTGAGGGTCAAAGGATTTTTAAATATCTTTCTCCTTTCATGGGACCAAATGGACAGCCTATGGATGACGTTTTTAAAGAAGCCATTAAACGGTTGGAGAATAGGTTTGCTAAGTAACCAATTTGGTACTAGCTAGGTATAAATTTTATACGCAACCCTAGGATTTTCATGAGTCCATTGACGATTTTGTGTCCAGGCTCAGGGAATTATCAGTCAAATGTAGGTTTGGTACTATGACAGATGAACTAATATGTGATCAACTTATCGTTCAGTGCTGTGATAAAAAAATTCAGGAGAGGTTATGGGCGGCAAAGGATCCTACCTTGCAAGAAGCAATTGACCTTGCGAACGTTATTGTAGAATCGAGGCGTTGTTTAAAAGAAATAGAAAGGAAAGAGAAAACTGGAGACGTTATGGTTTTATCAAGCGAGTCTACTGGATCTCAACAGGAACTTGGAACTGTACCAAAGAAAGGGGGGGGTAGCAAAAGCAAAGGAAAGGAGTGTTTTCGGTGTGACAGTACTTTACACTTGGGGGATTCCAAGAAATGTTTTGCTATCAATAAGGAGTGTCGCAAATGTGGTCTCAGTGGGCATTATGCGCGTGTGTGCAGGGAAGGTAACCGATTTGTTCAGGAGTTGAAACCGAGCATAAATATAGTGGAAGACTGCTGTGAATCAACTTGTGAGGACAGGATATTAGCAATTGAGGATGGAAGGATGCCGGGTGTGTGTAGGAGTGACCGCAGATGCTCTAGACCAATGGCTCTATTCTATATTGGGGAGGTCCAAGTGAACCTCATGGTGGATTCTGGTTCTTTGTACACCATAATCCCTGAGAGTCTCTTTAAACGTTGGTGGGCGAAGGAGAAATTGTTGCCAAAAGATATATCCCCGGGTGGGTATCAAGGTGTGGAAATTCAACTGCTGGGATACATGTTAAAAGAAATTCAATTCAAGGATAGAAAGGTTATTGGGAAAATTTATGTGGCAGTTGAAGGTCCACCCATCCTAGGTTGGATGCATCAATTTGATCTCAACATCGTTATCAGTCCCAGAACATCCAATCAGGTTTTGTTGATTGATGACATACAGCTGGATGACATTTTAAAAGGGGCTGGTAATGTTTTTAAGAAAGAGTTGGGATGTTTAAAAGGTTATGTACATAAGATTACGTTGAAGGATGATGCTCACCCGAGTCAACACAAGGCTCGTAAAATACCATTTGTTGTCAGGGATGAAGTCAAGAAAGTAATAAGCAACATGTTGGAAGAGGGTATCATCGAACCTGTGGAGGTTTCTCCATGGGTTTCTCCAGTTGTCATTACACGGAAGTCAGATGGCAAAGTGAGATTGTGTGTCGATTTGAGGTCTGTGAACCAAAATATTGTGGTGGATGTCTATCCTTTGCCAAATATTAATGAGCTGTTAACCTCGGTTAAGGATGGTAGGTTTTTCTCAAAATTAGATTTGAGAAGTGCCTATCATCAGATCAGACTTCATCCTGAATCCAAACACATTACGGCGTTTATCACTCCAGAAGGTACTTTTCAATTTACCCGCATGCCTTTTGGTTTGGCATCTGCGGCAAGTGTGTTTCAACGAATGATGGCAAAATTGTTTGGGGATGTTAAAGGTGTATTATTTTTCCAGGATGATGTACTAGTGACGGGTGAAACGGTTGGTGAACACAACATCACACTCCGAAAAGTTATCAAGATTATTGATGAGGCTGGTTTGAGCTTGAATAAAGAGAAGTGCACCTTTCTGGTAGAAGAAATTTACTACCTAGGGTACTCGATTTCGAATGGGAGTATCAAGCCAAAGAAAAGCTTATTGGAAGCTATTAAGCTGGCACCAGCTCCGACTGATAAGGAACAGTTGAGGTCTTTCTTGGGGCTTGTGGAATATTACTCCAAATTTGTGGATACGTTTGCAAGTAAAACTGAGGACCTTCGGAAATTGTTGAGGAAGGGAAGTAAGTTTTGTTGGTCTGATGAGCAGGCGATTTGTTTCAATAGGATCAAAGAAGAAATTTGTGGAGCGGGTATCCTAACAGCTTTTGATATTAATATGCGCTCTATCTTGACTGTGGATGCCAGTGGTACTGGGTTAGGAGCGGTGTTGTCACAAATGCATGGTGAGTGTGAAAAGACTGTGACGTTTGCGTCTCGAACTTTGACCCTGACAGAACGTAACTATTCTGTTATCGAACGTGAGGCCTTGGCGGCTGTCTGGGGTACAGAGTATTCAGAACGTATTTGTGGGGATTGGAGTTTACTCTAAGGAGTGATCACAAACCACTGTTAAGGATACTGTCTGCTGGTGGTGCGGGGAAGGGGTCAGCGAGGTTGGCCAGACTTTCTGCAAGGTTACAAGAATTTTTGTATTGTGTGGAGTATGTCCAAGGTTGGAAAAATGTTCAGGCGGATTGCATGTCTAGGTTGTCTCTTGATTGGGAGAGAGTTGATTCTCAATCGATGAAGTGTTGTGATACTGATGATGCTGTGGCCTCTATTGGTGATGTGGTAGAGTGGGGTTTAGGTACATTCACATTGGAAGAATGGAAGCATGAGATGGCTGTGGATGATTGTCTGAAATGTGTTTTTAAGTTAGTTTCTTTAGGGGTTAGAAGAGAGAGTTCTCTTCCACTGTCTGTGAGGCCATTTTTGGATGTGTTGGACGAATTGTCGTGTTGTGGGGAGAGTGTGTTGATGCGGGGTGAGCGTCTTATTCCACCAATTGGGTTGAGATTTAAATTATTTTCTCTGGCTCATGAGGGTCACCTGGGTCAGGGAATGACAAGTAGGAGGTTGAAGGAGTTTTTTTGGTGGCCAGGCTTAGATGGTCAGGTTAAGTGTTGGGTGGAGCAGTGTAGGCTGTGTAAGGAGAGTGAAAAGAGGTTGAAAGTTGGTGTGGGCAGGGTGGAAGGACATATTGAAGATCCAGGAAAACCTTGGCACACAATTTGTTTGGATTTTATTGGTCCACTATTGGAACTTCCGCTTTAAATGCATTTCGCAGTGGTGGTGATAGATGTGCACTCAAGATGGTTAGTGGTTAGGTTTGTACGTGATATCACCACGATCAGAACCATAAAGGTTTTGGAGGATATTTTTATGGAGGAAGGTATTCCCACGGTTCTTATCACAGACAATGGCACTCAATTAACTTCAAATGAGATGTGTTTATTTTTGAAGAATTGTGGAGTGCGTCATACCAGGACGTCCCTATATTATCCACAGGGTAATGGAATAGTTGAAAGAATCAACAGGTTAATCAAGGGTACAATACAACTAGCTCTGGCTAATCATTGCTGTGTGCAGAAAATGATAATTGATGTTGTACGAGCTTATCGTTCCACGATTCATAATGCTACTGGTAGCTCTCCTTTCCGAATGATGAGGGGACGATCGATGGGGTCTAAATTGATTCCTTCTTGGCTTCAAGAGTGGGTTGCATCTGGTGGATGCAAGACTTGTGTACCCTCTCAGCACAAACATGGATTGAGGGTTGGAGATTGGGTCAAAGTCAAGTCTGGTAGAGTGAGGGGGTGTGTTTCTAAATTTAGAGGCCTGTTTTGTGTGAGGAAGGTGGGAAAATTTCATGTTGAGATTGAAGGAGGTGAGAAGTGGAATGTGAGGAATGTGGCCTTGTATCAGAGGGGTGGAGAGTGTGATTTTAATCGGGTGGAGGAGGAATGTTCTAGCTCTTTCTTCTGGGGAGGAGAGGGAGTTTCTACTTCTGGTGTAAGGCATGGTACTGGTCTTGAAGCTGAGGGGTGTGAGCCACAAGGTACCAGTGCAAATCAAGTGTCTACTTCTAGTGTAAGGCATGGTACTTGTCATGAAGCTGAGGGGTGTGAGTCACAAGGTACCAGTGTAAATCAAGAGAGGGAGAATCAAACAAATGTTGCTGTTCGTGAACAACCAACAAGGACTCGGAAGTGTCCTTATTATTTGAAGGATTATATAATGATGTAACAACTGGTTTGTCTTAGATGTTCTCTGTTTTTTTGTGATCTCTTTTCTTAATTACAATATAGGTATTTTTAGCATCCTTTATTAGTTACTTAATGTGAAGGGAAGAGGATAATGTTATGTTTGTGTTCTTTGTGCGTTCTTGCGAACGCAGGCGTATAAACGTTCGGGAGTTGACAGTTGAACCTTGTCTCTCCCGAGTGGCTGGACGCTAGGTCGCGCTGGTAATAAAGCGGTGTTTCAAGCCTGTTTATGCCGTGGACTTCGTAGCTTTATTCACCACAGCAATCAAGCAAGATGTTGTACTGTGCTTAATTTACAGTTTGATGTATGTGAGAACATCAGTTTGCTTATAAATATGGGAGTTTATTTTCTTCTCATAACATCATGTTATTCATTTTTCATTACAGACACTTTCTGACATTTGAACATGCCTGACACGAGAAAACCCCTTCACTAGTCACTTCTACTAATAAACTACAAGCTGCTAGTGGACTAAATTGAGCCCATCCTAACTTACCTCGCACATTAAGACGGCTACAGCACACAGCGAACACCAGTTTGCCCATTAATGTTGATTTGTCAAAATGCCAGGGCTATTTGAAGTGAATTTGCACACCCTTTCACATTAATAACACCAAAGGAAGTGACATATGAACTTTGATACTGAATCTTCCCAGGAAGTGATGTCACATGGCCGTAAACTGTTAACATCTCAATAACTGGCATTGCTGAAGTTCCATAATAACTAGAAGATTAATGCAACATCCCAAACGCCTACCTTTGTTAGGCTGCTGACATGGTATGCAAGGGAAGCATTACTAATTTACATGAAAAAAATGATGTGTTTATCTAGGGGGCTATAGAGACATAAAAGACAGAACATTACTGGAAACATACATTATATACATTGCAATCTGTTCTGTCTGCATATTCCTGGGGTGCCACCCATACTCCATGGGCGTTTCCCTAGAATTTAGGCCCCACAATTACATGCAATGTTTGAGCACTAGAATTTTGTTGCTAGTGCTCTCTATTTATCCATGGGTGTCCTTTATGTTAAAAATTACCTCTAGTATGTCAGGGCAAGAATTTTGTCGTGGGGAAAACTTCCCATATGCCATTACCAGAATTTTGCCTTTAGTACCACACATGGCAAAAGTTACTTATAGAATGCCAATGCCATTATCTTGTCACAGGTGCCTTTCATGCAAAGAATTGCACCCAGTAAGCTAGTGCCAACATTTTGCCATGGGTGCCTGTATGCTAAAAGTTTCCTCCAGTATGCCAGCACCAGCATTTTGCCTTTAGTACCCCATATGCCAAGTGTTACCTATGGTATCCGAGTGCCATTATTCTCTTCCAAGAGACTTTCATGCGAAGAATTGCTTCCCGTAAGTCCGAGCCAGCATTTAACAGTTTACGCCTCTAAGAGCCAGGAATTACACTATAAGAGGACCGACTGCAGACTCACAGGCATAACAGCATATTCTCACTCTCGCTCACTTACATTTATTTCCTCACACTCAGCCTAATTATTCACTCATTCTTTCTCAATCACTTGCAGTTCTTCATTCCTTCTCATCAAATCACTAACTTTCTTGCACTTATTCCTACTCACCCTTCCTCACTCATTCATTCTCAATCATTTATATTGTCACTCTCACTCTCAGTCTTATCCTTACTCTGACTCACCAATACTATCTCACTCACTCACACTCATTTTCACTCACTGTCATTTCATCTTACTCTCACTTACTCGTAGTCATTCATGCTCACTTACCTTAATCTTTGCATGAATGCATTATATTATTTGTTTCTATATTACCTAGCAATCACACTAGAATACCTAGAAAGCTGTACCAGGTGCTATTGGGGATGATGTCATGAAATGTTGTTATATGGTTTGTAGAGAAGAGTTAATTGCTTATTTTCAGATAAAAGCTGCTGCATCAGATATCTCATTGATGTCGTTTCCCTGTAGTTTCCCACTCTAAAAGAAAAGGCTTTAAGTGGCCAAACCAGCACTCTTAAGCTAGGGAGAATGGTTGGAAAATGATTAAGGGCCTTATTTACTCTAGAGGTTAAATAATTCACCAAAATGATATGGCTACTTTGTCCACCACATTGTAAGTGCGATAAGCTATAACACTCTTGTCATAGAGTTGACAATACATCCGCAATGTTTTTAACAGAGATTACAATCCACTAGATTTTAAGTGAGGCCCTAAATCACAATCCTTCTTGATGCTGGAAAAGTCACTCCTGGGATCCCTACAGCTTTATGTTCCTGAAGGAAGGGTTCTAGAATCAAGGTTCTTCTAAAGCAAGAGCTAGTACAACATCAAATGCAGTCAGCTCTCAACAGGACAGCTGATTCTGCCATATAGAGTGGATAATTTCTTCAGCACTTAATGTATCTCTGAGGCAAACACAGGAGACAAGCCTGATGTCACTTCAAGATCAGTTCCCGTTCATGTGTGCATGTGGAGAGCAGGATTAATTTCAACCTTCTTAATAGACAAGTCACCAGGATTTTGTTTTCTTCTTATGTTTTCATCAAGGCCCGGGAGTGTTCCAAAGAGCTTGTAGTGTGGTGTTATAGCTCTTAAGCACACTCAGCAGAGATTGGAGACTTCCATTCCCAGTGCCTGAAGAATTGTGACCAAAACTCAGCATTTTCTTCCCTGCATGATTGAAAACCTGTATAGTGTTGGGTGGAGTCTGGCTGCAGAGAATGATGGCCACCTGACACTGCTCCTCCGCAGCACAGTGAGGCTCAAGGAGTGTGACCCCATGGACCACAGTGGGATGAGAATCGTTCATGGAGGGGCTAGATGGTTGCTTGCCTCTGTCATTGACTGGTATCTTCCAGAGCTCAAAGAGCTGCACAACACTGACATATGGGGGCAGCAACTTGAACTCAGCCACAGTCCACAAGAGCAGGAGTGTAATGTAGCATGAAGTCCACAAAAGGAAGTAGTTTCTTTCAAGTTTAATGGCGGAAACAGAAGATACAATCAAGACATATAAACATCCCAACCTCCAGTCCTCAACATCTCTCTCCCTCTGAAGCTCCTTGCCTCCCGCTCCTAGCAACCCCAAGATTCCAAGCTCTAAAATCATGGCTACAGATGAAAGTTCTGAGCCATGAGAAACATGAATACAACCAATACAACACATCTCCCTCCCATTCGAATTAACAAAGGAAAAAACAGGAAAACAAACATTTATAAAGAGTAAAGTACATTCTATAACTTGATATACAAATATTTACATTTAGATCTTTCAGGTCAAAATATAGTCTTTAAGATGAGAAGACACCTTAACAATCCTTTTAGATTTTGTTGAAACTTTATCCTCCGGAGAATGCAAGCTTCTACTTTGTCGTGTTTTGAAATTTTCCAAGTCCACTGTGTTGCCACAAAATCTGACGACTCTATTTAAATTCCAAATTCGACCATCTTCAGTCTTCACCGCATTGGTGAAGAGTTTCAGGACTTTCATAGGAGATGAAAACTTCTTCCCATAACCTTTAAGAAGAGGTCTATTGATCATGACCCAATCACCTATTTTGACTACAGTTTTTTTCACAGAGTTCTTTCTGTCAAACTTTTGTTTGCTTATTAAGGATTTCTCTTGTTCCTTACCTCTCCAATTAACATCCGTAACATTCTCCCTTTTTCCACTCAAAAATTCATTGACCCAATTCGTCTCAAGAACCGTATTGCCTCTTCTTCCACAAAATAGAACAAAAGGCGTTTGACCCGTGGTGGAATGAGGAGTGTGTCTATACACAGCTATCTTTTTCATCACTTCTTGTTTCCAATTCAGCTGACTGTCTTTAGCCATGGTGATTGTTTCTTTAATGACAAGGTTAAACCTTTCGACTAAACCATTACATTCAGGGTGATATAAAGCACACAACTGGTGTTTGATACCACACCCCCTAAGAAAACTCTCCATTTCTTTTGAAACCAATTGAACACCATTATCGGTAAGAAGTGTGTTAGGAATGCCCTCCTTAGTTATCAAGTCTTTGAGAAAAGCAATTACTTTCTCTGTTTCAATGCCTTTGGTGAAGCAGATTTCAGGCCATCTCGAATACATGTCGACCACCACAATGATATAATCAGATGAACCTCCACTACGTATAGGACACACAATGTCCAAAGTTATATCCTCCCATGGTCCTTTAGGCTTACTTTTTATCAACATAGGCTGTACCCTGGGTTTCATGGCTTTTTCGCTTATCGCACAGTGCACACAATCCCGAACCACCCTCTCAACTTGAATATCCATGCCGGGCCCCCAATAAGATGACTGCAGCCTTTCCTTGGGTTGGGACATACCCAAATGACTACTATGTGCACGATCAATTAACTGATTCCTCACACTGGATGGAGGTATCAACCTCGTACCTCTAAGAAGTAAATCATGATCTACTGCCTATTGATCCGTCACACACCAGAATGCTCCACATCTTTCACTACCTTGGGTTTTACTTCTCCAACCTGTCTGTATTAACTTCATCACCTCCTGTAAAACCATGTCCGATTTGGTCTCATCACGCTACCTTTCTTCAGAAACAGTTTCATAATCTACTTCACACACTCTTTCAAACTCTTCTAACTCCCCATCCAAACTAGGCTCATCAGGATTAGATGAAGCAGGTGGCACTAATCTGGATAACACATCAGCAGAATAATTGTTTGAACCTGGAACATACTTCACCATGAAGTCATACTCCTGCAAAGCTATTATCCACCTAGTGATCCTGCTCGAAACTGCTTCCATACCTTTGGAATTAAAGATTTCACATAAAGGTTTATGATCAGTTTTCAAAACAAAGGACCTACCCCACAGAAACTTCTTTAATTTTTTAATCGCCCAAAATACCGCCAGAGCTTCTCTCTCTATCACTGAATACTTAGTTTCTGCTACCTTCAAGCTCCTAGAAATAAACACAATAGTGTTCTCAGGACAACACACACCTTGTTGTAATACTGCACCTAAGCCTTTACCACTAGCATTGGTTGTTAGAATAGATTGTAAGGTGGGATCAAAGTTTTTTAGTTTGGGAGCATTGGACAGACTATTCTTTAGTGCGACAAATTCCTTCTCACAATAGTCATTCCACAAAAATTCTTTGGCCTTTTTTAGTAAGAGTCTCATATTGTAGCAAGAACTAGCAAAATCTTTAACAAACTTATTGTAGTACTCTGCCATTCCTAGAAACCTCATAAGTTCCTCTTTGGATGCGGGTGAGGCCAAACCACGAATGGTGTCAACAAGATCTTTCTTAGGTATCAATCCACCTCCAGTAATGGTATGACCTAGGTAGTCAATTGTATCAACCGCAAACTTACACTTCTCAGCCTTAATGGTTAAATCATGCTCAGAAATTCTACTTAAGACTCTCCTGAGAGTCTCATTGTGCTAACAATTGTTTTTACCATACACCAAAATGTCATCTTGGTAAACGCAGACACCACTAATTCCGCTTAATATTCGTCCCATAGCCCTCTGAAAAACAGATGCAGCAGAGATCAGACCGAAAGGAAGACAAATAAATCTGTACGTTCCAAAAGGAGTAATAAATGCTGTCAGGTTCCTTCAAGATTCGTCTAGTTTTATCTGGTGATAGGCTGAGGTTAGATTGATTGTGGAGAAAACCTTGGCCCCTGACACCATGGCCAACAATTCAGATATATTAGGAAGCGGGTATTTGTCTACAACCACATTCTTGTTAAGCCTACGTAGGTCCACACAAAGCCTAATGCTGTCATTATATTTTTGAGCAATAACAATAGGGGACAACCAATCAGTCCCCTCCACTTCCTCAATGACACCTTGATCTTTCAACTTCTCAAGTTCAGAACGTAATTCATCCCTCACCGCAAAAGGAACGTTCCTAACCTTACTGCAGTAAGGCACAGCACCTGGAAGTAGATTGATTTTATGGGAGTACCCTTTCATGCACCCGATTTTACAACTGAAGACCTTATCAAACTCTTTGCATAATTCCTCTGAAAGAACTGAAGCAGACATAATGCTTCCCTCTGCAGACTTCTGAAGTTGTCTTAATATAATAGGGGGGAACTGTTAGGGTCAAGCATCATTCCCAGGTCTTTCTGGTGCCACCAGCTTATAATACTATCCCCCTTTTTAGATACATAGATCTTCCCTGAAGCGTAACGTCGTTCATATTCAATTAATCCAACAAAATATCAATGATTAATATATAGGCTCACCACGATAAGCACACGGGGTGATATCTGGCCGCAACAATTTGACTTTACCTTTTAACTCATTCTGATAAAATGTGTTAGAGACAATAGTAATCTTTGCCCCCGAGTCAAATGACACCTTAGTTTTTCTTCCTTCTACAGTGATATAATCTAGAGGCCCACCCAAACTCTTCTCTGAAACCTGTAGAACTATTTGGCCACACGCAAAGTCTGAGTCATCATTGACCTCATTAGAGTGATCATCAATGACACTCAGTGTCTCCTTAGATCTTTTTAGATTGCAAACAGCTGAAAAATGTCCTTTCTTCTTGCAAAATAGACAAGAACTATTAATAGCTGTACAAAGTTTGCTGTTTGCTAAGTGACCTTCTCTGCCGCATCTATAACATTTCTTTCTACTAGTACCAGTTGTTTCTCTGCCAGAAAACTTGTTAGGTTTAGATTTTGTACTACCAACTAAATTGATATCTTTTGAATCACTACTTTTGACAACTTAGACACATTTAAAGGAGTGCTCAATTCTCTTAGCAAGTGATACCACTTGATCAATTTGAGGATCATCTAATAACCATAATTAGTCGCGTACTTTTTCAATATTACAACCCAACATGAATTGGTCACAAATCCTTTCCTCCAAAGTTGATCCAAACTTACATGAAGACGCTAAGGGCCGTATTTATACTTTTTGGCGCACAACTGCGCCAACGCAGTTGTGCGTCAAAAAAGTTAACGCTGGCTAACGCCATTCCAAAGCGCCATACGGGTGCCTTATTTATGGAATGACGTTAGCCGGCGGAGCTGGCTGGTGTGCGTCAAAAAAAATTACTTACACCAGGCAGCGCCGGCGTAGGGGAAAATGGAGCTTGGGCGTCAAAAAATGGGGCAAGTCGGTCTGAGGCAAAAAATCTGCCTCAACCCGAGTTGCGCCATTTTTTTTTGACTCCCACCCTCCATTGACATTGATGCCCCCTTGCCCAATGGCCATGCCCAGGGGACTTATGTCCCCTGGGCATGGTCATTGGGCATAGTGGCATGTAGGGGGGCACAAATCAGGCCCCTCTATGCCACAAATTTTTTTTTAAAAAATACTTACCGGAACTTACCTTAAGTTCCCTGGGATGGGTCCCTCCATCCTTGGGTGTCCCCCTGGGGTGGGCAAGGGTGGCAAGGGGTGTCCCTGGGGGCATGGGAAGGCACCTCTGGGCTCCTTCCCATCCCACAGGTCCCTTAACGCCTGCCCTGACCAGGCGCTAAAAACTGCTGCTAAAGCGGCTGGACGTAATTTTTTTTGACCCGCCCACTCCCGGGCGCCATTTTTGCCCGGGGGTATAAATACGGCGCACATGCCTCAGAGTCATTTTTAGACGGGAACGCCTACCTTGCATATCATTAACGCAAGGAAGGTGTCCACGGTAAAAAATTACGCAAACTCCAAGATCTTTGGCGCTAGACGGGTCTAATGCCAAAGTATAAATATGGTGTTAATTTTGCGTCGCATTTGCGTCAAATAAAACGACGCAATTCCGGCGCAACCAGAGTATAAATATGCCCCTAAACGCCTCACATCTGTAACATAATTTTCAACAGTTTCACCCTCCATTTGTTGCCTCTTGCCAAAGTAGTACCTTTCTAAGATAGTACTAACCTTGGGGAGATAATGAAGGTCTAACTTTCTAATGCATATCTCATATTCATTGAGATTGATAGCTTAACTATCTGGAAGATAGGGAAGATGATCAAAGATTTCTTGACCCTCTGTTCCCAAACAGTGAAGCAACAATGCCGTTCTTCTTTCATTACTTAAGGATGTACCACAAACCCTGGCATATCTTTCGAAAACCTTTTTCCATTTTCCCCATTTGATGGGAGGTTTTCCAGGAGTGGAAAGAAAGAAAGGTAGAGATGCAACATTCTGCATTACAATTAGCTATAAGCTTCAGTATACAATACACATATGTGGCATCAACTTGATACAAGGCAGCAATTATATGAGCAACGAGAGATGACAGTACGAGGTCTCCCTGGAAGAAAGAAAATGTGGAAACAGCAATGTTTGTCTAGTATTCCTTTAGAGCACTTCAGCATACAATGTACATATATAGCATCAACTTAGTTCAAGGCAGCAATTGAATGAGCAACAGAAGATGGGAGAATGAGGTCTCTCTAGAAGAAAGAAATTGCAGCAACAGCAATGTTTGCCTTGTGATCCTTTACTGACAAAAGAGCATGGACGCTGTTGTTTTAATTTATGAGGGAGTTACAAATGCAGTCTGTGTGTAGTAGAGACGATGTTGTGCAGAGTCAAGAAAACGTCAAAACAGTTCAAACAAGGCATGTGCCTCAGCATGAATTCCTGCTTTGAGTGGCAATCCAGCAAAGTCGCCTGTGTGCAGTAAAAGGCGAGTAGAGGCTGTCCCTTTAAAGCCTTACTCTGTAGCCACCACTGCTCCAGGTGCTGCTACTGCTGTATGAGTCCCTGGAGCTGTATCCGCCCCCTTAGACACTGCTCTTGGACTAGAGGCAGCTGATGCCGTCGTAACTGTCTCGGCCCCCTCGTCACCTGCGGCCACACCTGTAGTAACCGCGGCTCCGGTCCGCGGCTCCGGTCAGACTTCCTCAAACCAGGGAAGCGCTTAAGCGATGAGTAAAAAAAACAAAAAAGTGCGCCCGAGGGTCTCTCGGGAAAAGCGCATAAAAGAGAGGTGCGCCTACTTCCTCAAACAAGGGAAGCACTTCAGTGCAGATGCACGACTTCTCTCAATTAACAAGAGAAGTGTGCCCGAGGATGACCAAAAGCACAGCTAATCAGGAAAAGCAGGGTGCGTCTCAGCATGAACTTGGCACAGTGTCTAAAGGAGAAAAAAAATAATGAAACAGCAGCTGCTTGAAAACGAAATCAAAGGCCATTGGTTGTTTACCTTGAAAAAGGAAGGAGTTGGGATGTCGTCTTCCACTGCGAAGGTCGACCCAGCTCATCGCCAGTGTAATGTAGCATGAAGTCCACAAAAGGAAGTAGTTTCTTTCAAGTTTAATGTCGGAAACAGAAGATACAATCAAGACATATAAACATCCCAACCTCCAGTCCTCAACATCTCTCTCTCTCTGAAGCTCCTTGCCTCCCGCTCCTAGCAACCACAAGATTCCAAGCTCTAAAACCATGGCTACAGATGAAAGTTCTGAGCCATGAGAAACATGAATACAACTAATACAACAAGGAGCTCTGCAATGGCCTCATGTCAGGGGGGCTTCCCACAACGTGATCTGGCCAGAGGCATTACAAAGGCCCATGCAGCCCTTGTGATGCAGGGGGCCCTTGAGCTCCAGGGGGCCCACTCAGCAAAGCACCTGCCCTGTGTGAGTCCAGATGGGGGTTCCCTCCATGTTCTGTGCAGGGGTCGTCCTTCCAGTTTCATTATGCCACAGGACCTGGTGGGCGAGGTCCATGGTTAGCACGGCCCTTCATCATGCCCTTGGAAAGGACAAGGTACGACTGAGACCCCAGAGCAGGACCAAGGGAGTGGCAACCTCTTCTGTCCCTTGATGATGCTTCTCCATCACGTCCTTCCCTCTAGGTCTGCTGACAAGCAACAGCAGCCCAGCACAGGAGGGGCCAATCTGTGGGTATCAAGGACAGTGGCACACCATTCATCAAGGATGGAGCAGCCCAGCATGTGCACAGACATGCTGTGAGGTGATAACTGTAACTCCCTCATTGGCATCACACAGGTCTAAGCTTCCCAATCCTCACCCAGGGGGGGAGGGCATACGTTGAGTATGCTGCCACCCAAAGCTACATGCAGATGGACTCAATACATTACTTGTTTTCTCTTGGAGTCCCTCATTGCAGCAGATGAGTACCGCCTGCTTGTTTAAATTTAACGTGCTCCTTGATGTTCATCACTGTTAAAACTGTTTGTTGCAATTCAATACTGAGGCCCTCATTACAACCCTGGCGGTCGGTGTAGAAGTGGCGGTAATACCGCCAACAGGCCGGTGGAAAAAAATGACATTGCAAGCATGGCGCCAGGGTGGTAACAACCGCTGGGCTGGAGACTTCAGTCTCCAGCCTGGCGGCCGTTACTAGACCACAGGCGGTATCACGACCCCGCATACCACCATGGATTTCGTGGGGTTCTGTACCACCACGCAATCCATGGCAGTAGGCACTATCAGTGCCAGGGAATTCGTTCCCTGGCACTGATAGGGGTCTCCCTCACCCCTCTCCCCCTCCCCAGAGTCCTCCCCTAAACCCACAACCCCCATCCCCCCCAAAGGTGGCAGGACCCCCCTCCCCAACCCCCCCACATTGACACTCACACTCCTACCCCTACCCCCGACACGCACACTCACACAACTACTACACATACACGCACACACACACGCACAGATACACGCACACATACACACAGACATATGCGCACACATTTCCCATGCACACAACACCCCCGCATGCATATACGCACTCACACACCCCTCTACACACTCACTCTCACACCCCCATGCACCCACACATCACACAACACCCCTCCACCCTCCTTCCCTAATGGACGATCACCTTACCTTGTCCGGTGATCCTCCGGGAGGGGACTGGATCCATGGGGGCTGCTCGGCCGCCAGCTCCCCGTCACCAGAACACCGCCATGCCATATCCTGGGATGTGATTTGGTGGGCGGTGTTCTGATGTTGTGGCAGTGGAGGTGCAGTAGCCTCCACTTCACCGCTGACCTCCAGTATGGCTGCTGGTGGCTCTCTGTCCGAAAATGGGCAGAGGGCTGCCAGCAGTCATAATACCCTGGGCGGAAAACCGCCTGCACGGGCGGTCTTCAGCACGGCAGTACCTCAGCGGTCTTTAAAAAAGACTGCTGAGGTCCAAATGAGGGCCTGAATGTCTATTGTATGTTCTGAACAATGTTTCTCATCAATTGGGAGGCTTGTTAATGTTAATATTATTTCCAGTATTCTGTTTCATATTCTCCTATTATCCCACTTGCTCATGGGGCACCTTAAAAGGCATCACTAGTATACCACTGTCTCACCACCTGATCCCATACCCCTGTCCTCCCACCTCCTCCCCCCAAAAACTCCTACTGACATGTCTGTTCTTGGAAAATGTTTTGTCTAAGCACTGGGATTGGCAGGCTTGGATACCACTGCCCCTCACCTTGGAGGTCAATTACCCTACTCTGCTGCAAATAACATGGTTTCCGTACATCCTGGCCACCTCCACTGCCCTAACAGGTGAAGTGGATGAAAGAGGCTTGGCCCAGTTCATCACAGGTCTAGATTGTTTCTTGGCATATGACTCACCAGACAAAGTTTGTTCCATTCCATTGCACCTAGGGCACATACCAGATCTTCTTTATTTCCATCCTTCGCCCTGCACCCCCCTCACTGTGTGTATGCCCCACATCTATACATACAACTATCCACTTCTCATGCATGGTACGAGATTCCCTTAACTACCTTCGACCCCCTTCCCCAGAGCTGTTGCCTCTCCCCACACTAAAAGGACTCTCGCTTATCACCTACCCCCACCACAATGCACACAGAAATGCTAACATTACCTGAAATCACCTTCCCATGAGATATGGGTCTGAAATACTAGCAGATAACTATCACTGCTTAGCACACTTTTATTTCTAAGGTCACTTACCATTGTATCTTGGAATGTGATTGGTCTCCAGCATTTCATTAAACACAAAAATGTGCTTACTTATTTCAGTCCTAAATGCCTGAATGTGGCTCTTCTCCCAAAAGCACACCTCACAAGAATCAAGGCAGAAAAGCTGAGGTGGGACTGGGAGGGCAGGGACATTCACAGCAGTCATCCTCCATGGTCAAGGGTGCGACACGCAACAACCTGGAAATGTGGAGTGCCCATCATTTTATGTAGATCGCTCTTATGCATAGTACTTGAGGCATGGGCTGACACAAAGCAACTGTATCTGTTTGTTAAGTTGCACATTGGCAAAGCACCCATTCCTCCTGCAGCCTAACTATGGGGGTCATTACGACCTCTGCGGTCTTTTCAATAGACCGCCGAGGGACCGCCGTACGAAAGACCGCCAGTGCTGGCGATCTTCCGCATGGGCCATTCTGACTGTTGGTAGCGCTCCGCCCGTTTCCGGACAAAGAGCCGCCAACAGCCATACTGGCAGCAGGCGGGGAAGTGGAGGTAGCTCCACCTCCACCGCCACGCCAACAGAACACCGCCCAGCGAATCACGACCTGTGATGCGCTGTGGCGGTGTTCTGTTGGCGTGTCGGTGTCGGCGGAGCTGCCCGTTCCCTCCCGGAGGATCACCAGGAACAGGTAAGGTGATCGTCCGCTAGGGAAGGGGGGTGGTGGGGTGTTGTGAGTTGTGTGCGTGCATGGGGGGGTGAGTTTGTGTATATTGAGGGGGCGTGTGAATGCGTGCATGAATGCGGGAGTGTGGGTGTATGTGCATGAATGCGGGGGGGTGTGTGTATGTGCATGAATGCGGGGGTGTGTGTATGTGCATGAATGCGTGCATGAATGCGGGGGGGTGTGTGTATGTGCATGAATGCGTGCATGAATGCGGGGGGGTGTGTATGTGCATGAATGCGTGCCTGTATGTGTGTATGTGTGTGTATATGTTGGGGATCGGGGTGGGGGACTGGGGTCCTGCAACCTTTTGGGGGTGGCAGGGGTGGTGGGGGGGTAGGGGAGGGAGTCAGGGTGGGGGTTGGGGGTGGGGGAGACCCCTATCAGTGCCAGGGAAGGGATTCCCTGGCACTGATAGTGCTTACCGCCATGGATTGCATGGCGGTCCCCAACCGCATGAAATCCATGGCGGTAAGCCGGGGTCAGGCGGGTTGGAATACCGCCGGCGGTCGTTACCGCCTTGGCGGTCGGAACGGTGAAGCGGCGGCTGACCATGGCGGTAACCGCCATGGTCAGAATACATGAAAAAAGACCGCCAGCCTGTTGGCGGTCTTACCGCCGCTTCCCCGCCGACCGCCAGGGTCAGAATGACACCCTATGTGTTAATGGAGATCAGCACCACACACCTGCTGAAAAGAGGGGACTGGAATCTGGCATACATGATATTAGAATGCTCTGGTCCCGTTGACACAGCCAAAAACTTAGACAGGGTCATTTGGGTGACATTCTCACAGACTAAGGCATCCTATGCATCTGCCGACTACTACACACATATGTCTCCCTGGTTCACGGTACCCAATCAAGGTTGGACTAATTTCTTGCCTCCAAGATCACACTTATACACAATTCCTTAATACTGGAGGGTGCACTGTCAGACCACTCACCAGTCTGCCTCAAAGTGGATCTGAGGTTAGTAATACCGAACTGTAAAGCCAGGCATCTTAATCTATCACAATATAAGCTGCCCTATAGCAAGGCCCTGCTCAAATCCCATGTCACTACCAGCTTATCCCAAAATAAAGGGTTGGTCACTTTAGCACAAACACCAAGGACAGCAGCCAAAGCAACTATCCTGTGGTTTGCTAATGAGAGATGCTGCAGTAAACAAATGGCCGGGGATGGAAAGATAGGGCTTCCTAGAAACAAAAATAGCAGACTTGAGGCAGCAATACACAGCCTGCCCGTCAATATCTACAAGTCAGCATCTTGAGAAAGTACAAATGGCCCTTAAAGCATTCTTCACTTAAAAGATAGGCTTAAAAAACTGAAGATCCATCATTACAAACATAGCAAGAAGGTTTGGCGGTTGCTAGCTGCACAACTGAGACAAAGGGAAGTGGTAATGGATATCCTAGCAATCAAGGTGGACTCTGGCCTAATCTTTAGACAAAGGCAGGAGATAGCTTCAGTATTTGGGGCCTAATACCAGAATATAAGTACCACAAAATATCCACAGACCAGGCACAGATATAGGATTTATTTGACAAAATATGACTTCCTAGCCTAAATGAAGCAGGCAGGGAGTTCCTGACTGATGAAATCACCATATAGGACACACTTCAAGCCATCTCCAAACTCCCATAGAGCATGGCCCCCTGGGGAGGATGAGTCCCCTGCTAAGTTCTATAAGTGAACGAAAACCACAGTTCTATACTCCCTGTATGATGCCTACAAAAACGCCCTCTCACTCAATGCAGAGAAGGCAGAGAAGGCATTTAACCAAATAGGATGAGGCCGACTCTTACTGACACTACATAAATTTAGTTTAAAAAGGTGTGTTGGCTATACAACTTCCCTCAACACAGGTAAACTATGGAAGACACCTCATCAATCAATAGAAGGATGCTACAAGAATGCCTACTGCCCCCTCTTCTTTCCCGTTTGGCCCTAGAAATTTGACAGTGGCACTGTGCCAAACAAAAGAGGACAAGGGCATCCCCACCTGGGAGGATCATCTACTATCTACCTATATGCAGATGATATTCTCCTCATACTTACAGCTCTTACTACATCTCTTCTGGTCCTGTTAGAAATCATTTGTGACTGACCTGGTCAGTGAACTGCTATGCCTCTGCATAGCTCACCTGCAAGTGGAAGCCCTTCCTGACTTGAACTCTGACCTCTGTCAGAAGTTCGAGACCCTCCTCCACCAACATGCTTCTGCCTGTGTCTCATCCTGGTACCTTGTGGGAGAGCTCTGCCTTTCTGCTGGGCTGCCCTCTGCCTCTTTCTCCTTTCTTTTCCTTTTCTTTCAGTGTGCTGTTTTTTGGTGTCTTTTGCTTCAGCACTTTCCTTCTTCTCTTTCCCTTTTTTTCTTTTAGTGTGCTGTTTCTGTGCCTTTTTCTCTTTCTGTGCTCTTTTCCTCATTTTTCCGCTCACTCCTCTCATTCTCTCTCCCTCTCTCTCGCATTCTCCCCGCCGCTGCTGCCCCTGCGGCCCCAAACCCCTCCTCTCTCACATTCTCCCCACCGCTGCTGCCCCCACAGCCCATCCCCTTTTTTGGTTCCATTCTCACTCCTGCCTCCCAGCTGTCCTCTCCTCCCCCATCCCTACTTAATGGCGGTGCCTGCACAGCCGTGCCGCTGGTGCACCGAAGGTATGCCTCAGGCAAGCCCGTCTGCGCCCATCTGCGCCCCAACTGCGACCAGCGCCAGGACCCCTGGACCTCTCAAACACCACTGCTACACACCAGCAGCACTCATCGCACTCAACCCAGGACACAACAACAACTACAACCAGGCATCTCCAAGCAACATCAAGGGACCCTTCACCTGTTGCCACTGCAAATTTACCAGCCTCCATCACTCAAGCCCACCCCGAGGAGCCACAAAGCAGAACACAGACTCTGATGTATCCCGATCAAAACTCGCTCCATCCACAGGCATGCCATTGAACTCTGGAACCTCATCGACACCACATCCACAGATGATGCCTTCCTCACGGAAACTTGGCTTAACCCCTCCTCGGTTCCAGACGGTTACAAGGTAAACCACAGAGACTGCACAAACTGCCCCGGGGGAGGCATCGCCATCGTCCACAAAGAGTCATCCCTACACCTATCCACTCCACAACCAACATGGAACTCCTCCACTTCCAGATTAGAACCAACCCTAACACCACTCTGCAGGGCACTCTCATCTACAGGCCACTGGGGCCTCTGCCCCCCATTCTGTGACACCATCACTGACCTAGCCTCTACCCACATTCTTACATTCAAGGACTACATCCTACTGGGGGTCCTCAACTTCCACCTGGAAAAAAGACAACAACTCCACCACCCTGATTGAAAACCTCTCCAACCTCGGACTCAAGCAACTCGCCACCACACCCACTCACTCAGCCAATCACACTCTTGACCCCATTTTCTCTGCCAGCAACCACATCTCCGTCAGCCACACCACCGAACTCCAATGGACCGACTCCCACTGCATTCACTTCACCTTCAACAAACCCATCGGTCAACACCAGACTGTCCAACTTCCCCACAGAAATTGGAACAAGGTCACAGAAGCCCAGCTCACTGCCACCCTCAACGCAACACCCCCCCAAGCTGCCAATGATGCCAACACTGATGCACACAACCTCCATGAATGGATCGTCGACTGCACCAACACCCTCACCCCTTTCAAGACACCACACTACAGAAGCACAGCCAAGAAAAGAAATTGGTTCACCCCAGCACACAAAGAATCAAAACAGGTCTGCAGACGTCTAGAGAGGAAATGGCACACCAACAAGACCCCCAATAATCATGAAACCTTCAAAAACGCCGTCAAACATCACCACCACCTCATTAGGACCACCAAAAGACTCGCCCTGCAACAACGCATCAATAAAAATGCTCATAACAGCAAGGAACTTTTCACTGTCATCAAATAGTTCACCAACCCCAAATCCAACTCCACCGACATCGCAAGAACTCTGCAAAAACCTCGCCAACTACTTCCATTGCAAGATCGCAGACATTTATGACAGCTTCACCACCCAGGCCCCCCCCCACGACTCTCACCACCAGCCCGTTGACTGAAGCATCATCACCCCCCACCCTCCTTTGCTGGAACAACATCACCGACACAGAGTCCCGCGACATCATGGCAACCATCAACTTAGGAGCTCTCACTGACCCCTGCCCTCACCTTATCTTCAACAAAGCCAGCAATATCATCGCACCCAAAATCCAGCATATAATCAATCACTCCTTTGAAACTGCCACCTTTCCAGAGAGTTGGAAACACGCTGAGATCAAACCTCTACTGAAGAAACCCACTGCTGACCCGAGAGACCTCAAGAACTACTGGTCAATCTCCCTGCTCCCTTTTCTGGCCAAAGTCATTGAGAAGTAAGTCAACAAACAACTCACCACCTTCCTGGAAGCCAACAACATCTTGGACCCCTCTCAGTAAGGATTCAGAAGCAACCATAGCGCCGAGACCGCCCTCCTCACCACCACAGATGACATCCAAACCCTCCTCGACCGAGGTGAGACTGCTGCCCTCATCCTCATGGACCTTTCTGCCGCCTTCGCCACAGTCTCACACGACACATTACGCACCCGCCTTTACGACGCTGGCATCCAAAACTCAGCACTGCAATGGCTCTCCTCGTTCCTCACCGGCATAACACAGTGGGTCCGACTCCCCCCCTTTCTATCAGAAGCTACCAACATCAGCTGCGGCGTCCCTCAAGGATCCTCGCTGAGTCCCACCCTCTTCAACCTCTTCATGAACCCACTAGCTGCCTTTTGTCAGAAGCCACACACTCAACATCGTCTCCTAAGCCGACGACACCCAACTTATAGTCTCCCTCACCAAAAACCCAACCACTGCCAATAACTATTTCCACAAAGGGATGAAAGCAGTCGCGGCCTGGATGAAAGATAGTTGCCTCAAACTAAACTCGGTCAAAACAGAAGTCCTCTACACCCTCTGCCTCGAACGAGTCCTGGTGGCCCTCTGCCCTCGGAAATATCCCCACCCCCACCGACCACGCCAGCAACCTCGGCGTCATCTTAGATTCATCGCTCTGATTGGACCAACAGGTGAGCGCAGTCTCATCTGGTTGCTTCCACACCCTTTGCTTGCTTTGAAAAATCTACAAGTGGATCCTCAATTAAAGCCAGAAGGAAAGTCAGCAGCCACCTCAACTACGGCAATGCTCTCTATGCCGGAACCTCCGCCAAGACCTGGAAAAGACTGCAACGCATCCTGAACACCTCCACCCATCTCATCAAGAACGCCCCACGACACAGCCACACCTCCGCCCTCCTAAGAGATCTACAATGGCTGCTTATCGACAAGAGAATCACCTTCAAACTCCTGACCTACACCTACAAGACCCTACACAATGCTGGACCAGCCTACCTCAACCACAGACTCTCCATCTACACTCCCACCAGACAACTCCACTCCGCCGACCAGGCCCTCACCAAAGCCCCCCACATCCAGAAAACCACAGCCGGCATAAGATCCTTCTCCCACAACGCCGCCAAGACCTGGAACACCCTCCCCATTCACCTCAGGCAATCTCCCATCTTGACTCAGTTCAGGAAGGACCTCAAGACCTGGCTCTTCGACTGATCCTCATCACCACCCCTCTTCCTCCCCCAGTGCCTTGAGACCCTTGAGGGTGAAAAGCTGCGCTCTACAAATCCCTAATTGATTGATTGACTTTGCAATAGCCAACAACAAGGTTGACTGGAGAGAAAGTGAAGACCTCCCAATATCATGGATAACAAGTAGGGCAGCCTTTGATGGCTACCTACTCCAACAGAAACCAATGGAAACCACATGGCCTCAAATATCTGGGAATCTATATTAATAGAGGGTTAGAATGCATGGTGGTAGACAAACTTGAACTGCCTGTGAAACACACCAAACTGGAATTTGCCAAATGGACCCAGTTCAACTTATCGTTGTTGGGGTAGGGCAAAGGTGGTGAAAATGGTGGTGCTTCCAAGATTCACCTATGTGCTGGGCATGTTACAACTGCTGGCACTCTTAAAGTTGCTGAGATCAATCAATAAAAAGATCAAAGACTTCATCTAGGACAACGTGTGCTCTAGGATGGCCAAATCTAAACTTATTGCCCATAGGACATGAGATGGCCTAGGTCTCCCCCTCTGTGCAACATTACTATATAGTCCTCCAAGTCCCGTAAGTGGCCTATATGCACAAACAAGATTCCCCACTGTGGGTCATGATCAAGAGTGCCCACTGGGGTGCCAGGTGCTCGGTCAGTATGATACATTCATGCTTCTATATGTGAACTCCATTTTTCATGCCATGATCAAAATTCTAAATATGTTTCTGAAGTGACACACTCTACTGGGACCTGTATTGCTCGGCAGGGATCCTATCCTTCCACCAAGTCATAGTGCCAGGGGCTCACAAATGTTTCGAGATGATCTGTGAGGAATTCGATTTGCCATCGACCCAGTGGTGGAGGTGCACGCAATTGTGTAACTATTTCTCCAGTAGACTCAGTCCAACACATTGGGCCCTGAGTGAGTGATATTGGGCCTCAAAAAACTGTTGATAAGACATGCACATCCCTAGCCACAGGTTGAGTGGCTATGCATCATTTGGCAGAAGCTTCTTCAGGTGGAATACAAGAGTGAGAACTGTGTTGAGATACTGGACAATCTGTATCAAGGAGTATAGCAGAAAATAATCAAATTTTGCATTTTCAAAGTGCTCCAAGGCTGGCATTGGATGCCTGCAAAAGTCAGGAGGGTGAGGTTTTTGCATCATTCTAACTGCTGGTGCTACGACTATAAGCATTATAATATTATGCATTTGCTGCATGACTGCCCTGACATGCACTCATTCTGAAATGCAGTGGGGCACACATTAAGCAGTGGAGTAGTGATTCCCATCCCACTGCTATGCCACCTGATATTGTTTCATGGCACAGCGGACTGCCCCTCATTGTGCAACCACAAACACCTACTGCTTCACATATCCCTCACCACAACCAAGCATTGCATCTTATGCCACATGTGATCCCTGCACCCACTTATACATGAGGAATGGCTCACAAAAATGTGGAAAACGGAAGCTCATCTACAATTCATAGGAGAAGTTAGAAGTCCTCCATGTGAAGGTTCCCTTCCTCATATTTTTTGCCTGATGATTTGTGATTGGGAATAACCAGACTGAATCCCTTTAGTCCGACCCTCCTGCCAGCCCACTACTGCCTTCTTCCTGCATGGCCCTACCATCCTGGTGATTTCTTTCAGCTCTCCTTACCACAGTGCCTCATTCCTGACTCCTCAGTACTCACAGGAACCCCTCCACTCTGACAGAATTCCTTATTGGGAATGGAAAGGAGCAAAGTGGCTTACCTTGATTTCTAAGCTATGTGGGGAAGCTGCAGCTGTTGGCAAGGTATGCCTGAGACGGAAGATCTCAGGGTGCTCCTTGCATCGGACAGCTTCCTCATTCACCTATTCTCCTATCTAACCATTCACCTAGTATCCTTATTGTTTATTGACATTGTTCAGCCCCTTTCCTTCACCAAGCATGTAATTTCCCTAATATTTTCCACCTCCTGACCAGTCCTTGAAAGATAGTCCAAATGACTGAGGCAGGCACAGCCCCCATCCAGGCCTGAGGGCTGATACTGCTAATACATACTCTGAGAACTGATGGTACTATGCAGGGATTCAGTTGGCTATCACTTTGACAGGGTTCCTGGACCCCATACCCTCTGAGATCCATGGACCTCTCATTAGTATAATACACATTAGGATCATTTCGGCCCCCCTCTCCCATTCAAATGGAGCCACTGGTCTTGCCCTGCCCTTCTTCCATTGTCCCAAACGTTCTCCATCCTTTTCTTCAGCTCCTATGTTCCTTGCATAATGTTTTGCAAACATGTTGAACATATAGCATGTGTTTGACCACTAACCATTTCAAGTATTTTTGTATCTATGGCTTGGTGCATTCTGCCACCTTACTTGATGACTACAAATTCTCAATAAACAATTACAAGAATAAAAACACCTTTATAGCTCCAAGTCTCTTCCAGGATCAAGCTTTGTGGTAATGAGGATCCACATCACTTCCTGTCCTGGGAATAGCTTTGTCTTTTATTGTTGACTGAGGCAAATGTTTAAATCTCTGGCTTCTGCTGAGTTCTTGCAGCATCTTTATGCCAAAAAAAAGGATGTTGTTGAGATCTTATTAGATGTCATGAGCTGCTGCTCCTTCCCAAATAGCCCATCACAGCTAAGTAGTTCAATGTTCTTGGCAGGGATCTTGCAGAACAGGATTGCCCAAGCTAGCCCTTGAGAAACAAGGTAAGATGTTTTTAATGTTAAACCTCCAATAAAAATATCACACACACTTTTCTCACTGATGTAGATTTTCAAACAAAAGTAAAATGGAACACTGAAGCACAGATCTATCATTTTTCTAGGTGAAATTGTAAGAGTGTACATTTATTAATATCAAACCACTTCCTAGGAAAATGGCACTTTGCCTATACAACACCAAATAGCATTTGGTAGCTGTTCAATGCAGGGACATACCTTTCTTAATAATCCTCTTTACACATTAAGCCCTGTGGGCTTACATGTGACTCTTAAGAGTGGGACACTCGCGGGTCATGTGTCTAGGGGATCTGCTTGTGCACACAAGGCCCAATAGAGCTGTAGTGAATCCTTATAATGAGATATTTTGGAGGCTCACGCCAGATAGAGGACACGTTCCATGTGGGAAATGTTGTGTATGCCTTTTGAGAAGGACTAGAAAAACATTGACTTTGGATGGTGAGATCCTTGGTAACTGAGAAAACACACTAATTGTAACCCAGAAAATGTGATTTACATGATCATTTGCCCACGCAATCTCATGTATATAGCAAACATTAGCAACCATAGGGGTAACATTTGATGCAAAAGATCTACTACTGAGAAACCACTTAGTAGAAGTTGGCCACACAGAGAATTATGTCAAATGGGTGATCATCAAACATATGCACCCTCATACTCCTAATATTTCTAAATATCGATTGGAGAAGGAACATCAAGGGATATATAGCTTGAGTATACCTAAAACAGATTTGAAGTATGCATTTCCACCAACCATTATATACTCATAATCCAAGCATAATTTGCTTTCTTTGTCTCCTCTAATACCGAGGGGCAGTTATTTATCTCTAAGCATACACTGTTCATGCATCACCATACTATGAGTTATAGGTTTACCTATACAAAAATATTATTGTGGGAACCCTTGTATGCACTTTGGGAGTAATACTACCATGTTTGTGTAATACTTACCATTGTTGCATGTATTTTATGGATCCATGAGTCATCCAATTGAAGTTCACCTACAAATGGGAGCTCAGGATGCCTGCCTCACATAATAACGTTGATGACCGTCTAACAACCCTTGTATCCAGGTCTACAAGATAACATTATGCAAAAGCTACAGATGATATTACATCACACACATGATTGACTATCGCCTTGTTATGCTTAAGGGAAGTCCTTTTGGGGTATTTCCCTTCAAAAACCTTGCAGTACATGAATCCAATATTATGCAGGGACTGAGGTCTGTAGATGAATTAGAGGCAACCAAGTAAGCCTCAAGCTGTCCCAGCTGGGATCCATGAATATTTATTCACATTAGAAATAAAACTGAGTCCTCTTTAACATTTTTGTTCTCTGCATTGGAGACATATTCACCAGATGTCTGGGTCGCTTAATAATATGTTCTACTGTTGTGTAGCCATTTTAGCTATAGTTTTACACATGGTATTTTAGCAAACTAGGCCTGCCGCTGTTCACTTTAACCTAGACATATTTTATTCAGCTTTGTTTTTATTATTTTAACAAAAGCCACATTTGCAGTTTTGTTTTATTTTCTCTATGCATCTGTTCTTTGCCTAGGCCAGCACTGCGTTCTTAAACAAGACATTTCTATGATATTTCCCTCTTACTTATCTTCATCACCAATTAAAAAAAATATAATATAAAAGATAAATTGGTCAGTTAGTCTGATTGTAGATAAATACCACTCCAAAATGGCCACCATTGATATGTGGCCAGGAGTGTTAATGTTATAATGTCGTAAAACAACATTGGAACATCTAAACGAGGTTTATATTGGCCATCATGAGGTTAATGCGATAAAAATACAAACTGAATTTTGGAGATACATTGCGGTTAATACCACTTCAGAATGGCCACCATTGTTATATGGACGGAAGTGAATTTTACAACGGACCAACAGATGAGTATGTGATCTCTTAAATGAGCGTTAGGATCAGTAGGATATTTTCTTTTCACTTATTTTCACCACCAATTTTTAAAATAAAACATAAAAGATATTTTGTTCAGTTAGTCTGATTGCAGAAAAAATCATTCTAAAATGGCTGCCGTTGATATACGGCCAGGAGTGAATCTTATGATGAATCCATTTATGAGCATACGCTCTCAAACACATAAGTGAAGTTTTGAGATGGACTGATAATTTTTAAGATGTATGTAATTTTTCATACATTACTATAAAGAATATCACTAGGATTAACATCATGCATCTATTCGGTTTTATTTTTTGCAATTAATCTGAAAAAATAATATGTTAGACTGTTTGCCAACAAATACCATTATGAAATGGTAGTCATGGATCTATGCCTGGGAGTGAATCTTTTGACAAATCCTCCAGATAAAAATAGCCATGTATGAATATATGAATGTAGATAAAGACATGGCATTTAAAAATAATTGCATTATATATGCATCAAATTCGGTTCACATTAATTTTGATGATGATAATTTTTGTATCCCCAGAATTCTCACAGCATTTTAATTGTATAGCACTTTAGGATTTAGGTATATTCTTTATATTTTTCATATTGATATTTTGTATTTTATAATTATAGCCCTGAAGAAGTCCGTTTGGATGAAACACGTTGGCTATGGATCTTGTAACTTTTAAATGTAGCAATAAAATACAGTGATTTCACCATATTGGATTGTGGAGCGTTTAATTTTAAATGAATTTTGAAGATATGAGTCAAAAAGTTTTTACATATTGACAAACACTTGGATGTGCCAGGTCTCCCTTTTTTCAATGTTTAAAACTTATGTTTTTTTTTAGGCCTATGGGGTTGGCCCTCTGGACCTGAGCACCCACAGTGTCTTCTTCATTTGTGACTACTGACGAGGGTGTGGCAACAATCACCTCAACCCTGATGCTGTATGGAATAGACATTTCTTTCAATCTGTGCTTTTCTCAAGGCTGCAATAAAGATAGGTTGCCGGCAAAAATGGTACACTTTGTCTCTAATGTTCACAGAAACATACACACTCTCACGTGGGGATCCTTTCTTTGAACATCAGCTGTTTTATTATAAAAACAATACTTTGACCCATGTACATTAGAGGGCCATTCCAGCCAGATGAGCACGACTGTATGCTGATTGCTGAGTGCTTTGATGAAGCTGCTTATGTAGACTACAAGCCTCTTGCTTAGGTATGAGGGATGATGTCTTCCCAGGGGAACCTGAAGGGTAGACTTAGAGCTTAACATGCTGTGCTCTAACATAGCCTAGGTAGGTCTATTCTTAACGGTCGTAGTGACAATATGGTAGAGTTATTTTTATGCTTTACTACCCTTGTCACAATTGTAATCCTGTCATTCGTCATCGTCCTAGTTACTGCAATACATGCTTTATTATCTAAGATGCAGTTCCTCCAATAAAACCTTATTGAACTATGCTCTGCCTCTGATTGTCCTTGCATCTGTGAGACTAATGTATCTGAGAGAAACAGATGAGATCTGGGTGACCACGATTTCCCTGAGGAGTAACACCAATAAAACCTTATTGAACTATATTCTGTCTCTGATTGTCCTTGCATATATGAGACTAATGTAACTGAGAGAAACAGATGAGATCTGTGTGACCACGATTTCCCTGAGGAGTCAATAGTGTCATGCTCTTGGTTGCCCAATTATCCCTGCTAGGGTGGAGATGAGGCACTGCTATTTAGCCAGAACAAAAAACGGATTACGCCGACAGGTGTCACATGTAGTGGGTTCAGACTAAGTCCCCCACAGTGCAAATGATTCTGACGCCCAAATCCAGTAGTCTCATTAGTATAATGAGAACCTACGCGACACTATAAACAAATGGTTTTAATGTATATCATGAGTGTTAGAACACAGAGTTGGACATGCATTTGCATGATACTTATATATAGATCACCTACTAGCCATCACCAGTAGGTAGTTATAGTTAGGAACTAGTTTTCCTAGAAAAAGTGTTTTTTGATTTGGCTATATCTTTGGCACTGCTTGACGAATGATGACACATTTTTCCCAAAATAAGTGTATTTTAGGATCTTGTTATGCATGGAAAGTTTTGTGATGATCCGTCAAGTGAGAGATGGGAACAAAGGGTGTAAAAAAAATTATTTCCCATGTTAATTCCTATAGACACTGTAGAAATGCTTGCAGCCTAAACCGCTGGACAGAATTACACAAAATTTGGAAGAAAGGTAGCTTTTGCTCACAGATGACCCTTCCTCTTATTTGTAAGGGTAGGTGGTGATCTCTGCTCCGCTGGCAGAGCTAATGGAGTTTTTTGGCACTCCACACTCTGCTTGGCCTGAATTCAGACCAGGGCCGTAGGCAGGGGAAGCTGTCATTTCAGGCCTTTTGTGCACCGGCCTGCCCCGTGTGCACTGATTGTACACCTGGCAGGTCGGTGTACAATCAGTGCACATGGGGCAAGCCTGAAATGGCAGCTTTTGTTGTCTATGATCCTATCCTGAATGCACACGATCTCAGAAGCACTAAGCAGGGTCGGGCCTAACCAGGCCTAAACCTGTAGTGCTTCTGGAATTGGGGGCATTCAGGGCAACTCTGCAGCTCACGGAATGCCACCTCTGTAGAATTCCACAGAGGTATTAACCAACTTTGCAGAATTCCGTGGAGTAGAACTCCATCAGCTCTGCTCACCCCTACTTATTTGGTGTATATCCATTCATTAGTTTAGTGTAAATGTTAAAAAGAATCCAAATTTGTATATATAGGGTTGTGACGACTTTGCGAATACTCACGATCTTGTGCAGAGATTTTTTTGGCTGTCAACTCTTCAACCAGGAAGAGTTAAGAGTTGGCAGCCATTTTGCAACTCAGCTTCAGCCAAGACCCCAAAAAAAGAAAAAAGAGAAAAGATGCCAGAGTAGGTATACTATGAGCCCCTGAACCTCTAGCCTTGGTCCAGGGGACTGTCTGAGACCCCGCCAGAGGTAAAACGCTTCTTTTTTTTAATTCACACCAAAATATGTGAATATTCGTTAATTTTGCTGTAGATTTTTTAAAAAAGCAAGCATGGTCTCCGGCACTTGATTCTCATTTTGCCCTTGGATGAGCCCGGACCGGGGGCTTTCCCAAAATATAGGAGGATCACAGATGCCCCCCTGCTAGGGCTTATTAAATCCCAGGGAACACCACCTCCCCAGAGCAAGTAATAGAAAATCAGTGGGGGCGGGGTCCAACAGAGCCCCCAGGGCCCGGGGACCACCACGTCCTCAGGACTACAATGTTTTAATGTGTGGGAGGCACGAGGACCTCCTAATGGCCCAGAGACCAACACCTCCCTGGGACCTAACGTAGTAAAGTAGATCGGGGGCCACCTCCCAGGGGTAAGATATTAGAAAATGAATGGGTGGTCTTGCAGACCCACCTTGGGACCGCCACCTCCCCTGGACCATTTATTAATGGTATGCGGTGGGCCATGCAGCCCCCCGCATCCCAGAGACCACCACCTCCCTGGGGAAGTATTTAAAAAAATTAATATTAGGTCCTGTGGACCTCCTCGACCTCAGAAACCACAACTCCCCACGGTCTACATAATGAAACTAGGAGTGGGTCCCTCGCAGAGCCCCTGTTACTACCACATCCCTAAGGCAAATACAAGAGAAATAGTGGGGCCACATGGTCCCCCACTTGGAGCCATACATGGCTCTGAAGACTGCCACACCCCCAGGGCCGACTCCTGCTACCTCCCAAGTTGCCCACCCACAGAGGTACCTCTTTGCTTTTGCTAAGCGGGAGCTGACAGTTCCTACCAAGCAAAAGTAAGCACTCTGCTTTCAGCAAGTGGGAGCTTTGAAAAGGCCAACATGTGGGCAGGAAAACCGATGAATACATTGCTCCTACATGCAGGGAGCTGTTATTTAAAGCAGCTCCCTGTGTGCGGGAACTTTATTTGCTCCAGGAGATGGGAGCCAGTATGACTGTGGTGGCCTTGAGGTTCCTATAGGTTTGATTGGGTTCTCTGGGCTCCCTTGAATATATGGTCGGGCCCCAGGTAATAGGATCTGGTCTGAAATCAGCCACATGAATCCCCCCTTGCTTTTGAAAAAAGTATTTGACCCCAGGGAAGCGGTGGTCCCCGGAACGTGGGGGTCCTTGTGGTCCCCCAATATATATTTTTCAAATAGACCCGGAAGTTAGTGATCCCTCAGCCAGGGGGATCTGTGTGGCCCACCCACATAGTTTTAAAATGTAGCCCCATGGAGGTGTGGTCCCTAGGGATGGGGCGATCCATGCAGCTCCCCCAAATATTTTAAAAATATTGTCCAAGGGAGGTGGTGGTCCCTGGGCCCTGGGGGTGGTGTACATGGCCCTCATAACCTTTAAATTATGAACCCCTGGGGAGGTGGTGGCCCCCGGGCCTGGGGGGGGGTCTGTGCAACCCCCCATATATTTTTGTATTTTTGTCCTGGGGAGGTGGTGGTCCATGGGCTGGGGTGGTATGTGTGCCCCTCTAAAAAAAAAATATTACATAGCCCTGGGGAGGTGGTGGTCATCAAACCCCATGGGGGCATGCAGCTCCCCTAAATATTTATATTTAATTTAATGTCTTTAAACTCCAAACCCCTTTGGGCATGCATGGAGCATGGTTTGGAGCTTAAAGTTAAAGGTGATTAGCCTGCAGCCACGTGCACAACCAAAGGCTGTGCATGGCACAGGGTTGGGTGGTTACAGTAGTGGTTGCCAGCATGCCCTGTGACCAACCCCCACCATGCACTAATTAAAATTGCTTTACACTTATAAAAACACAGAAATTCACTGAACAACCCAAAAGTTACAGGGACATTATAGTTAGGAAGTATCATAAAGAACACCGAAATCCACTTAAAAAAACAAAAGGTTACAAGGACTTTATACATAGGCTCAGATTTTACACATAAAAAAACGTGGAAATTCACCTGTTATGTTAGAGTTATTTCAAGTAACTGTAATTTGCGCCCTAAAGTAACTACAACTTGTGCCCTCACCATGCATGGCTAATTACCCCAGATATTAAAGCATTCATCACTTCTTTTATAACATCATTGATAATATCACTGTAAAATTAACTGTAAAATTATTCATTAAAATACTGTACATTCCGGGGGCATGAGTTATAGTTACCTTAGGGTACGAGTTATAGTTATTTGAAATAACTATAACTGGTAAATTTCTAAGGTATTGTAGGAGTAAATTCAGAACCTAACTATAATATCTATGTAACCTACCTATATGTATATATATATATATATATATATACAAACCTAGGTAGTTATACTTAGGCCCATGTTTCCATAGAAAAAGTGTTTTTCGACATCTTTATCTTTAAGACTAATCTTAACAAAATTTTCCCAAAAAAGTGTGCTGTAATTCTTGTTTTGCACAGAAGATTTTGAGTGATCCGTCAAGTGGAGGCCAAGAAAAAAGAGGGGATCAAAAAAGTTGTGTTTCCCATGTTAATTCCCATAGGACCTTTGAACATAACTACAGCATGAACCACTAGAAGGAATTACACCAAATTTGGCAGACAGCTAGCTCTGGATATGCAGATTGTGCTTTCACTTATTTGGTGTAAATCTTTTCAGTAATTTCTGAGAAATTTATTGAAGAACACATTTATATATCCAGGCCAGTGGATCCATTGTGACGTTTTTTCAATGATCGCAATGTATTCGTGAATGCACATGACATTATGGATGCTTTGATTGGCTAGCTGCAACCTGGCCAGACAGTTGTTGCTGCCATTTTAGGTAATGGGACACGGTCCCTGGGGCTGAAAAATAAAGTGAAAAGTGGCATAAGGGGTGAGGATGGCAGTACCCCGATATTGAGGTCTGGGAGGGTAAAATCATGTCCTGAAAAATATCTTTTTTCATGGAGCAAGATAGTCACGAATACACTGCACAGCTTGCCCCTCCATCTAATGTTGTGACAAATTCACAAACATTTCTGCAAACAAAAAGACATTAAAATATTTACATATATTACATTAGGACAAAGTAGGAGTGAGACTGTCAGGCTCCCACTCACAGACACACTCCGGATTGTTTACTCAGTTTAAGACCCATTCAGACACTCATGCACTCACTCACAGATCCACTCAAGTAGTCACTCAAAGACTCCTTAAACACCCACTTACGGACCCACACAGAGACTAATGCATCCAGCCACAGACCCACTCAGCCCCTAATGGACCCACTCACAAAACCAACAGACACCATTATGCAATCACTCAGAGACAACTGAAAAACTCATGGACTTACAGACCTACTGGGACACTCAGGCACTCAGTGACAGCTCGATAGAGACACTTATGCAGAGACTCACAGACCTATTCAGACCCTCACATACCCACTCATATACCCAGTCAGACCCTTGTGCACCCACTTAAAGACCCACTCAGACCTTCACTCACTCATTCAGAAACCCACTGAGACACTAATACACCTACCCACAAAGCCATTGGGACTATAACACAGAAAGTGACAGACTAACTCAGACACAGACCCTCACATACCAAGTTGTAGACTTTGTCAGAGACTTACACACCCAATCACATACCCATTCAAAAATGCAAACACCCTCTCACAAACCCACTCAGAGAGTCACATACTCACTCACAGACCTACTCAGAATCTCACACACTCTCTCACAGCCCAAATTAGACACTCATGTACCCACTCAGACAGTCATGCAGTCACTGACAGACATACTCAAAGACTCATGCACCCACTCACAGACTCACTCAGAGACTCCCACACCCACTCCAAAACCAAGTCAGAGAATCACACACTCTCTCATATACCCACTTAGACACTCATTTACCCAATCATAGACCCACTCAGACAGTCACACACAAAGTCACAGACCTACTTAGACCCTCACACACCCAGTTACAGACCCACTAAGATACTGACACACCTACTCACAGACCCATTCAGACCCTAATGGACCCACTCATAGGCACCCTGAGTGCCTTATGCACCCACTCAGAAACACACTGAAAAACTCATGTATTTACTCACAGACCTACTCAGAGACCTACTCACAAACCTACTTATGCAGCCAGTCACAGACCTATTCTGACTTTAACACATCCACTCACATACCCAGTCAGACTTTCATGCACCTACTCACAGAACCACCCAGAGACTTATGCACATATTCACAGACCGACTCAGACACTGATATACCCACTCACAGAGCCATTCAGACCCTAACACACCAAGTCACAGACCCACTCAGACATTGTCACACCCACTCACAAACTCACTCAGGTCGTCATGCACCTAGTCACAGACCCACTCAGAGACTTATGCATGCACTCACAGACCCATTCAAAGACTCACACACCCACTAAGAGACCCATTCAGAGACTCCCACACTCTCTCACAGATCCACTCAAACACCCACACACTCTCTCACAGACACACTTAGAAACTCATGCACCCACTCACAAACCTACTCAGAGACTCACTCACCCACTGACAAACACACTCAGACCTTCGCACATGCAGTTGCAAACCCTCTCAATCATGCACCCATTCACAGACCCATTCAGACTCCCGCACACCCACTCACAACCCATTCAGATCCTCAAGCATCCATCCACACCCCACTGCACCCACTCACAGACCCACTTGGATTTCCACCCATGCATTCACAGACCTACTCAAACACTTATGATCTCACTGAGAGACCTACTCAGACAATTAAGTACTCATTCACAGTATTAGTCATATAGTGATGAACCCACTCATAGATACACTCTAACTCACATTAATGCAGTCAGAGTAAGAGTCACAGTTGTGTCTATATCGATATTTAGAAATTAATGTTGATAGTGTGATGTAAAACTATTCTGAAATATACAGTTTTACAATTTGAATGGGCTGGTGTTTATTGAATGCCTACTTTTGTATTGCGCAGTCACGACTATTTCACGAAGGTCGCAACGTCATTGCGATTATCTTAAAAAATTGATTGCAACATTTTTCTAATGAAGGAAATTTCTAAAAATATTGGGCAGTAGGATGGCCATGAGAAGAACCTTTCTCTTCATTGAGAGTATGTAACAGCTACATAGAAGAGCGGATGCAGAGTTTTAGTTTGCTAAGAAACACACTGTTGCCTTCATCTTTGAAGTGTGAAGTGCACACCGTCACCTTTATAGATACTATGCATGTGAAAGCGCAGGTTGTTACGGTAGATGTAGCCCATGTTATGGTTTCTGAGGAAGGCAGAAATAGTTTTATTAACATGTTTCCTTGCTTTGTCAATCTGTGGACAGAATTGAATTGATTTGACCAATTCCATTTTTGTCTTTTGCATATGTTGGAACATACTATGAATGTTTGAGGGAAAATGTATCCACAATTTTGCAAAGATATCCTTCATTAGGATTTCCAGTCCTACCCCTGTCAGTGTTCCTAGATCATGTCCACCACAGGCACAATCATGATGTCAGTGGGTTGGTAATCTCTAATGCTATAATCCAAAGGCAGCAATTGATGTCAGTTTAATCCTCTCTGGCCAATTCAATAAATATCCACACTAGGCAAACCCAAGTCCCTGTCAATGCCTCTCTTTCTAGCAGCCTCGCTAACCCAAAAAACATAGCTGTGTCCAATAATCCACACTCTAACCATTTCCAATGAAGCAGTAGTAGAAGGGATCAAACGGCTGAGATGAACGATGCTGTAATTAAAATGGACGGTAGAATGAAGGTCTGCTTTACATTTAGAAAAAATGTGGTTGGATGCTGTGACTGTCCTAGTGAATACATTTAGGTTGTGATTTGATTAAGTTGCTCTGTGATTGGGTCTGGCAAAAATACAAGAATGTAATACCATTATGGATATGCTTTTCTTTCTGTATGGAAAAACCACACTTGTTGCATCTCATTTTGTAACTAGTATTCCCCTTTGAGAATGCGCTTTGAATTTGAGACCAACTGGTTGTACTGGGTTGGAAGGAGCCTGTGCTTGGAGTGTTTTGGGGGAATGGTGTTGAAGACAGAGTTGTGCTTGAGTATCACTTAAAGATGTTTGTACTCATTATTGCTTGATAAGCTTTTGATTTTATAGTTAGGGATTTGTATTACAGTGTACTGTACTTTTAAATCCTTTAAAATATCAAGATACATAAGCTTTTGGACACTAGTTTTTTGTCAAATTTTCTGTAATGACCACAATTAAGAGGCGATTGTATACAAAAAGTTCACCTTGCTTAGCTTCCTAACAGAAGTGCATGAAAGGGTTAAAACATGATACCCATACAAAACTAGACTTACAAAAATAAAATATGAAAGGTTTTGTTTTTTGCTGACTTCCACAGTATCAGATAGTGCAAAGTTGAAAAGGTTGCCATTCATGGTTCCTTTGTATGAGAGGGGTGTGTCATGCTTATACTTGGGTTTTACAATTCCTGAGAAGTCTCAGTCTATCCATAGTCTCATGCGTAGTAGAAGACTGGTAAGCATACTTAAACATGAGGAGTTTGAATATGGGTCAGCTCTAGTAGTGCAGACACTGTCTATGGTGTCACACAGGCAACTTCTTATCACTTGTCCAAGGTGTTTGTTAGCTGTGAAACAAATCTTTTAGTAGCCAATACTCATTTCCAAAATATGCCGTTGGAATCTCATATTCCATGGTGCTTTTGTTTTTAACAAGACAGTTTTGTTTTTTAATTTACAAAGTTACTTGCATATGTATGTAGTACTGTCAAAGTGAGGTGGGTGAGGACCAGTAATGATGTATGTGTGCTCTCTTACTGCCTATCTTAAGGCGGCCTGTAAAACCCCCTTTTCAGGTCTCCAACTCATATTTTAGTACAAATAACTCACCTGCTGTGATCTGCTGTAGGTATGCCAGCAGGCCGAGTGCATTATGCTTAAAGGATTGAGAAATCTGTTTTTAGTTTTAGGTTCGTACTCATACACTTGTAAAGTTGTAGGCCAAGTACTACATAGAGCATACCACTCAAGAAGCAACTGATATTCATGTTTCCAAAGCATGCATCCTGTGTCCCTGCCTGTGACAGAGCAACAGAGAGACTTCTAGATTCACTTATATGCTCAGAAAGTAGATTATATATGGAGCACTATGAAAGGCAATAGCACACTCACATACCCCTTGTATACCCTAATAGAGGCAGTAAGGTATTTATTCAGCTACTTAGGTTCACAATTAGAGACCGATACAGCTTCTAAAAAAGACACTCACATACAGCCAGATGTACTGTGTGAGAGAACATGGCTGATTGCAGAGGCCCCCTAACTTTTTGCCCCCATTTTCCACTTTTTGCTGGTGTTTTCCTGACTCTGGTGGTGCCCTGGGTACTGCCAACCAGTCCCAGGGCCTGTGCTCTGTGTAAAATCAGTATGCAAATTAGGCTAATTATAATTGGCAAAGTCAACCTACCTATAAGTCCCTAGTATATGGTAGGGCATGTAGGTTTAGGGACCCCAGCATAGGTAGTGCACCCATAGGTGCACTGCTGAGGTACCGAGTGTCATGCCTTGCTGGCTGCTTTTAAATTAAAGTTATATGCAAATTCGACTTTGGAATTAAAAGTAGTTACAAAGTCTTAAACTACCTTATTTTTACATATAAGTCACCCATAAGGTGTGCCCTATGTGCCCCTAGGGCTGGGTGCCATGTAACTATAAGCAGGGACCTTATAAAAATAGTTTTATAAGCCCTGGCGAGGTAAAACAGCCAAATTAGTTTTTCCCTCATTGTAGTGAATGGCCTCTATAGGCTAGAATAGGGAGACTTTATTTTAATTTTAAAAGTCCCCTTAAGTGACAGATACGAAGAGTTTGGTATCAAATTAATTGTTATAAGAAATCCCACAACTTCAAGTAGTTGGATTTAATATAACTTGTTCAGTTAAAGAGTTTTAAACTTTACCTGAAAAGTTGCCAACTTCAGCCCTGCATTGTTTTTGCTGCTGTGCACTGATTGGCCAGCCTCTGGCAGCCTGGCCAGGATGCCTTGATGAGGTGTGAAGTGGCCTGACTTCACACAAAGAGATATTCCCGGGGAGGGGATCTCCCCTCAGCAGATGGTGGGGTAGGAAGGAGGAGGGCTGCCAAACTGGTCTTCCAAGGCAGAGCAGGACATTTGGAGCAACCCAGCAACACCCACACATCCTGCAAACCCAGACAATTAGGTGCCCCCTTGATTAGATTAGGAGAGAGCAGGAGAGGGGGGTGTTTAGGATTTGTAGCCACACCAGTGGGTGGGCTCAGCCAGATGTAACCTCCAAAAATCACTTTCAGCCATGATGGATTTTTGAGGAATGTTGCACCCTGGGATTGATTTTTGCCATACTTCCCAGGAAGTGGTCATCACAGGGGGAAGGACCCTGCCCCTGATTGGAGAACTAGGACCCCCCTGTTTTTTACCCAGGAGCAGGGATAAAACTGGCAGACCTGCACCCACACCTCAGTTTCCTACCAGATCCCTACCAGGATGAGCTACAGAAGAAGAAGGACTGCCCTTCTGGACCCCTGACTTGCATCTGGACACAGCACTCTAAAGGACTGCACCAGCTGCACACTTGGGCTTCACCACAAGAAGGACTTTGCCTGGCTTCAACTGGTTCAAGGAGGGACTCTCTGTTTGCTACAAGTGAAAAATTGCTAAGCATAGTCCCCTGCTCCAACTCCTGAAAAAACCAACCAGCTGACCACTATCGAGTGGCTAAAAAACAGTTTGTGCCAGGTGCATTCTGGGAGTTGTAGTCCACATCCCCAAGGATCATCTCAGAGCTTCTGGAACCTTGAGGTGAGCTGTGGACCCCAAAAGAACCTTAAAGGAACATCTGGAAAAAGATCCAGAAGTTTGGAGAACAATTGAAAAAAAGTTCCATAGAGGGACTGACCCGCCGCGGCAACTCTAGCCGGTTTGCCTCAACCGCGACCCGGCCTGACTTGCAGGTTTTTCCCAGTGAAGAAAATCTCCAAAAAAGAGACTAAGGCCCTCATTCCAACCCTGGCAGTCTCTGACCGCCAGGGCGGAGGGCAGCGGAAGCACCGCCAACAGGCTGGCGGTGCTTCCTGGGCTATGCCGCGGTCAGAAAAGGGGAACCGGCGGTGTCTTTGCAGACAGTGAAAATCGCGACGGGTGCTACTGCACCCGTCGCACCCCTGCAACTCCGCCGGCTCCATTCGGAGCCGGCTTCCTCGTTGCAGGAGCTTTCCCGCTGGGCCGGCGGGCCGCCTTTTAGCGGTCACCCGCCGGCCCAGCGGGAAAGCCAGAATGGCCGCCGCGGTCTCCTGACCACGGAGCGGCCAAATGGCGGTGACCGCATGGCCGGCGGGTGACCGCCAAAAGGCGGCCCGCCGGCCCAGCGGGAAAGCTCCTGCAACGAGGAAGCCGGCTCCGAATGGAGCCGGCGGAGTTGCAGGGGTGCGACGGGTGCAGTAGCACCCGTCGCGATTTTCACTGTCTGCAAAGACACCGCCGGTTCCCCTTTTCTGACCGCCTAAGTCTGAACGTAGGAAGTTGACCGGGACCTCCCAGCCAGCATCTCTGAGGAGGGCTCCAAGGACGTCAGATCAAGATCCAGGTTTGCCCCGGTCAAAGGATTCTCACCTCGAAAAAACAACTAAGTCCAAAGGTAAAAATCTCTACCGCAAGCTCCCGCGACACGTATCAGAAGAAGAGTTCCAGGAGGTCGGATTGGACTGGCAGGTTCGTCCCACTGAAGAAAATCTTCAGAAAAAATTACTAAGTCCGAAGCTAAACTTTTGACTGAGGCCTCCCGCGGGCTATAGCCGAGCCGGGCTCTATCGCGGTCGGCCTTAAACTTTGACTTTGCCCCGGTCGAGGTGCGACCAGATGAGCAGATTGGCAATTTTTGTTTCTAGGCACTAGAAAACAATGATTCTTTAAAATTTCATATCTCCAGTTCCCCTTAACTGATTTTATTAGTTTTTGTGTAATTTTAAAGATAAGAATATAATCTATATTTAGTAATTGGTTTTGGCTTTTTAAACTGTTTCCTGTGTTTTATTTAATTACTGTTTTGTGATATTTGAATGCTTTACACTCTGTCTCCTAAGTTAAGCCTTGTCGCTCGTTGCCAAGCTAACAAGGGTTGAGCTGGGTTTAATTTACTGAGACCTAACTGGACCTAAGTGAAGGTTAGTGACCTATTGCTAAGTGTAGGTACTTACCTGCCCTTACCAATAACCCATTGTCCAAAATACTGAAACCCCTCCGGGCACTACTACATGTAGAGACCTATATACACTGAGATGCATAGGCAAGTACTGGCAAAATCCTGTCATATTTAGACAAATAAGTGGTCATTACAACCCTGGCGGACGGTGTTAAAGCAGCGGTAAGACCGCCAACAGGCCGGCAGATTTTTTTTGGGAATTACGACCGTGGCGGAAACCGCCAGCAAAGACAGCCACTTTAACACTCCGACCGCCACGGCGGTACAAACAAAGAGCGCATCGGTTACCGCCAACAGACAGGCGGAGGACAATGTAACGCCCACACTATTATGACAGGCCAATCCGCCACCTTTTCCGGGGCGGATACACCACGGATAAAAACACGGCGGAAACAGGAATTTCAAAGGGAAAACGTTCACCTCTACACACTCCACGAGGAAGGAGGACACCATGGACCAGGAACTCCAAATCCTCCCTGCAATAGTCTTCCTGCTCCTGTACCAGGAGCACCAACGCCGGCGGCGAAGACCACGGTGAGTACTGCACCTACGACACAGGGGAGGGAAAAAACAGGGACATACACACGCAACACCCCCACCTTCACCCACTACAACACACACACTAATACATATCTATACATTATAGTTACACCCCCCAACCCCCCCGGAAGAATGCAAAGACAAAAGGAAATTAGTGTAACCATTGTAATATATCAAAATTCAGTAAGCAAAAATATACATATATACACTATTAACAAAATATACACCAAGATTAGTAGTCCAGGTATTGCACCATTCATAGTCCGTGGACCACTGGGCCCAAAATGCATGGGCGAGGCCCACACACGATACCAGATCAAAACAGAGAGAACACTGCAGGGGCATCAGATAGAAATACAACAGGCACCTCAGGGGGAAGGGAAGGGGAGGCACCTCAGCCGGATGAGTGCACGACGCCAGATCCACGAGGGGGCTCCATGCCCATTGATGTTTCCTGGGGAGTGCAAAGCCACAGTCTCTCAAGTCTCTACAGTGGGTGGGTTGCCCACTGCTGCATCCTGGGGAGTGCAAAGCCACAGTCTCTCAAGTCTCACAAGTGGTTGGGTTGACCACTGCTGCATCCTGGGGAGTGCAAAGCCACAGTCTCTCAAGTCTCACAAGTGGGTGGGTTGCCCACTGCTGCATCCTGGGGAGTGCAAAGCCACAGTCTCTCAAGTCTCTACAGTGGGTGGGTTGCCCACTGCTGCATCCTGGGGAGTGCAAAGCCACAGTCTCTCAAGTCTATACAGTGGGTGGTTTGCCCACTGTTCCATCCTGGAGAGTGCAAAGCCACAGTCTCTCATGTCTCTACAGGGGTGGTTTGCCCAATGTTCCATCCTGGGGAGTGCAAAGCCACAGTCTCTCAAGTCTCTCCAGTGGGTGGGTTGCCCATTGCTTTATCCTGGGGAGTGCAAAGCCACAGTCTCTCAAGTCTCTCCAGTGGTTGAGTTGCACACTGCTTTATCCTTGGGAGTGCAAAGCCATAGTCTCTCAAGTCTCTCCAGTGGGTGGGTTGCCCTCTGCCATGTCCTGGGGAGTGCAAAGCCACAGTCTCACAAGTGGATGACAGTCTCCACTGGTTCTGGAGGGGGCATGGTGCCCAGAGTGCTTCATCCTGTTAAGGACAGAGGTAGTGGATGTGATAATCCACTGGTTCTGGAGGGGGACTAGTGCCCAGAGTGCTTCATCCTGCCAAGGACTGAGGTAGTGGATGCATGTCTCCACTGGTTCTGGAGGGGGCTTGGTGCCCAGAGTGCTTCATCCTGCCAAGGACTGAGATAGTGGATGTGATAATCCACTGGTTCTGGAGGGGGACTGGTGCCCAGAGTGCTTCATCCTGCCAAGGACTGAGGTAGTGGATGCATGTCTCCACTGGTTCTGGAGGGGGACTGGTGCCCAGAGTGCTTCATCCTGCCAAGGACAGACGTAGTGGATGTCTTTCTCCACTGGTTCTGGAGGGGGACTGGTGCCCAGAGTGCTTCATCCTGCCAAGGACAGACATAGTGGATGTCTTTCTCCACTGGTTCTGGAGGGGGCTTGGTGCCCAGAGTGCTTCATCCTGCCAAGGGCTGAGGTAGTGGATGTGATAATCCACTGGTTCTGGAGGGGGACTGGTGCCCAGAGTGCTTCATCCTGCCAAGGACTCAGGTAGTGGATGTGATAATCCACTGGTTCTGGAGGGGGACTGGTGCCCAGAGTGCATCACTCACCCCGTGACGGTCCCAGTTGCGTCAGTGCCCCTGCCGCTCATGGGCTAGCGGTGCTTGAGTTGGCGGTCCTTGCCCTGTGCAGCGGTGCTTGAGTTGGTGGTCCTTGCCCTGTTCAGCGGTGCTTGCCCTGTTCAGCGGTGCTTGAGTTGGCGGTCCTTGCCCTGTTCAGCGTTGCTTGAGTTGGCGGTCCTTGCCTTGTGCAGCGGTGCTTGAGTTGGCGGTCCTTGCCCTGTGCAGCGGTGCTTGCCCTGTTCAGTGGTGCTTGAGTTGGCGGTCCTTGCCCTGTTCAGCGGTGCTTGAGTTGGCGGTCCTTGCCCTGTGCAGCGGTGCTTGAGTTGGCGGTCCTTGCCCTGTTCAGCGGTGCTTGAGTTGGCGGTCCTTGCCCTGTTCAGCGGTGCTTGCCCTGTTCAGCGGTGCTTGAGTTGCCAGTCCTTGCCCTGTTCAGCGGTGCTTGCCCTGTTCAGCGGTGCTTGAGTTGGCGGTCCTTCATTGCCCAGCTGGGCTGGGGCTGGCGGTCCTTCATTAGTCAGCTGGGCTGTGGCAGGCGGGGCCCTCCTGGGCAGCTGGGCTGTGGCTGGCGGGGCCCTCCTGGGCAGCTGGGCTGTGGCTGGCGGGGCCCTCCTTGGCAGCTGGGCTGTGGCTGGTGGGGTCCTCCTGGGCAGCTGGGCTGTGGCTGGCAGGGCCCTCCTGGGCAGCTGGGCTGTGGCTGGCGGGGCCCTCCTGGGCAGCTGGGCTGTGGCTGGCGGGGCCCTCCTGGGCAGCGACGATGGGGCTGGCGGGGCCCTCCTGGGCTGCTGCGACAATGGGGCTGGCGGGGCCCTCCTGGGCAGCTGCGACGATGGGGCTGGCGGTGCCCTCCTGGGCAGCAGCGACAATGGTTCTGGCGGGGCCCTCCTGGGCAGCGATGATGGGGCTGGCGGGGCCCTCCTGGGCAGTGGGGATGATGGCGGTCCTCTCCGCCGTGCTGCTCCTCCCAGACTTGCCGGGTTTCTTGTGGCCCTTTACCACCTTGGGAGGAGTCACAGCTGAGTCCACACTCCCACTGGGACCCCTGGGAGCGGCTTGGGTGGCTGGAGTCTTCCCCCTCTCCCGCCGGGCACTGGCCAACTTCTGGTGCTTCACAGGGGGGGAACTGGCTGTGCTGTGGCTCCGTGCCACACTGGGTGTCCTGGTAGCCGGTGCACTCCACATACCTGTGACAACATGCACCACTGGTCCCGGAGATGATGTGGCTGAGGTGCTAGTTTGGGACCTATGAGTTGGACGGGGGGTGGGAAATAGGTTAGGGGTGTACAGGAAAAGTTGTTTGGACACACTGGGACAGGTAGCTGGAGGGGGTTTGAGAGTGGAGGAAGAGTTGGTGGTTGTGGGAGGTGTACGTTTTGTGGCTTTGGGTGCAGGTGCATGCGCTGGAGGCTGTTGTGAGGTGGATGGCTGTTGGGTGGGGGTGTGCCTCTGTTTGTGTATCTTGGGAGGGGGCGTCACAGTCACACTGGGAGAGGACACAGGGGATGTCTGAATGGTAGTGGGGGTAGTGACTGCACGTGAGCAGGGTGTGCTGATGGGTGTGCTGGTGCGGGACGTAGTGGCTGCAGAGGTAGTGCATGCAGGTGTGAGTGTAGACGAGACTGGGAGGAAGGAGGGAGACGACAAGGAGGGGGACACAGTGGAGGCAGTGGATGTTGGTGTGTCTGTATGTGTGTGATTCTTGCGTGAGTGCCTGTGGGATGTGTAGTGTTTATGTTTGCCTGAGCTTCCCTTGTGTGGTGAGGTGTGTGCAGGCTGGTCTGATGGTGTGCTTGGGATAGGCAGAGGTACAGGGGATTGGGTCTGGGTGGGGGAAGTCAGAAGGGGGAGGCTAGACACAGGGACAATGGCTGCCATCAGTGCTGAGGCCAGAGTTTGAAAGGATCGGTGAAGGGCCGCCTGACCAGAATGAATGCCCTTCAGGAATGCATTAGTTTGTTGCAACTGCCTTTCTACACCCTGGATGGCATTCAAAATGGTAAACTGCCCAACAGTGAGGGACCTGAGGAGGTCAATGGCCTCCTCACTGAGGGCAGCAGGGGTGACAGGGGCTGAGGTGCCTGGGGCGAAGGTGATGCCCACCCTCCTGGGTGAGCGGGCACGGGGCGAAGGCTGAGGGGCTTCTGGGAGGGCGGTGCTGGTGGGGGGGGGCGGCTGTACCTGTAGAAGTGGGGGGGCACAGATGTTGCCGCCACCACAAGGGAGTTCTCATCGGAGGACGAGTCTGTGTCGCTGGTTTCAGCTCCTGTCCCCGCTGTGGTGCTCCCCTCGCCCTCCGTCCCACTGGTGTATTCTGAGTCCTTAGTGTGGCCCTCCATGTGGGATGCAGCTCCCTCGTGCTCCGGTGCCACAGCTCCTCCGCCTGATGATGCTAATGCACCCAAGAACAGGGAGACCACAAAAAAGGGGGGGGACACAGAAGAAAAAAATGTTGCGTGCATGGATTACCGCTACAGTTGGCGGACAAGACAGACACAGAAGCCCCCTGCACTACGTCACGCTGTTGGGCTCTACAGTGCAATTCCAGGGAAATGGTCTACAAGGCTATGGATGACATATGCACACATAGATGACACAGGGACATGAATAGCTGTACTTGGCACTCTACAGAGGTGGGGCGGGGTGCCACAGGGCCATGCCTTACGGAGGGGCCTAGGCTAAGGAACTCGCCCTGGCCTAGGGAAACCCACAGCCCTCCTCCCCCACCCAGACACCTCCACTGCGCGCAAAGTCAGATGAATGAGAGTGTACTCACCCCCTTGTGTCTGCTGTGATGCCCTCAAGTGCCCATCCAACTCCGGGTAGGCCACCGCCAGGATCCTGAACATCAGGGGTTCATGGTTTGTGGTACGTCACGCTGTTGGGCTCTACAGTGCAATTCCTGGGAAATGGCCTACAAGGCCATGGACGACATATGCACACATAGATGACACAGGGGCATGAATAGCTGTACTTGGCACTCTACAGAGGTGGGGTGGGGGGCCACAGGGCCATGCCTTACGGAGGGGCCTAGGCTACGGAACTCGCCCTGGCCTAGGGAAACCCACAGCCCTCCTACCCCACCCAGACACCTCCACTGCACGCAAAGTCAGCTGAATGAGAGTGTACTCACCCCCTTGTGTCTGCTCTGATGCCGTCAAGCGCCCATCCAACTCCGGGTAGGCCACCGCCAGGATCCTGAACATCAGGGGTTAATGGTTTGACGGGCACCCCTCCCATATTGGGAGGCCATCCCCAGCTGAGCCTCCGCCGTCTTCTTGCTCCAGCGGCGAATGTCCTCCCATCTTTTACGGCAGTGGGTGCTCCGTCTGTGGTGGACCCCCAGGGCCGGACATCGTTGGCGATGGCACGCCAAATATCCTTCTTCTGGTGGGCGCTGACCTACATGAAATGTACAGGGTAAGAAGAGAAGTCATTACCAACTGCGCCGTCAAAGTGAGTGGCCCCCATCCCTACCCCTGCCATGTGGCACATGCACCCACCGTCTTTCTTGCACGCAGCACTCTGCCCCCTTCCTTCTTACAACCAGCCCTCTCCACACAGGCATCGCCGATACAACATGCTCCCTGTGTACTTACCTGTTGGTCTGGAGGACCGTAGAGTCCGCGGCGGTGCGTACCATCACTGCCGGCATGCATCGTCATTGGCTCCTAGGACCCATAGGGTCCAATGTTAACCAATGTAGAATTGCGCTGCGGTCTCCGACCGCCTAACGCGACGGTGTAAAACGCCAGCGCAGTTAACTCACATCCCATTGTCCCACTTTACAGGTCAGGCAGCCGCCATTTCAGGGGCCCACATGGCCTAATTACCAACGGCGTCACACATACCTAAGCCTAGTCTCAACACACATACAGGCCACATTTTGGGTATGAATGGTGTTCTGTGTAGACTGTGGGTACATTCCTCAGAGTTGTTTGACTCTGTGGTCGCTGTTGTCCTTCATAGGCACCGTCCGCTGGGACATGTGAGGAGATGGTGGAATCCTCCGGTGTACCGACCACTGGTGGACCTGTCGACAATGGAGGAAAGAAATTTGATTATCACCTACAGGTTTGACCGTGCCACAATCCAGGAACTGTGTACCCAGTTGGAGCCTGACCTGATGTCAGCAATCCGCCATCCCACAGGAATCCCCCCTCAAGTGCAGGTGCTATCAGTGCTCCATTTACTTGCTAGTGGGTCTTTTCAGACAACTGTGGCCATGGCATCAGGGATGTTCCAGCCTATGTTTTCCAACGTATTGTCCAGAGTGTTGTCTGCCCTGCTGAAAAACATGCAGAGCTACATCATTGTCTCTCAGGTGGAGGATTTGCCTACAGTGAAAGGTAACTTCTATGCCCTTGGACAAATCCCCAACATCATAGGTGCCATTGATGGGACCCATGTGGCTTTGGTCCCCCCCCACAGGAGTGAACGGGTGTACAGGAACCGGAAGAGTTATCATTCCATGAATGTACAGATGGTATGTTTGGCCGACCAGTACATCTCCCATGTGAATGCCATGTTCCCTGGCTCAGTGCATGACGCCTACATCCTGTGGAATAGCAGCATCCCTTATGTGATGGGTCAACTCCAGAGGCACCGTGTGTGGCTATTAGGTGACTCTGGTTACCCCAACCTGTCATGGCTACTGACCCCAGTGAGGAATCCCAGGACAAGGGCAGAGGAACGCTACAATGAGGCCCATGGTCGAACTAGGAGGGTGATCGAGCGGACCTTCGGGCTCCTGAAGGCCAGGTTCAGGTGTCTGCATATTACAGGTGGATACCTCTTCTACTCACCAAAGAAGGTGTGCCAGATCATCGTGGCCTGCTGTATGCTTCACAACTTGGCTTTGCGACGACAGGTGCCTTTTCTGCAGGAGGATGGTCCAGATGGCGGTGTTGTGGTAGCTGTGGAGCCTGTGGACAGTGATGAGGAGGAAGCAGAGGAAGAAGACATGCAGAACAGGGACTCAGTCATCCAGCAATATTTCCAGTGAAACATAGGTGAGAATACATTCCTGCCTACTACATGTACTTTAACACTTCTACCTCTATCCTGTCTGTCGATTTCACCCAGTGTATGGTCTCTGATTTGTCACTTTCCCTCACGGTTTCACTGGTGTGGGTCCCAACGTGTGTCATCTGCTTAGATTCCTCATGGGCTAGAGCTGTGTGACATAGGTATGTTGACATTTCTATTTCATGAACATGTTGTCACTGTAATTGTAAATACACTATTTCGAAATCAAAGACAGACTCCAGATCTTTTGGTGCTTCAGGTGTGTTTATTTCAATACAAAAAATTGGAGGGGGAAGTTAAATGGTGAGGGGTGATGGCGGAGGAGTGTCCATGGCAGAGCCCAGTCTATTAGTCTCACAGATGCATTGCCCATATGGGCATGGGAAGTGGAGCTGGGGCAGTTTCAATATGGACAGGATGACAAAGTGGGACAGTGGGATGACAATCAGGGTGGTCTCATTTCTTGGCGGGGGTCTTGGCTTTGTGCTCTGTCTTGTTCCTGGATCTCAGGGACCGTTTGCGTGGTGGTTCTCCGTCTGCAGGGGGTGGGGTGCTGGTGTGGTGGTCCTGTGGCGGTGCCTCCTGTCCACTACCGCCGGCGGAGGTGGTGGGCAGTTTAACGTCCATGCTAGTGTCAGGGGCCTCTTGTAGCGCCACAGTGTCCCTCCTGGTGTTGAGTAGTTCCTTCAGCACCCCTACGATGGTGCCCAGGGCGGAGCTGATGGTTCTGAGTTCCTCCCTGAACCCCAAATACTGTTCCTCCTGCATGCGCTGGGTCTCCTGAAACTTGGCCAGTACCGTTGCCATTGTCTCCTGGGAGTGGTGGTAGGCTCCCATGATGGAGTAGAGGGCCTCGTGGAGAGTGGGTTCTGTTGGCCTGTCCGCCCCCTGTCGCACAGCAGCCCTCCCAGTTCCCCTGTATTCCTGGGCCTCCGTCCCCTGGACCGTGTGCCCACTGCCACTGCCCCCAGGTCCCTGTTGTTGTTGGGGTGGTGGGTTATCCTGGGTTCCCTGTAGTGGTGGACACACAGCTGATTGACGTTTCCTGGGGACCGAGGTATGGGCCCGCTGGGTGGGTGCTGTGCAGGTGTTTCCAGAGGGGGGAAGGTCTGTGGTGGCCTGTGCCTGTGTGAGGGGAACCGACTGTCTCGAGGCCCACGATGGTCCGGGCTGGTCATCTAGATCCAGGTGGACAGAGGTGCTGTCATCACAATGGGCCTCTTCTGTTGATGAAGTGGACATGTCTGGACCCTCCTGTCTGGTGACGTTGGGTAGTGGTCCTTCAGGGGTGTAAAGGCATGATTATTGCATCTGTGTATGTCAAGGTGTGCAATGGGTGGGTGACCGTGTACCCCAGTGCTGGCATTCCTGTGTGGGAGCTTGTGTGATGATGGTTTAGGGGGGTGTATGGGTATGTGCAGTGGGCATGCTTTAGTGATGGGTGTCCATGCGTTGTTGTTGCATGCAGGGCTTGGAGTTGGGATGTATGGTTTGTGATATTGGTACATTTGTGAGGAGTTGGAGTGATAGGGGTGGGGGCGAGGGTGGGGGTATGTGATAGCATGCAGGTAGAGTGGGGGATGTAATAGTTAAGATTTGACTTACCAGAGTCCATTCCTCCACCGACTACTGCGTGGCCCTGAGGATGCAGAATCGCAAAGACCTGCTCCTCCCATGTTGTTAGTTGTGGGTGAGGAGGTGGGGGTCCGCCGCCAGTCCGCTGAACGCACCTTCCCCCGTAGGTCGTTCCACCTCTTCCTGATGTCCTCCCGATTTCTTGGGTGTTGTCCCACTGCGTTGACCCTGTCGACTATTCTTCGCCATAGCTCCATCTTCCTGGCTATGGAGGTGTGCTGCACCTGTGATCCAAATAGCTGTGGCTCTACCCGGACGATTTCCTCCACCATGACCCTGAGCTCCTCCTCCGAGAACCTGGGCTGTCTTTGCCGTGCCATGGGGTGGTGTGGGTGATGTGTGGGGTGGTGTGTGTGGTGATAAGTGTGGTGATATGTAGTGGTGTGTGGTGTTTTGTGCGTGGAAGGTGTATGGGTGATGGTGTTGTGTGCCTGTGGATGCTAGTTTGTTGATGGTGGTGTCTCTCTCTGGCCTTCTCTCTGTAATTGTGGTCGTAGGGGTTTGTGGGTGATGTGGATGTATGTTTTATATTGAATTGGGGGTGTGGGAGTGATGTGTGTATGTGTATCAGGTGTGTGTATTTCGAATTGTCCAATATGGCTGTGTTTTGTAAGAGTGTGTGTATTTTGAGCGCGGCGGTGTTTATCGCCAATGGAATACCGCGGTTGAAAGACCGCCGCGTGGATTCGTGTGTCGTGATAGTGTGGGCGTTTTTCTGTTGGCGTGACAGTGGAGGTTTTGTTTTCGCCAGTTTATCACTGACCTTTGGTGTGGCAGACTTGTGTGGGTGTCTGAATTTTGTCGGATTCCGAGATGTGGGTCATAATAGCTGTGTCGGAATTCCGCTGCTGCGGCGGTGTGTTGGCGGTCTTCTGCACGGCGGTAAGCGGCATTTACCGCCAATGTTGTAATGACCCCCATAGGGTTTTAATTATGAGTCAGGCCCAGTAGTGAAGAGCCTGTGTGTGCTCTCTTGCTGCCTATCTGAAGGCGGCCTGGAAAACCCCATTCTCAAGTCTCAAACTCATGTTTTAGTATAAATAACTAACCTCTGTGATATGCTGTAGGTGTGCCATCAAGCATATTGTGTTGTGCTTATGTGATTAAGAAACCTGCTTTTCAGTTTTAGATTCTTAATGATACACTTACAAAGCTATAGGCCAAGCACTAAATAGAGCTCACTTAAAAAGCAACTGATATCCATGTGTCCAAAGCATGAATCTTGGCTCTCAGCCAGTGATTGAGCGACAGAGTGACTTCTACATTCACATACTCAGTAAATAGCTATATATGCAGCAGTATGAAAGGCAATGGAACACATACTCACAAACCAGGCAGTAAGGTATTTGTTTAGCTACATAGGTATACATTTAGAGAGCTATACCGCTTCTAAATCAGACACTCACATGTAACCATATGTACTGAAACACATGCGGGCACTACTACATGTAGATAACTACATCTACTGAGATGTATAGGCAAGTACTGACACAATCAAGTCATGTATTTAGACAAATACTACTTTAATCCTGGGGAAGGCCTAGTAGTGAAGAGCCTGTGTGTGCTCTCTCACTGCCTATCTCAAGGTTGCCTGTAAAACCCTTTTCTCAAGTCTCAAACTCTTGTTTTAGTACAAATAACTCACTTCTGTGATATGCTGTAGGTATGCCATCAAGCATAGTGCATTGTGCCAGAGTGACAAAGAGACCTCTACATTCACTCATATACTCAGAAAGTAGCTATATATGCATCAGTATGAATGGCAATGGAACACACACTCACATACCCCTGAATTCCCTAACAGAGACAGTAAGGTATTTGTTTAGCTATTTAGGTACACATTTAAAGAGCTATACCACTTCTAAAACACACAGTTTCACACAGGCAGATGTAGTGAAACACCTTGAGGCGCTACTACATGTAGACAAGTACATTCAATGAGCTATATAGGTAACTACGAACACAATTGTATCATGTTTTTAGACAAACACTAGTGCAGAGCCTGTGTGTGCTGTGTCACTACCTAAGTAAAGTTGGCCTCTAATACCCCTTTGTGAAGTCTCAAGCTCATGTTAGTAGAAATAACTGACCTCTGTCATGTGGTGTAAGTATGCCATCAATAATAGTGTATTGTGCTTTAGTGATTATGAAATGTACTTACTCATGCAGCTGCAAACCACTTAGCGAAGCACAACATACCACTCAATAATAAACTGGCATTTCTGTTTCACAAGCATGCATCCAGTCTCTCAGCGAGTGACAGAGAGACTTATACATCCACTTACATACTCAGAAAGTAGCTATACGTGCAGCGCTATCAAAGGCAATTTCAGATATACTCACACCCCCTGTATTCCCTAACACAAGCACAAAAGTATTTCTTCAGCCACTTATGTACACATTTACAGAGCCACACATGTACTAAAACAGGCATTTAATACTGGCATCTCATGGTGCTACTACAGGTACACACCTACATTCACTCAGAGATATAGGCGAGTACTGACACAATCTTGTCATGTATCCAGATGAATAGTGCTTTAATCGTGGGTTAGGCTTTTTAATGCAGAGCCTGTGTGTGCTCTGCCTAAATAAAGTTGACCTCTGAACATCCATTGTCAAGAGAAACAGACAGAAATATACACTTCATATTAATAGAACAATGTTATTGATATTATGATAATAAGACAAATGTTTACATTGGTACTTATGCAATTAAAATGTTTAATGTGAAAGTATATCATTAAAACAAAATCATCTTGTTTTTGTTTGTTTTCAGATATCAATTTCATCTTAACTACACACACTTATAATTCAGTTAAAGAGTCGAAATGAAGAGATGAAAGAAATGGAGACTACAATACTATCTCCTCACAAATGAGAAATAAAATGCAGAAAGAGCAGGAAACTAAAAAATAATGGCTGGCACAAGATGAAAGACATTTCTTTAAAAAAGTGTGTGGTCAACTTGAAAGACAGCAAACTGGAGTACATAAGAAACAAAGTTTGCCATCAACTAGGAAAGGAGTGAACATGTTGAGGGTGTGGTTGATAAGGCTTTTACTATGAAAAAGAAGCTGCTCATTCTGATTCTAAACAGGATGAAAACACTAGAAAACATAGGCCCTCATTACAACATTGGTGGTAAATCCCGGTTACTGCCGTGCAGAAGACCGCCAACACACCACTGCGGCTGCGGAATTCTGCCATAGCTATTATGACCCACAGTTCGGAATCCGCCAAAATCTAGACACCCACACAAGTCCGGCACACCAAAGGTCAGTGATAAACTGGCGAAAACAAAACCTCCACCGTCACGCCAAAAGAAATACGCCCACACTATCACGACCCACGAATCCACGCAGTGGTCTTTAAACCACGGTATTCCATTGGCGGTACACACCACCGCACTCAAAATACACACACATCTCCAAAACACAGCCACATTGGACAATTCAACATACACACACCTGATACACATACACACACCACTCCCACACACCCAATACAATATAAAACACACACCCACATCACCCACAAACCCTTAAGACAACAATTCATGAACGAAAGCCAGAGAGAGACAGCACCAGCAAGAACACTAGCATCCACAGGCACACAACACCATCACCCACAGAACTTCCACGCACCTCACACAACACATCACTACATATCAGCACACTTATCACCCCACACCCCACCCCACACATCACCTACACCACCCCATGGCACGGCAAAGACACCCCAGGTTCTCGGAGGAGGAGCTGAGGGTCATGGTGGAGGAAATCGTCCAGGCAGAGCCACAGCTATTCGGATCACAGGTGCAGCACACCTCCATTGCTAGGAAGATGGAGCTATGGAGAAGAATAGTCGACAGGGTCAACGCAGTGAGACAACAGCCAAGAAATCGTGAGGACATCAGGAAGAGGTGGAACGACCTACGGGGGAAGGTGCGTTCCGTGGTCTGAAGACACCACCTGGCGGTTCAGCGGACTGGCGGCGGACAACCACCTCCTCCCCCACAACTAACAACATGAGAGGAGCAGGTCTTGGCGATTCTGCATCCCGAGGGCCTCGCAGGAGTAGGTGGAGGAACGGACTCTGGTAAGACAAATCTTAACTATTACATCTCCCACCCTACCTGCATGCCAGCACATACCCCCACCCTCACCCCCAGCACTCCTATCCTCACAAATGTCCCAACATCACAAACCACCCATCCCAACACCAAGCCCTGCATGCAAAAACAAAGCATGGACACCCATCACTAAAGCATGCCCACTGCACATACCAAAACACTCCCCTAAACCATCATCACACAAGCCCCCACACAGGAATGCCAGCACTGGGGTACACGGTCACCCACCCATTGCACACCATGACACACACAGATGTAATAACCATCCTTTTATACCCCTGCAGGACCCCTACCCAACGTCACCCGACAGGAGGGTCCACACATGTCCACACCACCAACAGAAGAGTTCCACATTGATGATAGCACCTCTGTCCAACTGGTTCTAGATGACCAGCCCGACCCATCGGGGACCTCGGGACACTCGGTTCCCATTACACAGTCACAGGCCACTAGAGACCTTCCCCCCTCTGGAAACACCAGCACAGCACCCACCCAGCGGGCCCATACCTCCATCCCCAGGACACGTCAATCAGCTGTGTGTCCACCACTACAGGTAACCCATGCTAATCCACCACCCCAACAACAACAGGGACCTGGCAGCAGTGGTACTGGGCACACAGTCCAGGGGACGGAGGCCCAGGAACACAGGGGAACTGGGAGGGCTGCTGTGCGACAGGGGGCGGACAGGCCAAGGGAATCCACTCTCCATGAGGCTCTTTACTCCATCATGGGAGCCTACCAACACTCCCAGGAGACAATGGCAACGGTACTGGCCAACTTTCAGGAGAACCAGCGCCTGCAGGAGGAACAGTATATTGGCTTCAGGGAGGAACTCAGAACCATCAACTCCACCCTGGGCACCATCATAGGGGTGCTGAAGGAAGTACTCAACACCAGGAGGGACACTGTGGCACAGCAAGGGGCCCCTGACATTAGCCTGGACGATGAACTGCCCACCATCTCCGCCGGCGCTAGTGGACAGGACACCCCGCCACAGGACCACCACACCAGCACCCCAACCCCTACAGAGGGAGAACCACCCCGCAAACGGTCCCTGAGATCCAGGAACAAGACAGAGAACCATGCCAAGACCCCCGCCAAGAAATGAGACCACCCTGATTGTCATCCTACTGTCCCACTTTGTCACCCTGCCCGTCCTTAAACTACCCCAGCTCCACTTCCTATGCCCCTTTGGACAATGTACCTGTGAGACTAATAGACTGGACTCTGCCATGGACATTCCTCCACCATCGCCCCTCACCATTTTACTACCCCCTTCAATATTGAGCACTTAAATAAACACACTTAAAGCACAAAACAATCTGGAGTCTGTCTGTGATTCCGAAATAGTGTATTAGCAATAACAGTAGCAAAATGTTCATTCAAATGTAAGGTCAACATACCTATGTCACACAGCTCTAGTCCATGAGGAATCAAAGCAGATATCACACAGTGGGACCCACATCTGTGAAATCGTAACGGAAAGTGACAACTCAGTGACCATACACTGGGTGAAAACGACAGACAGTAGAGAGGTAGTAGTTTTTAAGCACATGTAGTAGGCAGCTCTGTACTCTTACCTGTGTCTCACTGGAAATATTGCTGGATCTCTGAGTCCCTGTTGTTCATGACTTCTTACTCTGCTTCCTCGTCTTCACTGTCCACAGGCTCCACAGCTGCCACAACACTGCCATCTGGACCATCCTCCTGCAGAAAAGGCACCTGTCGTCGCAAAGCCAAGTTGTGAAGCATACAGCAGGCCACGATGATCTGGCACACCTTCTTTGGTGAGTAGACTAGGGATCCACCTGTCATATGGAGGCACCGGAACCTGGCCTTCAGGAGGCCGAAGGTCCGCTCGATCACCCTCCTAGTTCGCCCATGGGCCTCATTGTAGCGTTCCTCTGCCCTTGTCCTGGGATTCCTCACTGGGGTCAGTAGTTATGATAGGTTGGGGTAACCAGAGTCACCTGCAAATGGCGAGGGACAACTGTTAGACACACACTAACCTGGAGGGATATCCCCAGACCCAGACATCCATTCCCACTGACTAGCTTCCAGGTGCTCCCCTAATAGCCACACACGGTGCCTCCGGAGTTGATCCATCACATAAGGGATGCTGCTATTCCACAGGATGTAGGTGTCATGCACGGAGCCAGGGAACATGGCATTCACATGGGAGATGTACTGCTCTGCCAAACATACCATCTGTACATTCATTGAATGATAACTCTTCCGGTTTCTGTACACCTGTTCACTCCGGTGGGGGGGGACCAAAGCCACATGGGTCCCATCAATGGCACCTATGATGTTGGGGATATGTCCCAGGGCATAGAAATCACCTTTCACTGTAGGCAAATCCTCCACCTGAGGGAAAACGATGTAGCTCCGCATGTGTTTCAGAAGGGCAGACAACACTCTGGACAACACGTTGGAAAACATAGGCTGGGACATCCCTGATGCTATGGCCACTGTTGTTTGAAATGATCCACTTGCAAGGAAATGCAGCACTGACAGCACCTGCACCTGAGGGGGGATTCCTGTGGGATGGCGGATTGCTGACATCTGGTCTTGCTCCAACTGGGTACACAGTTCCTGGATTGTGGCACAGTCAAGCCTGTATGTTATAATCACATGTCTTTCCTCCATTGTCGACAGGTCCACCAACGGTCGGTACACCAGAGGATGCCGCCATCTCCTCACATGTCCCAGCGGACGCTGCCCATGAAGGACAACAGCGAGCACAGAGTCAAACAACTCAGAGGTACGTACCCACAGCTTACACAGAACACCATTCATACTCAAAAAGTGACCTGTATGTGTGTTGAGTCTAGGCCTAGGTATGTGTGACGCAGTTGAAAATGAAGCCATGTGGGCCCCTGAAATGGCGGCTGCTTGACCTGTAAAGTGGGGCAATGGGATGTGAGGTAACTGCGCTGGCCTTGTACACCATCGCGGTAGGCGGTCGAAGACCGCGGCGCAATGCTGCATTGGTTAACATTGGACCCTATGGGTCCCAGGAGCCAATGACGATGTACGCCGGCGGTGACGGTACGCACCGCCGTGGACGTGACCGCCATTTTCTATCTGTGCAATCACTCGATACCTGATCTTCGACAGGAGAGGACCTACACTGCAAGTGCTGCTGTGACCTCGGTCTGGAAGAGACAATGGCTCGAGTGTCTGGGGAAAGGGCCCCGCCTTCACATCGGAGGAGTTGGAGAAACTCGTGGACGGGGTCCTCCCCCAGTACACGCTACTCTACGGTCCTCCAGACAAACAGGTAAGTACACTGGGAGCATGATGTATGGGCTATGCCTGTGTGGAGAGGGATGGATGTAGGAAGGAAGGGGGGAGAGTGCAGCGTACATGAAACAACGGTGAATGCATGTGCCACATGGCAAGGGTAGGGATGGGGGCCATTCACTTTGACGATGCAGTTGGTAATAAATTTCTCTTCCCCCTGTTCAATTCATGTAGGTCAGCGCCCACCAGAAAAAACATATTTGGCGTGCCATCGCCAAGGACGTCAGGACCCTGGGGGTCTACCACTGACAGAGCACCCACTGCCGGAAAAGATGGGAGGACATTCGCCGCTGGAGCAAGAAGACGGCGGAGGCTCAGCTGGGGATGGCCTCCCAACGTGGGAGGGGTGCCCGTCGCACCATGACCCCCCTGATGTGCAGATCCTGGAGGTGGCCTACCTGGAGTTGGATGGCCACTTGAGGGCATCAGAGCAGCCACAAGGGGGTGAGTACACTCTCATTCTGCTTATTTTGCGTGCAGTGGAGGGGTCTGGGTGGGGGAGGTGGGCTGTGGCTTTCCCTAGGCCAGGGCGAGTTCCGTAGGCAAGGTCGCTCCGTTAGGCAGCCCATGTGGCACCCCACCCCACCTCTGTAGAGTGCCAAGTGCACCTAGTCATGCCCCTGTGTCATCTATGTGTGCAGATGTCGTCCATAGCCTTGTTGGCCATTTACCCGGGATTGAAGAGTGGACCCCAAGTGCGTGACGTAGTGCAAGGGGCTTCTGTGTCTGTCGTTTCCGCCAACGGTAGCGGTAATGCATGCACTCAACATATTTTTCTTCTGTCATCCCCCCCTTTTTGTGGTCTCCCTGTTCTTGTGTGCAGTAGCATCATCAGGCAGAGGAGCAATGGCATCGGAGCACCAGGGGGCTGCATCCCACATGGCCATGGAGGGCCACACATACGGCCTCGGAGTTCCCCAGTGGGACGGAGGGCGAGAGGAGCTCCACTGTGGCGACAGGAGCTGAGACCAGTGACACGGACTCGTCCTCTGATGGGAGCTCCCTTGTGGTGGCAGCAACATCTGTGCCACCCCCATCTACAGGTACATCCGCCACCCCCCCTTCCTGCACTGCCCTCCCAGCAGCCCCTCAGCCTTCGCCCCGTGCCCGCTCACCCGGGAGGGTGGGAATCACCTTCGCCCCAGGCACCTCAGGCCCTGCCCCTGTCACCCCTGCTCCCCTCAGCGAGGAGGCCATTGACCTCCTCAGGTCCCTCACTGTTGGGCAGTCTACCATTTTGAATGCCATCCAGGGTTTAGAAAGGCAGTTGCAAAAAAACAATGCATTCCTGGAGGGCATTAATTCTGGTCAGGCGGCCCTTCAGCGAGCTATTCAGACTCTGGCCTCAGCACTGATGGCAGCCATTGTCCCTGTGTCTAGCACCCCCCTCCAACTTCCTCCACCCAGACCCAATCCCCTGTACCTCAGCCTATCCCAAGCACACCTACAGACCAGCATGCACACACGTCAACACACAAGGGAAGCTCAGGCAAACATAAGCACCACACATCCCACAGGCACTCACGCAAGCATCACACACATGCAGACACACCAACATCCACTGCCTCCACTCTGTCCCCCTCCTCTCCGTCTCCCTCCTCCCTCCCCATCTCCCTCCTCCCTCCCCATCTCCCTCCTCCCTCCCTGTCTTGTCTACACTCACACCTGCATGCACTACCTCTACACCCACTATGTCCCTCTCCAGCACACCCACCACCACACCCCACTCACGTGTAGTCGCCACCCCACTACCATTCACACGTCCCCTGTGTCCTCTCCCACTGTGTCTGTGACGCCCCCTCCCAAGATACACAAACGCAGGCACACACCCACCCAACAGCCATCCACCTCACGACAGCCTCCAGTGCATGCCCCTTCACCCAAAGTCAGCAAACAAACACCTCATACAACCACCACCTCTTTCTCCACTCCCAAACCCCCTCCAGCTATCCGTCCCAGTGTGTCAAAAAGACTTTTCCTGTCCAACCTTGACCTCTTTCCAACACCTCCCCAGCCCGTCCGTCTCCTAGGTCCCGAACTAGCACCTCAGCCACAACATCTCCTGGACCAGGGGTGCCTGTAGTCACCGGAATCTGGAGTGCACCGCCACCAGGGCAGCCAGTGTGGCACGGAGCCACAGCACAGAGAGTCCCCCACCTGTGAAGCATAAGAAGTTGGCCAGTGCCCGGCGGGAGAGGGGGAAGGCTCCAGCCACCAAAGCCACTCCCAGGGGTCCCGGTGGGAGTGTGGAGTCAGCTGTGACACCTTCCAAGGTGGGGAAGGGCCACAAGAAACCCGGCAAGTCTGGGAAGAGAAGCACGGCGGAGAAGACCGCCATCATCCCCTCTGCCCTGGAGGCCACCGCCAGCACAAGCCCAGGTGCCCAGGAGGCCAAAGCCAGCACAAGCCCAGCTGCCCAGGAGGCCACCGCCAGCACCAGCACCAGCCCAGCTGCCCAGGAGGCCACCACTAGCACAAGCCCAGCTGCCCAGAAGGCCACCGCCAGCACCAGCCCAGCTGCCCAGGAGGCCACCGCCAGCACAAGCCCAGCTGCCTAGGAGGCCACCGCCAGCACCAGCCCAGCTGCCCAGGAGGCCACCGCCAGCACAAGCCCAGCTGCCCAGGAGGCCACCGCCAGCCCAGCTGCCCAGGAGGCCAGCACCAGCCCAGCAGCCCAGGAGGCCGCCGCCAGCACAAGGCCAGCTGCACAGGAGGCCACCGGCAGCACAAGCCCCGCTGGGCCATGAAGGACCACCAGCACAAGCTCCGCTGGGCCATGAAGGCCCGCCAGCACAAGCCCTGCTGGGCCATGAAGGACCGCCACCACAAGCCCCGCTGGGCCATGAAGGACCGCCAGCAAAAGCCCCGCTGGCCCATGAAGGACCGCCAGCACAAGCCCCACTCGGCCATGAAGGTCCTCCAGTAAAAGCCCCGCTGGGCCAAATGCACAGCTGAACAGGGCACCGCCGTCTCAAGCACCGCTGAACAGGGCACCACCGTCTCAAGCACAGCTGAACAGGGCACCGCCGCCTCAAGCACCGCTGAACAGGGCACCGCCGCCTCAAGCACCGCTGAACAGGGCACCGCCATCTCAAGCACCGCTGAACAGGGCACCGCCGTCTCAAGCACCGCTGGCCCATGATCGGCAACGGCACTGACACTACTGAGTACGTCACGGGGTGAATGAAGCATTTTGGGCACCATGCCCCCTCCAGAACCAGTGGAGACTGTCATCCACTCTCTCTGTCCTTAGCAGGATGAAGCACTCTGGGCACCATGCCCCCTCCTGAACCAGTGGAGACTGTCATCCACTACCTCTGTCCTTAGCAGGATGAAGCACTCTGGGCACCATACCCCCTCCAGAACCAGTGGAGACTGTCATCCACTACCTCCGTCCTTAGCAGGATGAAGCACTCTGGGCACCATGCCCCCTCCAGAACCAGTGGAGACTGTCATCCACTACCTCTGTTCTTAGCAGGATGAAGCACTCTGGGCTCAAGGCCCCCTCCAGAACCAGTGGAGACTGTCATCCACTACCTCTGTCCTTAGCAGGATGAAGCACTCTGGGCACCATGCCCCCTCCAGAACCAGTGGAGAGATCCATCCACTACCTCTGTCCTTAGCAGGATGAAGCACTCTGGGCACCATGCCCCCTCCAGAACCAGTGGAGACTTTCATCCACTATCTCTTTCCTTAGCAGGATGAAGCACTCTGGGCACCATACCCCCTCCAGAACCAGTGGAGACTGTCATCCACTTGAGAGACTGTGGCTTTGCACTCCCCAGGATGGGACTGTGGGCAACCCACCCACTGTAGAGACTTGAGAGACTGTGGCTTTGCACTCCCCAGGATGGAACAGTGGGCAACCCAACCACTGTAGAGACTTGAGAGACTGTGGCTTTGCACTCCCCAGGATGGAACAGTGGGCAACCCACCCAATGTAGAGACTTGAGAGACTGGGGCTTTGCACTCCCCAGGATGGAACAGTGGGCAACCTACCCAATGTAGAGACTTGAGAGACTGTGGCTTTGCACTCCCCAGGATTGCACAATGGGCAACCCACCCATTGTAGAGACCTGAGAGACTGTGGCTTTGCACTCCCCAGGATGGAACAGTGGGCAACCCACCCACTGTAGAGACTTGAGAGACTGTGGCTTTGCACTCCCCAGGATTGCACAGTGGGCATGTGGCCCCCTCGTGGATTTGGCGTCGTGCACTCAAGCGGCTGAGGTGCCCCCCTTTCCCTCCCCCTGAGGTGCCTGTTTAGTTGCTGTCTGATGCCCCTGCAGTGTTCTCTCTGTCATGGTCGGGGATCTTGTGTGGGCCTCGCCCATACCGTGTGGCCCCAGTGTTCCACGGACTTAATTGGAGCACTAACTGGACTACTATGCCTGGTATATATTTTGTACATGGTGTATATATATATATTTCTGCCTACTTTATTTTAATATATTACAATGGTTACACTCATTTTCTATTGTCTTTGCATTCTTCCGGGAGATTTGGGGGGTGTAACTGTGATGTCTTAATATGCATTAGTGTGTGTGTTGTAGTGGGTGGGGGTGGGGGCATTGCGTGTTGCGTGTGTGTGTCCCTGTTTTTTCCCTCCACCCTCCCCTGTGTCGTAGGTGCAGTACTCACCGTGGTCTTCTCCGCCGGTGTTCGTGCTCCTGGAAGAGGAGCAGGAAGACTATCGCTGGTAGAATTTAGAGTTCCGGGTCCATGGTGTCCTCGTTCCTCGTGGGGTTTGTAGAGGTGAGCGTTTTTCCTTCGGAATTCCTGTTTCTGCCGTGTTTTTATCCGCAGTGAATCTGCCCCGGAAAAGGTGGCGAATTGACCTGTCATAATACTGTGGGTGGTACATTGCCCTCCGCCTGTCTGTTGGCGGTGACCAGGGTTCTAATGACCACCATAGTCTTGAGTATGAGGAGAAAAAGTCTAAAGAAAAGATTGGTTAACAGAACAATGAAAAATAGGTACTGGTGCCTAGACATGTAGAGAAAGTCCTAGCTGAAAAGGTGGAGGGAAGGCATAGACAGGGCTCTGTATGTAAATGGAGCTGTAGTAGCATTTGCTGTGTAGAACAGCAGTCAATTGACATTTTCAGGATTTTTCTACTTAGCTTTCCATGCAAAAGTTTTAAACAGAAAATTTAATTTTTTCAAGGATGATATCCATGTGGTACCATCATTCAGCCACATAGAAGCTCCCGTCATGCTCCACGGCTGATCGCTGATGGCGTAAAGAGGATTGGTACACAGTTGGTGAAGACGCGCTGTGCTGCAGTCCAGCACTCCACGTAGTCCCGCTTTGATCACGAGGCACAGCGGAATAGATGTGATGCACGTCTAGTGAACTTCTGTGATTTTTGCTGCTACTTCTGGATAGAGGGAATCTTCTTGACCATACCCCTGGCCACTGGCATGTGACCTCCCTACCTCCTGCTATTCAACATGAGTGCCGGTTTAACAATCTGTACTGAGCCACCATACTGGATTAATCCAGCACAATGACGTTTTTTGGTAACACCGTAGTATGTCCAGGAGTATGTCCATTGCTCAGACTGGAATATCATATATTTATAAGTGGTAGCAGATGTTGACATTGTTTTTAAAACAAATACGAGGCTATAAAAAAGGCAAAGACATTCAAGATATTTAAGAGAGCGGATTGGCTAGCAAATTGGCTGTGTTTGGCAATGCATGGTGAGTGCCTTCCTTTGTTTTTTGGCACTATGTATTGGGACTTCTGCTAATTTCTTCAATGGAGGGAGGTTACAAATTGGAGGGGGTAGGCACCAAGATCACACAAATGCTGCATTTAGGCACCCTCTCCTCATCCCAGTAAGGGTGGCAGTAGGCTCTCTCTCACTGGGTTGGAAGATGTTTGGGTGGTCACGGAGGCGGCCTGTCTAGGTATGGGTGCAACTTGTGGCTCCCAGCAGCATCGGCAGTGCAAAGGGAATTGTAGAGTGTCTCCCTGATAATACAATCAAAAGGATTTCAAGGGACTTACAGGTCAAAGGACGTGCTACCAATAAATCTTTCAAACCTGCATGCAACTTGAAGGGCAGACGTCTGACTATACTAGACAAGTCTCCAGGCTCAGAATGAGGATTGGTTTCTCAGATGGTTTCAACCTCAACTTCTAGCTCTTCTCTGACCTCTACCTTTATCCCCCTGACATATGCTGCTCAAAGGTCTGGCCTAGGTGCCGACCACAATATAGAGTGTACCGAAGTGGCAAAGGATAGTCAGGTTGGGTTGAGTTCAGGAATTCAGATGAAGCATTAGTTCTTTTCAAGGCTGATCCTACCCTGAGCAAAGCATCCGGTCAAAATTTGGCTCCAGCTGTACTTCGGAGAGCGGGTGTGTGGGCTCTCAGACCTACCCATTATTCACTGCTTCTGAATCTAAGGAGCTCAAGGAACCTTCCAAGACAATCCAGACAAGTGACCTGACAACAAAAGGCAGACAAGACCAACGTAACTTGGTGCCTATGGCACACTGCTCTTTGCCCAATATCCAGCGCTGCTCAGACTCTTTCATCTAATTTGGATTGGCATCGACTGCACCCTCCTTGGGCCCAATTGAGAATGGGCTGAAACAGCAGGATGTCAGTAATGTGACTACTCTTTCATGAGCGGAACCAGAATATCCCTAGCCAAAAAACCAAAGCCAGAAGGATGGTTAAAAAGATGAAAATGCTACTACGCCAACAGAGAGTCTGCTTCTTCAAATCTTGAGCGAGCTCAAAACTAACATTGTCACAAGAGGCAAATAAAAAGACTGAAGTATAGCTAAATCTTATAAGCGGTAATATGCAGCAACTGAACAAACAAATCAAGGAGGTACAGAAACGGGTATCTGATCTGGAAGATGGGGGGACCCATCTGGAAACATCAGTCTCTAAATATCAATCGGAACTGGGGGACTTACAGATTTAAATGGATGATGCTGAGAATCAATAACGCAGTTCTAATTTAAGATTTACAGGGATGCCGGAAGGTCATAAAAATGGGCAGACTGCTATTAAATTAATCTCAGCCCTCATAGGTCAGCACGTCCTCCCAGAAGCAGTAAATAGAAATTCAGATCTCACTATAACACAAGTTCATCAAGTCCCAGCAGTCCAGCCCCCAAGCACAAAATATCCTCGGACAATACTGGTAAACTTTGGGGACTATTGCATTAAAGACGGCACTTTTTTGCAGGCAATTATAGCTAAGGCATAGCAGGTCCCCAGTGACTATACATTTAGAGATTTTTCAGATATGTCTGTGCTTGCAGCACGGAGGAGGCATGAATTCAAGGAGCAATTCCCTGATTTCCAAAAGGCTGGGCTCCAGCAGGCCTTGTGCAATGATCAAAACTTAAAGTTTTTTTAAGGGATGATCAAACATATTACATACGGTTGATGCAGCCAAGGCCTCTTGCATTCAGTACGCAATGTAAATGGAGTTTGGGCAGCAGAACAAGTAATTATGGCTGAAGGTGGAGTAGGGAGGCTGCTGGTGGCTCGTTCATAATATAGAGCGTCATGATTATATTGTATTAATTTCCTCTCTGTTGCCCTAGCCGATAAGGGTGCTGTGTCAAGGCGCCTTCTTTGGGTCTCTGTGGGAGGGGTGGTAGAAGGGAGAGTAGGCTGGAACAGGGTCAATTGGAGGTGGTGAGGGTGGAGAGTGGCCTTTGAGTCAGGCGGGGGCCTCAAATATAGGTCACTCAGGAGGAGAGGGGGGATCGGGGGTATAAAGTGTGGGAGAACGTTAGGGGTTGCGGCAAACTGTTCAGGGGGAAAATGAGATCCTAAAGATGAATGATTCTGATATGCATTGGTATAGGGGGAAAAACGCCAGGGGGCATACATTTCTTCTTGGTGAACCTGTTTCTATGCAGGGTATTAGACTGATGATGCGTGAGGCACATAAGACTAAGGGGGTTATTACAACTTTGGAGGAGGTGTTAATCCGTCCCAAAAGTGACGGTAAAGTGACGGATATACCACCAGCCACATTACGAGTCCATAATATCCTATGGAACTTGTAATACGGCTGGTGGTATAGCTGTCACTTTACCGTCACTTTTGGGATGGATTAACACCTCCTCCAAAGTTGTAATAACCCCCTAAGTATGGATAGCTTAGGCCTTAGTCATTGGATGGGGAAGGGTAGGAGATATGGCAAGCAGCTTAACAGCTGGGTAGTTCTGAGATTGAATCAGAGCATCTGCCTTCTATGTACTTTAAAGGTGATAGGGAGGACCTGGGACACAGAATGTGTAGGTGGTACTTATTGTGTTCATTTATTTCGGTAGTGTCAAAAAAGGTATGCCATTTATTTTTGCTCTACACTGCAGTCTCCTTTCACGTACTTCATATTTTAGGCATACTCTCACTTTGAACAAACTAGTTATCGTGATCGTAGGGTTATGCCTTAGTACTTATCTGTTTAAATGGCTGAATTGAATTATACATTAAAGATGGTCTCTTGGAATGTTAATGGCTTAAACAACAGGAAGAAGAGAGGGGCAATAGAGGCGTGGGTTAAAGCTGAAAACCCTTCAGCAGTTTTACTGCATGTGAGCCATATTTCAGCTAAGAAGCTCTTGGGATTCTTCATGTTTAAAAAATGGGCAGATTATAAGGGGTTTTTAATGGCTCAAGAAGCTCACAGGTGCACTGCATTTTTTTGGCCAAATGGCTAGGGTCTCGAGTGGTAGACATTGTTAGCGATAAAAACCGGGCACTGGTGTTGGGTCAGCTACTTAGAGTTTTCTAAGAGACTTACATTTGTAAGTTTTTATACTCCGGTGAAAGATGACTCAGGGCAGTACGAGGAACTTTTTCAATCTCTATTACAAGTCGCTGGGGAAATTATTATTGGTGGGGATTTTAATTTTCTCCAAAACCCGCCTATAGACTCCACAGTAAAAAGGAAATAACTTTTAAAACCCAGACATTGCAAATTTATTTTAGATCTATTTGAGATTATTGACACTGACTGACCCTTGGAGGGTTACTTTTCCAATTAAGAGAGATTATACATGCTTCTCTAGCCACTTCAGTAGTTCATCTCGGATTAATATTTTCCTGTTAACAAAAACTTTGGCTTTAAGGGTCAACAGATATTTCATAACGATTTCTCAGACCATGCACCCCTCATTTTGGAAGTATTGTTGGAGAGAGATGTGTTCTGACCTAGGAAGTGGATTTTCAATGAGCAGCATCTTCAAAAGGAAGGTTGGGTTTTGATCTGTGCAGAGGAGAATAGAGAATTGCTCAGTAGGAACTATGGATCGGCCCCTCCCAGTATTGTTTGGGATTCACTGAAAGCATATATAAGAGGAATTGTGATTGCAAAGGATGCTGCTAATAGCCATAATTTTAGACAACAAAATCAGACTTTAGAAGAGGAGGTTTATGATAGCCAAGACAAATTTCTAAAGCACTCCTCAAGAATAAAAAAAAAAATATTAGATCAGGCTAAACAGGCATTTCCTGATCAGTATTACATTAGGTCTGAGGCAATGTATCAGGCTCACAGGCAAAAAGTGTACAAGGAAAGTAATTTTACAGGTAGATTTTTAGCTTGGCAAGGACGCGTGTAGGCTGCTAGTAATATTATTCATGCACTGAAATGCCCAATTTCGGGAGTAAGACATGGGCAGCATAGAAAACTTGGGAAAATTATGCTAGAATGGTATAGACGAATATATAGTCAGAATCAAGTGGTTGATTCTGAAACCTTCGGACAGTTCTTAGCCAAGCTCACTTTACCCACTCTATTTAGGGAAGATAGGGAACCATTTCTTGTCTTTTTACCAAGTTGGAGCTTGTGGAGGTGATTAAAAACCTCCTGAATGGAAAGGTGATGGTCCTGATGACCTGCAGGTGGAATTTTTAAAGCCTTTACTGATGTATTGGTAGACTATTTCTTGCTGTTTATTAGCACAATGTTAAATGTGGGTGCCATCCCAATATCATTTTGTGCAGGAAATGTAGTCAGCTTGTTGGACTTTTGCTTTTGCAGGGTCATCCCCAGACTTTTTTGCCTCCTGCCTCCTATATTTTTCTGACATGTTGCTGTTGGCTTTTCAACTCTGAGCACTTTACCACTGCTAACCAGTGCTAAAGTGCATATGCTCTCCTGTTTAAATTGTATGTAAGTGGTTTATCCATGATTGGCATATTTGATTTACTAGTAAGTCCCTAGTAAGGTGCACTAGAGGTGCCAGGGCCTGTAAATCAAATGCTACTAGTGGGCCTGCAGCACTGGTTGTGCCACCCACATAAGTAGCTCTGTAATCATGTCTCAGACCTGCCCCTGCAGTGTCTGTATGTGTATTTTTACACTGTAAATTCGACTTGGCAAGTGTACCCACTTGCCAGGCCTAAACCTTCCCTTTCCTTACATGTAAGGCACCCCTAAGGTATGCCCTAGGTAGCCCCAAGGGCAGGGTGCAGTGTATGGATAAGGTAGGACATATAGTAATGTGGTTTATATGTCCTGACAGTGAAATACTGGCAATTTCGTTTTCACTGTTGCAAGGTCTGTCTCTCTCTCATAGGATAATATGGGGGCTACCTTTAAATATGATTAAAGTGTAGATTCCCCTAGAGAAGAGATGGACATGTGGAGTTTGGGATCCCTGAACTCACAATTTAAAAATACATCTTTTAGTAAAGTTGATTTTAAGATTGTGAGTTTGGAAATGCCACTTTTAGAAAGTGAGCATTTTCTTGCTTAAACCATTCTGTGACTCTGCCTTGTTTGTGGATTCCCTGTCTGGGTCAGTTTGACAGTTGGGTTGTTTTTCACCTCACACCAGACAGTGACACAAAGGGAGCTGGGGTGTAATCTGCATTTCCTGATTAGCCATCTCTGCTAGGAGGGAGGGGTGGAGTGGTCACTCTCATCTGAAAGGACTGTGCCTGCCTCTGACAATGCTGTCTCCAACCCCCTGGTGTGTGTCTGAGGCCTTGCCTGGGCAAGGCAGGATTTCACAAGAAGGTGTGAGTCCCCTTTGAAGGAAGGTGACTTCAAAGACTAAAATGGGTATAAGAAGGGCACCCAAACTTACAAACTTTAGAAACACTTCTGGAATCAAGGGGAACCTCTGCCTGGAGAAGAGCTGATCGCTGAGGAACAAGTGCTGCCCTGCCTGTGACTGTGCTTTGTGGAGCTTTCCTGCAGTGCTGCTTCTGCCAGAGTAAGAGGGCAAAGACTGGACTTTGTGTGCCTTCCATCTTGAAGAAGAAATCTCCAAGGGCTTGATGTAGAGCTTGCCTCCTGTTGTTGAAGTCTCAGGGATAGCAAAGACTTCTTCCTGCCAGCACCTGGAGTCTCTGGAGAGACCCCTACTCTGCTCTGTGGTGCCCTTCCAGTTCCTGGGACCCTGAAAGGAGAGGCTGGCAGCCTAAGGACAAAAATACACGCACCGAGCACCGTGCGGAGAAAAGATCGACGCGAATCCGATCGCGGCTGAGAAAACGACGCGACGCCGGTTCCGCAGCTGAGAAACGACGCCGCAGGAAACGCGACCGAAAAACCGACGCCCGGAGCAGGAGAAACGACGCGCAGCATCGCTGACGGAGGCTGAGAGATCGCACCCTGCGCCGCGGGACTTTCGGATCGTCGTGTGGCTGGCTTTTTCAACGCGCACCGCCGTGCCGAGTTGTTTTCGACGCACACAGCCGTGCAGGGTTACTTTCGACGCACACCGCCCGTGCGGGGTTATTTTTGACGCAAACCAGGTACATTTACACGCTAGCAGCGCTAGTGTGTTGTTACAACTACCTAAAGACTCTTTTTATTTTAAACCTTTAAAAAATCATAACTTGACTTGTGTATGTTGGATTTTTGTCGTTTTGGTCTTGTTTTGTCTAGATAAATATTTCCTATTTTTCTAAACTGGTGTTGTGTCATTTTGTAGTGTTTTCATTAAGTTACTGTGTGTGTTGGTACAAATACTTTACGCCCAGCACTCTGAGGTTAAGCCTACTGCTCTGCCAAGCTACCAAGGGGGTAAGCAGGGGTTAGCTGAGGGTGATTCTCTTTTATCCTAACTAGAGTGAGGGTCCTTGCTTGAACAGGGGGTAACCTGACTGTCAACCAAAGACCCCATTTCTAACATTGGTGACCAGCGGTCGGGATTTGGACTTGTATTTGTACTTGACATACAGTAATTAAGTGTACACTACTGTTTTGATCTCAGACCACTACGTGACCACATACTACTTGTCTTGTGATTCTGCTTTTTGTTCTCTGATGTCCTCCTGGAAGTATTGATGATATTTTTGGACTTTGTTTTTTGGTTGTGAAGCCTTTGCAGAATGGAAGTCAATTTCTGGCACCTATTTATGTATAAAAAGTGGCAGCTTAAAGCATTTTGCATGGAAAGGGGACTGGCTGTGAACAAGAAATCCAGAAGGGAGGATCTTGAGTCAGCCCTGTTTCAGTATGAATTGAAACGTTGTCAGGCAACACCACCAAATGAGTCTGAGGAGGATGACTACTCCGAAGAGGAGGGAACAGAAAGAGATGAGTGGCTCCGAGCTCGAATCCGGAGTCTGGAAGAGCTAGATGCAGAGCTTGAGAGGGCTGAGGAGCAGAGAGCCTTAGTCCTGGAAAAAGAAAGGATTGCAGCTCAAGAGCTGAGCTGTGAAGAGCTGAAGCTGGAGGCCATGAGGGCTGAATCCAGTTCAGATGGTGGCAGCAAAAATCTTGTATCCAGTACTGCTGAAGAAGTGCACATGCCCAGAGAGGTGGTGCCCTACTTGAAGGAGGGAGTTAACACACGCCAGGAGGTTCAGGGGTATGAGGTAGCTCCAGTGATGCACAGGGTCCCTGAGGTGGATTGGGGAACTGGCATGGGGAGTCATATTCCTACTGGTGGGAGGGACACTCTACTGACTCTAGGTGAGAGTGACAGGGAGAGGGGTTCCCCCCAGGTAGAAGTCCTGGTTATGGAGTGTGAAAACATCCCAGAAGAGTGTGGGTTGAGTGTCAGGGACAGTCAGGTACTGTCTCACCAGTCTCAGGAGGGTGATGTGGGGTGCTTTTTCAAGGCAGAGTCACTGGATGGTGGGGTGAAGGGTACTTTGGTTAATTCATGTGAGGGGCTGAGTGATGTAATTGCTGGAGAGCATATGTCTAGTCCTTATTTTCCAGAGCTATGCCAACACCAGGTGGAGTGTGAGTTCTCTGACCCCAGGGAGCTTACAATGGAGGCAGACTTCTGGGTGAGTACCAGAGAGTCTGAAGAGGCATTTGGGGGTGCTCCTGAGAGGAGTGGTCTAGGTAGTTCCCAACCAGGTGAGGTAGGGAAGGATTGTAGTGTCCCAGGTAGGTCCCAGTGTAGTGGGATGGGTGAGGGACCCCATGTCCAGTCTCAGAGGAGAGGGAATGGGGATGGGTTGAGGCCCAAGGTGCCCGAGATCCGGTCCCAGGTCCTGGAGGGTTCCCTGCGGGAACACCAGGAGGGGAGCCTAGCCTGTACCATAGGGCCATCTGTTGAGGGAGACCCCACAGTGTCAGGAGAACTTGGGGGGGCGGCTGTAGCCAGCGTCCCACCAGTTCTGGTGTCTGGCAGTACCACTCCTAGTGAGGGGGTGCAGAAGTCCAGACAGAGGGTTGAGAGGGGGTTGCGGACCCCAGTGGAGAACCTGGAGGGTCAGGGGTCAGCTCTGAGAGCAGAGCCCCCCATGAATGACCTTGGTGAGACCATTTCTGGGCTGGGGGGAATCCAGACTCTGTCAGATGGGCAGAGGTCAGGAGACCTGCGCCAGCCAGACTCTTGTGTGGCCCTTCGGGACAGTGTGTCCCTTGAGGGGGGTAAGTGTGCCCCCCTGGAAGTCCTGGTGTGCCAGGCAATGGTTCAACCGCAGGGTGGTGACTCTGGGTTGAATGATCAGGTTCAGGGGGTAAACTCTGACCTGATGGGGGGTAAGTGTGCTCCCAAAGAAGTCCTGGTGTGCCAGGCAATGGTTCAACCGCAGGGTGGTGACTCTGGGTTGAATGATCAGGTTCAGGGGGTAAACTCTGACCTGATGGGGGGTAAGTGTGCTCCCAAAGAAGTCCTGGTGTGCCAGGCAATGGTTCAACCGCAGGGTGGTGACTCTGGGTTGAATAATCAGGTTCAGGGGGTAAACTCTGACCTGATGGGGGGTAAGTGTGCTCCCAAGGAAGTCCTGGTGTGCCAGGTAGTGGTTCAACCGCAGGGTGGTGACCCTAGGTTGGATGACCAGGTTCAGAGGGTAAACTCTGACCTGGTAGGGGGTAGGTATGCCCCCCAGGAAGTCCTGGGTTGCCAGGCAGTGATCCAGTCTGTGGGTACAGACCCTGGATTGGGAGGCCAGGTTAAGGGTGTCTCCCCTGACCTGGAGGAAGGGGCTACTGCTAACAGTGCCCCTACCATGTTGTCTTCTGGGGGGGCCACTCCTAGTTGGGTGGTTCAGGACCCCAGAAGAGAGGGCAGGGGGAGGGAAGCCTCACCCCTGGCCCTGGTCCAACCTGAAGGTACAGACCCCAGGTTGGAGGATCAGTTGCAGGTTAACATCCCTGCACTGATGGAAGAATTGTGCAGGACTGCTTCTACAAGCACCCTGACAGTTTTTGACTCTGGGGGTGCCGCTTCTGCAGGGAGGGTACAGAGCCCCAGAGGGGAGGGCCAGGGTCAGGTTGTCATCCCTGACCTGGTGGAAGAGAGAGTGGTCAAAGGGTGCCAGGCACCTGGGGCTACCACCCCCCACTCTCCACAGTCACAGTGGTTAGAGAGGCCTGAGGTCGGGCTCTCATCCCTGACAGTTGTCTGGGGCCACTGTGGCTTGCTGTCCTGGTGGACAGAGTTGCCCCTGGGGGGGGGAGGACGAGAGTCACACCCCGGGGGTGGAGTGGGCAACACCACTGTGTTGGCCCTGGTGGTACTATCTGCCCATTGCAATACATCTGTGAGCAAAGTAAAGTTAGGTGTTGCAAAGATGGTGTCTGTAGATGTGGAGAAGGGTTCCCCATGGGTTAGCTTAGTGGGCCCTGAGAGTATGGACAGAGGGATCCAACTGGAGTCAGGAAGGCGTAGAACTGGAACATGCCCCTGCTGTTGTGGGCCTGGGTCCCTGTTCTATCGCCCCAATCAGGGAAGTACATCAAGGTATTGATTGTTCTCCCCTGGCTTTAGGCTGGTAGGGGGTCGTGTTGGACTTTTGCTTTTGCAGGGTCATCCCCAGACTTTTTTGCCTCCTGCCTCCTATATTTTTCTGACATGTTGCTGTTGGCTTTTCAACTCTGAGCACTTTACCACTGCTAACCAGTGCTAAAGTGCATATGCTCTCCTGTTTAAATTGTATGTAAGTGGTTTATCCATGATTGGCATATTTGATTTACTAGTAAGTCCCTAGTAAGGTGCACTAGAGGTGCCAGGGCCTGTAAATCAAATGCTACTAGTGGGCCTGCAGCACTGGTTGTGCCACCCACATAAGTAGCTCTGTAATCATGTCTCAGACCTGCCCCTGCAGTGTCTGTATGTGTATTTTTACACTGTAAATTCGACTTGGCAAGTGTACCCACTTGCCAGGCCTAAACCTTCCCTTTCCTTACATGTAAGGCACCCCTAAGGTATGCCCTAGGTAGCCCCAAGGGCAGGGTGCAGTGTATGGATAAGGTAGGACATATAGTAATGTGGTTTATATGTCCTGACAGTGAAATACTGCCAATTTCGTTTTCACTGTTGCAAGGTCTGTCTCTCTCTCATAGGATAATATGGGGGCTACCTTTAAATATGATTAAAGTGTAGATTCCCCTAGAGAAGAGATGGACATGTGGAGTTTGGGATCCCTGAACTCACAATTTAAAAATACATCTTTTAGTAAAGTTGATTTTAAGATTGTGAGTTTGGAAATGCCACTTTTAGAAAGTGAGCATTTTCTTGCTTAAACCATTCTGTGACTCTGCCTTGTTTGTGGATTCCCTGTCTGGGTCAGTTTGACAGTTGGGTTGTTTTTCACCTCACACCAGACAGTGACACAAAGGGAGCTGGGGTGTAATCTGCATTTCCTGATTAGCCATCTCTGCTAGGAGGGAGGGGTGGAGTGGTCACTCTCATCTGAAAGGACTGTGCCTGCCTCTGACAATGCTGTCTCCAACCCCCTGGTGTGTGTCTGAGGCCTTGCCTGGGCAAGGCAGGATTTCACAAGAAGGTGTGAGTCCCCTTTGAAGGAAGGTGACTTCAAAGACTAAAATGGGTATAAGAAGGGCACCCAAACTTACAAACTTTAGAAACACTTCTGGAATCAAGGGGAACCTCTGCCTGGAGAAGAGCTGATCGCTGAGGAACAAGTGCTGCCCTGCCTGTGACTGTGCTTTGTGGAGCTTTCCTGCAGTGCTGCTTCTGCCAGAGTAAGAGGGCAAAGACTGGACTTTGTGTGCCTTCCATCTTGAAGAAGAAATCTCCAAGGGCTTGATGTAGAGCTTGCCTCCTGTTGTTGAAGTCTCAGGGATAGCAAAGACTTCTTCCTGCCAGCACCTGGAGTCTCTGGAGAGACCCCTACTCTGCTCTGTGGTGCCCTTCCAGTTCCTGGGACCCTGAAAGGAGAGGCTGGCAGCCTAAGGACAAAAATACACGCACCGAGCACCGTGCGGAGAAAAGATCGACGCGAATCCGATCGCGGCTGAGAAAACGACGCGACGCCGGTTCCGCAGCTGAGAAACGACGCCGCAGGAAACGCGACCGAAAAACCGACGCCCGGAGCAGGAGAAACGACGCGCAGCATCGCTGACGGAGGCTGAGAGATCGCACCCTGCGCCGCGGGACTTTCGGATCGTCGTGTGGCTGGCTTTTTCAACGCGCACCGCCGTGCCGAGTTGTTTTCGACGCACACAGCCGTGCAGGGTTACTTTCGACGCACACCGCCCGTGCGGGGTTATTTTTGACGCAAACCAGGTACATTTACACGCTAGCAGCGCTAGTGTGTTGTTACAACTACCTAAAGACTCTTTTTATTTTAAACCTTTAAAAAATCATAACTTGACTTGTGTATGTTGGATTTTTGTCGTTTTGGTCTTGTTTTGTCTAGATAAATATTTCCTATTTTTCTAAACTGGTGTTGTGTCATTTTGTAGTGTTTTCATTAAGTTACTGTGTGTGTTGGTACAAATACTTTACGCCCAGCACTCTGAGGTTAAGCCTACTGCTCTGCCAAGCTACCAAGGGGGTAAGCAGGGGTTAGCTGAGGGTGATTCTCTTTTATCCTAACTAGAGTGAGGGTCCTTGCTTGAACAGGGGGTAACCTGACTGTCAACCAAAGACCCCATTTCTAACACAGCTTTTGAAAAAAACATAAAGATAGCGAAGATCCTACTTCATATTGACTGATTACGCTTTTAAACTCTGATTATAAGATCATTAGGAAGTTTTAATCTGATAGCTGCCAAACTGATCCATCACTACCAAAATGGGTTTATCACTGGTCAACAACTGGCTGAAGCATTGGACTAATTTGCTATTATTAGTATCCCTGCTGTCATTCTTTTATTGGATGCAGAAAAAGGCTTAGATTTTGTGGTCTGGGACATTTTACTTGATGCGTTACCAAAATTTGGGGTCACTTCCCAGATTATGGGATTGGTGGAAAGGATGTATCAGAGTAAGGAAGGCAATATTATAATCAACTCTGCAGATGTGGGTAATCTACAAGCACACCCGGGCACCCGGCAGGTGTGTCCCCTTTCGCCTATATTGTTTGCCCTTTTTATCGAACCATTAGCCATCGCAATTAGAATAGAGATCTGACCTCCCATTAAGCACATGGGGAAGATTAAATTGTATGCTGATGATATAATTCTATTTCTTGACAATAATAGAAGCTCCCAGGAAAAAGCCTTTGAGATATTCTCTCTGTTTGAGCAAATGGGGGGATATAAGATAAATAGGAACAAATCTGAAATTATTCTCTGTGGATGCAGCTCGGACCGATTACTCCCGGAACATATTTCCTGTGTGAGCACTTGATATAGATACATGGGGGTTAGATTGTCTCCATAAATTGAAAACATGCATGATCTTAATTTTGCTCCCCGCTTTCCAATACTATGCTAGCACAAATGGGATCACTCCCTCTAACTATTTTAGGGAGGGGCGCCCTGACTAAATGTCAATATTGGGGTCATTCAATTTTCTATTTTCAGCCAATCCATGTATTTTAACCTCCCTATTTTTTAGAAAATTGGAATCCTTGTTTACTTCTTTTATTAGGTACAATAGTGCTTGAATTGCACTGAGCACTTTACATGCTGATTTGGAGAAGGGAGGCTGGCACTTCCCAATAGTAACAATTAATATGTTGTATTCTTTGTACAATACATGGCTAGATTTAATGCAATACCACACCATGACGGCTTATTATATGGGATGCTGCAATACTAATGAAGTCCCCAAAGAAAGTGCTTTTATAAGACACTGAGATGGTTTTATAGAAAGAGGTCAGATCTGTATCAGAGACATGCCATACCTTATATTAATTTCTCTATCCCCTTGTCTGAATTGATAACAGAATGAGGCACATGGCTTCATATGAGTGTAAATAGAAATTGGGAGCGGGCCAGATTTCAGAAAGTTGGGGATTTTCTACCTGGTGATAAATGGAAAGGCCCATCTGAAATAGGGGAGGATGTGCAGGGGGATTTGTTGCTCATAGGGTCCTATAGAACAATGCTCAAGATTTTCATCAGCCTTGACAGTGGTCAGATGTCGGATAGCCAAAATATAGTTAAAGATCTGGTAGATACTGTGGGCGATAGATGAGCGGGTGAAAAGAAAAGGCTGCTCATGGAGTTGAAGGGCCCAGATCTTTGTTTAAAAGCAATTAAAAAATAGGAGAAATATGAAGTGTTAGAACTAACAAAAGAAATCTGGTAGAAAATTAATTGGCTGAATTTCAATGTATTGAGAGGAGCCAACTGGTGAAGAATGCTCTATTTTGGTAAATGGTTGCTTTACCGCACCCCATAATTCCCAACCCAGGTTAACCCCAATTGGCCCGGTCTCTGTTTTTGATATCATGAGGTGGTCATAGCAGACTGGACACATGTTATAGGCAGGTATGCTCTTATTCAAGAATTTTGGGGCAAGGTATTCAGGTACTTTGAAATAGCCTTACAGTTAAAAATAGTTCCTAGTATTTGGCTGTTAATTTTGGGTTATGATCCCGGGGGGAAGCTTGCTCCCAAATTTATATGGTTAGTATACATTGCTATGGCGGTGATTAGATCCCTCCTATTACAAAACTTGCATACTTTGTTTATCCCTACCTTTGAGGAATGGGTAGCTAAAATTAAACAAGTAAGGAAACAAGAGCGGTTGCATGTGGTGAGATGGGGAGGGATTAAGAGATTTTCCAAAATCTGGGGGAAGTTTATGGAGACACCAGAGAACACTAAACCAGCTTATAGGTCTGGTGCAGTCAGTGTTTTATAGCTCTTATTGTTAGAACTATGAAATGCTTAGGTCTTTGCTGCTAAGCAATGGTACTAGGTAATGAAATACTATGTTGTGAAATCTTTATGTTTTTGTTGCTATGCATCAATATTGTGCAATGAATTATGATCTATAGATGCTATATTTTTTTAACGCAATATGAATATTTTGTCCTGGTATTGGATCTCAATGACAAAAAAATTAGAAAAAAAGGATCAGATCCATGTACAGTAAGGAAGTATACAAACCTGCAGGGACACTTACCAGCATGTCTATCTAAGGAAGTGTGACAAATCACCTTTCATCATTTTAGAATGCTAGCTGTACATTACTTTCAAATGCTAACTTTAGTTAGGAGGCTTTATCATGTGAAAACTCCTGCACTGTGTTTAGAAGAAATTAATAGAGCTTTTTTGCATGGCACATTGGCACAGGTACAAAAGGTTTGTGATGATGTACAATATTGTTTCTTTGGTCCTGCGAAGGAGCATAGAGAAAATGAAGAGTTTATATCTATAGGTGAAGCAGAAGGCGAGACAATTATTGGTCTTGATAACTTTACTGAAGAGATTAGAAAGTTTAAAACAATCAGTTCCGAATAACCGTACTGTATGTCTATATGCTGTAGTCACACTCACTATAAAAAAGTCAAACTCATTATGTGATTGTATGTTCAAAAGCTGAAGAAGAGAATTGACACAAGTGCAAGGAATTTGCAGCTTATTTGTTTGTAGAAGAACACTTTGATTGTTTCACACATCAAGGTATATGTAAATATTGTAGAATAAAAATAAAATGTCAGGTAGAGCAGTGTATAACAAATTTAACAAATTAGAACTGGTTGCAATTCCACAGAAGCTTCACAATTTGAGTTTTTATGAATCTATACTGATACAATATGTACGTCCATTTCAAGCTGGAAAGTTACCTTCACCTGAGCTGCAGAAAGGTCTTAAAGGTACAGTTGTATACTTACCATTAGATCTGAGGCAGAATATTGAAACTGTAAAGGTGTTGAATGATGTAGAAGAAGGACTTCTTATTCTAGTAAGTGGTGTCCCAACCAAGAGTGAAAAGAAATAGCAAGAGTTAGTAGATGTTACTAAAGTGGCTAATGCTACATTATATCTGGGATAAAACAATATTTACTATACAAATGTAGGTGATCCTTAACCTATTACACATATAAAGGATGGTACAATTTCACCAAGAGGTCAACTAGAAAAGAAAGATCAAACAAGATCAGAAGAAATTTATGAACACCACATTATTAATCCTCTACATTCCAAAGAGATTATAGAAAATGATATTGATATCTTTCAGATAAAAAAAGCAAAAGGAGCTCCATTAAGTAGGTAGGAGAAAACTTTAGAAGCTTGCTGTTTTCCACAATTGTTTCCTACTGGAGATATGAAAATACCAGTAGCTGAGTATAGATCAACTAGACTTTACTCACAAGATGCAAGATTTTGACAGAGTATTCCTTATTTATTTCAGGTCAGATGCATCAAGGATTTTCCATTCGCAAACAGTGCGAATCTGTAAATTTTGCAGATTGTGAATGCAAAATTGCCTTCCATGATGTATGAAAGGCAATCGCAGTGCAAATATAAGGAATCGCAAAAATAGCGATTCCTTGCAATTGTGACATGAATTTGTGTGTCACATTCTGCGTATCGCAAATAGCAACATGATTTTGTGAATCGGATTCTGCGAATCGCTATGTCGCTATTTGCGATACGCAGAATGCAACCTGCAAAATCATTCTCGCAATGTAATGCATCAACAATTCGCTAATAGCGAATATTCACAGAATGGCCTTGTGCAATTTACCACGAAGTGAAATCAGGTGGTAAACAGGTGCAACCTATATAAAGAGGCCCAGAATGACTCAGACTCTCTTCCACAATGGCTGCCCTCTACGTGATGGTGAGGAGGATGAGGATCCTGGCAGGTTTGAGGAGAGGGAGGAGGAGACAGGAGCACATTTTTAGAGTGCGAATTACCCTTTTTGACTAGATAGGGGAGGATATATATGATAAGTGCAGGTTAAGCTCAGCCATAATACTTGACTTGATAGCTGATCTACAACCAGGGGGATTTGTTGCTCATAGGGTCCTACAGAACAATGCTCAAGATTTTCATCAGCCTTGACAGTGGTCAGATGTCGGATAGCCAAAATACAGTTAAAAATCTGGTAGATCCTGTGGGCGATAGATGAGCGGGTGAAAAGAAAAGGCTGCTCATGGAGTTGAAGGGCCCAGATCTTTGTTTAAAAGCAATTAAAAAATAGGAGAAATATGAAGTGTTAGAACTAACAAAAGAAATCTGGTAGAAATTTAATTGGCTGAATTTCAATGTATTGAGAGGAGCCAACTGGTGAAGAATGCTCAATTTTGATAAATGGTTGTTTTACCGCACCCCATAATTCCCAACCCAGGTTAACCCCAATTGGCCCGGTCTCTGTTTTTGATATCATGAGGTGGTCATAGCAGACTGGACACATGTTATAGGCAGGTATGCTCTTATTCAAGAATTTTGGGGCAAGGTATTCAGGTACTTTGAAATAGCCTTACAGTTAAAAATAGTTCCTAGTATTTGGCTGTTAATTTTGGGTTATGATCCCGGGGGGAAGCTTGCTCCCAAATTTATATAGTTAGTATACATTGCTATGGCGGTGATTAGATCCCTCCTATTACAAAACTTGCATACTTTGTTTATCCCTACCTTTGAGGAATGGGTAGCTAAAATTAAACAAGTAAGGAAACAAGAGCGGTTGCATGTGGTGAGATGGGGAGGGATTAAGAGATTTTCCAAAATCTGGGGGAAGTTTATGGAGACACCAGAGAACACTAAACCAGTTTATAGGTCTGGTGCGGTCAGTGTTTTATAGCTCTTACTGTTAGAACTATGAAATGCTTAGGTCTTTGCTGCTAAGCAATGGTACTAGGTAATGAAATACTATGTTGTGAAATCTTTATGTTTTTGTTGCTATGCATCAATATTGTGCAATGAATTATGATCTATAGATGCTATATTTTTTTAACGCAATATGAATATTTTGTCCTGGTATTGGATCTCAATGACAAAAAAATTAGAAAAAAAGGATCAGATCCATGTAAAGTAAGGAAGTATACAAACCTGCAGGGACACTTACCAGCATGTCTATCTAAGGAAGTGTGACAAATCACCTTTCATCATTTTAGAATGCTAGCTGTACATTACTTTCAAATGCTAACTTTAGTTAGGAGGCTTTATCATTTGAAAACTCCTGCACTGTGTTTAGAAGAAATTAATAGAGCTTTTTTGCATGGCACATTGGCACAGGTACAAAAGGTTTGTGATGATATACAATATTGTTTCTTTGGTCCTGCGAAGGAGCATAGAGAAAATGAACAGTTTATATCAATAGGTGAAGCAGAAGACGAGACAATTATTAGTCTTGATAACTTTACTGAAGAGATTAGAAAGTTTAAAACAATCAGTTCCGAATAACCGTACTGTATGTCTATATGCTGTAGTCACACTCACTATAAAAAAGTCAAACTCATTATGTGATTGTATGTTCAAAAGCTGAAGAAGAGAATTGACACAAGTGCAAGGAATTTGCAGCTTATTTGTTCGTAGAAGAACACTTTGATTGTTTCACACATCAAGGTATATGTAAATATTGTAGAATAAAAATAAAATGTCAGGTATAGCAGTGTATAACAAATTTAACAAATTAGAACTGATTGCAATTCCACAGAAGCTTCACAATTTGAGTTTTTATGAATCTATACTGATACAATATGTACGTCCATTTCAAGCTGGAAAGTTACCTTCAACTGAGCTGCAGAAAGGTCTTAAAGGTACAGTTGTATACTTACCATTAGATCTGAGGCAGAATATTGAAACTGTAAAGGTGTTGAATGAAGTAGAAGAAGGACTTCTTATTCTAGTAAGTGGTGTCCCAACCATGAGTGAAAAAAAATAGCAAGTTAGTAGATGTTACTAAAGTGGCTAATGCTACATTATATCTGGGATAAAACAATATTTACTATACAAATGTAGGTGATCTTTAACCTATTACACATATAAAGGATGGTACAATTTCACCAAGAGGTCAACTAGAAAAGAAAGATCAAACAAGATCAGAAGAAATTTATGAACACCACATTATTCATCCTCTACATTCCAAAGAGATTATAGAAAATGATATTGATATCTTTCAGATAAAAAAAGCAAAAGGAGCTCCATTAAGTAGGTAGGAGAAAACTTTAGAAGCTTGCTGTTTTCCACAATTGTTTCCTACTGGAGATATGAAAATACCAATAGCTGAGTATAGATCAACTAGACTTTACTCACAAGATGCAAGATTTCGACAGAGTATTCCTTATTCATTTCGGGTCAGATGTATCAAGGATTTTGCATTCGCAAACAGTGCGAATCTGTACATTTTGCCGTTTGTGAATGCAAAATTGCCTTCCATGATGTATGAAAGGCAATCGCAGTGCAAATATAAGGAATCGCAAAAATAGCGATTCCTTGCAATTGTGACATGAATTTGTGTGTCACATTCTGCGTATCGCAAATAGCAACATGATTTTGTGAATCGGATTCTGCGAATCGCTATGTCGCTATTTGCGATACGCAGAATGCAACCTGCAAAATCATTCTCGCAATGTAATGCATCAACAATTCGCTAATAGCGAATATTCACAGAATGGCCTTGTGCAATTTACCACAAAGTGAAATCAGGTGGTAAACAGGTGCAACCTATATAAAGAGGCCCAGAATGACTCAGACCCTCTTCCACAATGGCTGCCCTCTACGTGATGGTGAGGAGGATGAGGATCCTGGCAGGTTTGAGGAGAGGGAGGAGGAGACAGGAGCACATTTTTAGAGTGCAAATTACCCTTTTTGACTAGATAGGGGAGGATATATATGATAAGTGCAGGTTAAGCTCAGTCATAATACTTGACTTGATAGCTGATCTACAACCCATACTGCAGTTCAACACCCACAGGACCAATAGTATACCCATCCATGTGCAGGTATTATGCTCCCTGCACCTATTAGCCTCAGGGAGCTATCAAGGGGCCATAGCAGCAGCTGGAGGGGTCTCATAGAGTGCTCTCTCCAGATTTTTTAATGAATTTCTCAATTCCACGCTGAACAAAATACAACAGCACATAAGACATGTAGCTATCTGTCTGCCATTGGCTACAGAGTATGTTTATCGGAACTGTAAAAGTTCACATTCGGTGAACATACAAGTAATTAGCAATGCCTCCAACATTATAACCTATCTCGCGGCAAGATACCCAGGTAGCACACATGACTCCTACATCTTTCGGCACAGTAGAATTTACACAAGAGTACTTGCTGGGGAGTTTGGTGAAGAATACCTGCTGGGCAATGCAATTGTTGACAATGTCTCATTGATGTATATGTGATGTCACGGATAACAATTACTCATTTTACTCTTCTGTCATTCCAAGAGACAGTGCCTACGCCGTATGGTCATTCACACTGACGCCCTACCTGAGTTCTGCAATGCCAGCTGAAAGGAGGTATAATGCTGCTCACAGTACAACCCACAATGTTGTGGAGAGGATCTTTGGCCTGCTGAAGAGCCGCTTCCGATGCATACACAAGAGTGGCGGTGCACTACAATACAGCCCTGAAACAACATGCCATGCAAAATATTGGCTACATGTGCTGTGTTACACAACATTGCTACATCTAGGGGCATACCTGTAGAACCCACTTGCCGGACTCAGGTGAGGATGATGATCCCTTGCCACCCCTCCAACCAGCAGACAGAAGCAGTGTGTAGGAAAGTCCTTTTTTTTTGCCTGATCACCCCCACTCTTTCTGGATAGGTACTGGTGGTTACTAACTCTTGGCTGTGCCCTGGGTACTGCTTACCAGTCCCAGGGCCAGTGCTCTGTGTAAGATGGATATGCAAATTAGGCTAATTATAATTGGCTAAGTTAACCTACCTATAAGTCCCTAGTATATGGTAGGGCATGTAGGTTTAGGGACCACAGCATAGGTGGTGCACACCTAGGTGCATTGCTGAGGTGCCCAGTGTCATTTTAAAAGCAAGCCTGCCTTGCTGGCTGCTTTTAAATTAAAGTTATATGCAAATTCGACTTTGGAATTAAAGGTACTTCCAAAGTCTTAAACTACCTTATTTTTACATATAAGTCACCCCTAAGGTGTGCCCTATGTGCCCCTAGGGCTGGGTGCCATGTAACTATAAGCAGGGACTTTATAAAAATAGATGTATAAGCCCTGGTGAGGTAAAAACAGCCAAATTCGTTTTTCCCTCATTGAAGTAAATGGCCTTCATAGGCTAGAATGGGCAGACTTTATTTTAAATTTTAAAGTCTCCTTAAATGTTACATACCAAGAATTTGGTATCAAATTGATTGTTATAATAAATCCCCCAACTTCCAGTTGTTGGATTTAATATAACTAGTGCAGGTAAAAAGTTTAGACTTTACCTAAAAAGTTGCCAATTTCAGCTCTGCATTGTTTTTGCTGCTGTGCTCTGATTGGCCAGCCTGCAGCAGCTTCTGCCAGGCTACTTTAATGAGGTGTGAAGTGGCCTGGCTTCACACAAAGGAATGTGCTTGGGGGAGAGAATCTCCCCTCAGCAGATGGTGAGGCAGGAAGGGGGAGGGCTGCCAAACTGGTCTTCAAAGGCAGAGAAGGACATCTGGAGCACCCAACAACACCCCCACATCCTGCAACCCCAGACAGCTAGGTGCCCCCTTGATTAGATTAGGAGAGGGCAGGAGAGGGGTGTGTTTATGATTTTTAGCCACACCAGTGGGTGGGCTCAGCCAGATCTCTCCTCCAAAAATCAGATTCATCCATTTTGGATTTTTAGAGACTGTTGCCTTCTGGGATGGATTTTTGCCACACTTCCCAGGAAGTGGTCATCACAGGGGGACGACCCTGTCCCTGATTGGAGAACCAGGGCCCCCCTGATTTTCACCCAGGAGCAAGGATAAAACTGGCAGACCTGCACCCACGCCTCAGATCCCCACCAAATTTCAAGAAGAAGGAACTAATAGGAGAAGAAGGACTGCCCTGCTGGACCCCTGGCCTGCACCTGGACCCTGCACTCAGAAAGACTGCACCAGCTGCACACTTGGGCTTCACCACAAGAAGGACTTTGCCTGGCTTCCACTGGTTCAAGGAGGGACTCCCTGTTTGCTACAGGTGAAAAATTGCTATCCAGAGTCCCCTGCACCAACTCCTGAAAAAGTGACCAGCTGACCACTGTCCAGTGGCCAAAAAGGATTTTGCGCCAGGTGTATTCTGGGAGTTGAAGTCCGCACTTCCCAAGGACCATCACAGAACTTCTGGACCCTTGGGGTGAGCTGTGGACCCCAAAAGAACCTTAAAAGAACATCTGGGTGAAGCCCCAGAAGTTTGGAAAAGATTGGAGAATTTTTGAAAAAAAGCTCCATAAAGTGACCGACCCGACGCGGAAATTCTAGCCGGCTTGCCTCAACTGCGACCCGGCCTGACTTCATGGTTCGTCCCGGTAAAGAAAAACATCCAAAAAAGAGACTAAGTCCGAACGTAAAAAGTTGACCGGGACCTTCCAGCCATCGTATCCGAGAAGGGCTCCACGGACGTCGGATCAAGATCCAGGTTTACCCCGGTCGAAGGATTTTCATCTCGAAAAAACGACTAAGTCCGAAGGTAAAAATCACCACCGAGGAAACCGACTTCGCGTATCCGGACAAGGGCTCCAGGAGGTCGGATCCAACTGGCAGGTTCGTCCCGGGGAAGAAAAACATCAAAAAAGAGACTAAGTCAGAAGGTAACTTTTTAACCGAGGCCTCCCGCGACTTGTAGCCGAGCAGGGCTCCATCGCGGTCGGCCTGAAAGTTTGACTTTGCCCCGGTCCTGGTGCAACCAGATGACCCGATTGGCGCTTTTTGTTTCTAAGCGCTAGAAAATAATAATACTTTAAAAATTCATATCTCCGGTTCCCCTGAACCGATTTTAATTGTTTTTGTGTCATTTTAAAGATAAAAATATAAGCTATTTTTGTGAATTGGTTTTGGATTTTTAAACTGTTTCCTGTGTTTTATTTAATTACTGTTGTGTGATATTTGAATGCTTTACACTTAGGGCCTGATTCTAACTTTGGAGGACGGTGTTAAACCGTCCCAAAAGTGGCGGATATACCACCTACCGTATTACGAGTCCATTATATCCTATGGAACTCGTAATACGGTAGGTGGTATATCCGCCACTTTTGGGACGGTTTAACACCGTCCTCCAAAGTTAGAATCAGGCCCTTTGTCTCCTAAGTTAAGCCTTAACGCTCGATGCCAAGCTACCAAGGGTAGAGCTGGGATTAATTTACTGAGACCTAACTGTACTTATGTGGAGGTTTGTGGCTTGTTGCTAGGTGTGGGTACCTACCTGCCCTACCAATAACCCATTTTCCAACATAATTGGAAGCAGCGACGGGATCCTGTACTTGTGTTCAATATCACGTTACAGTTTTAGATAAAACAAATTAAAAATCCTTTAAATTGTCCTAGTGCAAAAATTGTTTTTAATTTTTAATTTTAATTTTTTTTAAAATTAATTTGGATTAATTTCAATTATTGAATTTTTATAATTTTTCTAAATTCTTGTTTCCAATTTTTGCAAAAAGTTTTTGTTGACACAAAACTAGGGAACCATGGAGCTTGATCTGGCTAGCCTACCCACACTGACAGTAGTCCAGCTTAGGGGGTTGTGTATTGAGAGGGGGTTGCCTGCAACCCCTGATCTCAGGAAGCAAATCCTGATTAAATCCCTGACAGCATGGGCTGAGGCCCAAGAGGTAGAGACAGAGGAAGCTCCAGAGGAGGAAGAAAAAGAGGAAGATGCTAACTCTAACCACTCAGGGGAGGGAAGGCATCAGACCCCAAGTGAGGAAGAGGAGGAACGGTCCTCAGTGGATACAGTCACTAGGGGCAGACCCAAATCTAGTGGTAGGAAGAGGGTCCTTTCAGGAGGAGAGAACCCATCCATCAGGGAAAGAGAGCTGGAAGCCCAGCTAGCCTACATAGCTTTGGAAGCAGATAAGCTTGTCCTAGAAAAGAAAAAGTGGGCAAGCAAAGAAAAAAAAGATGGAGGCAGCGAGAAAGAAACTGAGGTGTCCCTGGGTGGGGGTTTTGCCCCCAGATTACCCAAAGGGGTGGTTCCTGCCTATGTAGAGGAGGATGACATAGATAAGTGGCTGGGGGCCTTTGAGAGGGCCCTCCAGATGAGGAAAGTCAAGCCTCAGTACTGGGGTTCACTCCTTTGGGAGTTAGTTCCCAACTCTGGGAGGGATAGGCTCCTAACCATGAGTGGGGAGGATGCAGACTCATACCCCAGTATGAAGAGTTGCTTGACTAAAAAGTTTGGTCTAACCCCAGAGCAGTATAGGCTTAAGTTTAGGGACACCCAAAAGACAAGCACCCAGTCCTGGGTGGACTTTGTGGACATTTCAGTAAAAGCACTGGAGGGCTGGATACAGGGCAACAGGGTAAGTACCTTTGAGGGGCTGTACAATTTGATTATAAGGGAGCACCTTCTAACTAATTGTGTCCAAGAGAGGCTCCGCCAGTATCTAGTAGACTCTAGGTTGACAAACCCCAGAGAGCTGGGGGAGGCAGCAGATGACTGGTTAAGAACTAGAGTTAACCAGAGATCCCCAGGGGGTGATCAGAAAAAGGGAGGACATGGTTCTTCTCAGGGGAAGAACCAGGGGAAAGATGACAAAAAACCCAAAGAGTCCTCACAAGAGTCCCCAAAAACTTCTCAGGGAGGGGGAGCCCCGAGCCAATTCACTTTTAAAGGGAAAGGGTATCAGGGAAAGAATTTTGATCCTGCTAAAGCAGGAAAGTTTTTTAGGAGCTTGCTAAGGCCGGCAAGTGTTTTGACTGTCATCAGCCAGGACATAAAAGAGGAGATGCTATCTGCACCAAGAAGCCCCCCACTGGTGGGCAATCCCAGGGGATTGCTAGTGTAGGGTTGGGGGTGGAAGTTGGCCCAGGGGTGGAATCAGGGTACACTAAAGTCACCTTAGTATCCGTGGGTGGGGTGGACATTGCAACTATGGCCACCTTACCTCCCATCATGCAGAGGTATAGGCAGAGGCCTAAAGTCAATGGGACTGAAGTGGAAGCTCTGAGAGATACAGGAGCCAGTGTGACAATGGTCGCAGAAAAGCTGGTTTCTCCAGAGCAGGTCTTACCTGGTGTCTTCCACCAGGTGACTTATGCAGATACCAGAACCAAACTCCATCCCATGGCTATGGTGAGTCTGGAATGGGGAGGTGTGACTGGCCCTAAAAAAGTAGCTGTAGCTCCTGCCCTCCCAGTAGAGTGTCTGCTGGGAAATGATCTTGAAGCATCTGAATGGTCAGAAGTGGAGAGAAGGGTCCATGCACAGATGCTGGACCTCCCTGAATGGGTGTGTGCTGTGACCAGGTCACAGGCAGCACAACAGGGAAATGCTGGACACTTGGACCCTGGAACAATGGGCCAAGCCTCCAAGAAAAAGAGAAAGAGCACTGGGTCTGGCTTGCCAGCCCCAACAAGTACAGAGGGTCAGGAACAATCCAACCCTGAGGGGGAGGATCTGAACTCTGAGGGAGGGACACCTTCCCTGCAAACTCTGCCTGACTTGGCAGAACTGCAAGGGGCAGGTGGGCCCACCAGAGAAGATTTGTGCCAGGGACAAAGAGAGTGTCCCACTCTTGAGGGCCTGAGGCAGACTGCTGCCAGGCAAGAACAAGGGGATACCAGTGGTACCCACAAGGTTTACTGGGAGGATGGAGTTCTCTACACTGAGGCAAGGGCCCTTAAAGAAGGGGCTACTAGGAGAGTAGTGGTCCCCCAAAAGTATAGAGAATTCCTCCTTACCTTAAGCCATGATATCCCCTTAGCTGGTCATTTGGGACAGACCAAGACCTGGAGCAGGCTGGTCAACCATTTTTATTGGCCCGAAATGTCAGAAAAAGTCAGGGAGTTTTGCAGCTCCTGTGTCACCTGTCAAGCCAGTGGCAAGACAGGGGGCAAGCCAAAGGCTCCCTTGATTCCACTGCCAGTGGTTGGGACTCCCTTTGAGAGGGTGGGGATTGACATTGTTGGTCCCCTAGACCCACCAACTGCTTCAGGTAACAGGTACATTGTGGTGGTAGTGGACCATGCCACCAGGTACCCTGAGGCAATACCCCTCCGGACAGTCACTGCTCCCACAGTGGCTAGGGCCCTACTTGGTGTGTTCACCAGAGTGGGATTCCCAAAGGAGGTGGTCTCAGATAGGGGCACAAACTTTATGTCAGCCTATCTGAAAGCCATGTGGGAGGAGTGTGGTGTTACTTATAAGTTCAGCACACCCTACCATCCACAGACCAATGGTCTGGTGGAAAGATTCAATAAGACCCTGAAGGGCATGATCATGGGTTTGTCTGACAAACTCAGGAGGAGATGGGATGTCCTCCTCCCATGCCTGCTGTTTGCCTACAGGGAGGTGCCACAGAAGGGGGTTGGATTCAGCCCCTTTGAGTTACTGTTTGGGCACCCTGTAAGAGGCCCATTGTGCTTGGTGAGAGAGTCTTGGGAAAAGCCTCTCAAGGAATCCAAGGAGAATGTGCTGGATTATGTACTAGGCCTGCGGTCTCGCATGGCTGAGTATATGAAGAAGGCAAGCAGAAACCTGGAGGCCAGTCAGGAGCTCATGAAGCTCTGGCATGATCAAAAGGCTACCATGCCTGAGTATCACCCAGGACAGCTGGTGTGGGTTTTGGAGCCCATGGCTCCTAGGGCACTACAGGCCAAATGGACTGGGCCCTATCCAATTCTGGAAAAAAAAGGTGAGGTCACCTACTTGGTGGACCTTGGCACCCCCAAGAATCCTCACAGGATCCTGCATGTAAACAGGATGAAACCCCACCAGGACAGGGCAGACATGACCATGCTGATGGTCACTGATGAAGGGAAGGAGGAGGAGGGTGAACCTCTGCCAGACCTCCTGTCCTCAAAGGAAAAAGATGGGTCAGTGAGGGAGTGGTACTCTCTCCCAAATTGACAGATCAGCAACAACAAGACTGTAAGCAAGTCTTGGGACAGTTTGCTAGTCTGTTCTCCCTGACCCCTGGACTCACCAATTGGTGTGTCCACGATGTTGACACTGGTGACAGCTTGCCTGTCAAGAACAAGCTGTACAGGCTGTCTGACCAGGTCAAGGCCAACATCAAAGCTGAAGTGGCTAAGATGTTGGACCTGAAGGTAATTGAGCCCTCTGATAGTCCTTGGTCCAGTCCAGTGGTACTGGTGCCCAAAGCTAATCCCCAAGGTGGGAAGAAAGAATTAAGATTCTGTGTGGACTACAGAGGTCTAAATGCAGTCACTAGGACTGATGCTCACCCCATACCTAGAGCTGATGAGCTCATTGACAGGTTGGGGGCTTCCAAATTCCTGAGCACATTTGATCTGACCTCAGGATATTGGCAGATTGCCTTAAGTCCAAGAGCTAAGGAGAGGTCAGCATTTTCCACACCAGAGGGCCACTTTCAGTTCAAGGTGATGCCCTTTGGCATGAAAAATGCTCCTGCCACCTTCCAACGGTTGGTGAATAGAGTCCTATCTGGGTTGGAATCTTTTAGTGCAGCTTATCTAGATGATATAGCTGTATTTAGTTCCACCTGGAGGGACCACCTGGTCCACCTGAAGGAAGTGCTTCAGGCCCTGCTTCAAGCAGGCCTGACTATCAAGGCAAGCAAGTGCCAGATAGGGCAAAGTTCTGTTGTGTACCTGGGCCACCTTGTTGGTGGAGGCCATGTACAACCTCTCCAGCCCAAGATCCAGACTATCCTGGATTGGGAGGCTCCAAAAACCCAGACTCAGGTCAGGGCCTTTCTTGGCCTGACTGGGAATTACAGGAGGTTTGTTCAGAATTTTGGGACCATAGTGGCCCCTCTGACTGAGCTTACCTCCAAGAAACAACCCAAGAAGGTCATTTGGACCCCAGAGTGTCAAAAAGCTTTTGACACCCTAAAACAGGCTATGTGTTCAGCACCAGTGTTACTGGCCCCTGACTATAGCAAGGAATTTGTAGTGCAAACAGATGCTTCAGAGGAAGGGATTGGGGCAGTGTTAGCACAAGTTAATGAAGAGGGCCATGATCACCCAGTTGCCTTCATCAGCAGGCGACTACTCCCCAGAGAGAATAAATGGAGTGCCATTGAGAGGGAGGCCTTTGCTGTGGTTTGGTCCCTGAAGAAGTTGAGGCCTTACTTGTTTGGCACTCACTTCCGTGTACAAACTGACCACAGACCTCTCAGATGGTTGATGCAGATGAGGGGGGAGAACCCAAAACTGTTAAGGTGGTCCATTTCCCTACAGGGGATGGACTTCACAGTGGAGCACAGACCTGGGACTGCTCATGCCAATGCAGATGGCCTTTCCAGGTTTTTCCACTTAGCTGATGAGGACTACCAGGGTGTAGGTTAGTACCCATCACCTTTCATCTGGGGGGGGCAGTGTAGGAAAGTCCTTTTTTTTTGCCTGATCACCCCCACTCTTTCTGGATAGGTACTGGTGGTTACTAACTCTTGGCTGTGCCCTGGGTACTGCTTACCAGTCCCAGGGCCAGTGCTCTGTGTAAGATGGATATGCAAATTAGGCTAATTATAATTGGCTAAGTTAACCTACCTATAAGTCCCTAGTATATGGTAGGGCATGTAGGTTTAGGGACCACAGCATAGGTGGTGCACACCTAGGTGCATTGCTGAGGTGCCCAGTGTCATTTTAAAAGCAAGACTGCCTTGCTGGCTGCTTTTAAATTAAAGTTATATGCAAATTCGACTTTGGAATTAAAGGTACTTCCAAAGTCTTAAACTACCTTATTTTTACATATAAGTCACCCCTAAGGTGTGCCCTATGTGCCCCTAGGGCTGGGTGCCATGTAACTATAAGCAGGGACTTTATAAAAATAGATTTATAAGCCCTGGTGAGGTAAAAACAGCCAAATTCGTTTTTCCCTCATTGAAGTAAATGGCCTTCATAGGCTAGAATGGGCAGACTTTATTTTAAATTTTAAAGTCTCCTTAAATGTTACATACCAAGAATTTGGTATCAAATTGATTGTTATAATAAATCCCACAACTTCCAGTTGTTGGATTTAATATAACTAGTGCAGGTAAAAAGTTTAGACTTTACCTAAAAAGTTGCCAATTTCAGCTCTGCATTGTTTTTGCTGCTGTGCTCTGATTGGCCAGCCTGCAGCAGCTTCTGCCAGGCTACTTTAATGAGGTGTGAAGTGGCCTGGCTTCACACAAAGGAATGTGCTTGGGGGAGAGAATCTCCCCTCAGCAGATGGTGAGGCAGGAAGGGGGAGGGCTGCCAAACTGGTCTTCAAAGGCAGAGAAGGACATTTGGAGCACCCAACAACACCCCCACATCCTGCAACCCCAGACAGCTAGGTGCCCCCTTGATTAGATTAGGAGAGGGCAGGAGAGGGGTGTGTTTATGATTTTTAGCCACACCAGTGGGTGGGCTCAGCCAGATCTCTCCTCCAAAAATCAGATTCATCCATTTTGGAATTTTAGAGACTGTTGCCTTCTGGGATGGATTTTTGCCACACTTCCCAGGAAGTGGTCATCACAGGGGGACGACCCTGTCCCTGATTGGAGAACCAGGGCCCCCCTGATTTTCACCCAGGAGCAAGGATAAAACTGGCAGACCTGCACCCACGCCTCAGATCCCCACCAAATTTCAAGAAGAAGGAACTACAAGGAGAAGAAGGACTGCCCTGCTGGACCCCTGGCCTGCACCTGGACCCTGCACTCAGAAAGACTGCACCAGCTGCACACTTGGGCTTCACCACAAGAAGGACTTTGCCTGGCTTCCACTGGTTCAAGGAGGGACTCCCTGTTTGCTACAGGTGAAAAATTGCTATCCAGAGTCCCCTGCACCAACTCCTGAAAAAGTGACCAGCTGACCACTGTCCAGTGGCCAAAAAGGAGTTTGCGCCAGGTGTATTCTGGGAGTTGAAGTCCGCACTTCCCAAGGACCATCACAGAACTTCTGGACCCTTGGGGTGAGCTGTGGACCCCAAAAGAACCTTAAAAGAACATCTGGGTGAAGCCCCAGAAGTTTGGAAAAGATTGGAGAATTTTTGAAAAAAAGCTCCATAAAGTGACCGACCCGACGCGGAAATTCTAGCCGGCTTGCCTCAACCGCGACCCGGCCTGACTTCGTGGTTCGTCCCGGTAAAGAAAAACATCCAAAAAAGAGACTAAGTCCGAACGTAAAAAGTTGACCGGGACCTTCCAGCCATCGTATCCGAGAAGGGCTCCACGGACGTCGGATCAAGATCCAGGTTTACCCCGGTCGAAGGATTTTCATCTCGAAAAAACGACTAAGTCCGAAGGTAAAAATCACCACCGAGGAAACCGACTTCGCGTATCCGGACAAGGGCTCCAGGAGGTCGGATCCAACTGGCAGGTTCGTCCCGGGGAAGAAAAACATCAAAAAAGAGACTAAGTCAGAAGGTAACTTTTTAACCGAGGCCTCCCGCGACTTGTAGCCGAGCAGGGCTCCATCGCGGTCGGCCTGAAAGTTTGACTTTGCCCCGGTCCTGGTGCAACCAGATGACCCGATTGGCGCTTTTTGTTTCTAAGCCCTAGAAAATAATAATACTTTAAACATTCATATCTCCGGTTCCCCTGAACCGATTTTAATCGTTTTTGTGTCATTTTAAAGATAAAAATATAAGCTATTTTTATAAATTGGTTTTGGATTTTTAAACTGTTTCCTGTGTTTTATTTAATTACTGTTGTGTGATATTTGAATGCTTTACACTTTGGTGGTCATTCTGACCCTGGCGGTCTTTGACCGCCAGGGCGGAGGACCGCGGGAGCACCGCCGACATGCCGGCGGTGCTCCAATGGGGATTCCGACCGCGGCGGTAAAGCCGCGGTCGGACCGGCACCACTGGCGGGGTCCCGCCAGTGTACCGCCGCCCCATTGAATCCTCCGCGGCGGCGCAGCTTGCTGCACCGCCGCGGGGATTCCGACCCCCCCTACCGCCATCCAGATCCCGGCGGTCGGACCGCCGAGATCCGGATGGCGGTAGGGGGGGTCGCGGGGCCCCTGGGGGCCCCTGCAGTGCCCATGCCACTGGCATGGGCATTGCAGGGGCCCCCGTAAGAGGGCCCCTACATGTATTTCACTGTCTGCTGCGCAGACAGTGAAATACGCGACGGGTGCAACTGCACCCGTCGCACAGCTTCCACTCCGCCGGCTCGATTCCGAGCCGGCTTCATCGTGGAAGCCTCTTTCCCGCTGGGCTGGCTGGCGGTCTGAAGGCGACCGCCCGCCAGCCCAGCGGGAAAGTCAGAATTACCGCCGCGGTCTTTCGACCGCGGAACGGTAACCTGACGGCGGGACTTTGGCGGGCGGCCTCCGCCGCCCGCCAAGGTCAGAATGAGGGCCTTTGTCTCCTAAGTTAAGCCTTAACGCTCGATGCCAAGCTACCAAGGGTAGAGCTGGGATTAATTTACTGAGACCTAACTGTACTTATGTGGAGGTTTGTGGCTTGTTGCTAGGTGTAGGTACCTACCTGCCCTACCAATAACCCATTTTCCAACACAGTGGAGCAGAGGGCAGACAAAGACTTGCAGACATCACGCTCAACTATTTCTGATGTAAGTAATGACAATACCACGTTTATTTAATGTATTGCTGTAGGTAGCATCTTTATTGCCTTGAATTCAGGTAATATATTTGTGATTAAGACATAACTATGCACTACACACAAACTGGTGCGAGTAACAGTGTCACATTAATAGCCTCATAGTATAACTGTTTTGCTAAATGTTAAGCTAGCCCCCTGTACCTTCCCAACATTACTTCCTACGTCCAGGCACTCCACTTGAGTGCTCAGTGGCACCTCTTGTATCGGGTTCAAATACAGTACTGTGTCTGGTACTGCGACACCTAGGATCCATCACAGGGGCTGTGAGACTGCTGAGACTAGAGAGCTCCTCACTATCCCCACCACCCAATTAGCTGTTTGTAGCACTCCATGCTGTCTGCATTGTCTCCAAAACATTGGTGATTTGCACCAATCCTTTTGCAACATTCCGACTGCAATGTGCCATCTCCACTTGTATGCCCGCAGCACATCTTGATATCAAGGCAGTTGTGGTAGTGAGCTGATTGACAGATCTGCAGAACCCATTGAACCTGGCCATCAATTGGTGATGGCGCCTACGGTGGCTGACATGCTCCTGCTGCATCACAGTGCAGAGTTCCCTAATGGCGTTTGTCATCTCCTTTGCATTTTCTGCTGCTGTTTGCTGTCCCTCATGCAGCTTGCATATGTTTTCATTAAGGGACTCAAACTGCTTGTGCATTACTCCCATGTTTTCATTGAGAGACTCGAACTGCTTGTGCATTGCTCCCATGTTTTCATTGAGTGCACCCACCTGCTTGTGCATTGCTCCCATGTTTTCATTGAGTGCATCCACCTGCTTGTGCATTGATCCCATGTTGTCACTGTGCGACTCAAACTGCCTGTCCATTGCGCCCATGTTATGATCGATTAACACCAACTGCCTGTGCATTGATCTCATCTGTTTATATTGCAGGTGCTGCACTTTCAGCATGGAAGCCTCAAGGCCGCCAAAGAGTGATGGGCCCTCACCTTCCTCTGTGTACTGTCTGCCTGCTTCGTGACATCTCCTGAGGGGAATGGACTGATGCTGGGGCAGGGGCTGCTGTCTTACTGTGCTTCTAGCCTCTGGGGTGGTGTGGGTTCTTCTTCTGGCATTTCATCAGAGCCCAGGTTATACTCTGGGAGAGGAAGCACTCTTGCCCTGTGCCTAGTTGGTGCATGTTTGAAGGACTCACTGGTGTTTGAGTCGGACTGTGGCTGAGTTTCGCTATCCCCCACATTTCCACCTTCTGCTGCGTCAGGGCCCATAACATCTGCTACAACAATGTGCAGCATGTCATTTTTGATTAGTACTCAAATAGTTGCATAATAGTATTAAAGGTACACTGCCATAGTATCACTAATAGGCTTTTGTGTTTTTTCTTTATTTGGCTTCACACTATCTTGATATTTATGTGGTATTTTCAATTTAGGGATGTGGACTACCACTCCCATAAAGCATTGTTGTGTTGTATGTAAGATGTGGTATGGCCTACTTATCACACTTCATAGTGCCAATAACTATTTTTTAAGGGGCATTTGTACATGCACGTATGGGAAAACACATCATTACTGCCCTTACCTTTGCTGGTGCTGGGTGTGGCTGAGGTGTCAATGTCACTGACACCACTGACAGCTTCAGGAAACAGTGTCGGCTCCACCATGTCTTCTATTGGTGTGGATGGTATCTGGGTGGGTGGTCCTCCTCCGGTGCCCCTTGCCTCCTTTAGCCTGCTGGCTACCCTCTCTTTGGCATTGGAACACAAGTCATACCATCGCTTGCATATCTGCTCAACAGAGCGCTGCGCAAAACCTACTGCAAATATTTTGGTCTGGATGTCCGACCACAGTTTCCTCTTCTCACTTTCAGGTACCTGGAGTGAGTTCTTCCCAAAAAGTTTGTCATGGTTCCTGACCACCTCCTCAGTGAGCACCTCCAATTCCTGCTCACTGAATTTGAGCTTGCGCCTCCTGTCACCTTTCTCCTTCACATTCCCATGAGTAGCCATGTTCCTGTTTGGTCCTGGCTGGCTCACAAGGCTGCCTCCCTGATGCTGGGCTGTGTCTCTCTGCCTGCTCCTGTGGGTGTGGCTTCTGGAAACAGCATGGACTGAGTCACTTCCTGATTGTGATGTCATCAGGCTGTTCCGGGTTGCCGTTTTTGCAATTTGTGATTTGCAAATACCGATTAGCTATTTTTTGCGATTCAGTATTTGCAATTCGCAAATTGTGTTTGCGAATTTTAAGAAATTGCTATTACCGACTCGCAGATTTCATACATCCCATTTTGCATTTCTAAAATAGTGATTTCCTAAAAATTTGCTATTCAAGAAATGCAAACCGGGAGCTTGATACATCTGGTCCTTCATCTATTTGAGAGTGACTTTTCTGGCTTATCTTATGTGGTTCATCACGTTCTGAAAACAGGGTTAAATATGTAGAATCTGTCTGCGGGGGATTTTGTTAAGGGATTTTGTTGAAAAAGTTCATGGAAAAGATGAAAATCTGTAATACAACTTAATTACCTTGAGGGCATGTCAACATGGTACCAATGAGTATAGGCACTGTTATCATGGTAAGCTAAAAGGCATGTTAAGAAACCTAGGAAAACCTACATTGTTTCTGACACACAGTTGTGCTGAGTATGCATGGGATGATCTCATTTGATTTCTTACGAGAAGCAAGTTCAAAAATAGAATACACCAATCTGAAGTCACCTGGAGAACTTCACTCATTGGATCCAGGAAATTTTTGCAGATATTTTAACCACAGGTTTCAAAAAACGATGGCTTTCATTTGCAACAAAACTAGTCCTTCTCCTGGTGAAATAACTGATTTATTTTGGCACAAAGAGTACCAAGATAGAGGTGCTCTACATATTCACTTGCTCCTATGGATAATAAATGCACCAAAGTTTGGAACAGACACTGATGAGTCTGTCTTGTCTTTTGTAGAACATGTGCCATCCCAAAAGAAACTGCTGGAAAAGGATTGAGACAACAAATCCTACGATTCCGAAATCTCAGGTGTGGTAAATACAGTAGTCAAAAGTATAGTTCAACAGAAACATTTTACACAAAATGTTTTTTTGGATTCGTATGATCTGTCATCTCAGAGGGAAAAGTGAACAGCTTTATGTCAGCTGTGAGACACTCCCTAGCATGGAAATCACCAACAAATACTAAACAGGCCAGAAACTTCAAAATACATAAATGACTACAATCATGTTATTTTGAAGATGTGGAATGCAAATATGGATATACAATTTGTAGCAGACAACTCTATTGCTGTTGCTTGGTATGTAACTTCTTACATCACAAAGTCAGAAAGGACAGAGATAAACGACATCTGGGAGGATGGTTCTGCACAAAAGAGTCTTACCAAGAAATTGTACAGTTTTAGTGCTCTCCCACAGAGAAATTGGATCTTATGGATGTGCAGATAGGTTGAGCTTGGCAAGTTTGTTTTCCTAAGTCTAGAGGAATTGTGTGGGTAAGCCTAGGCCTTGTGAACAGTTGTAATAGAGCATTGAAGTATTTCTCAGAAATACAGTACGTTGCAGATTTGAACCTGAGAGTACAGATATTCTAAAAAGTAACATGATGGATACATACTATCCAAATAGGAGTCCCCATATTGAAAACATGTGTCTCTATGAAGTACTTCAGCATTATACATATAAAGTAATGTATCTGAAAATAGAGAGGAAGCAAGGTTTGCAGTTATTGGATGTGACAGTTGTTTGGTGAAACACAACAAAGGAAATCTAATAAGCCACGGAAAGCTTACTTGTCAAACTCCAGAGAGAAAATAGTTTATCTATTTGGCAATTTTGCAACTATTCAAGCCTTGGCATGCTGAATCAGATTTACTTGGACTAATGATTCTTATGAAGACTCATTCAACGCTGTGAAAGACAGTATTCAGTGTTCTGTGTTTGCAACATACTTGCAGATGTTGAAAGATTAGAATGAACAGGAAGAAACCATTGCTGCTGAGAAAGACAAGGAGAGCTCACAAAGCAGCCAAAGCACTGTACCAGGAAGTCAAGATCGTCTGGGAGAACCAGTAATTCAAAATGAAGCAGCAATAACTATGAAAGAGGTGGAGACTACAATGAAACAGTCAAGAGAGGAAATTGTGGATTTTAAATAGTTAGTGGAACAACTGAATAATGAGCAAAGAGAAATTGACAATGAAGTGAAAGGTGAAATAGAGCATAGATTTCTCCATAAGAAGAAACTATGGGGGTCATTCTGACCTCGGCGGTAAAAGGCGCTTACCGCCGGTCAGAAGACCGCCATAACACCGCCGCGGCCGCAGGAAACCGCCACGGTCATTCTGACCCGCAACAGGCAAACCGCCAAAAACCCAACATCCACAAAAGACCGCCACACCAACGGCCAGCGAAAAACTGGCGATGACCAAACCTCCACCGTCATGCCAACAGAAATACGCCCATTCCATTCCGACCCACGAATCCACGTGGCGGTCTTTCAACCGCGGTATTCCATTGGCGGTACACACCGCCGCGGTCAAAATACACACACAGCTCCAAAACACTGCCACATTGGACATTTTGAAATACACACACCTGATACACATACAAACACCACTCCCACACACCCAACACAATATAAAACACACACCCACATCACCCACAAACCCCTACGACCACCATTTATCGACTAAGGCCAGAGAGAGACACCACCAGCTAGTACAGAGCATTCACAGGCACATTACACCATCACTCACACAACATCCACGCACAAAACACCAAACACCACCACACTCACCACACTCATCACCACAAACACCACACCAAACCTCATCCTCACCACCCCATGGCACCCCAAAGACACCCCAGGTTTTCAGACGCTGAACTCAGGGTCATGGTGGAGGAAATAGTTCGGGTAGAGCCCCAGCTCTTCGGGACACAGGTGCAGCACACCACCATTGCCAGGAAGATGGAGCTATGGCAAAGAATAGTGGACAGGGTCAATGCTGTGGGTCAGCATCCACGAAATCGGGACGACATCAGGAAGCGGTGGAACGACCTACGGGGGAAGGTGCATTCCATGGTATCCAGACACAACATCGCAGTGCAGAAGACTGGCGGCGGACCCCCACCTCAACCCCCAGAATTTATAACATGGGAGGAACAGGTCTTGGCGATCCTGCATCCTGGGGGCCTCACAGGAGTAGGCGGAGGAATGGACTCTGGTAAGTCTAATCTCAACTACTTCATCCCCCCCCCCACCCACCGGCATGCCAAATCATACCCCCACCCTCTCCCCCCACCCCCATCACACATCCTCCTTGCTAATGTCTCACCATCACAACCCACCCATCCCAACACCAAGCCCTGCATGCAACCATAAACCATGGACACCCATCACCTAAGCATGCCCACTGCACATACCCATCCCCCCCCAAACCACTGTCACAACAGCCCCCACAAGGGAATGCCAGCACTGGGGTACACGGTCAGCCACCCATTGCACGCTATGACACACACAGAAGCAATAACCATACTCTTATACCCCTGCAGGACCCGAACGCCACAACACCGCCCAGGAGGGTCCAGAAATGTCCATTCCACCCCCAGAAGAGGCCCACAGTGATGACAGCAGCTCTGTCTTCCTGGACCCAGATGACCAGCCCGGCCCATCGGGGACCTCGGGACAGTCGGTTCCCCTCAGACAGCCACAGGCCACAGCAGACCTACCCCCCTCTGGGAACACCAGCACAGCCTCCACCCAGCGGGCCCATGCCTCTGTCTCCAGGACACGTCAATCAGCGGTGTGTCTACCACTACAGGGCACCCAGGTTAACCCACCACCCCAACAACAACAGGGACCTGCGGGCAGTGGTAGTGGGCACACGGTCCAGGGGACAGAGGCCCAGGGAAACAGGGGAACTGGGAGGGCTGCTGTGCGACAGGGGGGGGACAGGCCCAGGGAACCCACTCTCCACAAGGCCCTATCCTCCATCATGGGAGCATACCACGACTCCCAGGAGACGATGGCGACGGTCCTGGCCAGGTTCCAGGAGATCCAGGTACTGCAGGAGGAACAGTTTATGGGGTTCAGGGAAGAACTCAGAAACATCAGTTCCGCAATGGGCACCATCGTTGTGGCTCTCAATCAGATTGTCAGCACATTGCGGGACCATGTGGCACCACAAAGGGCCCCTGTCACTAGCATGGACCAAGAACAGGCTACCACCTCCGCCGGCGCTAGTGGACAGGAGGCCCTGACACAAGAACAACAGGCCACCAGAACCCCACCCCCTGCAGAAGGAGAACCACCCCGCAAGCGGGGCCTGAGATCTAGGAAGAAGACAGAGTAGGATGCCAAGACCCCCGCCAGGAAAGGATACCCCCTGATTGTCATCCCACTGTCCCACATTGTCACCCTGTCCAACCTTAAACTGCCCCTGCTCCACCTTCCACAGGCATATGGACAATGCACCTGTGAGACTGAAGATCTGGACTCTGCCATGGACATTCCTCCACCATCACCCATCACCGAATTGCAACCATTTCCCAAAATTGAGCACTTTAATAAACACACTTATTGCACAAAAATAATCTGGAGTCTGCCTGTATTTTTGAACAAATGTATTACATAGAACTGCGCCAAAATGTCCAGTTACATTGTGATGACAACATACCACTGTCACACAGCTGTTGTCCATGGGGAAAAAAAGCAGAGGTCACGGAGTGGGGCCCACATCTCTGAAATTGGAAGGGAAAGTCACAACTCAGTTAACATACACTGGGGGGAAACTCAGACAGTAGAGAGGCAGGAGACTTTAAGAAAATTTAAAATGCCGGTGTTGATTCTTACCTGTATGTCATTGAAAATACTGCTGTATTACTGTGTCCCTGTTGGCTGTGTCGTCCTCTTCGTCTTCCTCCTCTTCACTCTCCGCAGGCTCCACAGCTGCCACAACACCACCATCTGGACCATCCTCCTGCAGGAAAGGCACCTGCCGTCGCAAAGCTAGGTTGTGAAGCATACAGCAGGCCATGATGATATGGCACACCTTCTTTGGTGAGTACATTTGGGATCCACCTGTCATATGGAGGCACCTAAACCTGGCCTTCAGGAGGCCGAAGGTCCCCTCGATCACCCTCCTAGTACGCCCATGGGCCTCATTGTACCGTTCCTCTGCCCTTGTCCTGGGATTCCTCACTGGGGTCAGTAGCCATGACAGGTTGGGGTAACCAGAGTCACCAATTAGCCACACACGGTGTCTCTGAAGTAGTTCCATCACGTAAGGGATGCTGCTATTTCGCATGATGTACGCATCATGCACTGACCCAGGGAACTTGGCATTTACATGGGAGATGTACTGGTCAGCCAAACAGACCACCTGGACATTCATGGAATGATAACTTTTTCTGTTCCTGTACACCTGTTCACTCGTGCTGGGGGGGACCAAAGCAACATGTGTCCCATCAATTGCACCATGATGTTGGGAATATGTCCAAGTGCCTAGAAATCACCCTTCACTGTAGCCAATTCGCCCACCTCAGGGAAAACAATGTAGCTCTGCATGTATTTCAGCAGGGCAGACAACACTCTGGACAACACCTTGGAAAACATAGGCTGAGACATCCCTGATGAAATGGCCACTGTTGTTTGAAATGACCCACTTGCCAAAAAATGGAGTACTGACAGAACCTGCACTAGAGGGGGGATCCCTGTGGGTTGGCGGATGGGTGACATCAGGTCTGGCTCCAGCTGGGCACACAGTTCCTGTATAGTGGCTCTGTCAAGCCTGTATGTCAGTATGACATGTCTTTCTTCCATTGTCGACAGGTCCACAGCGGTCTGTACACGGGAAGATTCCTCCATCTCCTCGCAAGTCCCAGCGGACGGTGCCTAGGAAGGACAACATGGAGCACAGAGTCAATCAACCCACAGGTACGTTCCCACAGCTTGCACAGTACACGATTCTCAATGCATTGAATGGCTTGTATGAGTGTTGATGCAAGGCCTAGGCATGTGTGAGGCAGTAGAAATTAAGATATGGGGGCCTTTGAAATGGCGGCTGCCTGACCTGTGAAATGCGACAGTGGGATGTGAGGTCAATGCACTGGCGTGGCACACCGTGGCGGTAGGCAGTCGAAGACCGCGGCGCAAAGCCGCATTGGTTAACATTGAACCCTATGGGTTTCAGGAGCCAATGACGATGTGCGCCGGCGGTCGCGGTACGCCCCGCCGCGGTACGCACCGCTGCGGGCGTGACCGCCATTTTCTATCTGCTTAATCACTCGATACCTGATCATCCACAGGAGAGGACCTATACTGCAAGTGCTGCTGTGACCTCGGTCTGGAAGAGACAATGGCTGCTGCGACTGGGGAAAGGGCCCCTGCCTTCACTTCTGAAGAATTGGAGAAACTCGTGGATGGGGTCCTCCCCCAGTATGCACTACTCTACGGTCCTCCAGACCAACAGGTAAGTACACTGGGACCATGCTTTGTGGCCAATGCCTGGGTTGAGTGGGGTGAATGAAAGATGGTGGGGAGGGGAGCGAATGAGGCATGCATCAAATGACAGATGAGAGCATGTGCCACATGGCAAGGGTGGGGATGGGGGGCCACTCACATCGAGCATGCAGAAGGTGATGATTTCTTATTTTCTCCCCCTGTACATGTCACATACGTCAGCGCCCATCAGAAAATCGATATTTGGCGTGCCATCGCCAAGGACGTCCGGACCCTGGGGGTCCACAACAGACGGGGCACCCACTGCCGGAAGAGGTGGGAGGACATCTGCCGTGGGAGCAGGAAGACCGCGGAGGCTCTGCTGGGGATGGCCTCCCAACGTAGGAGGGGTGCCAGTCGTACCTTGACCCCCCTGATGTCCCGGATCCTGGCGGTGGCCTACCCCGATTTGGATGGGCGCGTGAGGACAACACAGCAGACACAAGGGGGTGAGTACAAGCACATTCTGCTGATTTTGCACACATTGGAGGTGTCTGGGTCGGGGAGGAGGGCTGTGGGTATCCCTAGGCCAGGGCGATTTCTGTAGGCTAGGCCCCTCCGTTAGGCATGGCCCTGTGCCCCCGCCCCCCACCTCTGTAGGTTGCCTAGCACAGCTATTCATGGCCCTGTGTCACCTATGTGTGGAGTTGTCGTCCATAGGCTTGTAGGCCATGTCCCACGGATTGAGTAGTGTACCCCAAGTGCGCGGCGTAGTGCAGGGGGCTTCTGTGTCTGTCCTCTCCGCCAACGGTGTCGCCAATGCATGCACTCAACATGTCTTTGTTTCTCCCCCCCCCCCTTTTTTGGTGATCTTCCTGTTCATGTGTGCATTAGCATCATCAGGCGGAGGAGAAGTGGCATCGGAGCACGAGGGAGCTGCATCTCACATGGCCATGGAGGGCCATGCAACTGACTCGGATTTCACCAGTGAGACGGAGGGCGAGGGGAGCTCCACAGCTGGGACACGTGGTGACACCAGCGACACAGACACGTCCTCGGAAGGGAGCTCCCTTGTGGTGGCGGCAACATCCGTGCCCACCGCAACAACAGGCACAGCCGCCACCCAGCGCACCAGCTCCGCCCTCCCAGCAGCCCCTCAGCCTTCGCCCCGTGCCCGCTCACCCAGGAAGGTGGGCATCTCCTTCGCCCCATGCACCTCAGGCCCAGCCCCAGTTACCCCTGCTGCCCTCAGTGAGGAGCTCATTGACCTCCTGAGGATGCTCATTGTTGGTCAGTCTACCCTTTTGAATGCCATCCAGGGTGTAGAAATGGAGGTGCACCGGAGTAATGCATACCTGGAGGGCATTCATTCGGGTCAGGCTGCCCATCAGCGATCGTTCAACGCTCTGGCCTCAGTACTGACGGCAGCCATTGTCCCTGTCTCCTGCCTCCCTCCTCCAACTTCCTCAACCCAGTCCGACTCCCCTGTACCTCTGCCTATCCCAGACACACCTACAGACCTGCCTGCACACACCTCAACACCCAAGGGAAGCTCATCCAGACATAAGCACCACACATCACACAAGCATTCACCCAAGCAACATCCACATGCAGACATGCCAACAGCCACTGCCTCCTCTGTGTCCCCCTCCTCCTCGTCTCCCTCCTCCCTCCCTGTGACGTCTCCACTCACACTTGCATGCACCACATCTTCAGCCACTACGTCCATCACCAGCACACCCACCAGAACACTCCGCACATGTGCAGTCACCACCCCACTACCATTTACAAATCCCCTGTGTCCTCTCCCAGTGTGTCTGTCACCCCCTCTTCCAAACCACACAAATGCAGTCAGCCACCCACCCAACAGCCATCCACCTCACGACAACCTCCAGCACAAGCACCTGCACCCAAAGACACCAGACTTCACTCTCCTACAACCACATCCTCTTCCTCCACTCCCATACCCACTACAACTACCCGTCCCTGTCTTTCTAAATTGATTTTCCTTTCCAACCTTGACCTCTTTCCAACAACTGACCCATCCCCTCCATCTCTTAAGACTCCAATCAGCACCTCAGCCACCTCAAAACCTGGACCTACCTAGACAATAGTCCAAGGATTTTGGAGTCCACCACCTTCAAGGCCAGCTACTTCTGCCAGGAGTAAAGAGACGGCCAGCCCACCCCCTGAAAAAAAAGCCAAGAAAGCCAGTGCCCGGCGCGACAGGCCAAAAACAGCAGGCTCCAAAAGCACTACCCTGGCACAGTCAGGGAGTGGGGTGCCACCTGGCAGACCGCCAAAGGGAGGAAAGGGCCACAGACGAGCAGGGAAGGGTGGCAAGGGCAGCACGCCCGACAGGTCCGGCAGCAGGTGAGCTGCCCAGGAGGGCCCCACCAGCCCCATTCCAGGTGTGCAGGAGGACACCCACGGGCCCGGGACGGCAGCACAGGAGGGCCCCGCAAGCGAGAAGACAGATGTGCACGAAGGGCCCGGCAGCCACATGTCAGGTGGCAAGTGAAATCCATGTAATGGCCGGATCTGGTGACCTGGACACACATGTCAAGCACCGCTGAACAGGGCCCTTCCAGTCAAGCACCGCTGAACAGGGCCCTTCAAGTCAAGCACCGCTGAACAGGGCACCGCTGTCTCAAGAACCGCTGAACAGGGCCCTTCAAGTCAAGAACCGCTGAACAGGGCACCACCGTCTCAAGAACCGCTGAACAGGGCTCTTCAAGTCAAGCACCGCTGAACAGGGCACCGCCGTCTCAAGAACCGCTGAACAGGGCCCTTCAAGTCAAGCACCGCTGAACAGGGCCCTTCAAGTCAAGAACCGCTGAACAGGGCACCGCCGTCTCAAGAACTGCTGAACAGGGCCCGTCAAGTCAAGAACCGCTGAACAGGGCACCGCCGTCTGAAGAACCACTGAACAGGGCACCGCCATCTCAAGAACCGCTGAACAGGGCCCTTCAAGTCAAGCATCGCTGAACAGGGCCCTTCAAGTCAAGAACCGCTCCGCTGGGCCCCGCCGTCTCTGCACCACTCCGTTGGGCCCTTCATCTCAAGCACCGCTCCGCTGGGCCCTTCAACTCAAGCACCGCTCCGCTGGGCACCGCCGTCTCTGCACCGCTCCGCTGGGCCCTTCATCTCAAGCACCGCTCCGCTGGGCCCTTCACCTCAAGCACCGCTCCGCTTGGCCCTTCATCTCAAGCACCGCTCCGCTGGGCCCTTCAACTCAAGCACCGCTCCGCTGGGCCCTTCAACTCAAGCACCGCTCCGCTGTGCCCTTCAACTCAAGCACCGCTCCGCTGTGCCCTTCAACTCAAGCACCGCTCCGCTGGGCAACGCCGTCTCTGCACCGCTCCGCTGGGCCCTTCATCTCAAGCACCGCTCCACTGGGCCATTCAACTCAAGAACCGCTCCGCTGGGCACCGCCGTCTCTGCACCGCTCCGCTGGGCACCGCCGTCTCAAGCACCGCTGGCCCATTGGCAGAAGGGGCAGGCCCACATCTGTGTCGGGCAGGGCTGCACGAAGCACTCTGGGCACCATGCCTCCTCCAGAACCAGTGGAGTCTGTAATCCACTTGTGAGACTGTGGCTTTGCACTCCCCAGGATGGCACAGTGGGCAATCCACCCACTGCAGAGACTTGTGAGACTGTGGCTTTGCACTCCCCAGGATGGCACAGTGGGCAATCCACCCACTGTAGAGACTTGTGAGACTGTGGCTTTGCACTCCCCAGGATGGCACAGTGGGCAATCCACCCACTGTAGAGACTTGTGAGACTGTGGCTTTGCACTCCCCAGGATTGAACAGTGGCCATGGAGGCCCCTCATGGATCTGGCGTCGTGGACTCATCTGGCTGAGGTGCCCCCCCTTCCCTCCCCCCTGAGGTGCCTGTAGTTTTGCTATCTGAAGCCCCTGCAGTGTTCTCTCCATTGGAGTCGGGTATCCTGTGTGGGCTTTGCCCATGTATTTAGGCCCATTGGCCCACGAACAATGGCTGATACCCAATTTGGACAGGACAATTTACATATGTATATATAGTTATAGATGTTTGATATATTTTTTTACTTAGCCGTACAATATACTTCAAATTTCATATTCATTTTATTTTGTCTTTGCATTCTTCCGGGGGGCTTGGGGGTGTCACTCTGAGTTGTTGCTCTGCATTGATGTGTATGTAGTTGTGGGTGAGGGTGGGTGTGTCGCGTATGTGTGTCCCCGTAATTTTTTGCCTCCCCCCTCCCCTGTGTCGTAGGTGCAGTACTCACCGTTGTCTTCTGCGCCGGCGTTTGTGCTCCTGGTAGAGGAGCAGGAAGACAATAGATGGTAGGATGTGTAGTTCGGGTTCCATGCTGTCCAGATTCCTCGTGGAGTGTGTAGAGGTGAGCGTTTTCCGTTCGTAATGGCTGTTTCTGCCGTGTTTTTATCGGCGGGGCTACCGCCCCGGAAAAGGTGGCGGATTGGTGGGTTGTGATAGGGTGGGCGGTACATTGTCTCCCGCCTGTCTGTTGGCGGTGACCGCCGCGCTGTTTGTTTGTCCCGCCGTGGCGGTCGGAGTGTTAAAGTGGCGGTCTCTGTTGGCGGTTTCCACCAGGGTCAGAATTCCATTTTTTTTACCACCTGCCTGTTGGCGGGTTGGCCGCCGCTTTAACACCGACCGCCAGGGTTGGAATGACCCCCTATGTGAATGTTTGTCTTTTAAACTAATATTACTATACATCAGTGGACAAGCTTGGACTGGGAAACGCTTCTTACCAGTTTTCTACAGAAGACTACAGATTCAAATTTGTCATGTGTAGTCAGAGCACCAACAGGATTATCTGCACATAATATTTAAGATATTACTCTACATCGACTACTAATGGTACCTGTTGAACATGGCAATGAAGTATAATATCAAAAATTGTCTGGTGACGCTTGCTATGAAGTATCAAGAGTATTGAAAATAATGAAGCTAATAATCATTGATGAAGTGAGCATGGCATCAAATATAATGCTTGCCTTTATCCACCTAAGGATGCAGCAGATTTTAAGAACTAATTATGATGTACTCTTTGGAGGAAAATAGTTAATTGTCTTTGGTGACCTATTCCAACTCACTCCAGTGAAAGGATAACCAGTGTTCAAAACACTTTTGCATGAAGAAACAATATATTCCCTGGGTAGTATTGGTAATGTGAACATTTGGTCAAACATTGAAAATAATGCACTAGTGTAGAAATAAGACAAGCATCTGATATGGTATATGAAGACATACTAAAAGACATTGGAGTGGGAGTTCTGATAAAATAAGGGAAACCTACTTTGAAAGCTCACTTTTTCAAGAGTCTATTCCCACCTAACATTACAGCACCAGAAATAATGTTTAATTGCATTAAATAAGAGAAATCTATAGTTTGTTTAATGCCAACACTTAGAGTGCTCCAACTTTAGTGAAAAATTACTACAATTGGAAAAAGAAGATATTATATAACTTATAGCTATTAATAAAATGGAACACCAGGAAGTTACAATACTACTGACAGATAAACTACAAGCAAAATGTGATCATTCTTTGAGGAAAGCAGTGTCCAAGACAGCAGGATAAGAAAAGTGTTTGCGTATCTGCATAAACTGTCAAGTTATTTTGCGACGTAACTTAAGTGTCGAAGAAGGCTTAGTAAATGGTGCAATGGGTAAAGTACTTGATTTAATAAATTTTTGAAATAGAGACGAGGTGGAATATTTGACCATTACATTTGATTAGATATATGATGTGAGCAAGATTGGATGGTGCATTGTACATTTTTTGCTTGTAAAAGATTTACATATCCAACATCAACAATTCCCTCTTCTTTAGCATATTCTGTAACCATTCCTAAATCCCGAGGTTTAAGTGTATCTACTGCGTTGGCTAATGTTGGAGGCTGGATCTGTATATAGTGTACAAAAACAATGTGCATTGGGCAGAAAGTCTAAGCAACCCCACATTAGTTTAATAAGGTAAGAACTAGACCACCTAATGCTCTAATTTGTATTGTACCTTGATCAAGTCGTTAGGACAATCTTGGAGAAGTGCTAAGCATTTGTTGTACTCACAGTATCAGTATATGTTCACAGGCACCGAAAAGAATAACTTGAGACCAATTTAAAAAAATACTTCAGATTTGTATAGAATTTTTAAGACCAATATCATCAAAATAGGGTAAGTACTTCTTAGGGTATAACTTTTCAAAGTTTAGCAAAAATAGTCTTTTGTGAGTTATTACGCACCATAGGAATCAATGGAAGAAAACTTTAAAAATGCATATGAAATCAGGCAATGCTTTCACAAATGTCACCATCTGGTTTTAGGTTTTAGGCATTGAGATGCCATGTGGGAACATCAAGTAGTTCTCGGATCGAGCAGGAGCGGGGGCTGAAGGTCTTAGAGCTGGTTCAGGACAGGTAAGGGGGACCACTTGGAAATGCACTGCACAGATGTACATCAAGGTGAGTCTGGTGGGTCCCCTTGGAGTGTAGAGGGTGCAAGGTGTTGGGGACCCTTAGATCATAGCTGGTTCTCTGATGCAGTGCCAGCAAGGCCGAGTGCAGAGCAGATAGGTCAGCCAAGAGCTGTGCACAACGGAGCCTTTGGAACTAGAGGGCAGGTCACATGGAAGGTGGGTTGCAGGTCAGCAGGGCCACTCAGGGGGGTGGTTCTAGGGTGCCCGGGACTCCCTTATCTGGTGCTTACTTCTGGTCCTTGGAGAGTCTGGAATGGACTTTTCTTCTGGGTGTCTGACGTTGCGGTTCCAGTACCCCTGTTTATTACACAGTTCAGCCACTGGAGGTCACTGTGCCACCAAACTTGGAACACTTGCATGGTTTGTCTTCTGAGCCTTTCAGGGTTAATGTGGCCCAGCTGCTGTGTCCATTTCCTTGGTCAGTGGCTGGTCAGTGAACTGGACGCCAGTGGATACTGCTTGCTGGTTGCAGGTAGTGATGCCTTCACTCTGGAGGGAGGTTCTTGGCAATTTTGGAAGGTTGGAGGTCATCTTGGTTTGTTAGAGTCTATATGATGTTCAGTCGACCCCTCAGCAGCAATTGTCGAGTCTTGGGAGCAGCAGGCAGAGTTTGGCACCTGTTTCTTCTTGCGGCAGGACTTCTGTTCTTGATCCATAGGTCTTCTTTGTAACTGGCTTTCATGTGTCCATCGAATTGAATCCTCGGGTCTAGGGATGCCCAATAAAAACTGCATTTGGGGGATGTTTGGGTGGGTTCCTGGCAGTGGCCAATTGGCCATCTGCCTTAGGGTGGCTGCACCCACTATGTGACCACTTCCTAAGGCAAGAGGTCACATCCCTACCCTGATTGGCTATTTTCCTGCCATGCAAGATGTAGGAAAATGAAATGGAGAGGTCACCTCCTCTTCTACACCTGAGGGGTGGTGTATGCAGAGGGTGGCCACTTCTCCTAGTCCCGCTCTCACTCTCACCAAAAGCGAAGGTTTGCAATGGAGGCGGCCCTCTGCTGCTAGCAGCAGGGCTGGAGGTTGAGTTTGAAGGGTGGCAAATCATTTGAAGCTCGCAGGCAGGGCAATCCACATTCCAGGGTGAGGATTTGTAACATCTTTGCCCAGGAAGGGCTTTGTTTTCTGGTCCCAGAAAGCAATGGCTATCACCCCAGGGATCCAGAATCTTGTATGGTGGTGGCGGGCTGGTTGGGACTGGCCAGCAACCATGCCAGGGTTAGTTAGCTTTGCCGGGGTCACCTCTAAGGTGGCCCCTGGGTACATTTTGCAATAAATCCAATGCTGGTTCCAGTTTGGATTTGTTGCTGTTACTTGTTTGATACCGAACAACCCAGAGTTCAGAGTGGCCATTATGTAGCTGTGAAACTTACATTGAACAGTTTCCAGCACATGTCACAGGCTGTGTGCCATCTTACATTTGCATTTTAGGTTTGCACAAGGACACTCAAAGTCTGCAATGGAAGGGCTGGGTGTGCTTGGATGCAGGGTCCCTGAAGGGAGCACAAGCTGTGCTGCTGTCCTCATGAGCCTACCCTTAGTACCCCATGCCCTGGGTACCTAAGTCCCATTTACTAGGCACTTATAGTGGCAGCTAAAGGTGTGGCAAATTATGCCAATGCATCACAACAATTTTTGAGAAAGAGATCTGGCCCTAGGAACCTGGTTCATAGGGGGCCTAGGGCGCTTACAACTTTGAAAGCACATCATATGCCAGGCAAAAAGTAGGGCAAACCATGTCAAAAAAGGCCATTTTTCACACTACCCACCCCAAATGAAAGAGGATGAGAATACCCTTTCCCTAGTGAGTCTTTGTCATCTAAGTGGAAGAACTTGGAAAGGCCATCGGCATTGGTATGGGCAGTCCCAGGTCTGTGTTCCACTTTAAAGTCCATTCCCAGTAGGGATATGGACCACCTAAGCAGTTTGCGATTTTCACCTTTCATTTGTTGGAGCCATTTGAGAGGCCTGTGGTCTGTTTGAACTATGAAGTGAGAGCCAAACAGGTATGGCCACAGCTTCTTCAATGCCCATATTACAGTAAAGGCTTCCCTCTCTATGGCGCTCCATGTCTGTTCCCTAAGGGTAGTCCTGTGTTTATCAAAGCAACAGGCTGATCATGTCCCTCATCATTTTCCTGGGCTAGGACTGTTCCCACTCCCCATTCTCAGGCATCAGTTTGTACAATAAACTCCTAGTGTTGTCTGGAGCTTGTGGACTGGACCAAAGCACATTGCTTTCTTCAGAGGTTCAAAGGCCCTTTCAAAGCTCATGATCCAGTTAACCTTTTAGGGCATTTTCTTTTAGGTCAATTCTGTGAGGGGGCCACTATGGTGCCATAACCATTCAAAAATCTCCTATAGTACCCAGTCAAGCCAAAGATTGCCCTGACCTGAGTCTGGGTTTTGGGAACTTCCCAAGTCAGAGTGGCCTGGGTCTTGGATTGGAGGAGATGGACGTGGCCCCCACCTACCAGGTGGCCTAAGCAGACAACAATTCTCTGCCATATCTGGCACTTATTGACCTGATAGTAAGGCCTGCCTTTTCCAGGGCCTCCAGAATCTTTCCCAGGTAAACAGCTTTGTTATCCAAATAAGCTTCACTAAAACATTCCAGCACAGCATGGACTTTGTTCACTAACCTTTGGAAGGTGGCAGGGGCGTTCTTTAATCCAAAGGGCATATCTGCAAACTGATAATGCCCACTTGGAGTGGAGAATGCAGACCTCTCTTTTTCTCCAGGGGTCAAGCCAATCAAGCCAATCTGCCAATACCCAGATACCAAATCAAAGGTGCTCAGATATCTGTCCGTCAATGAGCTCATCAGCTCTTGGAATTGGGTGGGCATCTGTGTTTGTGACTGAGCTGAGGCCCCTGTAGTTCACAAAAAACCTTATCTCTTCTTCTCATCCTTGGAGTGTGGCTTGGGGACTAAAACTACTGGGCTGGCCCAGGGGCTCTCTAAGGGTTCACGGAAACACAAATCCAATATGTTTTTGAGTTCCACTTGTAGGCTCTCTCTGACATTGTCTGACTGCCTACAGAGTTTGTTATTAACAGGCAAGCTGTCACCAGTGTTCACATCATGGGTACACCAATGAGTCCTACTAGGGGTCAAAGAGAATAACTCAGCGCACTGGTTGAAGACGTGCCTGCAATCAGCCACCTGTTGGTCTGTGAGGGTGTGTGACAAGGCTACCCCATCCACAGAACCATCTTGTGGGTTGCTGGAGGGGATATCAGGGATAAGTTCACCGTCTACCTTCCGCCTCCCATCTCTAACCATGAGCATGGTCGCATCAGCTCTGTCATAATAGGCTTAAGGTGGTTGACATGAATTATCCTTCTGGGATTTTTGCACTCGCTCACCAATGGTTCACTATTATACTCACTCAGTCACTCATAGGCACACTAATGATCTCACCCACTTACCCATACAAACATTCAGGCACTCAGTCAATCTCACATTCACCACTCATGCACTCACTCATTCATCCATAAATACAGCCATGCACTCACTCAGAGAAACATACCCTCTTGCACTTACTCAATCACCATACACCATGCATACATTCACTCATACATACACCACTCTCACACTCACTCACTCAATCATAGAGGCACTCGTGCACTCACCCATACACACACTCATGCACTCAGTCATTGTCCTACACACCACTACACACTCACTCACTCATAGCCATACTTATGCTGTCAATCACTCATGCATGCACACGTGCTTGCACTCAGTTAATGTCCCTTACAGAACTCCCACATTCATTTACTTATCCATACATCCACTCATGCACACAGTCAGTCAGCTATGTACCATTTTTGCATTCACTTACTTTGCCATATACCACTCATATATTCCTTCACACACTTATACACCACACATACATTCATTCACTCACTCATGCACCACTTATGCACTCACCCACTTATCCATCCAATCATCCATGACGTCAGTCACCCATGCACAAGTCATGCACTCACTCAAGTCACCCATACATTGTAATAGTAATAGTATTTATATAGCGCTTACTACCTCTGACAAGGTGTCAAAGCACATTTTGGCGAGTAGCACACTACTCCGAAACCCAAGAGGAATTAGTGGTGGATTAGTAGAGGGAAATAGGAGTTAAGTTTTAGTATTTTTATGAGTTAATTTGGGCAGAGGAAATTTTAGTTTATTAGTTGTATTGACTAGAGTAATGGAGGGATAGAGGAGGGAAGCATCCAGAAGTGTTAATTCGGAGTTTACAGTAATAGGATTAGGGTTGGGATGAATACAGGAGAGATGGAGGAGGGAAGAGTCTGTGGAAAGGGTTAGGGAGATCATAGTAGCAGGAGGGGGTTTGGATGAGTCAAAGGTGAGATAAATGAGGGAGAATTTAGTAGGATTGTCTGGGAGATCTTGGTAGTAAAGTGAGGTTTGGGTGAGCTAGATGTGGGAGAGGAGGGAAGAGCTTAGGCAGGGTTATTTTTGGAGATGAAAGTAATAGAATGGGTTTGGGATGAGTCAGAGTGGGGATGGAGGATAGATTGATAGAGACATGTCATATAGTGATGGATAGACTAAGTAAAGCTTGCAAGAGTACATTTATATATTTTTTTTATTATAATTGTATATATACATAAATACATACATTTTTTAAATCATTATTTTATTTATTCATTATCATTGTTATTTTTTACATTAATTTACTTATTTATCATTTGAATTTTATTTATAGACTTTATTTTATTTATACACACACACATATGTATATGTATATTCACATACATATTTAATTGTGAGTAAATGTACATTTGTTAAACAGGTTTAAAGAGTATGTGAGTAATGTATTGTTATAGTAGCGATACATATTTCCTTAGAACTATACATATCTAGAACATACACATTTTCAGATTAAAAATATTTATCAACAGAGGCATATGCAGTCCATTGCTCATTGAATATGGTGGTTATGAAGGAAAGAGACAACTCTTGAGTAGTCGTCTGAAGACAAAATAGTTATCCGTGGTTCCTATATTTGGGGGTAATGAATTCCATAGTTTGGGTGCTTGACCGGAGAAGGATGTACCAACTATTTTCTTTTTCTTGTATGGTGGTGTTCTAAGACGGGGTGCCAATCTTGAGCGGAGGTTTCTTTGTTGAATGTATTTGGTTATTTTGTTTCTGATAAAAGGTGGTCCTGTTCCATGTATAGCTTTGTGGGTGATACAAAGCAGCTTGAAGGCGGATCTTCTTGCAATGGGTAACCAGTGTAGTGCTCTCAAGGCAGGGGAGATGTGGGCTTGTGGCTTTACATGTAATAGTAGTCTGGCAGTGACGTTTTGAATGTGTTGTAGTTTTTTCATAATAGATAGAGATGATCCATGGTAGAGGCCATTGGCATAACCCAGTTTCGATAGTACAAGAGAGATAGTAGGCTGCACCTTGTGTGGAAATTCGAGGTGGAGGAAGATGGGTAGCAGAGTCTTCAAGGTCATGAAGCTTGTTCGTGTTAATTTGTCTACTTGGGCATTCATTGTTAACTGGAGTCCATGGTAATTCCAAGGTGTTTAACTTCCTTGGATAATTGAGTAGGTGGTCCGAGATCGTCAGGCCAGGCACACAGTGGGTCATAATTTTTCCAGTCACCACATATGAGTATTTCCATTTTGGAGGCATTTAGTATGAGATGGCTCCAAGTCATCCACTGATCAATAGCTCTGAGGCAACAGAAGACTTGTGAGTTTTCAATGTCTTTGAGGCATTCCAATTTAAGTAGTATTTGTGTGTCATCTGTATAGTTGTAGAATGCGAGTTGAATATTGTTGATCAGTTCTGGTAATGATATCATTTAGATTTTGAAAAGCAAAGGTGAGATGATTGATCCTTGGGGAACCCCTGCTTTGTGAGGTAGGTTTTGGAGGAGAAGGGGGAAGAATGGATAATATTAGTTCTGTTTTGAAGGTAGGATGGTATCCAGTTGAGAGCAGTCTCTTCTATGCCGGCTTTATGGAGTCTTTGAATTAGGGTGTCATGGTCAACCGTATCAAAGGCAGCCGAAAGGTCCAAGAGAATTAGTGCAGCAACTCCATTGCAGTCAACTGTGTTTTTAAGATCGTCCCAGATTGCTATGAGTGCCAATTCAGTGCCTCTTCCAGGGCAGAATCCAGTTTGGTAGTCTGAGACTTTGGAATTGTCTTCAATGAATTGTGACATCTGGGTGAATGTTGCTCTTTCTATCAGTTTGCCCAGGAAAGATCCATTTGTGATTGATCTGTAATTGTTGGTGTCCTGCAAGTCTAGGTTTGTTTTCTTTACTAACGGACATATGTATGCCTTTTTAAGGTCTTCAGAAAAAGTTCCTGTAGTTAAAAAGTTACTGATTATTCTTACAGGTGTGACAGCAGAAATAGATAAAAGAATGTTCTTGAAGATGTGAGGTGGACAAGGGTCAGAAGGGCAACCCGAAGGTCTGCTTGCTTTTACCAAATCCATAAATTCACCTTGTGATATTTGTTTGAAGGGCTGTAGAGGCTGGGTTGCTTTATTCTTAGAGGGGATTTTAAGAAAGGGGTTGGTGCTGATGGCTTTCTTCTGTTTTAAATAGGAATCCAATGTGTCTGCCTTGACTGTGTAAAGAGTTGCCAGTTTGTTTGTGAAATCTTGAGTAGTGGGATGACTTCCTTCCATGCATTTAGGTTTTCGAAATTCAGTGAGAATTTGATAAAATTCTTTGGTTGCAAAAGTAGCATTTTGTATTCTGTCTGACTAGTAGCTTTTTTAGCTTTTTTTGATTGATAATTTGCATAGTCTGTTAAGTTTGTGTAACTGCATTTTGTCTTGAATGTTGTTTGTTTTGAGCCAGCTCTGATGCAACCTTCTGATTTGTTGCTTTATCTTTTCAAGTTCTGTGCTTCTCCAAAGTGTTGGTTTTCTTTTCTCCTGTTCAGTTTTTCCAAGTGGTATTAGGATATCAAAAGCTTTCTGTAGCCACTCATAAAGTTTTGAAAAAGAATGAATTGTATCTAGATCTGTGTTGGCAGTTAGTTGTGTTTCTAAGTCATGAAAATCATGTTTGCTCCATGGTCGATAGATGCATGTTTGTAAGTAGTAGTGGTAGTAGTGCATTGATTAGTGGTGTTTTATGTTGGAAAGTTTTCAAATGGTGGTCTGACCATGTGATTGGCATAACACTATGAAAGGTAACTAGTTCAGGCTTAGCAAAAATGACATCTAGGATGTGTCCGGTGACGTGTGGGGGATTGTGTACAATCTGATGTAGGTTCAATGCGACTAGGCCACTGGTGATAGCTTTTGGATGGGGGATATTGGGTTTGTCAAACCAAATATTTAGGTCCCAAAGAATGCATAAGTTTGAGTATAATGTAATAAGGTTTGAGACTGTATCTAGAAAAGCATCTGTGAATGTTAAGTTGCTAGGTGGAGGTCTGTTAAGGAGGAGAGAGTTACAAGAGGAAGTTAGAGTTGGGTGGCATCAAGTAAAGAGGGCTTCACAACCTTGGATGGAAATGTTGTCTGTTTTACTGAGATTTGTTGCTTATTTGAATATTATTGCTAGTCCACCTCCTCTCTTGCCTATACGGTTTTGTGTGATTGTTTGATAGCCCAGAGGAATGGCATCATGCAACACTGGGGCCATGTCATCTCCCAACCATGATTCTGTTATGAATAGTAAGTCAGGTTGTGTGTATGTGATCAGGTTGTAGATGTGGTGCTTGTTTTTTTAGAGTAATCGAGCATTTATAAGCTGGCACTTTAGAAAAAATGTGTTAGTGGCAGTGTTGTCTTGTTTAGGGGAAAGGTGAGCAGTATATTTTGAGCTTGGGGTAGGCATGTTTTTAGTTGTGATAACTGTGTGGGGGTCACAATAGTCCTGTTTTTAAATATAGTGTTCCTATTGCAGCAGGCTTAGGAGGCATTTTGTTGGGTGTGTGTGTCAGTGGTGGACTTGGTGGCTGAGAGAGACATGAAGAGTGTACAGTTTTTGTTAGCCTTATTATGCAAGAGACAAGGGGATGCAAAGTTGTTAAGAGTGGCATGTTGTTTATTTTGTTTGTGTCTGGTTAGTGTGGAAGGGGTATGGGTTAATTTTGGTGGAGGAGCATGTGGATCATAATGTAAGGCTCTAAATTGTGCAATGGATGAGAGGTGGGTGAATGAATGTTGCTGTGTGGAAGTGATTGTGGTAGGTGTTTGTGAATACTGAGAATGTAGGGATAAAGATAGTTCAGGATTTGTATTCTTTGTGTAGTCATGAGGGTGGGAGCGGGTGTGACGGAAAGTATAATGAAAATGTGTGTTATTTTGATGTGCTGATGTGTGTGGTCTGTATTGTTTTTGTGGAATAGTGAGAGGGGATATTGATGTAGTGGGTGTCTGTGAAGGTGTCTGTATTAGAGTATTATCGCTGGTGAGTGGTGTTAGAGTATTATGGGGGTGTTGATGTGTTTTGGAGACGAGTGTATGATTGTGTATAATTGGTGAAGAGAGGGGAAGGGTGTTTGTCAATGGTGTGTTGAAAGGCTGCATTTAGGTATTGTCTTGATAAAACGGGGTCTGTGTGGAGCAAATAGAGGATAGTGCTATTGGTTTGTATGAACAGGGAGTGTGTACATGGATGGCTGAAAGTAATATATAATGTGGTTTTGTGTTGTGTGGGCGATGGCAGGTTGTGTTAGTGGGAATGTGTTTGCTGCAAGAATGAAGGTGTTTTACTGTTGTAGTTGTGGTGGATATGTGTATAGGTGTGGTATATGGGGATTTGTGTTGGTTGATGAGACATTGTAATCTGTATGAGGTCAGTTTGTGATGCAGGAGCCCTTGTCCTCTCTGTCCTTACCTTAGATGCCTGGGCTGAGACGCTCTGAGCCCTAGGCTTAAATAGCCCTACTGGCCAATAGAAACCTAGTCCTAACACTAACCAATCAGATTTGTAACCCTAAATCTCACAACCAATGGGAGACCAAACCATATTCACCAATCATACCCCTAATTCTGACAACCAATCACAACCCCACCCATAAAACCACAAACCAATAGGAATCTCAATCCTAGTACCAATCACAACCCCAACCCTAACACACCAGGAACCAATAGGAATATCAACCCTACTACCAATCACAGCCCTAAAACCAGGAACCAATAGGAATCTCAACCCTAGTACCAATCGCAACCCCAACCCTAAAAGCCAGGAACCAATTGGAACCTCAACCCTAGTACCAGCCACAAACCCAACCCTAAAAACCAGGAGACAATAGGAATCCCAACCCTAGTACCAACCACAAAACAAACCCTAAAAACCAGGACCCAATAGGAATCTCAACCCTGGTACCAATCACAAACCCAACATTAATCCTTAAACCAATAGAAAGACCAACCCCCTCACAACAGCATATGCATCCACCAATAGAAAACTATATAAGGGCCAGCTGAGCTGAATCCCCAACCCCTATGGGAAGGAAGGAGGCAGCTGCTGCTCTATTCAGAATCTCCTTGGATACAGACAGGTTGAATTCACACTTTCAGGCTAGCAGAGTCTACTTTCCAGGTAAGGGAGAGATTGTAAAAAACAGCAAAATACTGCTTGTCTAGCACTCAGAAATATGGCTTTTTCAAGGCAAAATAGGTGATGCAGACAGTTTCTAAATACAAGTTTAAATCACAGAAACAGAATAAGCAGTCTCCTAAACACGCTCTGGTTAGCCACTGAGGTGTATATAGCATTTTTACTTAAAAAAGAAGGGGTGGGCTTAATGCAGTCTTTTGCCACAAACTAGCAAGGAAATTTGAAACAGTCATGGCTAAAAAATCAACACTTTACACGGCCAAGCTGCCTAAAACACAGAGAGTGTACAGTAAACAGGCACGGGTAGCAGTAGTAAACACTTTTATCAAATAATAAGATTTCCCAGAAATGTCTGGGGCTCCTTACCTAGGTCTCCTAGGAATCCTTGATCACTGGGCTGTATTAGGGTGCAGGGAAAAAGCTGGGCTCACAAAATGAAGGTGGCTGTCTTGGGGTTCACTCCACAAACTTAACGGGCGAGGGCAGGTGTGGGAGGAGGGCTCAGGTTGCCTGGGACTTAGAGAGCCAATCAGCAAGACCCAGCCCCTGTGGGAAGGAAGGAGACAGCTGCTGCTCTATTCAGAATCTCCTTGGATACAGACAGGCTGAATCCACACTTCTGAGCTAGCAGAGTCTACTTTCCAGGTAAGGGAGCGATTGTAAAAAAAACACTGAAATACTGCTTATCACACACTCCAAAATTTGGCTTTTTCAAGGCAAAACAGGTGATGTAGACCATTTCTAAATACAAGTTTAAATCACAGAAACAGATTAAGCAGTCTCTTAAACACACTCTGTTTAGCCAATGAGGTGCAGATAGCCTTTTTACTTAAGAAAGAAGGGGGGGGGGGGCTTTATGCAGTCTTTTGCCATAAACTAGGGGGGAAATGTCAAACAGTCCCTGCTAAAAAAACAGCACTTTACAAGGCCAAGTTGCCTAAAACACAGAGATTCTACAGTAAACAGGCATGGGTAGCAGTAGAAAATACTTTTAACAAATAATAAGATTTCCCAGAAAAGTCAGGGGCTCCTTACCTAAATCTCCTAGGAATCCTTGATCACTGGGCTGTATTAGGGCACAGGGAAATATCTGGGCTCACTAGATGGAGGAGGATGTCTTGGGGTTTCCTCCCCCACCTTAAGGGTCCAGGGCAGGTGTGGGAGGAGGGCTCAGGTTGCCTGTGACTCAAAGAGCCAATCAGAAAGGCCAAGCCCCTGTGGGAAGGGAGGAGGCAGCTCCTGCTCTATTCAGAATCTCCTTGGATACAGACAGGCTGAAACCACACTCCCAAGCTAGCAGATTCTACTTTCCAGGCAAGGGAGAATTTGTAACAAACACTGAAATACTGCTTGTCGCACACTGAGAAATATGTCTTTTTCAAGGCAAAACAAGTGATGTAGACAGTTTGTAAATACAGGTTTAAATCACAGAAAGAGATTAAGCAGTCTCCTAAACACACTCTGGTCAGCCACTGAGGTGTATGTAGCCTTTTTACTTAAAAAAGAAGGGTTGGGGGCTTTATGCATTCTTTTGCCACATGCTAGGAGGGACATTTCAAACAGTCACGGCTAAAAAACAGCACTTTACAAGACCACATGCACTCACTGAATCACCCATGCAGCACTCATACATCCATCCATTCAACCACCCATACAGCTCTCATGTACTCACTCACCCATGCACGTCACACACTCAGTTACTCATAGACACTCTTATGCAATCAATCACTCGCTCATACTGGTGCTCATGCACTCAGTCAATTTCCCATACACCACTCATGCATACATACACTCATACACACAGTCAACCATACATGTCCTTATGCACTCACTCACCCATACACTATTCATTCATTCATTCCACAACTCATACAGCATTTATGCATTCAGTCACCATTGCACCACTTAGAATCACTCACTAACTCATGCACATATTAATGCTCTCAGTGAAAAAACCCATACATCACTTATGCACTATCTCATCCATACATGCACTCATATGCATAGTTAGTCAGTTAAACACCATACACCACTGCTATATTCACAAAATCTTCCATACATCAACTCATACACACGCTAAATCACCCATGTAACATTCATGCACCCACTCACCTAAAACCAATCATACATTTATATACATTTATTGTATTGTATTTACCTCACATAAGTCATATATTCTTTTACTCATCCATGCATAAACTCTTTCAATACCCCATAAACCTCTTATACACTCATTCACTCACCGATAAATGTAGTCGTACTAGAATCACCCACCCACCCATTCATTCATCTTCATCAGTCATCCATACACCACTCATTTACTTACTCACTTGCCCATACATTCACTAATGCACTCAATAAGTCACCCATACATAAACCACACACACAGCACTGTTTTTATCTTTCTTTTAACTGTGAGAGATGGTTTTAAAAAGAACCATTTTATTTTTATTTTCTGGAACTATTTTTTGTTGTTTTGTTATTATTTTACCTTTTGTGATTTTTTTGGTATTTCTAGTAAAAAATAGAAACAAGGTGAAAAAACATTGCAACCAGCAATGTCAAAAAACACATTGAAAATGTTTTAGAAATGAACAAAAATTAAAATTTATTCTGGTTTCCATCTTAAATAATAGTTTCTAAATACTTGTTTCCGCGCTGTAAGAGAGGTGTTACAATCCAAGCAGTACGTGCCAATACGTCTGAACTGAGGAATTAAATGAGGGCAACGCTTCTGCACTTTAGATGGCATTTTTTGACCAGGGACAGATAGTGTTCCTTAAGAAGTTGAAGGCTTGTCTCCTTCTTCCAGCCTGCTTACCCTCTGCAAGTTGTTTCCATGGTATGTTTTATGATGATAAACCATTGAAGTGGTACCGCATGAAAACTTTTTATTAGTACCTCCTGAGAGGGTCTTTTGGCACAAGTTGCACTTAACAAGTCTGGCAACTGTTTTTAATTCTCCAGAAGAAATGATATAACAATCCTATGCAGTACTTGGAGGCAGATTTAAGAAAAATCCAATGCAGCATCACTTTTCTTGCACGCCTTAGTGCCCCCTAACGCCACTGTGTGTGCAATGTAATTAGGATACAGTGCACCATGGTGGTAATTAGGGAAACTTTTGATGCTAGTTTAACACTTTGCAGGATTAGCGTAAAAAATGTTGACACTAATCCTGCAAAGCACATTGAGGCTCATTATAAATAATGATGTACCACCTTTAAATGCCTGCTCTGTGCAGGCATTATAAATGCTCCATTTGTTTGGTACCCCTAATGGGCAACGCCCCCCTTGCATACATTGTGCCTGGCGCTGGCACAATGGTGGTAAGGAGGTAGAAAGTGGCACAATGCATGCATTGCGCCACTTTGAAATTGTGGTGCAGCGATTTTTGAAGCTTAAAGCCACATTAGCATAAAAAATATGATGCTAATGTGGCTCTAGAGCTTCTTAAATCGGAGCCTTTCTTTTTCTGCACAGGCTCTTCATCAAGCTCAGCTTCTTCGCTCACCTCATGCTGGTCATCTTCATTGTTCTCTCCTCTGTCCTCTTGATTTTCTGCATTTGCTGCATTTTTTTTTATAGAAAAAATAGCCAAAATAGTAAAGGGGACAGTAGAGCACTGAAAGTCCACCTGTTCTCTCTCCAGACCACAAAGCAAAGGAAGAGTTAAAAATCAGAAAAATCAGTGGAGACTTCCTATGGGTATAACTGAAAACTGTTTTGAACAATAAGTTTACTCTTTAAATGGTCACATGTCGTTCTCAGTTCAGTACTTTGTTAGTAAACACTTGCTGTCAAACATTTTACAGAAAATTAATACATATGTGTTTTATACTTTTTCTCTAATTCGCTGTAATTGCAATTTTCACAATTATCAGCAAAAGTGGAAGAACGTAAGCACACCGATGAGATCCGTGGTTATGTCATCTAATATGGAATACTTTTCTCCAATAAAAAAGGAAATTCAATGTAAAATGTTAACATTATTTAAAAAAATACTGGTGCTACATTATACTTATCAAACATGTCACAATGTCTTATGTACTTTATTGCACTTCAAAGGTGGGAAGCACATTTGGGACAGCCACTGTACCTCCCCCATCTCCTGCAAACCCAGACAGCCAGGTGCCCCCTGATTAGATTAAGGAAGTGGTATGTTAAGGAAAAACTAGCCACATCAATGGGTGGGCTCAGCCATACCTAACCTCTGAGATTTTTGACATCTTGGATTTTGGAGGAATGTTGCTCTCTGGGATTGATTTTTGACACACTTCCCAGGAAGTGGTCACTCAAGAGGGTGGTGGCCTGTATGTGGTTGGACCGAGCCCCCCCTCCTTTCTATCCGAGCAGCAAAGATAAAACTGGCAGAGTGGCACCATCACCTCAGAGCCTCACAGTATCAAAACAAGAAGAAGACGGACAGCCAAGCTGGACACCTGGCCTGCACCTGGACACTGCACTCAGAAGTACTGCACCAGCTGCTCTCTTGGGCTTCACCACAAAAAGGACTTTGCCTGGGTTCTACTGTTTCAAGAAGGGTCTCCCTGTATGCTGCAGATAGAAAATAGCTGAACAGAGAAACCTGCATCAAGCCCTGAAGAAACTGACCAGTTGACCAGTGACCAGTGGGGCAAGGTGCATACTGGAAGTTGGAGGCCTATCCCTCAAGGAGCAAGTCAGAGTAAATCCTGCTCACCACCACGCTGACGGCCGCCAACATACTGCCGCAGTGGTGGATATCCGTTCACCATATTATGACACACACACCAATCGACAAAATACTGGCACATACAAAAAATCCACCAGCCCAAAGGTCAGTGATGAAGTGGCAGTCCCAAAACCCATAACGTTACGCCAACAGAACAACGTCTATCACATTATGACCCACGAATCACCACAGCGGACATTCACAGAATGATCACCCACATACAAAACAACACCACATTGGCCAATACCAAATACACACACCTGACACACCTGACACCCATATACACACCACACCCACACCACTATAAAACACACACCCATATTACCCACAACCCCTTATGAACACCAATTGCCACCAGTGGCAGAGAAGAAGAACACAGAGACAACTAGACACACACACCACTTACACCCATATACCCCTCAAACACTCCACATCATGCACCCCACCACATTACCCAACACACCCTCACCAACACACATCACACAACACCCATGCCACTACAATGGCACCCCAGTTTCACTGAGGAGGAGTTAAGGGTCATGGTGGAGGACATTGTCAGCATAGAGCCACTGCTCTTTGGTGCACAGGTACAGCAAATATCCATAGCAAGGAAGATGGAGCTGTGGCGGAGAATCGTGGACAGAGGCAACGCCGTGAGACAGCACCCAAGAACAAGGGGCAACATCAGGAAGAGGTGGAACGACCTACGGTGAAGGTACGTTCCATAGCAGCAAGTCACTGGCTCACTATACAGAGGGCTGGTGGTGGACCTCCACCTCCTCCCCCACAGCTCACAGCTTGGGAGGAGCAAGTACTGGCATTATTGCATCCTGAGGGACTCGCTGGAGTAGCCGGAGGACTGGACACGGGTAAGTCAAGATTTACTAATCATCATCCCCCCAAACTTGCATGCCATCTCACACCCACACCCTCACTCCCATCACTCCACTCCAACCCAAACACTGCACCTACACATCTCACTAACCCCAATGCCAAGCCCTGCATCTCATACCAATGCATGGACACCCCTCCAAGCCCTGCATGGACACACATGGACACACATCACTAAAGCATGCACAGCATAGGGAAACTAACAATCCAACAATACATCACGATACACAAGCAAAAGCTGGCAGGGCAACACCAACAATAGAGGGGAAGCCAGGGATATACAATATGTCACACACATGAAGCATAACACATCAATTACATCCCCACAGGTACCCCAGCCAATGTCAGTGGAGAGGAGGTGCCACCAGTCCCCCAACAGAAGAAAGCCCCCAGTGATGACAGTAACTCTGGACTACTGGATCTGGAGGACCTACCTGGCTCATCAGGGACCACTGGACAATATAACCTACGAACAATCACAGACCACCGCAGAGCCTCCCCCATCAGGATCCAACACCACAGCACCAACCCAGCGTACCCAAACCTCTGTCCCCAGGACACATCAATCAACAGTGTGCCCACCTGTAAAGGGACCCCGGGCCACACCTGGCCCCAAGACAATCAGGGACCTGGGGTAAGTGACAATGGGCACACCATTCATAGGACAGGGGCACAGGCCAACAGGGACACTGGGAGGACTGCTGTGTGCCGGGGGAGGACAGGACCAGGGATTCAACTCTCCAGGAGGCACTCTCCGAGATCCTGGGAGCCTACCAACATTCCCAGGACACGATTGGCCAGATCCTTGAGAACGTACAGGGGTGTACAGGCAGCTGCAGGATGGACAGTATCAAGGGATCAGGGAGGAATTGCAGCTCATTAACAACACCCTGATGTCCATAGCAGGGGTGCTGGGAGACATGGCCAACATCATGAGGGAGGCAACAGCACACCAGTGGGCCCCTACCACTAGCCAGTCAACTGAACAGCCCTCCACGTCTGCTGCCGCTAGTGGGCCAGAGGTCCTGCCACAGGACCCACAGACCACCAGCACCCCTCCCCCTGCAGAAGGTGAACCACGCTGCAAACGTTCCCTGCGAACCAGACAGAAGTCAGAGGCACTTGCCAAGACCACAGCCAGGAAATTAGACTCTCCTGATTGTCCTCCTTGTGTCTCACTCAGTCACCTTGTCCACCTTGCACTGCCATTGCACCCCTTCCTATGTCCCCTTGGACAATGCACTTGTGCTACAAACAGACTGGAACAATACCCTGGACTTTCCTCCATCATCACCTCATTCCATTACACTTTCCCCTCAATTTCTTAGCACTACAATAAACACCCTTGGACAAAACTTGATTACTAGTGTTTCATGTATTGTAAATTTGTATTGATGGAAACAGCAAAATCCATTGCAAATAAACTGTACATTGTGTGAGCATGGAGAGAATGACCTTTAGCTGGCCGTAGTGATCACATCAGGACATTGTTGTCATATCACCAACATCTGTAAAATGATGACAGTAAGTAGAGGTAAAAGGTGGGTAAAGCCAATGTGCCAAAGCCACACATAATACACCAATATTCATGGAAATGTGAAGTTGCACTGTCTCACCGGTGTGTCATTGGAAGTATTGACAGATAACTGATGTTCTGTTGTCCACCTCCTCATTCTCTGCCTCCTCATCCTTACTGTCTTCAGGGTCCACTGCTGCCACAGGGGCATCTCCAGTCTCCTCCTTCTGCAGAAAAGGTACATGGTGTCTGAGTGCCAGGTTGTCCAACATGCCACTACTCTCTGGCAGGCCTTCACGGGTGAGTAGCACAAGGATCCACCTGTCAGATGCAGGCACCTGAACCTGGCCTTCAGGAGGACGAAAGTCCTCTCAATGATCCTTCTGGTTCACCCATGGGCCTCATTATAACTTCTTCAGCCCTTGCCCTGGTATCCCTCACAGGGATCAGCAGCCACAATAGGTTTGGGTAGCCAGAGTCACCTGCAGGTATTGAGGGGCAACATTTAGGTACACACTATCCTATGAGAGTAACATCAGAGGCATACACTAACATACACCGGGTGGGGACAAAGGCTCACCTATACACCCTGTGCCTCTGTAGTTGGACCATCACATTTGGGCTGCTGCTATTTCTCAGGGCAAAGGCATCATGCAATGACCCAGGATACTTAGCATTGATATGGGAGATGTACTGGTCCACCAGGCACACCATCTGCACATTCATGAAGTGGAAACTTCTACGATTCCTGTACAACTGTTCATTCTGGCAGGGCGAACAAACGCAATATGTGTTTCATCAATCGCACCAATAATATTGGGGATATGTCCCAATGCATAGAATCCTGACTTCACAGTGGCCAAATCTTCCACCTGGGGGAAAGCTATGTAGCTGCACTTGTGTTTTATCAGGGCAGACAACACTCTTGCCAGCAGGATTGAGAACACTGGTGGTGACATTCCTGCTGCCAAACCCACTGTCACTTGGAAAGAACCAGTTTCAAGGAAATGGAGCATTGATAAAACTTGCACGAGAGGTGGGATCCCAGTGGGATGATGGACAGCTGATATCAGGTCAGGCTCCAACTGGGCACACAGCTCTGTGATTGTGGCCCTGTCCAGTCTATAGGTGAGTATAATGTACCTGCCCTCCAGTGTGTCTAAGTCCACCAGGGGTCTGTACATGGGTGTATGTCTCCATCTCCTATTCATCCGCAGCGTTAGGTATCTAAGGGACACAAGAGTGAGTAGGCTGTCACAATTTGAACAACTAAATCACAACAGCTGTACACATCGTGCAATTATGTATTGGGACAGTGTTCATTTTTAAGTATGTGCCTATTTATCCTGTGACGAAGCAATAATCAATAGACCTGTTCAGCCCCCCTGAAATGGCGACCGCCTGTCATGTGTGGAGGACAGGTGAAAGTGAGGTAATTCCGCATACATTGGACGTTGTGGCGGTAGGCGGTTGTGAATCGCTGTACAATTCCTCATTGGATAATAATGGGCCCTATGGAGTACAGTGGCCGATGGGAATGTACGCTGACGTGACCGCCATTTTCTAAATCATTCTTCACTTGTTTCCTGACCTTCAACAGGAGAAGACCTACATTGCCTGTGCTGCTGTGACCTGTGTCTCGAACCTACCATGGCCCGTGTGACCGGGAAAGGTCCCCAGTCTTCGGTTTAGAGGAGTTGGAGTGACTGGTGGATGGGGTCCTACCTCAGTACGGACTGCTGTATGGGCCTCCAGACCAACAGGTGAGTACACTGTGGGCACGATGCATGTGGCATGGATGCATAGATATGTCTGTGTAGGCATCGTGTAAGGGTGGTTGTGGGGATTGTCTGTTGGCGGTGTACATGTTGTGCGCTGGGCAATGTGTGTGCCAATGGTGATGGAAACGGGTATGGTGGCCTGTGTGTGACAGGCTGGACTATTAATTTAATGGTGTTCTCCTGCCTTTCTTGCCTCTGCAGGTCAGTGCCCATCAAAAGAAGGGGATATGGTGTGCCATCGCCAAGGAGGTGCGGACCCTGGGGTTCTACGGCAGGTGGAGCACCCACTTTAGGAAACGGTGGCAGGATCTGAGACGCTGGGCACGGAAGACTGCAGAGGTCCAGCTGGGCATGGCCTCCCAATGAGGAAGGGGTGCCCATTAGATCCTGATCCCCTGATGGCCTGCATACTGGTGGTGGCCTACCCTGAGCTGGATGGGCGCTTGAGGGAATCACAGCAGCCACAAGGGGGTGAGTACAGTGGCTATCATTACATCTTTTGCCTGGTGGGGTAGTATCCAGGGGGTGGTTGTGTGTTAGTGGGTGCCCCTAAGGCCAGGCCGTACATAGCAGCATGGGTCCTCTGAAGGGTAATGATTGCATGTCAAATACAGGTAACCTCTAGCTTGTTAGTAGTCTCTTTCAGGCAGGGCATCGTGGGTCCCAGGTGTGCTGCAGTTGGCGAAGTGTGCACCTCATCCTGCCTTGGTGACTAGTCATATCATTGGTAGTGCAATGCATATTGCTTAGGCCTGTTCCCTGTTTGTGAGGGTGTTGTGTACGCCAACTGTGGTGTTGGTGCAGTAATTGACCCAGTGTTTCCTTTTCCTCTATCCCCCCTTTTTTGTTTTGTCATCCTGTCCCTGTGTGCATTAGCATCATCTGGTGGAGGAGCAGGGGCAGCGGTGAAGAGAGGGAGCTGCATCCCACATGACCCTGGAGGCAGAGTCCACCAACGCCGAGTGAACCAGGTAAATTAAGCCTACCTGTACATTGCCAAGTTACCAAGGGTTGAACTGGGATTCATTTATTGAGACTCTGACTGGATCTAGTGGGTGTTTGTGGCCTACTGCTAAGAGTAGGTACTAACCTGCCCTTACCAATAATCCCCTTTCCAACAGATGTAGAAAGCATAGACCAGTCCTTTCACGCCCAGTACAGAAGCAGCAACCAGCAGGCTAGCATAGTAAAGAAGCAGGCAGAGTGGCAGTCCCTCCTACAGCATTCAACTCTTCTTCCGGGCAGAATGTCCTCAGTTCAGAAGGATTCAAATTTTGTGTGTTCAGAAGTCCAGTACTTATACCCATTTCTGTCTTTGAAGTAGAAACGTCATTGTAGTGCACTGCCTTCCCTGTCCTGGCCCCAGGAACACTCCAGGGGTTTGGGGACTGCCTTGTGTAAGGACAGACACACCTCTATACAGGTGCAAGTAGCAGCTCCTTTCACCACTCTAGCTTTGGAAAATCCACCAGGGCACACCTCAGCTCAGTTTCTGTGACTGATTGTCTAGAGTGAATTCACAAACAGTCTGACTGTCATCTTGACCCAGATGTGTATTCCACAGACAGGCAGAGGCACAGAACAGTTAAGCAAGAAAATGCACACTTTCTAAAAGTGTAATTTTCAAACTTACAATTTAAAAACCGACTTCAGCAAAAGAAGTATTTTTAACTGTGACTTCAGAGATCCCATACTCCACATCAATATCTGCTCCCAATGGGAATTTACACTTGAAAGATATTTCAAGGCAATCCCATGCTGACCTATGGGAGAAATAGGCTTTGCAATAGTGAAAAAAGAATTTAGCGTATGTCACTATCGGCACATGTAAAACACACAAGTACATGTCCTAACTTTTAAACACACTGCACCCTGGCCATGGCGAGGCCTTCAGCCTAACATAGGTGTGACATACATGTAGTAAAAGGGAAGGTTAGGGCCTAGCAAATGGGTGCCCTTGCCAAATCGAACTGGCAGTTTAAAACTGCCCACACAGATACTATGGTGGCAGATCATAAACATGTTTACAGGGCTACTCATGGGGGTGGCACAATCAGTGCCTCAGGCCCACTGGTAGCATTTGACTAACAGACTTTGGGCACACATGGTGCACTATACTATGGACATACTAGTAAATCAAATATGCCAATCATGGATAAACCAATCACCTATTCAATTTAGACAGAAAACACTTGCACTTACCTAAAGCCAGGAAAAACTAAATTCAGCACAGGATTAAAGACAGGTGGTCAGAAGTAAAAAGACAGGGGAAACCATGCCAAGAGCTGACAGGTGCAACACTCATTGGTCAGGCACAATAAGCCTTAAACTGGTTTGAGGATGCTTGTGCTGCAATTAAGAGGGGTTCTTGGCTTGGCAGTTTGAGCTGCACTTCTCCTGTTGAAGCAAGGCAGAGCCTGATTTGAATCTAGTTTGTCTATTTTGGGAGTGACATTGTTCATGAAAAATGATGTTCTGGAAATCATCCCTGAGTGATTACCAGTGGCTGACACTGTTTGCAAGCACTCCACCTATCAACTATGTATTTTTCTCTTTCTGATACTCTAAGTGTAATGAGTAGGCCTAGGCACAGGATTCATGCTCACTTTGGCATTGAATTCAAACTACTCACCGTTGAGGCCTAAGTAGGCAGAAATGAGTCTGAGGATATTTATGTTTCCATTCAGAGGGGAACTGACTTGACATTTTTAACTTTACTCCACCTAAGAATAAAGGACCAATGACAATTTGCCTACATAGTTGGTCTCTGCCAGGAGTGGCATAGTAGCTGAAAAATAATGAACTTCTATGTGACTGGCATGGTAGCCTAGTGGCTAAGAATATTAACATGCATTTAACCAATCACCTTTGTTTTTCCCCAGAAATTGGATGAGCACCAGGCACCCGGCTGCCCAGTTGTATTCTTGATTATTTACTTTACACAAATTTACAATTGTAGGCAGTGAGAGAATTGACTTGTGCAGAATCACAACTAGTGTGTGCGGGGAGCTCCGCTTTGCTGGCGGAGCTAACGGAGTTTGTGGATCTCAGTTATCCAAAAACATCTGCTAGCCCTGCCAGCGTAGCGGAGCTCACCCGGTGTGCACTACAGCCCAGTAAAGGCTGCACAGTGCAAGTGCAGACAGTCTGCATATGCGCTGTGCAGCCAATAACTGGGCTGGAGCATGCACCAGAGCAAAGCAGGGAGTCAGCCACTAAAGAGGACTCATAGCCGTCGGACGACAAGGAGAGGAGGACCCCCAGGAAGACCCCGGTATGTCCTCGTTTCTTTGGTTGTCGTTGTTTGTGCACACTGTTGCATGAACAATGACTGAAATGGCAGATTTCACTGCCTATGACCCTGGCTTGAATTCAGGCCAGGATGGTAGGCAGTGAAAGCTGCTATTTCAGACCTCTTGTGCACCTGCCTGTCCTGTGTTCACTACCTACCGTCCTCCTGAATGCACTCATTTCGAAAGCGCTAAGCAGGGTAGGCCCGGCTGACCAGCCCGATCCTGCTTAGCGCTTTCGAGATGGGCATGTTCAGGAGAGCTCCGTGGGGCATGGAACTCCAGCTTCACACAATTCTATGGACTTTTTTTTCAACCCAGTGGAATTCCGCAAAGCCGGACTCTGTTCAATGCGCACAGGCCTAATTACAACAATGCTAAGGTCACAGCTCACCTTGCTGGCTTCAAAGGTCAATACTATGGCCAGTAGACCACATTTGACCTTGAATATTATAATATCAAAAGAGGGATATGTACCTCTTGTAATCATCAAATCAACATGCCCCTAAAATTAGGTTTCAATGGGTCGTGAGTGAAATTTGATTTTTTGCTCATGCCTGTTTTATAGCTTTACATCTTCCATGTTTGAAATGAACTTTTGCACAGTTCTGCATTCAATAGGAAGAAGTGATAAAGTTGTAATTATGTACAAATATTAAAGGAATTTTGAATTTCAAATAAATTGCGCTTGCTAATAAGATAGGGCCAGATGTATGAAGGTTTGCAATTGCGAATCCCAAATGACGATTTTTACTGAATCGCTATTTGGGATTCGTAAAATGCGATGTAACAAGGCAATTGCAGAATTGTTTGCAATTTCCAAAAATCTGCAGTCGCAAATAGCGAGTACCAAATAGCGATTTGGTAAAATAGCGAATCAGTATTTGGAAATCACAACTAGGAAGTGAGTCAGTGCATGCTGTTACCAGAAGCCATAGCCACAGGAGCAGGCGGATAGACCCAGCAGACCACCAGGGAGGCACTCAGGAGAGTCAGCCAGGACCAGGAGAACACAATGGCTTGTGATGGAAATTGCAAGGACACAGGAGGGAGAAAAAGAAAAACTGAAATTCAGTGAGCATGACTGGAGGTGCTCACAGAAGTGGTCAGAAACCATGACCAGTTATTTGGGAAGAACTCACTACATATCCCAGAAAGGGAGAAAATGAAATTGTGCACTGACATCCAGACCAAAATCAGCACTGTGGGTGTCGTGCAGCGTACAATTGAGGAGATACGCAAGCGCTGGTATGACTTACGATCACGTGCCAAGGAGAGGGTAAGAAGCAGGCTGAAGGAAGCAAGAAGCACTGGTGGTGGACCATCCACCCAGATACCTTCCACCCCCTTGGAAGACATGGTGGAGTCAACACTGCTGCCTGAAGCAGTAGGTGGTGTTACTGACATAGACACCTCAGGCACACCGGACACCAGCAAAGGTAATGGCAGTAATTATTTGAATCCCCATATGTGCATGTACAAATGTGCCTTAGAAAATTGCAATGACACCAAGCACTGTGAGAAACAGTCCATGCCACTTTTTCCATTCAACACAACAATGCCTTATGGAGTGGAAGTCCATACCACAAAAGTGTATCTACTACATAAATAGCAGTATTGTGTAAAACCAAACACAGAGATAACACAACAGACAATTAGAGACACTATGTCATGGAAAATGTTTAATACAAAAGTAACTGTGAAATGACATGCAAAAGGAACATCATGAATTACATGCTGCGCATTGTTGTTGCAGATGTTCCTGCACCTGATGCATCAGAAACTGAAACGGGGGAATGACGAAAGCCAGCCACAGTCTGATACCAACATCCTTGACTCCATCATACCAGCACCACCCAGACACAGGGCAAGAGTGGAACCCCTCCCTGAGTTTATTCAGGACTCCGATGAATTACAAAATGATGTACACACACCACCTTCAGATGGTAGACACACCCACAGACAGCACTCCCTGTTCCTGCGCCAGAATACTCCCCTCAGGAGATGTTGTGAAGAAGGCAGACAAAGCACAGAGGAAGGTGAGGGCCCATCTCTGTTTGGTGGTCTTGAGGCATCCATGTTGAAGGTGCAGCGCCTGCAATGTAAACACATGAGATCAATGCACAGACAGTTGGTGTCTCTCAATCACAGCATGTGCAAGCTGCATGAGGGACAGCATGCTACAGCAGAATGCATAAGGGAGATGACAAATGCCATTAAGGAACGCTGCACTGTAATGCAGCAGGAGCATGTCAACCACCGCAGGTGCCATCACCAATTGATGGGTAGGTTAGATAGGTTCAGAAGATCTGTTAATCGGCTCAGTAATACAACTGCTTTGCTGTCACAACATGCTGTGGGCATGCAAGTGGAAATGGCACATTGCAGTTGAGATGTTGCACGAGGATTGGTGCAAGTCACCAATGTATTGGAGACAATGCAAACAGCCTGGAGTGCTGCAAACAGCAATCCTGGTGATGGAGATAGTAAGGAGCTCTCTAGCCTCAGCAGTGTCACAGCCCCTGTAATGGATCCTCGGCGTCGCTGTTCCAGACACAGTACTGTCTCAGAAGCTTCAACAAGATGGGCAGTTGAGCCCACTGAGCATTCTAGCGGAGGGTGTGGACATAAAAAATAATGTGGAGAAATTCAGGGGCTTGCATATTTTGTCGCAATGCATTGATACTATGATGTTAATAGTATGACACTGTAATTGGGAACTGATTGTGTCTTTGGAATACCTATGTCCCATTCACACATAATTGTCCTAAAAATAGGGCAATAAATATGATACTTGTAGCAAAAAAGAAACAAGACATGGTGTTGTCATTACTTACATAAGAATTAGTTGTGTTTAATCTCAGCACAAATTTGCCTGCAGTCTGCTGCTCTGGTTTGGTCTGCTTGGTGAAGGGGTGGCAAGGGGTCATCATCCTCATCGGAGTCCGTCTCTGTGGGTTACACTGGTATGTGTTTTGTTGTAGCAATGTTATGCAGCATTGCACATGTGGCCACAATCTTGCAGGAGGTTTCAGGACTGTATTGGAGTGTGCCCCCACTTCTACGCAGGCACCGGAAGTGACTCTTCAATGGGCCAAAGGTCCTCTCAATCATACTTCATGTCCTCCTATGTGCCGCATTGTGTTGCTGTTCACTTGGCGTGGCAGGATTGAGGTACGGTGTCAGGATGAAGGACCACACTGTATATGCACTGTCTCCTAGAATGACAGGAATGAGATATTAGTTATTGTTATCTGTGAAATCATTAATACAATATGCAGCATTGTTCTCTGTTACATTACCAAGTAGGTATCCTTCGCCAAACTCCCCAGCAAAAAGTCTTGAGTACATTCCACTGTGCCTAAAGGTGTATGAATCATGTGTGCTACCAGGGTATCTGTCCACTAAATCAGTTATGATGTGGGGGCATTGTAAATGACCTGGATGTTCATTGAATGGCTATTTTTTTTATTCCTGTCGAACTACTCTGTTGTAGATGAAGGCAGATTGCCACGTGTGTACCATCAATGCAGCCAATGACATGTGGAAATTGGATTACCTGGAAGAAAGTATATTTAGTTAGCTGCAAATCCCGTGGGGTGTTGGGGAATTTCATGTGCAGATTAAGGGGCTCATTCTGAGCCCGGCGGGCGGCGGGAGCCGCCCGCCTGGAGGGAGCCGCCAAATGGCCGCTCCGCGGTCGAAAGACCGCGGAGGCCATTCTGGCTTTCCCGCTGGGCTGGCGGGCGACCGCCAGAGGGCCGCCCGCCAGCCCAGCGGGAAACCCCTCCCCACGAGGAAGCCGGCTCCGAATGGAGCCGGAGGAGTGGGTATGTGCGACGGGTGCAGTGGCACCCATCGCGTATTTCAGTGTCTGCACGGCAGACACTGAAATACAAAGTGGGGCCCTCTTACGGGGGCCCCTGCAGTGCCCATGCCCAGGGGCTCCACGACACCCCTCACCGCCATCCTGTTGCTGGCGGTCGGAGCCGCCAGGAACAGGATGGCGGTGAGGGGGTCGGAATCCCCCATGGCGGCGCAGCAAGCTGCGCCGCCATGGGGGATTCCCAGGGCAGCGGAAAACCGGCGGGAGACCGCCGGTTTTCCTTGTCTGACCGCGGCCAGACCGCCGCGGTCAGAATGCCCTGCGGGGCACTGCCAGCCTGTTGGCGGTGCTCCCGCATCCCCGGAATGACCCCCTAAGTTCTGTTAACATACCATTGAGGAATGCATTAAAGAAGCGTGAGAGCACACTTTGAGACACACCATCAGCTGCTGCTATTACCCCCTGATAGCTTTCTGAAGCTAAGAGTTGCAGGGAGCATAATGCCTGCACATGAGTGAGTATGGAATTGATTCTCTGTGTGTGTCACTGCAGTTGAGGTTGTACATATGCTATTAAGTCCAGTATCATGGCAGAGTTGAACCTGTACTTGTGAAATATTTTCTCCTCTGTCTGATCAAAGACAGAAAATGTGCTCCTGTCTCCCTCTTGTCTCCTCCTCCCCCTCCTCAAACCTGCCAGGATCCTCACTTGCCATGACATAGCGCATTATGCGATTTGCAAAATCTAGTTGCCTTTTTAGGGAATCGCTATTTTAGCGACTCCTTAAACATACACTGCGAATGCCTTTCACACATCTTAGAAGACTATTTTACATTTGCAAATGGTGGAATTATGCGGTCTGCACTGTTTGCGAATGCAAAATACTTTGATACATCTGGTCCATAGTGCCTTATTCTCTTTTACTGCATTGGCCTAGTTGTCTTATGAGTCTTGTCACCAATTCTGTCTTTTTCAGAGAGGCACTTGTCCCTTTTGTGTGCCCTGATTTACAGTGCCAAGGTCAGAGAGCACGTGCTCACGCTAATTGTATGAAACGAGAATCCGATTGGACAAACTTCGGTTGTAATTGAGAATATCTATTTACTAGTTGGACTGGTCCTCTTTAAGCTGTTATGAACTCAATACACGTGTGGTCGTTCATTATTTGATAGAATGCAACATGAACTATTATAAATCTCGCCAAATGACTCTGCTCACTTGAATACATGTTGGTTTAATATTACTGCGACTTACATAGAATGCATTATGCATTCTTATTAATCTAGTTTTCAGTGCTTGGCCATTACTTAACAATCTAATTGAATTTATTTCATGGAAATAAAGTTAATTGAAGTAGACATTTTAATAACGTTTTGCATATTATTGTCTGCGCAGCTCCTACACAGGTTCAAATCATTTTGAATCCAACATGGACATGAATTATCAGCTCCTCTTAAGGGTTTTTATTAATGATTTTTAGATAGACATTTGTATTTAAAATCATCAGGAGAATGTATGAAAATATCCCATGTGGATACTTGGGCCCATATTTATACTTTTTCAGCACCGCATTTGCGCCGCTTTTTGACGCAAAAGTGGCGCAAACCTCCAAAATACAATTGTTTTTTGTAAGTTTGTGCCGCTTTTGCGTCAAAAAGCGGCGCAATTGCGGCGCTAATAAAGTATAAATATGGGCCTTGGTCTTTCCTGCCCACTTATAATTACTTGTCTTTGTACAAATCAGCAATATGCTTGGGATAAAGTCCATCTTACATCAAGATATATACAGGGCTTGTGAGAAACTTGCACAATTTACTTTTGCATAAGGAAGCTAAATTCTGCAAAATATGCATTTAGTAATATATTTTAGGTAAAATGCTTACATACATTTTGGACGCGAGGACACATTTTGTACTAAAAAGACAAAAAACTCAAGTATCACGTACAGCTGCTTACAGTGGCAGCTGGCAGCTTTAGGAGGTAGGGGTGCAGGCGGGACACACACACACACACACTCATTCTTTCACACACAGACACGCACGCACGCACACAAGCACGCACATCCATTAACAACACTCATACTATTCAAACATGCACGCACACACCAAACATTCATTTTAAAAGATTGCACACACTCATTCTTTCACACACACACACGAACGCACGCACATCCATTAACACTCATAACACTCAAACATGCACGCGCGCACCAAACATTCAGTTTAAAAATCACACACACACACACACACTTACCTTCAGCCTCCATGGGACTGCTGCCTTCCCTGATTGGCTGACCTTAGGTCTGCCAATGAGGGAAGGCAACAGTCCCAGCCTCGTCACAGAGTGGGATGGGGTCAGTGAGACTGCTGACCCCACCCCACTCTGTGACGAAGTGTCACTGATTGACCCTCGCCCTGAGCACTTCAGGACTTAAACTGAAGCACCTAGGGAGAGTGTCAATTGGTGACGATTTCCTCATCACCCAGGGGAGGGCCTCGAGGCACCTTTTCTGAGCCGAGGGGGTCACACCCATAGGAGCTGTGACCTCCTCAGCCCAGCAAAGTTCAGCTCAGGCAGCCAGGAGTGTGCGCAAATCACGCATGTCTGCTCCTGGCTGCCTGAGCTGAACAATGAGAGTGTCTGTCAGGCTGACCTTTGTTCAGCCTGACAGACACTTTTCATGAGGGGCAAAAGGTGGGGGGCATGGCCCCTCCGCCCTAAAGGACGGGCCGCCACCGGCTGCTTGTGTTCTTCTTGTTCGTGTAGGGCCCGTACTGCAGCATAAAAATGTTGCAGCAATAGTGTGGTAATTGTGCCACATGATGTAATTGAAGGAATTCACGCAACAAAAGTAATTTGAAATTTTAAAAAATTCTGTGGAATCAGACTGGCTTAATGGAAATTTCACCCGGCCCTATTTAAGTGCCACCAAGAAGCTATATCACCAAACAGAGAAATAATGCAGAAAGTGTTACAGGGAACCTTAGTGTGATTTGCACTAACAGATACTTGGGCTTAGTTACTTAAACTTGTCACTGAACGCAGAGCAGCAGCCACAAATACTACACTGCGTTACGTGACAGGTAGAGAGCAGGTGAGCTCTTTATCCACACAGCTATGGCACTCTCCTCCCCTCTCACTAGCGCCGGCGCTGATTTCAGCTGCCCTACACCACACACACAGATAATAGCACCACAGTGCCAAGGCGTGTGCCTGAGTCTAGCATAGGTTTTGTACAAATAGGCTATCCTTCCTGTACAAAATACTAAGCCTAGACATTAAAAAGTTTTTCCTACTTTGTATGCGCACCGTACAGTGCAGTACATTTGCAGAGTCATAAAAGCACGGAGAAATGAACGCATTTCTCTGTTTAACGCCTGCTTTTCAGCAGCATAAATTTTTGCTGCTAAGCCCTTTCTACTGATGTTTTAGAATAGGGTTTTGCATCAAAAAGCATGGGTAGTAGCATGGGTAGGCCCATGTACCACCCATGTAATGCCCCTTTGATGCAGAGTAATGCAAAGCCGCGTTTCGCGCTGCTTTGCATTACTTTGCCATACAAACCAAGGCAAATACAAATTTGCCTTGGTTTGTAAATCTCAAAAAATAGTTTAGCTTTGATTTAGCATCACAAAAGTAATGCTAACCTGACGCTAAACCTTTGAGAAGCTGGGCCATAATGTTTATCTCTGCTCAGAGAGTGTTTATAGGACATAGTAATATATTGTTTAGATCTTCTGTGGAGAAAATCAGATGGTATCAATTTAAAACAGACATTACTCTGCTCTTTTTCTACACAAAAGGGAAGAGGGAGTGGCGTAGCGGCCTAAGCTGCGACTTCAGAGCTGGTTCCAAGGTCGGCATCGACTCAACAGCCTGTAATTCTTGGCAAATAACTTTATCTTCCTGTGTCTTCAATTCAGCACCTTCAGACACTCATGGATGACTTTTCACGCTTTAAAAAAAATCCTAGATTATTATTTTTTATTATTATTGTGTCAGGCCTATCCCTTTATGCTCCTAGTTGTTCATCCCATTTAGAATTTATCTATGGCATGGGTTGAGGCTTGTTATTCTGAAATATCCTACACAATGGTGAGATTAGTGTACAATAAAAACCGTCATAGTTGTACCCAGATGTGGTCTTGAGCCACTTCGAATGTAAGGGATTTTGTCTGTGTTATGGAAAGCGACATTCTTTATCAACTGTGTCTTAGTTGCTCTTAATTCTACAAAAGCATTATTCCATGTCATGAATTAGAGGAAGAAGCAAACCAGATTATTGAGGTTGGTCTACAGTAAAGAAGACATCAATTTTCGCACTATTTCTTTAAGGAGAACATTGATAAAATTAACTGATTAATTGACACCACTATACATGCATTAAAAGTTGATATATGAACAGCCAAAAGATGTACACTAAGCCCTAGATTTCTTATTGAGCCAAGTGATGATGATTGATTAGACCTTATTAAGGGAAGCCTCCTCAGCCTCCTGACCATATTACTAGCTAAAGGGCATTAAAATTTGATGTTGGAGTTTTTATCAGCAGTAGGTGACATCATCAACTCCTCCGTTAGCTCTGGATTGGACCCTTCTGAATTGAGTGCACACAGTTATCTCACTACTTGAATAAAGCTACATTGGACCCTGAATGTCATGAAAACCTCAGACCAGTGTCCAAAGTTTCATTCATGGTTAAACTGCTAGAACATGCTGTTTTTGACTAAATCTTGATGACCACCTATTGGTATTAGAACAGTCACACGAGAGTTTTAGAACTTGGATCCTCAATCACAAGAATTAATGCATTGTTGCGTTGCTGCAGCGATGTGTTAAAAAATGTTGTGCTGTATCAAACAGGTTGGTACGTCATGGATGTGGAATATTAACAATACAAGGCACCATGGCTCAAGGACCCATGGATGCATCCGAAATACTGACACATTAGTGGGGACACTACCACTACTCATCACCATCGAAAGTGACTCAATGCCGAAGCTGGCCTCACAACTGATGCAACTTCAGCAATACGTCAAAAATCATAGGCTATGTATCAGTTCTTCACTGATTCAAGTAGCCTAATGTTTTGGGATCAATGTGAAATACTGTGAAATGGTGAAATAGCAGCTGGCACAATCTCACATTGTTGTATAGCTATTTTAGCCATGTTTTTAGACGTGTTATTATAGCAACTAGCTCTGCAGTGTGTGCACTTTAGCCCAGTTACTTTTTATTCAGCTTCATTTTATTATTTTAGCATACGCCACATTTGCGGTGCTGTTTTATTTTCTTTATCTCATTGTTCTTTCACCTAGGAAAGCATTGCATTTCTAGCAAAACATTATTTTCACTTTGTGCTTTCCTCAAGGCTGCAGCCAGATAGAGTTGCAAAGTGGTACTTTGTGTCTCCAACATTCATAGAAACATACAAATCTTTATGTGGGGACATTTTCTCTGAACATCAGCTGTTTTATTATAAAAACATTTTTCTGTCCTATACACTTTAGAGGGATATTCCAGCCAGATGACCACAATAGCATCCTGATTACTGATTGCCTTTGCTACAGCTGGTTTCCTAGACTACCAGGTACCTGGCTTACATGGGGATGGTGTCTTTCTGGACAACAGGCTTCCTTGTTCGTGTATTGTGGATGATGTCTTCCCAGGGGGGAAACCTGAAGGGCGGATTAGGATTTATCATGCTGTGCTCTAACATAGCTTAAGTAGGAACCACATATATTAATCCTAGTGACAGTATGGTGGGACATTTTCTGTGTTTCACTCTTCTTGTCACCATGTTGCTTCTAGCATGTTTTATCATCCTAATTATAGCAATTCATGCCATGTTATTTAAGATGCAGCTAATTCAATAAACCTTATTAAACCCTTCTCTGCCTCTCTTTGTCTTTGCATATGTGAGACTAATGTAAGTGGGAGAGAAAAGGATGAGAACTGTTCGACCACGATTTCTCTGAGGAGTCATTTTTGTCATGTGCCCGGTAACCACAATAATCCCAGCTCTTAGGCAGAGATGAGGCGCTGCTAGTCAGCCGGAAACCTGGATTAGGCCAACAATTATCACATTGTGTGGGATTGGACTCAGTTCCCCACAATTCAGGTGATTCTGCCACCCAAATCTAGCAGCCGCCTTGGGATAATAATAGCCTACATGACAATATTGGTCCTAGATAAAGTGTAAGCAGTATTACTATGTGTCACATTACAGTGGGCATAGTCTGTTTATTTGTATGTGGAGACCTGAGTATGTGTGACATTGTGAGTGACAGTGTTATGTGAGTGAAAACAAGTATATGATGTAATGTAAAGAGGCAATACATGTATTACCTACCTTATGTGTGTACTTACCTGTTGTCCTCTGGAGTACCCTGACCTGGACTTGGGGACCCCTTCCTCCATGGAGAAGTGACAGTCCTGGCCTGTCAAGGGGTCCTGCAACATGATTGTCACATGTGTAGACCTACTACAACTGGTGGAGATGTATGAAATACAGACATATTCCAGTATGTAAAGTGACTTCAGATGGTAAGATTCCTAATACAACGTCACTGCTTCAGTTCCTACACCTGGGATATGGAGGCATAGGAATTCTAAGGAATCTCAGGCATTGCAAGACACAGCTTGATGAAGTGACACACAATGCAAAATTTGTAGATATCACTGTGTCAGTAGTAAGTGGGTTTTTCTGACAGAACGCCAACTTTGCATACATTAAAATCTGCATGATGCAGCCAGTTCCTGTGCAGGTTTTTTCAATGCAGGCCTCAAAAAAGTGAAGCATCTGTCCAAATACCTCACCTTGTAAGTATGGAGCTCCAATAGGTCCATGGGTTTGTCAAAAACAAATGACACAACAGCAGAGAAAGCTCCTTTTAAATAAGCCTCTGAGTGTTTTGAGAGTATTATAATAGTAGTCTTAGATGAACAACTGTTGGGATTGAAGCATACCAGCCATGCTGATTTACCTAAAACTATCTGCTGCCTTTGACAGCATTGACCACTAGATTCTAGAAGGTCAGATGGAAATGCTGGGGATTGGTGGCACAGAAATAAAATAAGTTTGCAGTTTTCTGATCCTCGATCTGTTCAAGTTGAATTAAAAGGTCTGCTCTCCACAAATAATCAGCTAGAAATTCCACAGGGTTCAGATATAGCCTTACTGCTTTTTTACTTGTAGTTATGCCTCTTGCCCCTTTATTCTTTCATCTGTCGGTCAGACTATCTGCAGTTTTGTATGGTGATGACACACATTTTATTTCAAATTAATGATCTTATCTGTCAGCAGATGTTTTCAAGTCATGTCTTAACATACACATCTAGATGGCACATAACAGATTAGATTAAGTGATGAAGACAGAGGTTTTGCTGCCATTTAAACAAAAACAGAGAATTTGAATCATGACTTTTCGCCATCGTTGATGGGAACAAAACCAGCACTGGTGTAAAAAGTACAACATAGAGGATTGCTTTTAGAATCAAAACTCTAGCAGGAAGATCAAATTAGGCATTGGTAAAAATTAGCTTCTTCCACCTCTGGCTTCTAGCGAGAATTCTTTATCTATTTAGTTAGTCTAAAAAATACTAAATGCTTTTATCTCTGCTAGGTTGGACTACTGCTCTGCAGCCTATTTAGAGTACAGGTAAATTGTACTAAGAAATTGCAACTGTTTCAAAATGCTGAGGTCAGGATGATTCTTAACATCAGGAGAAATTAATCTGTGTCTGCTTGCCTAAAACGATCTTGGTGGCCCCAATGCCAACATGCCTAAAAAAGCTTTCCTATATTCCACTAGTGTCGCATGAAGTGCCACCTATTTCCTCGAGCATTCCCACCACCATCAGATAATTCAAGCCACCTTAACCAAGTATCCAATCCAAAGAGTTGAATCAACACATCCCTTATTCTGCGCTTTAGCAAGGTGCAATTAACTATCCTCAGCAGACACATGCATATCACCTTTTTTCAAACCTTGTACCAGCACTTCCCCCTTCTTCTCCATGTTTTCTTATCTGCTTTCTCAATTGTTTATTTCACTTCTGAGCACTTTTACCTCAATGCCCACCAAGTCAAGCAGATCTGTTCAATGTCTAATTTTCAACTTCTTAGATCTGGATAGAAGTCTCAACAAGCACAGCATTGTGGGCTAGGTATCTGGACCTTCACTTTCCAATTCTATAAATTCTTCTTTCTCCTCCAGTATGTTTTATTTTATGTTGTAGCTCCAGATAACATAAATGAAGGCTTTTAGGTGTCAAATATGTTTGGGCAGGAAACTGAACTGAACCAATTTAAATCTGGCATTACAGGACAGTTTGCTTGTATACTTTAATATCTTATCACATATCCTTGATACTATTTCCGTCCTGATGTCATTTGAACACCTCTCCTTTAGTTCTTCTAAGTGTCCTTTAGATTCTTCAACCAGATTCCTGTACAATATGATTACTGATTTCTGGTGTATCCACAGACTAGGTATTATCTGCAATACTGGGATCACTGGTGGTGCCTTCTTGCTACCAGGTGGTATTCTGTTGGACTGGGACACTCCAGAAATAATAAAGGTTTCCCTACTACATAAAAATCCCTATGGATTCCTGCCCTTACCGTGCCCGGATCCCAAGGTCCCGGACTTCGATATTGGTATGTGTCAGAGGTGCTTTTCAGGAGCATATGTTGTCCCAGGTTCATTCTCTCACCTACAACTCTTCCATCAATATTTCACTATCAGATCAACCAAATATGGTTTTCTTTTGGTATCAATTATGAAAGGAGTAAGGAAGTAACTTCCCACTCCAAATGGTTGCCTGTGACATATATTACCTGCCTAACCTTGTCTTTATGCAGGGCCTCCTTATGAGATGTTAAATGCCTCCCAATTTACCAGTTGATCATGCCTCATTTGTTTAAAGTCATGTTGTCTCTTTCCTTGGGCACACCGCAAAACATAGGGTCCTCCGAAGCTGCAACCTATCGATTCCAGTTAGTGAAAGCCAGCAGAGCAATCTCCAATTCCAATTTAGTTAGAGTGGATTGAGACTCAACAAGGTCTTTCAAAGATACTCAGTGCAGTCCACCCTCTGAGTGACCCTACAGAACAATATATCATATCCAATTTGACATGTAAGTCATAAACACCAGACAGGAGTACCCCCTTGCCCTAGATTGTGTTCCCTCGAAGAGTCCACATGATCCCAGCTAGTTACCCTGTTCCTTAGTTCTCTCACTACTTTCAGTATCTGGGAAGTTGGCAATGCAGGGGTGTGACAGATCAAGTGGCCCATCAAAGATGTCTTTATTACCTCATCTTATGAGCATTGGACAGGCTAGCAACTCTCCCAGCTTTGTAGACAGTTTAACAAGAAAGCCTCTCTGCTCAATATAAGGTGCATAAATACTTGCCAAAAAGTGATCACATTTCTCTAAACTACCCTGCATCATGACTTATATAGCTTGTAGATCCATCTGAATATGTGTCAGACTGTATGCGCTGACCTCTCGATCTCTTCTTAAGCCTACCTTAATCATTCTGCATTAAGTGTTTCTCTGTAATAGTGCTGCATGAAGCCCCATGACTTCAGGAAATTTTGTGCTGCAAATCCATGCCCATATGTTCAATCTTCTAACATTCCACATCAGAAATTCATTTATCTGCTCATCTTCTAAAAACATGCCATGCACCTCTCCAAATGTTCATGACTATGAAACACATCATCACATGGAGTGGAGAAGTGTGGCTCAATGGTTAGAGCGGCAGACCCTGAAGCAGAGATCTGGCTCAAGACCAGGGTTCAAGTCCCGCTTCGGCAGGTCTTGGGCTCAATTCCCCTTGACCAGATAATTCTCGCCTCGGTGCCTAATCTAATTCATGGGTCCCACTCTGCAACTCTGGGCAATAGCTTGCTTAATCTCCACAACGGCCCCAACAGCGCTTGGATGCCTGGCTTCACCCTGGGGGTGCTCAGGAGTGGGTGCCTCACAGGGAAAAGCCAGGAGGGGTTCCATAGCGGTATGAGTACAGCGCCTTGAGACCCTAACGGGTGAGTAGTGCGCTATACAAGTGCTAATTTACATTTACATCACATCAACCCATTACACAGAGCCATTTTGCAACCCTGAATCTAATTCTCACCCTGCTCCAGTCCAACTGTGGTAGGACAGTGATCCTCTGCCAATCAAGAAGCAAACTCAAACACATCTATTCAGTCTCATCATGCCAAGAAAGTGAAAAAAAGAGATTATTCTCTCTGTCAGGTCTGCCCAGTCAGCCACCTGATTAAGTATAAATTACCACACACTGTGACTCAGGATGAAACTCTGGCCAACTCAAATAAACTGTCCTCATGACACCTGTACAAGGAAATCTAACATACAACATAGATTATGAAGCACAGAGAGGCAGCTGGAGACCCCGAAACATTCTCCATTGATCACCCTGAATCGGTTACATTACCGCTGTTTACGTCATTCTACTTCCCAGAAGTGAGCACAATGTCTGTTTCCTACAAGGCCTCCAAGCACTTGACTCAACTTGCTGCTGCCCACTGTTACGATAGTGCCCACTCACAGGTTTATCAGAGGGAATTTGAACCTACACAAGTCCAGATGGATGATAAATAGTTAACAATAAATGGAGCCTCAAATTTGTGGTGCATACATTTGACATTTAAACTGACTTTGGCCCCGATGAAATGTTTTCCTGACTCCTAAAATGAAATGATGTACGGATACTCATTAGGAATATGGAAAGGTAGTGTTGTGGAGTACCTTCAAAATACTTAATTGGTATTTATTTATTTGAGGAGTTTTATACAGTGTGAACATGACCCGTAAGGGTATCAGAGCTCGGTACAAAAGCAGGCAAATCATATATAAACTGGAAAAATATGAGTTTTAATTCAAGCAAATAAATCAAACATAAAAGAGAAGAATGCCAACAAGAATAAACTGCAACATTATAGAGTTATATAACAGGTTTCCTGGTCAATTCAAGCTCCAGAAGTGTTCACAGGGAGTAGTCCAACTGAAAAGACTTCAAAGCAACTATTGATGGAATCTGTTCAACAGAAGCATTTCTACTGTTCAAGCCTTTTTACTTCTTTTTGTAAGGATATAGTTGAGGGGCTTGATCTGATTTTCAGAGGCAGTGTGTCCCACATTCTTGGGGCTAGACAGGAGAAGGAGCGGTTGTAAGTTTTCACTTTGTTGAACTTCTGTGATTTCAACAGTAGGGAGTTAGAGCATTCTAAGGACTGACCACCACCAGACAGTTCAAGTTTCTTGGCCAAGTAGATGGACGTTTTATGGTGAAGTGTCTTCTGAAAAAAAGAAACAATTCTTGGCTATCTTCAGCTGGATCCTTACTTCAAACGGTAGCCATTTAAAAAGTGTTAGAGGAGGTGTAATGTGGTTGGATTTGCTTGATTCTGCAATGAGCCTAGCAGCTGAGTTCAATGTGGCCCCAAGTGATGCCAGTCTTGCTTTAGGTAGCCCTGCAAGAGTAGCACTCTCATAATCTAATCTAGAGATAACTAGGGGTTATACTGCCAACTGAAAGTCAAAAGGTGGCAAGAACGGTTTGATTTTCCTAAGCGTGCTCAAAAGATAACTCCCCTGGTGGTAGCACCCATATGATCTTGTATATTCAGGAGCTTATCCAATGCTATATGTAGTGTTCTAGTAGAATCAGTGACGTAAGGGACAAAATTGAAAGCTGTAAATTGTTTGAGCCATTCTTCTTTGGGGCAGAGTGATTGTGAGGGGCAATCAAAAGGAATTCCATTTTGAGTGTGTTTAGCATAAGGAGATTGTGGGTTAACCATTGTTGGGTTTTCAGAAAGGTGGAATTGAGAGCTCTTCTATCTTCAGGAGAGGAAATGTACTCTAATAGCTAATTTATCTTTATTTTCCAACCAAAATCTGAACTCAAAACATGTATTTTTACAAACATCTAACTCCTTCGGCTCCCTTTCCCCATTAGTGAATGCAAGAGACAACAGTCTTCTCCTAAACAAACGTTTTTAAAAATAAATCTTTCTTTTTAAACACAGTCCTATTTTCTTTAAGGAAAATTGGCTGTATTTGAATAAATGTTAACTTTATTAAAAAGCAACCATTGACACCCAACGATTAGTACATAGTTCAGTACTTAAAATTCCTCATTGGACTCACAAATATTGGTTGCAAATTATACATATGCCCTTTGTTGCTTTGTTTAGTTTCTGCAGAATTAGGCATTACTGCACTGTGTGTGACTCTCAGGGTTTACCAGTGAAGAGGAATATAGATTTTTTTTACTGAAAAGGAGAACTACGACTCAGACTTACTAAGGTTTTGCATCAGGGTTGAGGCACTTTTATGGTGTAATCCCAATGCAAAATCTGTTTATGGCATTTACTAAGCCACACAAAGACAATTTGCATTGAGGGGGCTTCCATGGGGAAAGCATGGCCATTCCCATGCATCCAACCACGAATTTGGATGCAATCCCAGATTCACTTGGAATTGGCTGTGCCTCCCTGACCCAAGTGTAACAAGAACACAATTCTTTATTTCTACTAATTACGTCCTCTTTTTCAGCATGCTGCATTCTGAAATCTGTAGCACAAATAGAAAGACGAACATGCTATAAGGATTGGATATGGTTTTCATCCTGCGCAAAACAATCCTGTCTGTAACACAGGCATCCAGTTACCCGACGCTAGACAATAGCAGAAATATTCCAAATCTTAGTAGATATGTCGCATTTCAGCTATCTCCCTTTCACGTAATGCAGCACAACAACTTTGCTTGCTGTCCTGTGTTGTGGGAAAAATTAGTAAATGCCCCCCAAAGAATCTTTTTGAATCTATTTCTATACTCAGTTTTCAGATAACAGCAGGCTTTTGGTGGTTCACCAGTTGATAGAGTATAGAATTTGTACTGAGAGTGTTGGGAGTCCTGGCATGTTACAGCTGTTGATTTTATTCAAACATCCACATCTGGCAGTCTCAGCACCAACTTTAGCTAGGTAAAGAATGTTATGAAGGAAGCTGGGGTTAGTGTGAATTATTTGCTTCTGCTTCTAAAGCTTATATTCTGTGAAAGAACTTCACAATATTCTTCATGCGGCTGACGGGGTTGGTGAGTCAATGTTTGAAACGTGTTATTTTAGGTTGAACACAAGAGCATATAATAAAGTGATTTCATGCTTGGAGCTTGCATGATGTTAGCATCTGTGCCTTGCCACAGATTTTCGGTAGCCTACTAGGTTCAACATCGAAATGTTCTCTTAAAGACAGAAAAGGCAAGATGACCTATAATAGTGGTTGGCCCTCCGTAATCTGTATGATTTTTTTTCCAGAGTGAAAATTCTGGAATGCATATGCATTATGTTGGTGGATAAGGATAAACTGGAATTTCAAGGTGAATAAGTAACTTGGAACAAGAACTTGAGAATGCATGAAATTAAATTGTGAGTATAACATTATTGCAAATCTTTGTTCTCAGCAGATTTATGAATAAAGATGGTACTTGGGTCTCTGGATTTATGAGCTCTTAGAATGTTGAGGTATTCCAGATTCCTTCTTTTGTTGCTACTGTGAGCCTTAATATTCTATGAAGCCTGATGAAAAATTCAAACAGAACTATTATTGTGGCATGACTTTGATGAAGAGATGTCATGTTACCTTATCAAACAACTATATGAAAACCAGAAGAAAGTCTGCAAACTTAACTCTAACCTCAAACTAAATCTCATGCTTAGCTGATATTTAAAATGTTTCACCGACTATCTTTGAAAATTAGAAAGTAGATCAAATACAATGTCTTTTTTACTCAGCGTAGTGAAGAAAGCTAAGTTGTGTCTGTCAGTGAACACATTATATAGATAAAAGTATCTATAAAGAAAATAAAAGGTTTAAAATTGGTTCTGCAAGCTCCAATGTTTTGTATCATAGACGGATTGATATCATTACAAACAGGAGCCTGCTATTTTACCTGATTTACGCTATAAGCTTTTCCTTTATTTGAAAGAAAAAGAAATCCATGAAACTCCACAGCTATCTTTCACAACAAAAGTCTCAGGAAAGTTCAGTCAACGTGCAGAAGCACAAACAATAAGGAAAATATATTTTGCTGAGAAGGAACTCCATTTTTTGGTAGTGGAAATCATACAAATATTGACTATGAAGGTGAGAGAGCGTAGCTTATATAATCTATATTAACATGAAATGGATACGATTTAAGGTGTGATGATGCCGTATAGAAACTATAGTAATAGCAATTTAGCTTAAACGTGCTCTTGAATTGTGACCACGATGAGTGGCCACCAATGTATACGTGAGCTAATAATGATGACCAAAATGTTTATGTTACGTTCAAATAAGCTTTAACATTTGCGTTATTAAATCTGCATTGAAAACCTCATAGGCCTTAAGTTAGCATGAGCCGGAGTTTAGCTGACTGGCTCTCATATTAAATGCATTTTTCTATTTTTCAGTGTGCTGACTCACAAGGGGCTATGACCCTGTCTTGTTTTTTTCCTTCAAACTTGGAAAATGAATGTAACCTTGTAGATCTGTTTCCCCCTGCTTCTCATCGTCTTGAAAACTAAGGCCCATATTTATACTTTTTGACGCAAAACTGCGCTAACGCAGTTTTGCGTCAAAAAAATTTGCGCCGGCTAACGCCATTCTGAAGCAACATGCGGGTGCCGTATTTATTGAATTACGTTAGCCGGCGTTAGCCGCCGGCGCCGTCTGGTGTGCGTTAAAAAAAACGACGTACACCAGGCAGCGCCGGCGTAGGGGGATATGGGGCTTGGGCGTCAAGAAATGGGGCAAGTCAGGTTGAGGCAATTTTTCCACCTCAACCCGATTTGCGCCATTTATTTTTCACTCCCAACCCCCATAGAAATGACTCCTGTCTTAGCAAAGACAGGAGTCATGCCCCCTTGCCCAATGGCCATGCCCAGGGGACTTCTGTCCCCTGGGCATGGTAATTGGGCATAGTGGCATGTAGAGGGGCACAAATCAGGCCCCTATATGCCACAAAAAAAAATAAAAAAAAACACTTACCTGAACTTACCTTAATGTCCCTGGGATGGGTCCCTCCAGCCTTGGGTGTCCTCCTGGGGTGGGCAAGGGTGACAGGGGGTGTCCCTGGCCTTTTGCAGGTGCTAAAAAACGGCGCAAAAGCGGCCGTACGTCATTTTTTTTGACCCGCCCACGCCCAGGAGTATAAATCCGACGCATATGCCTTGGAGTCGATTTTTTAGACGGGAACGCCTACCTTGCATATAATTAACGCAAAGTAGGTGTCCACGCAAAAAAATGACGCTAACTCCATGGACTTTGGCGCTAGACGAGTCTAACGCCAAAGTATAAATATGGAGTTAGTTTTGCGTCGAAATTGCGTCAAAAAAAACTACGCAATTCCGGCGCAAACGGAGTATAAATATGCCCCTAAATGTTATAAATGAATTGAGACAGTGTAGATTAATGTAATGTACAAGGTCATTGAAACCGGGGAAGAAAATGGAACTGCTGACCAAAAGATGTGCAAAGAATTACAAGGGAATGAAGTCACACCGGACGTGCCACCTCTGAAGACGTCAATTATGAAGACCAATCAAAGACTTGTAAACCAATATGGGGGAAGATTAGGATTACTTAATGTACTTTCTGATAGGTTAAAGATAGTGGGGTATAGTAAATGTACAATAGAATTTTGGGGGAATGTACTACGAAAAAGGGATAAAAACCCATGTCACAGAGAGTTCATTTAGGTGGGTTAGGGAATGCTATTGATTGTATCCAGAAACTCTGTCACTCTGTTTGGTGACTTGAGATTTTATTAAAACCATCTTTGCCCTTAGTTTGCCCATTTACACTTTCCTCCCTATGAGGGAAGTGCCCCTTCTTGCCCCTTAGCTGAGTTCTGATTGATGGCGATTTGACTGATGTCCTGAAGACGAAGACTGAATCTGTGCGCTGACCCAATCCTTGGAGGGTAATTATGACAATGCATTTGTGATTTGTCTGTTTGCTTTTCCTTTCTAGGTACAAACTGCTTGCTTTTGACAGAGACCATAGCTAGATGTTTTCCAAATTGAAGTTTAAATTGTTTTGCATGAAGCCCAACTTGCGAATGCTAATCAGTGGTTAGGACAAGTGCTCACCAAAACTAATGCAAATAGGCAAACGACTGACATTATTCTTTGTTGAACTGACGCAATATTAATACTCTGCCAATCTTGATCTATGTTCACGCCGTGTCATGTTCTATTGTTTGTGATTCTTGCTTTAATGAAATCTTATCAAAGTTGTCATATCGTGACTATGCTATTATGTTTCTTGGTTTTGAGGTTAACGCATCTGCTCTTAGATTGTAACTAATAGGGAATAAAACTCATAAAATCCTACTAAACTGGTGTGGTTATTCATGGCTGAAAGGTCATGGTAGAGTCATCTGAACTGATTAATGACTTTGACTAAAGTGAAATGCATTGTCGTGATAAATATTGGTGACATCATTGATGTATTGATTAATATATTGATTAGCTATCTCGTCCTACGGTGTCTCTCAACTGGGTCAAAAGATTCATTGGCCTAAAACGAGTCCTGATGTGCAATAAAATATCATAAAAGGACGCGTTAGCAGTTCTGGTAGCAGAGCGACGGTTTGGCCCTTTGGGGCCCTAGGACGGAGAATCATTGTTTAGACTGTTTTTCTATGATGATGCAAATTGGAGGTATGATGTGTTTCTAAATTCACCATGACCTTCCCGGGATCTCGGAGCCTGCCTAAGTGAGTTGGGAATGTTCTCGGCGTCATAGAGTGTGTGGTATAGGGTGTTTGCGCTTGCTCAGCTTATGCCTTTTTGCAGGTGATTGTGAAATCTGTGTGTATTTTAGGTCAGGTAAATGTTGTTTTAGTAGGAGTGGGCATACTCCGTAGTATGAGAGTAGGGAAGTCGGCGTACTTCATATGAGTGTGGCGCTTTGTGCTCAAAATTATCCACGTGGTTGGTTGTTCATGTACGGAGCCATCGTGGTCTAAGACTCCGGAGTATATTGACAAGTGTAGGAGACACTTGGGTTTATGTTGTAATCTGTGCGGTTTAATAGGTCAATCAGGCGTGGTTGACAAGTCGAGTTTGAGTCAAAATGTGTGTGTGAAACCTTCGATGGAGATTTGGCAAGTTCTAAAGTGCACTAGGACGAACCATTGACAAGTCGAGAGTAGGATTTGCGGGTTGAATTCTGCTTGCGTATGCAGGAACTGAGAAGGAGAGAGTAGCAGCCGAGGCTTCAAGTGAAATCTCTGTAAAGTTCTGAAGCAAATGTGTTACCCTTCCTGTAGTAAACCGGCAGATTAGTGTTGTTGTTAAAGGTGCTCGCAGTAATTTTGCATTGGTTTTGTGTGAATCCAGTTAGGGGCGGACGAGCCGCAAGACTTTGTCAGCTACAGTGTGTGAGTGTGACGTCAGTGGTGCTGCGCTGAGATAGGTCAGTTGTCCAGAGGGGTCGCACACGGATTGGCTGCCGTCCGTGAGAGGCAATAGGTTGAGAAAGGTGGGTGAAGAGTGTCCTGGGAACTAAAGTCACTTTCTGATAAAATACAAATAAAAGAAAAAGGCAAACATGAATTTTGTTAAGGCTTTTAAGAGTGCTCTGAAAGGAGACACATACATTATGGCGAGTGAACGGGAGCCTACACTGCCTGAGGGTACTCCAGCTTACATAGTTATGGAGGAAAAATGTGTTGCGCCTTGTTTATGGATGAAACAGTGGCGCAAATTGTACTGCCATTTGATAAAGTTTGTTTTGACCAATGACTTTGTGTTTCACCACTGAGCATATTAGTTGCTCAATGTTCACCAGTAGCACATGGTATGTTTTGTTCAGTTTAGCCGCCTATGGGCTTTGACATGGCATTAGCCATTACTTTCTGTATTCAGTTTAGCCGCCTATGGGCTTTGACATCGCATTAGCCATTACATTCTGTATTCTGCCTATTAGCTTTGACATGATGTATTCAGTTTAGCTGCCTATTGACTTTGACATGCTATTAGATATTCTGCCTATTGGCTTTGACATGATATCATATATTACATTTTGTATTCAGCTCCGCTGCCTATTGGCTTTGACATGATATTCAGCTCCGCTGCCTATTGGCTTTGACATGATATTATACATTGCATTTTATATTCAGCTCCGCTGCCTATTGGCTTTGACATGATATTATACATTGCATTTTGTATTCAGCTCAGCTGCCTATGGGCTTTGACATGATATAAGACATTGCATTTTGTATTCAGCTTAGATGCCTATTGGCTTTGACATGACACTAGACATTGCATTTGATATTTAGGTTAGCTGCCTATTGCCTTTAACATGACATTGCATTTGATATTTAGGTTAGCTGCCCATTGCCTTTAACGTGGAGTTAGACATTGCAGTTGAGAATCCAAGCTGTATTTTTCCAAGCTGTGTTTTTGAACCAGATGAACCAAGATGTTTTGCTCTCACAGTAGACTAGACCTGATAAGAGAGGGTACATGGGCGTTGTTTTTCCTCGCTTGAGCTTGGGAACAGGAGTAGTCTTGGAGACCTGGCCAGTCTCCAAAAGGCTTGCTCAGTTTCCCAGGTCTGAGAGGAGGGGGCACACCTTTGTAACGAATGTAACAGGCTGCAGAGAGTGAGATTCGAATCTGCCGGACCTCGTGCTGGAGCTTGGCGCCAGCTGCCAGCATCCCATGTGGGTAGATGAAACTCTTTCTCGCGGCTGACAGGGGTCATCAGCTTGCAGACCTTAGAAAGATGTAGCTGTAAATAGTTCCTACACGGTGAAGTATTTGTTTTGCTTTGCATTCAATATCTTATAAATATAACCTGCTGTGTATATTGCAAACTGATATATTTTGTTTGATTAACGCGGACTTGAAAGCTACTAATTCGTCATTCATATAACAACAATAAAAGTCTTCTTTGACCTCAGAAGTGCATTTCTGTTGTGTTATGTTAGTGCTTAGAAACTAAATAAGAGGAAAGCACTACAATTGGTACCTGGAGTCGTGGGGTCGGTCATTAAGAGGTGATTAAGAAGGGGTTTGACGAGTTAGTAGATTTCTAAGTGCACACTTTAAAAGTGTAATTGTTTTTGTTGTTTGGAGAATTACAGAAATTGTTTTCTGTTTGGAGAATCACAGTAGCACGGCAGACCATGTCTGAGAATACATGTGTTGATGAACTGCCTGATGGTGCTAAGAAAAACTGTGAATTGTTTTCTGTTTGGGGAATTACAGAAGAAAATGCATGTGTAGCTAAAAGGCCTGATAATGCTTTGAGAAATAATTCCCGTTGTATATATGTAGAAAAAGTGTGTTTTGGAAGTAATGATGACAGAAAGGTCTGGATACCTTTATCTGCTTACAGAGAAATGCAGGAGAAATGTAGGAAGTTGGAACATGAAAATAGGAATTTACGTGAGCAAATTAGCCCGACTGAAAGTTATAAAAGGGCTGATTTTGAAGAATCTTTCTTGTCCCATTCCAGTAATGAGGGGGTTAAGACAGCTCCGAGCTGCACTGAGTTTTCGTGTGAGCCAGGGTTTTTGGCAGCCAAAATGCATTCCTTAACTGATAACAGGGACGAGAGAGACCAGAATGTGATTTACGAGTTACCGTTGCAAAATGCACAAGTAAAAAGAAAGATTTTAGAGCAAGAGCCGACTTTCATTAGCTTGTTTGATTTTTGGAAAAAGAATAGCCCTCATTTGAGAGAAATCCTAACACTTTTGTATATGGTCACTGTGAAAAATAATATGCAGCTGCGCGCTTGTGATTTGGCAAATGAAATAATGCAGACTTTAGGTTTCTGCGCAGTGCAAGAAGGAAATACTTATGTACATTTAAATCAAGAACAAGGAAAGAAAATAGTGCCCCTAGCTAGAATCATACAATGGATCTGGTACTTGCAAGACAGGGCTAGAGTACCACAGATAAAAGAGTTACCAATGAAGTTGAATGCACCATTTGAATTCGTGTCTACTGAAGATAAAAAGCATGTTTGTTTTACTAATGATTCATTGACTGAAATGTTGTTTTCTGGCACCGTAGAAGGAACAGCGTTGTATAATGTGTGTCAGATTTTAAAGCAAGAGCTACATGAGATGTGTCATTTTTATGCTGATTTTTGGTTCTTTGATAATGTTTTAGCCACATGGCTTGTACCTAACTGGTTCAATTACCTTGCAGATGTTAATGAGAAAAATTCAGAGAGAGAAGTGTTCACCCAGAATTCTGCCTTAGTGGGGATGGCTAAGTGGGTGCCCCAGAAATGTGAACAGCTGAGAGAAAAAGCCACTTACAGGTGGGCAGAGATGAGAGAGATGCACATTCCCCTAGATTTGATAAAAACTGTGCAGCACGCACAAAAGCAATCTGTCATGCAAGCAGTCACAGAGCAGTTGGGGAGAGGAACGTTACCAGGACAGAAATGGCAAATTGATCAGGTTTTAGGGAGAGTGATTGCTGCAAATCACCAAGGAAAAATCGAAATTATGCTGATACCTAGAAAAGAATCTGATTCATTCATACAAATTGGAGACAGAATGGCCCAACTTGACAAAAATGCAGTGAATGGAGGTTTGTTAAAGAAGGAGTCTGCCCCAGCCCTTCTGACAGTGCAAGAAAAGGGAAGCTGTGGTGCAGCAGATAAAAACCTCAGTGCTGATGTGTGGGCTGAAGCCCCAAGTGACCCTCCAGAACCTGCAGAAAATATAACAAAGGGCCCCAAAAACGTCCTGCTGATTATAAAACAGGGAAAGAAAGAGGAAGGGTGCAGTTTAAATGAAAAATGTTATTTGCAAGAAAAGTCATACTTGTTTCTTTTGCAGATCCTACCACGTTTCGCCACTGTCCCTGAGCGCGCTGTGTGGTCCCCCTTCCGGTGTGTGCGTGTGGGGTCGGGGAAGGGACCGAATCCCCAACCTGAACCTGGCTGAGTAAAGTGCCAGCACCATGGATCCATTTTGCGCAAACTGCGCCTTCAGTTCAAGTTCAACTTGTTTGATTGCATTATGGAACTCTGACTTTTGCTTATCTTCCAGCAAACCTTTCAGGTGGACCGTGCACCTTTACATGAGCAGAACTCATGCCACATCAAATTGCTAACACTGTTGAATTAGAGACTCATTCAGAGTATAAAAATTGCCCAGTCTTTTTTATGTAGATGTATCTGATGTGAAAGGTCATGAGATCAATGTGTTAATTCACTTCTATTGCTTTACAGGGATTGTTTTGATCATTCAAATCTGATTGGCTGATAATGTTTTTTTTTTTTGTGCTGATGTTTTTTGTTTTTGTTTGAAACAAGAGATATGTGAAACAAAAATTCATTGGTCAAAGGGCGGAATGTACTGCCATTTGATAAAGTTTGTTTTGACCAATGACTTTGTGTTTCACCACTGCGCATATTAGTTGCTCAATGTTCACCAGTAGCACATGGTATGTTTTGTTCAGTTTAGCCGCCTATGGGCTTTGACATGGCATTAGCCATTACTTTCTGTATTCAGTTTAGCCGCCTATGGGCTTTGACATCGCATTAGCCATTACATTCTGTATTCTGCCTATTGGCTTTGACATGATGTATTCAGTTTAGCTGCCTATTGACTTTGACATGCTATTAGATATTCTGCCTATTGGCTTTGACATGATATCATATATTACATTTTGTATTCAGCTCCGCTGCCTATTGGCTTTGACATGATATTCAGCTCCGCTGCCTATTGGCTTTGACATGATATTATACATTGCATTTTATATTCAGCTCCGCTGCCTATTGGCTTTGACATGATATTATACATTGCATTTTGTATTCAGCTCAGCTGCCTATGGGCTTTGACATGATATAAGACATTGCATTTTGTATTCAGCTTAGATGCCTATTGGCTTTGACATGACACTAGACATTGCATTTGATATTTAGGTTAGCTGCCTATTGCCTTTAACATGACATTGCATTTGATATTTAGGTTAGCTGCCCATTGCCTTTAACGTGGAGTTAGACATTGCAGTTGAGAATCCAAGCTGTATTTTTCCAAGCTGTGTTTTTGCACCAGATGAACCAAGATGTTTTGCTCTCACAGTAGACTAGACCTGATAAGAGAGGGTACATGGGCGTTGTTTTTCCTCGCTTGAGCTTGGGAACAGGAGTAGTCTTGGAGACCTGGCCAGTCTCCAAAAGGCTTGCTCAGTTTCCCAGGTCTGAGAGGAGGGGGCACACCTTTGTAACGAATGTAACAGGCTGCAGAGAGTGAGATTCGAATCTGCCGGACCTCGTGCTGGAGCTTGGCGCCAGCTGCCAGCATCCCGTGTGGGTAGATGAAACTCTTTCTCGCGGCTGACAGGGGTCATCAGCTTGCAGACCTTAGAAAGATGTAGCTGTAAATAGTTCCTACACGGTGAAGTATTTGTTTTGCTTTGCATTCAATATCTTATAAATATAACCTGCTGTGTATATTGCAAACTGATATATTTTGTTTGATTAACGCGGACTTGAAAGCTACTAATTCGTCATTCATATAACAACAATAAAAGTCTTCTTTGACCTCAGAAGTGCATTTCTGTTGGGTTATGTTAGTGCTTAGAAACTAAATAAGAGGAAAGCACTACACAAATTAACAGAGAAAGAGGGATGTTTAGCGTTCCCAGAACATGGGACGTTCAATACGAAGGTGCTAGAGAATCTAAGGTGGATGTTAAGTACACAAAAACCACCTCTGAGGCCAGCTCAGTATGGGGCTTTCGCGATTTGGGATTTAATGGCCCTTAAACATAGACAAGAAAAATTCCAAAGAAGAATAAAAAGGGCAGAAAAGACTTATGCAGAAGCTAGGTGGGTTAATGAGAAAAAAATGTGGATACGGGGAATAGTTGATGGATTGAAATTGTTCCCAGCAATGACACAGGGAGACGAGACGCAGAGAAAGAAAGCCACCTGTAAAACAGACAAAGACTCTAGTAAGCCTAAGGAAACTAAGAGACCTTGGGAGGAAGAAGATGATTCAGACGATGAAGAGTTCATGGATCGAATATTACATGATCGCCTGCCACCTTATGCGGCGAGCGACAATGTCCTGAGCACTAGTACGGATCCTGGGAACCAGACGCAGGAGAAGGGAGTTACTGATACAGCACAGACTAGTGATATGGGTTTCATACAGAATGGTGTCAGTGTACCCACTGCGCCAGACATTCAGACACAGTTGCAACCTCCACTGCAGATACAGAGAATCTATCCAGACGTCCCAGTGCTAGAGACTACTACAAATCTGATAGTGCCGCCAGACCCGATATATACAAAATCGAGGTTAGTGCAGATTGAGTCAACTTCCCAATTGCTGCCCCAGCCGCAGCCACAACTGATACCGGGATATAACCCAGCAGCAGGTCCTCCATTAATACCTGCCCCGGCTTCGCTGGATCAGACCCAATTTGGAGTCGCTGCTCCACGAGGTTTGGGACCGGGTCAGACACCTGCCGCAATATCATTGCCAATTACTGTTGGTCCACCGGTGCCATTGTATGCACAAGGTAAGCCTGGTGTATGTGATCAAGGAGTAATGGCCCAAGATGTGCTAAGAGGAGGGTCCATCGGAACCCCTCAGTTAATGGCCAAGGAGAACAAGCGGTTGAAAAACCAAGGTCTTTGATAGATCTTAGCCCAGTTGAAGCACCATTGGAAGCAATGAGACAGGCAGGGCTAGGAGTGTTAACCCCGCAGATGATAAGTACGAATGCTTCACAATCGCCAATGATGCATGCAGGGAACATTTCACTGCAAGGTTTTACAGTACAACAGTTGAATGAGTGGTTAGAGAAGACCTATGCTTCGCAGAAGACTACAGTGACTGCAATAGAACCGGAAAGGATAGGGAGAGATGAGTGCCTGAATTTTGTGAGACTGGGGGTGGAAGCTGCTGAATTAGTGGACGGAACAATGGGGGTAAACAGATTAGAATCATACACAGAAGCGGAATTGAGATATCTGTGTCCTAAGATTACTAAAGAGGTAGGCAAGGTACATCAGAGATTAGCAAACCTGGCAGACAAGTACAACATTGATATTGAGAACACTAAACATTTGAAAAGAAGTTACAGGTTAGACTTTGATTCAAAAGACTTTGAGCATATGAGGTCTGCCGGAATGAAAACGCATTTAAAAAAAATACTGCAAAGTGCACAAATCTGGGGAGCGTTAGAAAAGTGGGAAGGCAGATAGGCAAAGAAAAGAGATAAGGAGAAAGCTGACAGTCCGGGGTCGAGTCAGGCTAAAGCTTCACCCGATACGGAATCGGTAAAAATACTACCCATTAGAGAAACAGCTGGTGGAGTTTTAATTCATGTGCCGTAGTCCAGAGGAGACATCCTATCTTTTACAAATGATTATCCCAGATTGAGGGAGAAACCTATCGAGTGGTATCAACAAACAGATAGGTTTGTGAAGCTTGCAAAGTGTCTCTGGGAAGACTTGAATACTTTGTTTGAGATCATTGTTCCACCTGATTTGAGTGCAAGAGAGGGGTAGAGGGGTAGTGCAAGAGAGGGGTAGACTGGCCGACGAAGGAGCCGGCAAGGGATAAGGTGACCGGAGCTCCCTCTGAGGAGGTAATGAAGTACTTTCATAAGGTGATTTGAGTTTTTGAAGCAGACAGTGTCGCCGAAGGTGACTGATTGGCAGAAAATTGACCGAACCTCACAGGAGGTTAAAGAATCATTACATGCTTACTATGAGAGATTGTTGAAGGCATTCAAACATTATAGTGGTACTGAGACCATTGAGCCGAAAGACATGAACCATCTTGTGTTCAGATTTGTTGAAGGGCTGAGACCAGAGGTTAGCCATATGATTAAGAATCATTTGATATGTTGGCAAACAAAGCCGATTGATAAGGTGTTGCAGTATGCGTGACAAAATTGAGCTGAAGCAGAAAAAGTTAAAGGAGAAAGTGATGGTGATGCAGATAAGGGCTTCAAAACCAGGAATACAGGGAAATGGAGTTCAACAGATGATACAACAGCAACCACAAATGAATGTTGTGTTTCAGGCACAACCGAGAGGTCGAGGTCGAGGTTTTGTGAATCGTGGTCCAGACTTGAATACTGTTGTGGTCCAAAATGATGCACAAGAGATGAAAAGGATGTCACCATGTCATGCGTGCTGGGGTGTGGGGCATTGGAAGCGGGAATGCCCGAATGTGGTGCAGGATGGTGTCGTTCAACAAAGCACTAATGTTGGTACATTGCAAAATGTGAGAGGTCCAAAATTTAGAAATCAAAATTCGAACTTCCAAAATAACATGATTCAGATGCAAGGGTTACAGCCCATGCAGCAAATACAAATGCTGCGCATTCAACCAGAGCAAATTCAACAAGTACAACAGCAGGTTCCAATGGTGCCTAGACAGCAAATGCAATTACCAATGGCTCCGATGGGACAGCAACAGGTGATGCTTCCTCAGCAGGTCACAGGTCAGGTGATGAGTCAAAATAATACAGTACAGCAATTCCCATTGCGTGGTGAAGATGGAATGAATGAGGAGTGGTCGGATGCAGCTCAGATAGTGAGGAGTGCAGGCTTGCAGCGTCCCTAGAGGTAGATCAGAGGGGACCCTATGTAGAGGGAAAAGTAATGGGTCACAGAGTTTCATTCTTGGTTGATACCGGAGCTACACGCTCTACATTCAGAAGTGCAGAGGTTCAGAAATTACCACTTTCAGGGCGTACTGTAAGGGTGGTCAGAGTAGCAAACCAGTACTTAACAAATCCGATTACAGATCCAGTGCAGGTTGAGATCGGCAAATTTCCAAGGACTGCATAAGTTTGTAGTCTGCGATTCGTAGATGCGATCCTACTGGGAAGAGACTTACTGTGCAAGACGAAATGTTCGATTACATGTTCCAATGACGGAATCGAAGTACAGACAAACAGTGATGATGAAGGGGATGATGGTCAGTTCTCAGAGTTAGAGACAGGAACTGCAAATGAAGATTACCCTTTTATTACCTTGTTCCCGATGCTCACAGTGATCAACTTACCTGCCGAGTTACAAGGGCCAGTGACGAGAAAGTGTGGGATTTGACAGGAAAAGAGGGGGGACTGATAAAAGGAGTAGAACCAGTTAAAGTACAAGTGAAGCCAAATGCAGTGTTTCCCCAGGTGCCACAATATCACATGGCACAGGATGTTCTTATTCAAGTGTCACAAATAATTGCAGATTTTGTGAAACAGGGAGTCCTGAAGGAAGTGTTGGGCAGCCCATGTAATTCACCGATAATGGGTCTGAAAAAGCCTTGTGGGAAGGTTCGAATTGTGCAGGACTTAAGAAAAATAAACAAGATTGTGGTCAAATGTTGCCCTATAGTACCCAATCCAGCAGTGATTGTGTTTCAGGTCCCGTGTGATGCTGAATGGTTCACCGTTGTAGACCTGTCACAAGCTTTCTTTTCGATACCTCTTCACGAGGACAGACAGTTTTTATTCAGTTTCAAATTCCTGGACAAGGTGTACAGTTGGTGCAGAATTCCTCAAGGGTTTTCTGAGTCACCGTCCATCTTCAATCAGATGGACTGATTCCTTAGAATCCTTAGTTCTACCTTTTAACTCGACTCTAGTGCAGTACATTGATGACTTGCTGATTGCATCCAGGAAAAGGGACGACTGTAAGTATGACACAATTGCTTTACTGAATCATTTGGGAAAGAATGGACATAAAGTGTCACCGAAGAAGCTGCAGTACTGCCAGAAAGAGGTGAAGTACTTAGGACACTTAATTGAAAGAGGGTCTAGGAGAATATCGAAAGAAAGAATAACAGCCATTTTACAAATTAACCCCCCAACAACGAAGAGAGATGTCAGGATGTTTTTGGGAATGGTGGGCTACTGCCGCCAGTGCATACCCAACTTCTCTATTATCTCAAAACCTTTGAAAAAGCTGACAGGCAAAGAGATTAAGGATGAGCCGTATACCATAGCTTTATCGAAGGAAGAGCTTAAGGCATTCATGGAATTGAGAGAGTGCATGTGCAGGGCACCAGCATTGGGTATGCCTGATTACACAAAGCCTTTTCTACTGTTTTGTCATGAACATGATGCTTGTTCTTTGTCTGTCTTGACACAGGTCCATGGAGGTGCAAATCCCCCTGTAGCATATTTTTCAGCTACATTGAACCCCGTCGCAGCAGCCTTACCGGGTTGTTTGCGCGCAGTTGCAGCAGTTGGTCAGAGCCTCACGCAGTGTGAAGGCATAGTAATGGGATACCCCCTAACAGTAATGGTTCCACATTCAGTTTAAATTTTGTTGACTTGAACCAAAACTCAGCACATGACAAATGCTCGTCTTACCAAATATGAGACAATTATACTGGGGTCACCTAATGTTTTGCTGACACGATGTACTGTATTGAACCCGGCAACTCTACTTCCTGCTGAGAATACTGAGGTTAATAATGAAGAGGAAGTCGAGCATGATTGTCTTGAGGTAACAGAACTATGTACCAAGCCGCGACCTGATATTCAAGATGCACAGTTAAAAGAAAATGAATGTATTATGTTTGTTGATGGATCCTGTTTGAGAGACTCAGTCGGAATGCTGAGAGCCGGTTACGCTGTATGTACCATAGCTGGTATTATTGAAGCTTCCTGGCTCGAGAAGGTGTATTCCGCACAAGTGGCAGAGCTAATTGCCCTTACTAAGGCATGCCACGCAGCTGAAAATCTGAGAGTCACTATCTATACTGACAGCAGGTACGGATTTGGAATTGTACATGAGTTTGGCCAATTGTGGTTGCAGAGAGGTTTCATGACCTCTTCTGGTTCTCCTGTGAAAAATGGTGAACAAATCAAGGATTTGTTACATGCAATTCAGTTACCTCTTGAAATTGCCGTGGTGAAATGCAATGCTCACGTTAAGTCGCAAGACTTTGTGTCCATGGGAAACGGTTATGCAGATCAAGTCGCCAGGTTTTGCTCATTGAACTGTATATTGTTCAAAGATCAGTGGGAATTGTTACCGCAAACTGAAAATGACACATGCTTGAACCTTGCATAAAGGGTGGTCGATACACTAGATGAGCTAAAGACACTACAGGGTTGTGCTAGCAAAGAGGAAAAACACTACTGGCAAAGAATGCAATGTGTACAGAGGGCTGACGACTTGTGGGTCTCAGAGGAGGGGAAATTAGTTTTGCCAAATAGCCTTCTGTCACAAATTGCTAGGCTCTATCACGGACAGGCTCATCTTGGAAGAGATGCAATGATCAGGTCATTCAAAATCGATTGGTTTAACCCAAAGTTCAGACATGCCGCAGAGATTACCTGTCACAGGTGCATCATCTGTCAACAGATGAATTCCGGAAAAGGGACTGTGGTAACATTGAGCCACATTGGGAGAGCTGGCGGTCCATTTAGCAAGATGCAAATGGATTTCAATGAAATGCCTGTTGGCGGAGGATTGAAGTACGTGTTGGTGATTGTGTGTGTTTTCAGTCACTGGATTGAAGCTTACCCCGCACGTATAAATGACAGTCTCACAGTTGCAAAGCTGCTGCTTAGGGAATTAATACCCAGGTTCGGGTTTCCGGTCTATATAGAATCAGATAGGGGCAGACACTTTGACAATGAGGTGATTAAACTCTTGTGTGCCGCATTAGACATTGAACAGAAGCTGCATTGTAGCTACCGCCCTGAAGCATCAGGATTAGTAGAACAAATGAATGGTACCTTGAAATCAAGAATGGCGAAAATGTGCGCAGCTACTAACATGAAATGGCCAGATGCATTACCCTTAGTGCTGATGTCAATGAGGAACACCCCTGATAAAAAGGCAGGACTATCACCCCATGAGATCCTCATGGGCAGAGCTATGAGGTTACCCGCAGTACCTGTAAATGCCCCAGTGAATATCACGGATGATATGGTGTTGGACTACTGCAAAGGCTTGGCTGATGTGATTTGCTCTTTCTCTCACCAGGTAGAAGCTAACACATTGCCACCGATCGGTGATCCAGGTCACACCCTACAAGCTAGTGACTGGGTGGTTGTTAAGAAGCACGTGAGAAAGTCGTGTTTGGAGCCACGCTGGAAGGGGCCATATCAAGTAATCTTGACAACAACTACTGCTGTGAAATGTGCAGGCGTTCCAAATTGGATACATGCCAGTCACACAAAGAAGGTAACGTGTCCAACTGATGAGGAACTTGAAGTTTCCGGCACAACAGTTCCAGAGAGGGAAGTCTCAGGGCCAGAAAACAGCGAAGAGGGAACTGAGACTGCAGGAGAGCCCACTGAGAACAGCCTAGTCCCTCAAACAGTAAATGAGTTCGAGAGAGGTGATAGTGTGCCTATCTCAGTAGAGGCAGCAGGAGAACTAAATCAAGGAGAGGTTCTCCCAGAAATAGACGGATACGGGTTAGAACTTGAACCCGTTACAAATCAAGAAGAAGAAGGGGAAATAATAGAAAGAGATCAAAGTACTCCGGCATCCCCTGAGCCAGTTGCAGGTCCATCAAGAGAAAACACCATATTGCAAGAGGAGGGTGCTGTTCAGCGTCCTGAAAAGACAAACCGGAAGAAGATGCATAAGGGAGATAACTGGCCAGAGAAACAGGCTGCAAAAGCAAGAAGCGTACCAGGTGAAACAATAACAGAAGAGACTGATACATCTCGAGTAGAAGATCTGAGTGAAGGAGAATTGCAAGGTGAACGCAGACTGAAAAGAAAGAGAACCGCAAACAGAAGGTACGCAGGTCCTGAGTGGGCATATGCAACGACATCTGAATGGCAACAAGAATTCTTAGCGTTCTGTTTTGATCTAGAAGTACCAGGCCAATACTACGGTACCTGAAGTAACTCAAGGAAAAAGACTTTGTTAAAATCGAAAACTGAAAAAAATAAAGAAAAGAGACTTATAAATTACCGGATGAGACACTGATAACCTGATTTGACTTCGAGAACCCGATTATGACAAGCTGCTAACCTGATTTGACAAAGGGATCCTGGAGTGATTTAAACGCTGTAAATACACGCAGAGAGAAAGAGACTTTTTGCATCAAGAAAAAAAAAGAAAAAAAAAAGTATTTTATCGTCCTCAAGTTGATTATTATTCTGCTATCTGATTCTTTACAGACATGGCTTATAATAGAGGTAGTAACAAGAAGGGTAAGGTGTGTGGTTGGTTGAGTCTTCTAATAGGTATTGTGTGTGCAATAATAATTGTGGGAGTGATTGTGGGAATGCCGTGGTTGGATAAGAAAGTGACTAACACTGCTTCAAAACCTGAGACTGCAACATTAACACCGTGGGAAAAGGTTGAGCAGGATGCAAAGCACTTGCATGAGGGAACTAATTCAAAGGGGGAACTTTCTACTAATGTCTTCTATCGCTTGTTGAATGAGTATGTCGAGACCATGGATGCGAAAAACTGTTATGTGTGTACAAAGATTCCTTCATCAGTGCAAGAAGGGGTCACTTATCATAGCTTGCCATTAACTTATGGGATAAGCTGTAGCTTGCTATTAACAAGATTCTATAATCAAGAGCATGTGCAATACTTTTATTCATATCTGGATGTTGTGTTTTCTTTTGTGCCTGTGATTGAGTTTCTGAACAAGCGAGCTAAGGAGCATAGTATAAAATTAGTTAGAGGTTTCTTTGAACCAATGCTTACGTTTGGGACAGCTTATGCACACCGCAACAATCTGACCTGCTTATTGACACCTATAGAGAAAATCTTCTTAGATCACACTGATGATAGACGCAAAGCATTGAAGGAGAGATTAGAAAAGGGCCTAGAAAAGCGCACATATGCAAACGATTATGCTTACACTGCAATAAAGACGCAAGGCAAATTAGCTATAGATGCCTTACATGTAGGGAGGCTTTGTATATATAGGCCAGAATCTGAACATGACACATTATTTGTGGGAATGAGAGAATGCAGACATGTGTTTTTGTTTCAGAGTAAATGGACAGTCATATTAAATGGACAGGATTCAGCGATCCCTGGGATCTATTACATCTGTGGACTTAATGCTTATTACTGTCTCCCTAAGGGATGGTATGGGACATGGTATTTGGGAATAGTTTTCCCAAAGATTTACCAGATTGTTGACTTAAAGCAAATACCTAAAACATCTGAATTACAGCCATAATTCCTTCAGTAGGGGTTATCTTGAACTCCATAAAGATTCAAAGGTTGTCTACTATTGTGGATAACATGCTGACAAATTTTACAGGGGCTATACTCCTGATGGATACTGAACTTGCTGCAGAAAGAGCTATGACTCTTCAAAATTGGCTTGCTTTAGACATTCTTTTAGCAAAGAGTGGCAGAGTCTGCAAGATGCTCAACGAGCGTCAGTGTTGCTCATTTATACCGGACAATAGTAAAATGATTAGAGGTATGCTCACTAACTTAACTAAGGTTAGCACAGATTTGAAGGACTTGAAGGAACCTGGAGTGTGGGAGAAATTTGGAAAAGGAATTGCCAGAGTAGGGAGCTGGTTTAGTAATATTTGGAATGGAGTACTTGCAAAAATTTTAGGGGGTCTATTCATTGTTATGGCCTGTCTATTAGGACTATGGGGAGCATGCAAAATTAATGATAACATCAAAAGAAAAGTACAGAAGTAAGAGAAATGAGGAAAATGAAAGAGAAAAAATGTTTAATGAAATTCGGGAGAGTTCACACAAGGGAAAAGATGTTGAAATGCGCATTATGCGTAAGGTGAAAAATTAAAGTGAAAGGTCAAAGTGAAAGGTTTGTGTGATGATGAGCGGCATCAGAGGAGGGACTGAAAGAGCGTAGCTTATATAATCTATATTAACATGAAATGCATACGATTTAAGGTGTGATTATGCCGCATAGAAACTATAGTAATAGCAATTTTGCTTAAACGTGCGCTTGAATTGTGACCACAGTGAGTGGCCACCAATGTATACGCGAGCTAATAATGATGACCAAAATGTTTATGTTACGCTCAAATAAGCTTTAACATTTGCGTTATTAAATCTGTATTGAAAACCTCATGGGCCTTAAGTTAGCATGAGACGGAGTTTAGCTGACTGGCTCTCATATTAAATGCATTTTTCTATTTTTCAGTGTGCTGACTCACAAGGGGCTATGACCCTGCCTTGTTCTTTTCCTTTGAACTTGGAAAATGAATGTAACCATGTAGATCTGTTTTCCCCTGCTTCTCATCGTCTTGAAAACTAAATGTTATAAATGAATTGAAACAGTGTAGATTAATGTAATGTACAAGGTCATTCAAACCGGGGAAGACAATGGAAGTGCTGACCAAAAGATGTGCAAAGAATTACAAGGGAATGAAGGGACGTGCCACCTCTGAAGACGTCAATTATGAAGACCAATCAAAGACTTGTAAACCAATATGGGGTGAAGATTAGGATTACTTAATGTACTTTCTGATAGGTTAAAGATAGTGGGGTATAGTAAATGTCCAATAGAATTTTGGGGGAATGTACTATGAAAAAGGGATAAAAACCCATGTCACAGAGAGGTCATTTAGGTGGGTTAGGGAATGCTATTGATTTTATCCAGAAACTCTGTCACTCTGTTTGGTGACTTGAGATTTTATTAAAACCATCTTTGTCCTTAGTTTCCCCATTTACACTTTCCTCCCTATGAGGGAAGTGCCCCTTCTTGCCCCTTAGCTGAGTTCTGATTGATGGCAATTTGACTGATGTCCTGAAGACGAAGACTGAATCTGTGTGCTTACCCAGTCCTTGGAGGGTAATTATGACAATGCATTTGTGATTTGTCTGTTTGCTTTTCCTTTCTATGTACCAACTGCTTGCTTTTGACAGAGACCATAGCTAGATGTTTTCCAAATTGGTGTTTAAATTGTTTTGCATGAAGCCCAACATGCGAATTCTAATCAGTGGTTAGGACAAGTGCTCACCAAAACTGACGCAAATAGACAAACGACTGACGTTATGCTTTGTTGAACTGACATGATATTAATACTCTGCCAATCTTGATCTATGTTCACGCCGTGTCATGTTCTATTGTTTGTGATTCTTACTTTAATGAAATCTTATAAAAGTTGTCATATCGTGACTATGCTATTATGTTTCTTGGTTTTGAGGTTAACGCATCTGCTCTTAGATTGTAACTAATAGGGAATAAAACTCATAAAATTCTACTAAACTGGTGTGGTTATTCATGGCTGAAAGGTCATGGTAGAGTCATCTGAACTGATTAATGACTTTGACTAAAGTGAAATGCATTGTCATGATAAATATTGGTGATATCATTGATGTATTGATTGATATATTGATTAGCTATCTCGTCCTACGGTGTCTCTCAACTGGGTCAAAAGATTCATTGGCCTAAAACGAGTCCTGATGTGCAATAAAATATCATAAAAGGACGCGTTAGCAAAGGTATCATACAACCCCAAAATAATGTTGGGGACAAGGATCAATTAAAAACGAATGCCGGGGCTGGCTCACAGCAAAATAGATGACCTTCATATTGCCCCATAGGGTCCTTCTTGTCCCCATTATAATGGTATGAGAGTGGTCTGGCCCTCGACAGATTCCTACCATGCTTAGTCCTTTGTCTATGTCCATGAAATGGACAAAAGCTCCGATTTCCTCTCCGTGCTCCTGTTTTCGTTCCTGTCGATTCGACAGGTAAGACCACGTTTTCCGTTGATAATGACTGTTCTGTAATCTCTTTATATTTGTGCTTTCCTATGCTTTTTTTTGTAACTGTGTTGCACTTCAGAGCTTGGGACACGCTGGAAGTTTTCGGTGCCATTTGGACCTGGTTCCTTCATTAGGGCACAGCTGGCGGTGTGCTCCCTGTCCATGTGCTGGGCTGGGGTAGGGAGCTTCTCTTCCACAATGAAAGCAGGCCAACAGGCTCCTGAGGTTTCCGGCGGGACCTGGGGTATATGCCCACACCAAAAAGGTAGATCACCCTGGAGTTATTCTGCAATCATCTGTTGACTTCAGCTTGGCTATTCCTGCAAATATGTGGGAAGTCATCCCAGGTCATCCTGAAGTACGTGTACAGGACAAAATAAACTGTAGAGACACCACAGAATTTACTCCAGGATGGGTTCCTGATTACTTCGGTGGAAAACATTTGATGATCATTTACCACTGTAGGATGATCCCAGGAGAATTTCAGGATTAGGATTAGGCTGGATTACTCCAGGATGGGTTCCTGATTACTTCAGTAGAAAATATTAGATGATCATTTACTATTGCAGGATGATCCCAGGATGATTTCAGGATTAAGCTGAATTATTCCAGTATCAAAATGAGGCTGTGTTACTCAAGGATGATTCCTGGATAACTTTCGAATGGGGTTTTATTAGTCGATGATGACTTCCTGATGGGGATGTACTACCCAAGAATGGATCTGACTCTATTACTCTATGATTGTTTCAAGATGGGGATTATTGCTCTAAGAAAGTGGTTCTTAACATTTTGCCTCCTCTGGACCCACATTTAATGATTACTGGAACCCAGGAACCCCAAATGAATTATTGCTGGAATCTGGAGACCCCCACTGAGTCACCATTGGAAAGCAGGGGCCCTGTCTAAGCATTTTCAATGATTTGAACTGCAAAAAAATATACAGTAAATACAGATACAGGTATTCATCAAATAAACACATAAATGATGAAACAGTTTATTTAATTTCCAGAGAAATATAAACTAAATCAACATTTTAACCACTCATCCCCCTGACTATACTGAATTCTGTTTGATGCACTTGCACTGCTCCCCTGAATCACTTGCACTGTTCCCACAAATCAATCTGAGGATTTACAGCTGTACATTTTGCTTCTTATTTTATATAAACATTAATAATCTATTAATAAAATGCAATTTGTAAGCAGTCACGCACCCTTGAAGTAAGCTTCACATGGCATCTGAGGAGCAGCTCTGAAGTGGATCGCATTGTACCTCACAGGGAGAACACAGACGCATCCTCCCACCCTACTCCTCGCTCCCCAAGACCATCTCCTGTGGTATATCCCAAGGGTCATCCCTCAGCCCCTCCCTCTTCAATGTATACATGACACCCGTGACAAACATTGTCAAGAGTCATGGACTTGACATCATCTCATAAGTGAACAACACCCAACTCATCCTCTCCCTAACAACCCTGCGACCACCAAGAACAAGTACCAAAGATGCATGAAAGAAGTGGCCAAATGGATGAACTACATATGTCTCAGACTCGGCACTGACAAGACATTATTCATCTTTGAAAAAGGCAAGGACACCATCTGGAACAACAAATGGTGGCCACTCGAGAAGGGCCCAACCTCCAAAACCACTGAACACGCCCGCAACCTTGGCATCATTCTCGACAACCAGCTCTTCATGAAGAAGCAGGTCAAAGCTGTCTCCTCCACTTGCTTGCTCACCCTCCAAATGCTCAGGAATATCTTCAGATGTCTCCCACCCAAAACCAGGTGAACAGTCACACAAGCTCTCATCAACAGCGGACTTGATTATGGCAACTCCCTCTACGTCGGCACTACCACCCAACTCATGATGAAACTCCATATTATTCAGAACACTGTATCTAGACTCATCCTCGACCTCCCCAGACAGCCTCACATCATCCCTCACCTCATGACACGCCACTGGCTATCAGTCACAAGGGGATGCCAGTTGAAGCTTCTCACCCACACTTACAAGGCACCATGCAACGAAGGACTGGCATATCCTCTAAAACCTGCACTGGGCCTTGAAGTTTGTGGAGGGAACCCCAAGACAGCCACCTCCATTTTGTGAGCCCAGCTTTTTTCCCTGAGCATTAGTACAGCCCAGTGATCAAGGAATCCTAGGAGACCTAGGTAAGGAGCCCCAGACTTTTTGGGAAATCTTGTTATTTGTTAAAAAGTGTTTTGGACTGCTACCCATGCCTGTTCACTGTGGGCTCCCTGTGTTTCAGACAGCTTGGCCTTTTTAAACTGCTGTTTTTTTAGCTGTGTGTGTCTGAAATTTCCCTCCTAGTCTGTGGCAAAAGACTACATAAATCCAAAAGCGCACCCTCTTTATTTCAGAACAAAAGGCTACATACACCTCAGTGGCAAACCAGAATGAGTTTAGGAGACTGCTTAATTGGTTTCTGTGATTTAAATTGTGTTAAGAAAGTGTCTGCATCACCTGTTATTGCATTGAAAAAAACAAATATATGAGTGTGTGACAAGCAGTATTTCAGTGTTTCACAATCTCTCCCTTACCTGGAAAGTAGACTCTGCTAGCTTGTAAGTGTGGATTCAGCCTGTCTTTATCCAAGGAGATTCTGAATAGAACAGCAGCTACCTCCTCCTTTCCCACAGGGGCTAGGGTTTCAGTTAACTTGGCTTTTATATACTTTTCTATAGGTTGCTGCATATGTTGTTGGGATTAGTTGCTGGTATTAGTATTTCTATTGGTTTAAGGATTGGGGTTGTGATTGGTACTAGGGTTGAGATTCCTATTGGTTCATGATTTTAGAGTTGGTGTTGTGATTGGTACTAGGGTTGAGATTCCTATTAGTTCATGATTTTAGGGTTGATGTTGTGATTGGTACTAGGGTTGGGATTCCTATTGGTTTGTGCTTTTAGGATTGGTGTTGTGATTGGTTGTCAGGATTAGGGGTGTGATTGGTGAATAGGGTTGGGGCTCCCATTGGTTGTGGGGTTTAGGGTTACAAATCTGATTGGTTAGGGTTGGGACTAAGGGGGTCATTATGAGTTCAGCTGACGGCACCCCACTTCACCGCCAGTGCACTAAAGCCCCTGCTGGCCCTATTATGACTTTTCCGCTGGGCCGGTGGGAAACAGGGCCTTTACTTTGACGCTGGCTCCTAATGGAGCCGGCACCAATGTGGCAGTGTGGAGGAGTGGCGGGTGCAGCAGCACGCATCGCGCATTTCACTGCCCGTAATTTGGGGGACAAGTGCATGGGGAGTCACCCATTCTACCAGGCTTTCCCTGGCGGTGTAAACCACCAAGAAAAGGCTGGTGGAATGGGACTCATAATCCCCAGGGCAGTGCTGCTTGCAGCGCTGCCCTTTTGGATTTGAAAAGCCGAGACCGTCAGGCTGCCTGGTGGCGGCAGCCTGGCATTGGCGGCGTTTCCACCATGCCATCTACGCCAGGGTCATAATATGGCGGGTGGGCCACCACTACTGCGGCTGTTCCCGCCATCTGTGAGTCTTGGGGTCCATGGACCGCCAGACTCATAATGATGACCTAGGTTTCTATTGGGCAATAGGGCTATTTAAGCCTAAGGCTCAGGGCGACTCATCCCGGGCGTCGAGGCTAATGGTGGAGAGGACAAGGGCATTTTCCTGTTTGGGCCTGTTCAGGACTGGCCAGGCCTAGGGACAGAAATACTGCCCAATTTTCCATTTACCAGAAGGGACTTTACTCCCTACACATCCATCAACATGCAAACAAATTATCAGCAAAGAAATCCAACTCTTGCTTAACAAACTGACCTCCTACAGATTGCAATGTCTCATTAGCCTACATAAAACCTACATAAAACCCTACGTACCAAACCTATATACATATCCACTGCACCTACAACAGTAAAACACCTTAATTTTCACAGCAAACATTACTCTGTCCATTCACACTAACACAACCTGCTATTGCCCACACAAAACAAAACCACACAATATATTGCTTTCAGCCATCCAGAAACACACTCCCTGTTCATACAAACCAACAGCACTATCCTCTATTTGCTCCTGCCAGACCCCCTTTTATCAAGACGGTACCTAAACCCAGCCATCCAACATACCATCTACAAACACCCTCCCCCTCTCATGACCAATTACATACAACCATAAAATCCTTACACTCCACTCCACCGCACATATTACCTCTTCCAGTGATCAAAACTAACACAATAAACCCCTGACCCACATCCATCACCTCTTACGCACCTCATACACTCTTCTCCAAAAGACATCAACACTCCCTGTAATATTCTAATACCACTCACCAGCACTAACTCACATACAAACCTGTCATAGAAAACCACTACATCAATATCTCGTCTCTCTATTCCACAAAAACAAAACAGATCACACACCTTAGCATATCAAAATAACACAAACTTTCATAATACTTTCTGTCACACCCACTCCCACCCTCATGCCCACACAAAGAATACAAATCCGGACCAACCTTTACTCCTAAATTCTCACTCTTCACAAACATCTACCACAAACACCTCAACACAGCAACATTCATTCACCCGATTCTCCTCCATTGTACAATTTGGAGCCTTACATTATGATCCACATGCTGCTCTATCACCCCTAACCATACTCCTTCCACACTAAACAGACACAAAAAAAACCAAAAAACATTTCACTCTTAACAACTTCGCATCCGTTGTCTATTACATAATAAGGCTACTCTACAAAAACAAGTACACTCCATGTCTCTCTCAGCCACCAAGTCCACCACCAACACACACAGACCCAACAAAATGTAGAAGAGGAACACTATATTGAAAAACAGGACTTTTGTGACACTCTCAGTTATCACATCTAACACACCTGCTAGTGGCTCAAAATAGACTGCTCACCCTTTCCCAAAACAAAACAAAACTGCCGCAAACACACATTTTCTAAACTATCTGCTCCTAAATGCTCAATAACTCTAAAAAAACAAGCACCACATCTACAACCTGCTCACAGACACACAACCTGACTTACTATTTGTAACAGAATCATGGTTGGGAGATGACATGGGCCCAGTGTTCCATGAAGCTGTTCCTCCGGGCTATCAAACTATCACACAAGACCATATAGGAAAGAGAGGAGGTGGACTAGCTCTTATAATCAAAAAAGCAATAAATCTCAGTAAAACAGACAAAATTTCCATACAAGGTTGTGAGGCCCCCCTCACCAGATGCAACCCTACATCAACTTCCTCCTGTAACTTTTGCCTCCTTTACAGACCTCCACCTAACAACTCAACATTTCCAGACACTTTTCTAGATACAGTCTCAAACCTTATAACATTATACTCAAACCTATGCATTCTTGGGTACCTAAACATTTGGTTTGAAAAATCCCCATCCAAAAGCTACCACCACTGGCCTAGTCACAGTGAACTTACATCAGATTGTACACAGTCCCACACACATCTCTGGATACATCCTAGATGTCATTTTTGCAATGCCTGAACTAGTTAACGTTCATAGCATCATGCCAATCAAATGGTCAAACCACCATTTGATACCTTTCCGACATAAAACACCACAAATCCACACACCCCATAGCAACTTACATACATGTATCTATCGACCATGGAGCAAACTCAATTCTGAAGACTTGGAAACACAACTAACACCCAACACAAATCTAGATACAAGTAATCTTGCTCCAAAACTTTATGAGTGGATACAGGAAGCTTTGGCTATCCTAATACCACTCACAGAAACTAAATAGGACAAAATAAAACCAATACCTTGGAGCAACACAGAATTTAAAAAGATAAAGCAACAAATCAGAAGGTTGCAATGGACCTGGCTCAAAACAAACAACATTCAAGACACTCTTCAGCTAAACAAACTTAACAGAATATAGACATAATCGAAAAAGCTAAAAAACAATAGGTACTACTCAGACAGAATTCTAAATGCTAAATCTGCAACAAACGAATTTTATAAAATTCTCAATTAATTTTGAAAACCTAAATGCATGAAAGGAAGTCATCCCACTACTCAAGATTTCACAAACAAACTGGCAACTCATTACACAATCAAGGCAGACACATTGGACTCCTATTTAAAATTGTACAAAACCATCAGTGCCAACCCCTCTCCTAAAATCCCCTCCAAAAATAAACCAACCCATCCTCTGCACTCCTTCAAACAAATATCACAAGGTGAATTCATGGATTTGGTCAAAGCAATCAGGCCTTCTGACTGCTCTTCTGACCCTTGTCCACCACACATCTTCAAGAACATTCTTTTATCTGCTTCTGCTGTCACACCTGGAAGACGAATCATCAAGAACTCTTTAACTACAGGAACTTTTCCTGAAGACCTGAAAAAGGCATACATGCATCAGTTATTAAAGAAAACAAACCTAGACCCGCAGGACCCCAACAAATACAGACCAATCACAAATTGACTTTTCCTGGGCAAACTGATAGAAGGAGCAGCATTTGCCCAGATGTCACAATTCATTGAAGACAATTCAATAGTTTCAGACTACCAAACTGGATTCCACCCAGGAAGAGGCACTGAATCGGCCATCATAGCAATCTTGGATGATCTTAAAAACACAGTTAACCGCAATGGAGTTGCTGCACTACTTCTCTTGGACCTCTCGGCTACTTATGATACGGTTGACCATGACAGCCTAATTGAAAGACTCTACGAAGACGGCATAGAAAGTACTGCTCTCGAATGGATTACATCTTACCTTCAAAACAGAACTAATATTATCTATTCTCCCCCTTCTCATCCAAACCCTCCCTAACAAAAACAGGGGTCCCCCAAGGATCAATCATCTCACCTATGCTTTTCAACATCTACGTGATGTCATTACCAGAATTGATCAATGATTTTTCAACTCACATGCTACAACTATGCAGATGACACACAAATACTACTTAAATTGAAATATCCAAAAGACATTGAAAATTCACAAATCTTCAGTTGCCTAAGAGCCGTTAATCAGTGGATGGTTTGGAGCCATCTCAAACTAAATGCTTCCAAAACGGAAATACTCACATGTGGCAACTGGAAAAATTATGACCAACTGTGCACCTGGCCTGACGACCTCAGACCACCTCCTCAAGTTTCCAAGGAAGTTAAAAACCTTGGTATTACCATGGACTTCAAGTTAACAATGAATGTCTAAGTGGACAAATTAGCATGATCAAGCTTCATCGCCTTAAAGACTCTGAGACACATCTTCCCCCACCTTGGATTTACACACAAGGTGCAGGCTACTATCTCTCTTGTATTATCCAAACTGTATCATGCTGATTGCCTCTACCATGGATCATATTTATCTATTATGAAAAACTACAACATATTCAGAACTCAGCTGCCAGGCTACTATTACATGTAAAGCCACAAGCCAACATCTCCCCTGCCTTGAGAGCACTACACTGGGTACCCGTTGCCAGAAGATCCACCTTCAAGCTGCTTTGTATCACCCACAAAGCTATACAAGGAACAGGACCGCTTTTTATCAGAAACAAAATAATCAAATACATTCAACAAAGAAACCACCATACAAGAAAAAGGCAATAGGTGGTGCATCCTTCTCGGTTCAAGCAGCCAAACTATGGAATTTATTACCGCCAAATATAAGATCGAAAGATAACTATCATGCCTTCAGAAGACAAATCAAGAACTGGCTCTTTCCTTCATAACCACCATCTTCAAACAGCAATGGACTACAAATGCCTGTGTTGGTAAATATTTATAATCTGAATATGTGTATATTCTAGATATGTATAAGTCTTTCAAAAATATGTATTGTTACTATTTCATAATAATAAATCATACAAATACTCTTTAAGCCTGTTCTACAAATGTATATTTACTCACGGTTATATATATACATATATATGTGTGTATGTGTGTGCATCTGTGTATGTATATATGTGTGTGTATATACATATATATGTGTATACTATTCTATGTTTTACATGTTCATATGTCATTGCATAGCTCCTAGATAAGTTGTTATATTAGATATTTATGAATCCCTGCTTTCGTTTTATATCACAATGTCGCTGTTCAAAAATTGAGGGAAGATAAATGAATGTTAGAAAAGTACGCTTATTAATTAACTTCAAATATTACAAATTTTGAAAGTATGTGTTCTTACAATACTACTTTTCTTCTCAATTTATTATATCCATTATATTCCTTGAACATATACTCCCCTTCTAGTTATTTACATATCTATTTATTACTCTAGTCCCACTACAGTAGAAAACATTTTAAACAAATGAATAAAAATACAATCTATAAATAAAATTCAAATTATAAATAATTAAATTAAATAAAAAAATAAATATATAACTAAAATAATTTATATATATTTATATATATGTATAGATATATATTTTTATATATATATAAAATAAATAGGAATGATATAACAAGTACTCTCTTGTAAGCTTTACTCTGTCTCCGCATCAGCCTATGGGGGCATTCTGACCCCGGCGGTCAAGGACCGCCGGGGCCAGGGTCGGCGGGAGCACCGCCAACAAGCTGGTGGTGCCCCGCAGGGCATTCTGACCGCGGCGGTTTGGCCGCGGTCAGAAGAGGAAAACCGGCGGTCTCCCGCTGCCCACATGAATCCTCCATGGCGGCGCAGCTTGCTGCGCCGCCATGGGGATTCAGACACCCCATACCGCCATCCTGTTCCTGGCGGTTCGCCCGCCAGGAACAGGATGGCGGTATGGGGTGTCATGGGGCCCCTGGGGGCCCCTGCAGTGCCCATGCCAATGGCATCGGCACTGCAGGTGCCCCCGTAAGAGGGCCCCACTTTGAATTCCAGTGTCTGCTCAGCAGACACTGGAATTCGCGACGGGTGCAACTGCACCCGTCGCACCTTCCCACTCCGCCGGCTCCATTCGGAGCCGGCTTCCTCGTGCGAAGGGGGTTTCCCACTGGGCTGGCGGGCGGCCTTCTGGAGGTCGCCCGCCAGCCCAGCGGGAAACACAGAATAACCGCAGCGGTCTACTGACCGCGGTGCGGTATTCTGGAGGGGGGAACTCTGGCGGGCGGCCTCCGCCGCCCGCCAGAGTTAGAATGACCCCCTATGTCTCTATCAATTTATCCTCCATTCCCACTCTGACTTGTCCCAAGCCCATTCTACTACTTTCCTCTCCAAAATAACCCTGCCTAGGCTCTTCCCTCCACTCACCCCAAACCTCAATTTACTAACATGATCTTCCAAACAACTCTACTAAATTCTCCCTCATTTATCTCACCTTTGACTCATCCAAAACCCCTACTGCTACTATAATCTACCTAACCCATTCCACAGACTATTCCCTCCTCCACCTCTCTTTCACTCATCCCAAAACTCATCCTATCACTATAAACTCACAATTAACACTTCTGGATTCTTCCCTCCTCTATCCCTCCATGACTTTAGTCAATCTAACTAACACATATCCTCAGCTCAAATTAACTGATAATAATACTAATACTGTACTCATATTTTCCTATACTAATCCACCACTAATTCCTCTTGGGTTCTGGAGTAGCGTGATACTCACAGAAAATTGCTGTGACGCCTCATCAGGGGTAGTAAGAGCTATATAAATAAAATTACAATTACAATATCTCAAAACTTGAGGGAACTCCCACCAAACTACCAGTTAACTACGCTCTGACTCCCTCTCCCTAGCAGCCACATGTCACATCCACTGGACAAACAGCAGAGGCTGCTCCTTCTCCCACCTGGTAGCTAAGGCCTGGAACAACTGCCCCTTGCACCTCAGAGCCTCATCATCACTCCAGAAGTTCAGGAACAACCTCAAGACTTGGATGTTCAACCAATAGAAGAACTGTCAGTTTGTCCCCAAGCGCCTCCAGACCGGCATTGATGATGCACTCACGTTTTACACATTTTATTGATTGACACCCCAGAGTTCCCTGGACTAGAGATTAAGTTGACCTCGAGCAGTAATGGGTAAACCTTGTCTGACATACTGTGGAAGTTAAGAGTTCCACTTTTCTATGTTGTCAGCAGAGAAGATCATAGCTAACAAAACACACACACACAAATAACTGCTTCAAGGGCTGTCCCCAAATTTTAAAAAGAGTAGATTCATAGTCTGAACAGAAGGAAATCTCTCATAAACTGTTCAATGGGGGCATGCACTGCCCATTGTAACTCTAAATGTGCCTAGCATCCAATCAGAGAGGTCTAACCATAAATAACTGCCCTGATTGCCTAAAAGTATCAATTCTGAAATAATGTAAGAATAAACATTGGTTAGACTCTTCTGATTGACTTGAAGGAAGTCATTCACCCTAGCACTGTCCTTGCTCATCAGTCACAGATTGTGATTGGAGGGATGGGCAGGCATTCGCTCAGCAGTTCATGGATCACCATGGGATACTTTCAGCTGTTCACTATGGAATATATGCACAGAAAACAGATGAAGAAACAGGAAAAGGCAACTTGCCTTGGAATTCAATTCAACTTACCACAGAAAACATACTCAGCCTTACATGTGAGGATATCAGGATATGTTTAGGTTACTCCAGGGCAATTTCTCGATTACTACTTTATAAGTGTTCTGTGTTCAACGAAATAGCACAGGTGTGTTAAGCTATTACACAAAGCAGAGAACCACTAATACTATAATTGTACTCCTTTTAATTCTGCCTCACCTCTATTATTTCATTTTGATCATTGTCACTCCAATCAAGTAATTTTGTTAACAGAAGATGTACAACAGTCACTGTAAGTGTAGGGGGTAGCACCATTAGTGCAGGAGTGGTACTGACTAATTGTGGATACCTGAGAGTGCACGTTGTGATGTGAAAAAAAGTTGTGAGTGGCTTAGTAATACTTTGTGAGGCAAATACGGTTATGCAGAGCTGTGGGTGGGATGTGACAATGGATCACATGAATGATTACACTAGGGGTGATAGCTGAAATGGGGGAATGGTGTGAGCAACTTAGACAATGGATGCAGCTCATTGCTGCTATGAGTAAAGCATGTGATTGTGGATACTGTTGCTGGGTGGTGGTGTGAATAACTGGTCTTTCTGACCAGCCGAGAATGAATGATGCATGTAGCTGAAGGCAAGTGGTTCGTCTGAGGAGTGGTGTAGCAACTGAGCAGTAAAGTGTCAGAGGTGAGTGGCTGCTGGAGAAGTGTGTAGTAGAAGTGTTTTTTTCAAGGGATACGGATGCCAGAGTAATGTGGCAAGCGGTAGAGGTAGTGATTGAGATGAGAGGTAGTTGTTGGGTCAAGTAATCCTATGTCTGAGCGATAATAAGTGGTTGGTGCTGAAATAAAGTGTTGTTTCAACTGCCTATAGGCAAGTGAATGGATTGCATGACCAGTGTAGTGGTATGGGGAGCATGTGGCATAGTGGTGTTCTGAAAGGATGAAGGGTGTTGGGTGCAACAGAATGTGTATGGTGAGTTGTTAATCAAAGGTTGATGGAGAAAGGTGCATTTGCACCTTGAATTTGTTTGGCGTCTCAAATCATCTAATTGGATGATGGGGAGTAAATGGTGTAAATCAGTGCTGTAAGTGGGTTATCAGATTTGCTGAGGCTGCAGTGTAGTATTGCAAGTGGTAGAATGGTGCTTTGTGAGGGTGTTATGCTGGATGAGTGAGATGAGCGATTAATGCTGTGAGACAGTTATATGAGTAGTGTTATAAGTGTGGAGAATGTGCTGTTAGCATGTGAATGACTGAGCTTTGTTGCACATGACTAAATGAAGTTAGGGGGTGAATGATTTGAGCAGGTGGTTGTATGTACGGTTATAATCCAGTAATGGAGAGATGTTGTAGAAGACTGACAAGGGAATTTTGTATGAGGTGGCCACTGACAGTAGGGTGGGGACAAATGATGTTGCCTAGTTGTGCTACATGAAGCCGAGCTGTGGCACTAGTGGCTATGTGAGAAAAGATGGTGTGTCCAGTGGGTTCTGAATGACACTGAGTGATGAACAGCAAGCAAATGTGTGGCTGTTGTAACTGGCTGGTGTATGAGGTATGATCAATTAAATGGTGAGAGTGAGCATTGTAAAGGGTGAAGAAATACTGAACTAGTAGTGTGCGGAAGTGAAGTCTAACAGTTTCAGTGAAGATGAGTGAGGGGTGATGTAAGTGGGTGTGATAAATGTGTGATAGTAGTAATTGGTATCAAGTCGGTATTAGGAGTGGCCCTGGCAATATGTCAGAAGTTGTAACAAAGTGACAAGTAAAGCTGTGAGTGGTGTAAAGGGCCTGAAGGTATGTGGTTTTGTGAGTGAAGAGCATTCGCCTCACTTTGGGGGTCATTCTGACCCCCGCCGCCGGCGGATGCCGCCGGCCTAGCGGGAACCGCCAGAAGACTGGTCATTCTGAGTTTCCCGCTGGGCTGGCGGGTGACCGCCAGAAGGCCGCCCGCCCGCCCAGCGGGAAACCCCGATCCACGAGGATGCCGGCTCCGAATGGAGCCGGCGGAGTGGAAGGGGTGAGACGGGTGCAGTTGCACCCGTCGCGATTTTCAGTGTCTGCCACGCAGACACTGAAAGTCTATGTGGGGCCCTGTTAGGGGGCCCCTGCAGTGCCCAGTGGCATGGGCACTGCAGGGGCCCCCAGGGGCCCCACAACACCCGTTCCCGCCAGCCAGGTTCTGGCAGTGAAAACCGCCAGAACTAGGCTGGCGGGAAGGGGGTCGGAATCCCCATGGCGGCGCTGCTTGCAGCGCCGCCGTGGAGGATTCCCTGGGGCAGCGGGAAGCCGGCGGGAAACCGCCGGCTTCCCTTTTCTGACCACGGCTTTACCACCGCGGTCAGAATGCCCCCGGAAGCACCGCCAGCCTGTTGGCGGTGCTTCCGCGGTCGTTGGCCCTGGCGGTCCATGACCGCCTGGGTCAGAATGACCCCCTTTGTGTTATCATGGGCACTTTCTCAGTCCTGGGCTTTAACCTACAAATATTTGATTAAAAGTGCATTAATTTTGTTAGTTCATTGGAAACAAATCAAGACTGCAAGTCATATGATAGCAGAGGACTGGAAACAGAATTTGTGATAAAATGGAATAAGGTGGCCAACAGATGTGGATAACTTTAGGCAAGTGGTGTTTCAAGTGACTGTAGGTGCACAGGGGTACTGTGAAAAATTGTTAGTGTGTAATAAGTGAACTGTGGATTGAGTTGTGTAAAAGGCTGTGGATCATCACATGACACACATGGTAAGTACTGCATGGTTAGTGATAGCATTTTAAGTGTGTGGTGTGAGTGCTTGGCTCTGTGAGGGGTGTTGTAACTGATAGGAACGTGTGTCGATGAAAGAGTGGGAGACTGTGCAAAAAATCATGTCATTCCACACTGTTCCTGCAATGAGTGCTGATATAAATTTTGTGTTGTGAATGTTGACTCATTATGAGTGAGGACTGTAACTGGCTGCGTAGAGTAGGTAGTGGGTGTAAGTGATGTGTAAAAGATGCAGGGAGCAGGCTGGAAGAGAGCTACGAAGATAGAAGAGTGTTGTAAGAGGAAAGGGGCTTGCTGTGAAAAGACAATGCATTGCTTTGTGTAGGTATGAGTGACGGAGGTGTAGATGCAATTGTGTTTGGAAACAAAATCGTTTTTCAGCTGTGGCCTGTACACTGCTTATATAGCCAATTTTCAGTAGACTTTGGGACAATAGGTGTGGGGAGGCGGAGAGGCGCAAAGGACACCACATGCCCCTACAGCAAATCACCACATGAACTACCTACGTGCAGACTTGCAAAACCTAAGTCCAGATGTAAAAAGCCTTTTAATGGACGCAAATGGTCCAAATCAGCATTTGCAACAGTTAAGGTGTTTTTTGCAATGTACTAATTCCATTTCAGGGGCCGGAAAATGTTTTGCAACTCGTAAAATGTAATTATGAATGGTAAATGGATACTGATTCAATATCCAGAAGGGATGCATCCCTTCAAAATACTAAATCTTTATCGTATGTGTTAGTATCTTCCTACCAAAATATGGTTGCAAAACCTTTAAGAAAAACAGACTGCAATTAATTTTTTTAAAAGGCAATCACAGACATGGTAGCCTCATATCTGCAGCAGGCCACCGTCCCAGTGATGGCCTCTAATCAGAGTGAGTCCCAGTTTTAAATCTACCTCATGAATATTGAGGTAACAGACCAGATTGCATCCCACTCTGAATTTTCTGAACCAACTATTTGTACATTGATCATTTTGGAAAATTATTTATTGGTTGCAAAAGTGTTGGTTGAATTTTCCAACTAGTATTTAGCGAGCAACAAATAGTATATGTGGTCTCTACTAACTAAAGAGGTAGACTACTGCTTTTCATTTTCATCTATTGCCTACAATTTTTACCCTTCCCCCTTAAAATGTTTCTTGAGAATAGGTCAGGTCTTACCAATCTCTGAATTTATGCAGTGAAAACATTAAGATCAAGGTCTAGTAGAGCCCATTATAGAGACTACTTGAGACTAACACCTATCTTAATATCCAATCAGCTATTAAATCAGTGTGTTCAGTCAGGGAATAGTTGGCATTTGTCACCACATTTTCTTGAGCACTGTGACCAGATGAGCTAGTCAAAGAATCTGGCTACTGGAACTGGTGAGTGAACCCCTGGAAAATATATTTTGTAAAGGAGCTTCTTGATGTGTGATGGAAGCATACAGAGGCTGTCATAAAGAATGTCAACAACCATGCATGTCTTAAGACTACATAACAAGGTATGTTGGCACTCTGGAGTGCTTGTTCACACACAAATCCCAGCTGAGTGGCACTTTCCCATTACTTACACATTACTTGCTATGTTCATGACAAGGCACAGGATATGTCCTGCAGCCACCTGTTAACTTTTGCTCTCTGATATCCACCAACCCCCTGTCTCTTGAATCATAAGCCTCAGTTCTCTTTCTTTGAATGTTGCAATAGAAGGATCCACTTATTTTGCAATGCTCATTCGACTTTGTATTGAGAAGTGTGGAAGGTGGAAAATATTCTGGTAAGAGATGGAAACTGAACTTTTTTCCTGCAAGTGAACATAAGACCCTCCTAAAGTTGTCATAACTTCACAGGTTACATATGATTTAATGTCAAACACCCCTTTGTCAACGATGCCCCCTGCCCTTTTGTCAGGTCGTTTAGCCATCCCACAATCAATTACTGCCCTCTGCTGCCACTAATACTTCCCAGTTCTGATTTCTTACTCCAAGTCCTACATCAGCCTTTCTCTTTCCTGATAAGTAACATATGTGGTCATTTTGACCCTGGCGGCCTTAAAGCCACCAGGGTTAATGTAGTGGTCCCACCACTAACAGACTGGCAGTCCAGACCACCACATTATGTGTGTGACGGGTTGGCCACTGCCAACCTGCCACATCTCCACTCATACAGCCATGACGCTCTGAACCGCCGGGCCTTAGATGATCATCTCTGACCGGTGGTCCAGAGAAGTCCGTCGCTGGCATGGTTTCTACTGTGGTAGCACCGCCATAAAAACCATAGTGGAAAGGTTAACGGTGACAGGGAATTTCTTCCCTGTCACCGGTAGATATCTCCCCCACCCCCTCAGCAAGCAGTAGACCCCGCTTGCAGCCACAGCACCCCTCTCCCAACACAGCCTCACCCTCCTCCCCAATACATGCACATGCACACAGACACCCACACGCACCACGCATACACTCATTCATCTACACTTACATACATGCATTCAGTCACACACATCCTAACACGCATTCACTTCAATATTCATACACGCATTCAAGCACGCATACTCACACCCATCCAAACATGCATACTCACACCCATCCAAACATGCATACTCACACCCATCCAAACATGCATACTCACACACAAACACACATACTCATACCCATCCAAACACACATACTCACATGCAGACAAACACACATTCACCACAACACTCACACTCACATACAAACACGCATACCCACTTACATGCATACACACACTCACTTAAACATCCAGACATGCATACAACCATGCATACACACATTCATGTACACACACAGACACCACACACTCACACATGCACACACAGCACCCCTCCCCCTCTCTCCCTCCTTCTCTGTTGGACGATCACCTTTCTTGGTCCGGGGAGAAGGTCGTCCGGCAGGGAACGGGTAGGGGTTCTCCCACCCATAATACGGCTGGTGGAGTCCTACTGGTGGGGCGGAGGTGAAACCACCCATGTGCTTTGACCGCCAGCACGACTACTGCTGGATTTCTGTCCAAAGTGTGGCAGAAATCCAGCAGTAGTCGTGATATGGTGGGCAGAAGACCACCAGTACTGGTGGACTTCTGGTGCCCGTGGCTTCGGCGGTCTTCTATGAAGACCGCCAAAATCATAATGAGGGCCATAGTTTCCATCCGGACACGGCACAATCCTCATGTGACCATTCTATGATCCTGTCTCTCCACCAAAACCACTTCCCTTTTAAACCTGTCAACTCTTCTTGTACCCATCTCCTAAGACACCCAACTCCACCTTCACCTACACCTGGCTGCCCTGCATCTACTCCTCCTACCTGTCTCTATTCTCAACCATCTATATCACTTATCTTATGTCCTTTCCTGTCACCTGTACACTGCACCTCCCATCTTTCACGTCTCAGGTCACCTTCTGTTAACCATCACCTATACACCTATTTCCTGCTCCCACCTGTGGCTTATGCCCTGGCTGCCACTTGTGCCTATACCGTGAATTCACAGCCCTCTCCTAATTAATGAACATTCATGAACATAACCTCTCACTGAGCAACTCATTCCTTTGCTCATCTATACTTAACTCCTACTGTGATCCCAGCTACATATATTAACATTTCTCCCAGCATCTATCAGATGTCACTCTTTCCCTATCCACTTCTGTCAAACTTTCATGTTCTGCCACCAGTCCTTCAATTAAATATATCCTCCAATCCCACCCTGTTCTGACAACCATACACTCAAAATATTATAGCTGTCCTAGTCTACCATAATCCCCTCTCATTGTCTGTTTTTTGCATTGTTAAACTGATTAGGTTGTCCTGACAGCATGTATGCTTCTATCAGACCGCCTTTTTTCCGACATCAGCAAAATGGATTAGTGAGGCAAATACCCATAGTATTCTAGTATTCTGCAGGTCATGAATTCGAATCCCTCTAATGCAAACACAGTCTTCCATCCTTCTGATATTGGTAAATGGAGTAAGATGAAGCAGTGTAATGGGAACAACGTTTAAAAGATAAAGTAGTACTGCACAAAAAAAACGTTATCCCTTGCTTCCTCATCGCCTCTGAGGTCTTCAGTCACTTTCATACACTAACTCTGGCCCCCATCACCACTCACAGTAATCAAATGTTACTCAATTATAGTACTTCCATCATCACAATGTTTTCTATATCAAAAGCCACACTATGATTTTTCATCTCAATCACAATTTATGTGATTCCAGTTAAGTTGTTGATAGGCCAAAGCCAAAAGCATCCTCACAGTGCATGAGTCATTATTGCACTAATGGAGCAGGCCTGGATTACAATGTGCAAACACTTTCAAAGGTAAAGGAGCATGGAAGAATTGTGGGTTTCAGACACCGCAGCCCTCAAAGAGTTCATAAAAAAGTCCTTCAGTGGAGTTCAATTGCAGTAGATTCTTTTGTTGGAAGACATCGACATAAATTCCTTTGAATGATGATCATTCCATAGCCATCATATTCAACTAGATGAACATCGTAGCATAAGCAAGCTAACACTTGTTTTGTCACGACATGCTACTTTTTCAAGGCTCTGGGAGTAAGCACGATTTGAGGAATGCCAAATAAATAACCCAGTTAGGCGAACTATGCCTAAGAAGTGTGTTGGAGTAATGCGTTCATAGTAGTATCCAATAAAGGGGGGGTGGAAGGCCCTGGTGCCACTGTACCTGCTGCAAAAATGAAAGATAGGCGCCTTGGAACCAGTTTTTATCTTTGGCTCAACATCCTGTGAATCTAGCCTAATGTCCCTGTGCTGACAAAAAATGGTGTAACACAGTCTGTGTTGTGAAGTGTACTTATGTCCTTGGCCATGGTTTGAGCTATATAAAAAAGCCAATGAAGTGGTTTCTGACAATCACCCATGTGCTAATCACATACAGCAACAATTAAAGACAAGTCATTACTTTTGATGGGAAAAGGAGATCGTTGCTGAATTGCTCAGTGTGAAATTATGAAACCAATTGATCCATGCTTCCCTACTTAACCAAATTGTGTGATCCTGGAGAAATACTTTTTGTTCATTATCACATACGTAAGAGAGCACCTTCAAATACTGGATTTCAGCTGCACAAACACCTCTCCTGTTTAATTTAAATACTGTAATGCTGCTCTATGTATAATAAGAATCAATGCCACATTTAGGGTTGTGGAGAATCCAATTTAGTTTTCTTTGGGACTCAGGAGATTAGCTTAGCCCTTTGGCTTGCAGGCCTGTGCTACTGTCACCTAGTGACTTTTAACCTACTTAGCTTGCTCTGTTTTATCCATTTATTTTATTATTTGTTTTAAGATGGCTGTGTTGTTTATATTTTATAAAGATATTTTGGTTTGCATCATCAGTGCCACTCTGTGAAAGCGCAACTCTTAGCGTCATAATGAAGTGATGTAAGTAGTTATTAACATCATGTCCCTTTCACACTTACGTGTAACAGGAACATAATGTACATTTGTTGGGGATTGTTTATATAATCGCCGCCACAAGTCTGCCTCCTTATCAATTGTTTGGGAACGTGCCTGCATAAGGGGTCCTACGTGATCTGTATGAATACATCTCACATGAACAAGGTCATTAAAGAGATTCATTCCGGATGCCATCTACACTGCACGTCACCTTGCCGTAGAACTTAGCATTTGTGTCACCACAGAGTCTGACCTAGAGACCTTATTTCATGGTAACAAGGGTTGGGGTATGCTTCTCATGCACATGGTACTGGCTGATTAGGTTTACCATACCTAGTTCTCAATAGGCTAGAGATTATGTTCTCTATGCTAGGGATTTTACATTTCATGTTTATTGCAAGATGGTGGAAGTCTTTGTATTCACAACACTTATCTTCACAATTATGCTTTTTTATTGTTCATTATCCTAATTATTGCAGCTCATGCATTTTATCGTAGATTGCAGTCTTTTCAATTAACTTATTGAAAACTGTCTTGCATCTACTTCTTTGTTATGTGTGACTGAGACTGATTGCAAATGAGAGAAAAGGGTAACTTCTGTTCCACTACGGCTCCCCTGAGATGTCCCAATTTAGAGTCCATGCCTAAGGCTACCAGAAATCACCTTTTACTGTTTTGGTTTTTGGTGAGGTACAGCTTGTGGGAGGGTTGGGCCGACAGTTGCAATTTGTTGTAGGAATGGCTTAGTCGCCTATAGACAAAAGTGCTGTCATCCCTAAACCAGCAGGCTCACCTAGGAACGAACGTCCAACTACCACAGGGTACACATGACAACAGACTTGCCACATAGCTCACTAAATAGAATTGTTTCAAAGTGGAGGCAGGAATTTTCTCACGTCACTTTTAAACTCGTTCACATGTTAAAGAAATTCATTTGTCTTGATTTTGAAGATGCCTTTTCTCATTGTAGCACAATTGTTGCATGATTTACACACTATTGTCAATGCTGGGCTCCTGCCTGCATGAGTTCTAACAGCCAGACCAGCTCTTTTCTCAGCCCTGGCTCAGCTCTCACTTTGTTAGCTTGCCCGTCTCTACTGATCAAAGGTAGTGACTCATTCACAAGTTGGTGCAGGGCTCCAAACAAAGGCACAGTCATGCACGTCCATGGGTTTTGGGGTCCTATTCCCACATTTTAAAAATAATGGAAAACATGTTTTCCAGAGATCAAAATGGGAAGGTTGCCCCCTTAGTATATTACACCCCGCTTCCATCTCTTTCAAATAAAACACTACATTCAATGGCGGCATTTAAATAGCAGGCATGATTTACACACTATTGTCAATGCTGGGCTCCTGCCTGCATGAGTTCTAACAGCCAGACCAGCTCTTTTCTCAGCCCTGGCTCAGCTCTCACTTTGTTAGCTTGCCCGTCTCTACTGATCAAAGGTAGTGACTCATTCACAAGTTGGTGCAGGGCTCCAAACAAGGGCACAGTCATGCACGTCCATGGGTTTTGGGGTCCTATTCCCACATTTTAAAAAGAATGGAAAACATGTTTTCCAGAGATCAAAATGGGAAGGTTGCCCCCTTAGTATATTACACCCCGCTTCCATCTCTTTCAAATAAAACACTACATTCAATGGCGGCATTTAAATAGCAGGCTCCCGTCTTTCAATCAAACCACTGCACTTACCAAAAACCTCTAAGGGTTGAAGAGAGGCGGGAAATAACACCCGCCTCTCCTCTGTTTCCATCCCCCAAAAAACTATCGAACTAAATGCAACAATGCGTTCTCCTTCACCTCTCTGAGCACGGCACCGAATCCCCACACTGGCATTGCTTGGCACAGCACCACTTTCCCTTTCCCCTCAATCACACTCAAACTGTACTTCCGTTCTGAAGCAATATATGTAGATACAAAAAAAAACAGACAAGGGACTACAACAAATGCAAAGTGCTATAATTAACGTGGCTGTCATCAAACATTGGCAAAGACAACCTGTTCACAACTTATACCTACACCTTCCCGCAAACGTGCATGCCATCTTTAGAATCCTTTATTTTCCTATTTGAGGTATCTATTGTAGAAGTAGACTAGACTAGACACTGAGCACAGTTTAATTTGTGTTGAAAGTGAAGCTAGTAAGTGCAGTTTTATACAACGTAAACTTGGATGAAAGACATCAGAGCTCTTTAGGGGAGAACAAGACATTTTTACACTTTACATTTTTTACACTTGAGAGCAAGACATTGGAATTATTTTTTAGGAACAAAGAGGCTAAGAGATTTAATCAGGGGATTTTGAGTGGAGGCCCGGTTTTGAACTACAAAGTTGCTTCAATGCCTCACTTACAAATATATTTTTATTAATATAACTGCCACACATATTTTGTGTAACAATGCATTCCTTTACTATAACAACTAAATTAGGGCTTTTAAAGAGTACCTAAAATGACTAGTTTGAAAAAACAAAACACACATACACACACACACACTAAGGACACCTGTCAAACTTGTGCGGTTGGAAGACTGCCACTCCGGTCTTCCGCCCACTGGTCCTATTTTGAGATTCCTGCTGGGTCAGCAGGCAGAAATAGCATTTCCGTCCGCTGGCCCAGCGGGAAACTATCCACAACATTGACGCCAGCTAATAATCGAGCCAGCAGCAACGTTGTGGTGCGTCGGGTGTAATAGCACCCGTCACGCTTTTCACTGCCTGTAATTCAGGCAGTGAAAAGATTAAAGGGCTGTCCATTGGGACCCATGCACTGCCATGTCAAGTGCATGGGCAGTGCAGGAGCCCCCCTGGGGTCCCCAGCACCCTGTTTCCACCAGCCTTTGCATGGCGGTGGAACCATCATGCAAAAGCTGACAGACACAGGAGTCGTAATCCCCAGGGCAGCGCTGCTTGCAGCGCTGCTCTGGTGGATTAAGACTGCCGACACCGCCAGGCCATCGGCCAGGGAAAATGTGGCGGTGCCGGCAGTCGGACCATGGCGCTTTCGCCACTGCAAATCTGACAGTCTTAGGACCACCAGACTCATAATCAGGGCCTAAATGTTTGTAAAATTCCGCTACTTTATTATTATTTTGATATTTTTAGAATTAGCGCTAAATTTAAGGCTCTAATATTTTAAATTAATCTTAATAACATAGTAATGAACATATACACACATATATTATACACATATTTTATATATATATATATATGTATATATATATATATATATTTATATATATATATATATATATATATACACGCACATACACATACACGTGTGCTAGGCAATAGATGGAATTATATGCAAAATCATAATTTACAATAATTCGAACATATTGAAATGATTGATTTTTTTTTTATTTATCTTTAAAGATACAGAATAAAAGCACTCTCAATGTAACACACTGTGATGTTAAGTTATTTTCAATGCACTTATCTGAATGTAGTGCACTGCTAAATAGTTACTGCTATTACTATTTGCATGTACTGCAAACTTGTTTAATTAGGTACATATCCTCAAATAATCAGAAACAATCTTGCTTTGTGACATAATCAGAAAGTAATTTGTATATCATGATCAAATCCGATGTCTGATGACATAAAAATGACTTCTGAAGTAGTTAGATGATCTTCCACTGATACTGGGATGGCTCCTAAAGTAATTCTGCTTGATCTGGGTCCACTGCAGCACTCTTGTGCAGGCCTCAATGTCGGTGAGACTTGGTTTCTTGGCAACTAGTATATATAAGAGGTTGTGCTGTTAGCACAGTCACTTCCTGTGCTGGTGGTTTTTGATTGCTGTGATACAGGATTCCTTTTTGTCTTCATCCTCCTCCTCTGAGGTTCAGTGTTACCCCATTATCAGAGAATCCAGTAAAAAGAGCTGCTCTTCTGGAGGGTGTACAAAAGCTGATCATGAAAAATGCTGTGGTCGAAGTTCCTATGAATCAGGAAGGTGTCGGCCTCTATTCCATTCCTTTTTTAGTCCTAAAAGAAGATGGCTCATTCAGGCCTGTTATGGGCTTCAAAGTCTTGAACAAGTTTGTTCAATTGGACTCTTTCTGGAAGATATCTCTGCAGGGGATTATCCACTGATTCATCAATGGGATTACCTGGTGATGCTAAACTAGGAGGATGCCTTTTTCCGTGTTCCTATCCAACCCCTCGGTCAACAGTTTCTCCTGTTCTCGGTGTAGGAGAGGCACTTTCAGTTTAAGGCTCTGCCTTTTGGCTTGTCAACAACACCATGAACCTTAACCAAGGTATTGTCCCCAGTTGTGGCTGTTCTGCAACTTCAGGGTTTTTCTTCATTCCATTTTATTAATGATTGATCAATATTTGGTTCTTCTTTTTTGAAGGCTCAGGAGGCAGATTTAGTGAAGATCTTGTTTCTTCAGTCTCCGGGGTGCACAATCAACTTCTCCAAGTCCTATCTGATGCCTTCTCCACAGAGACTGTTTATTGGTGCCCTGTTCAACACGCTGCAAGCCCCGGTTTATCTTCCTGCTGACAGGATCTGTGTTCTGCAGTCCACTGTCTAGACATTGATGTCTCTACCATATGCTCCAGCCCTTTTCTTGTTTCGGGTTTAGCGATTAATGGTGGCGACCACGTCTGTGGTTCTTTGGGCTCATTTTCACTTAAAACCCACTGTGAATTATTCTTTCACCCATTGGGGCCCCGAATAGTACAACTTTACGTTTCATTCTTCTCCGGGAATGGTGAAGGTCCTGGAATGGTGGCTGAGTTCTGTGAACTTGACTCAAGGGGTTCCTTTTCAGCTTCCCCCTCCGCTATTGATCAAAACTGATACCAGTCAGAGGGTTTGGGTTGCCTTCAAATTGGAGGGAATTGGCTGCATTGAGGGAGGCAGTCCAATTCTATCAGCCCCTCCTTTGGAATAATTGTCTGGTGGTGCACATGGATAACCAGTTTGCACTTTGTTACCTCAATTGTCAGGGGGGCCCTGTGAGTTCAGTTAAATTCCATGGCATCTGAGATTTTTGCATGGGCAGAAACCCATCTTGTGTCCTTAAGTGCAATGTAAATCCAGGGGGAGCTTAATTCCCAAGCTCTCTTTGATCCCCTCACCTCTGCAGTTTCCCCACCTGTCACTCAGTCAGCTTTTCAGTCTGCAGAAGGCGGCTTAGTTTTTGAATGCCAGTCCTTAGTGAAATTAGGTTGTTCTCCTGGAGTAGCAGAGGACATTCATTCTTCTAAGGAGACACCTACCATTTATTCTTATCGTACGAATTGGGGTGCCTTCCAGAAATGAGCTTTTGTTCATGATATGACCCGGTGTCTGATGACCCTTTTTGTATTTTTGATATTCACCGGGATGGCTTCCTTAGGAATTTAGCTCCTTCTACTTTTGCCACTCAGGGGTCAGCTGTTAGAGCTTTTAGGGGTCCTTGTGATGATTTAGATGATTTGTTTCCTTTGGTCACCCAGCTTTTTTAGAGATATAGGTTGAAACGCCCTGCTACATGCTATCTCTCTGCTATGGGATTTACCCACGGTTCTTTGTGAGCTACAGCCTGCCCCTTTTGAACCTTTGGATAGTTGTTCTTTGCTCTTGCTGTCTGCAAAATTGTTTTTTTATGGCTATTACATCTACTCAGTGGCTAGGTGGTCTTGCGGCTCTGGTCATCCCTTTTATTTATCTCCAGATTATTCCTGATCAGGTAGTCCTTCACCCTGACTCTAGGTTTCTTCCAAAGGGCAGTTCCAAGTTTCATTTGTAGCAAGAACTGGTTTTATCTGTTTTTGAGTAGGGGGTTCTGGTGGAGTACCTTCTTCCCAGGATGTTTGAGGCTGTTTGTTGTGTTACTTACTGATGATTTTCACCAACCCCAGTCTTTGTTAGTCTCCTTTGGAGGGCCTCGTAAGTACATAAAGTGACAACATGGACTTTGAGCCGCTGGGTACAGCAGGCTGTCTGACAAGTGTACTCTTCTCTGGATTTGGTTCCCCCTTCTTCTGTGCAGGGCAGATCCACTTGGTCTGTCTTGACTTTGTGGGCAGAAGCAGGTGGTGTTTCCATCAATTAACTTTGCAGGGTGGTGCTCTGGTCTTCTTTTGATACTTTTGTGAAGTATTATCGGTTAGATGTTGATGAATCCATGCCTTGTAATTTTGATCATGGGATTTTGACCACTTCTCTACAATAAGGTGTTTTCTGTGATACATAAAGTTTGTCTGTGTGAATATGATTTTGTCTAGCTTGTGATTTCCTCAGGAAATTATGACTGGGAGGAGGGGGAGGACCGTATGTGGGGGTAATTACATTTTTTACTTGCCAGTAATCTTCATTGCCCCGATTAGGTCCTCCTCACCCCAGTCAACGGCCGTCCCTTCCCTCCCTTGAGGTTTGCATTTTTTCACTTGTGAACTTACAGGAGGAGGGAGGAGAGGACAGGGCTTTTGTCCATTTCATGGACATAGAGAAATGACTAAGCTTGGTCGAAGGCGGGACCGCACTCATGACATTAATGCTGGTACTAGGAGGAGCTAATCAGTGTAATGAAGATTACCAGTAAGTGAAAGAAGAAAATGGCTGATACAACCTAAAATGGTGGGCCTTTGAAAAAGTTGTAACAAATGCTCACAAAGCTAGTGCAACAGGTGCAGGGACATTTCAACAAGAACCACTACTGACAATTATAGAGACCCCAGAGAGGCCAACCCTGATTCCAGAAGCAGTACATGGACTCATCCTGATGAGAACCCAGACGGCTAGAAACTAAGGGGCATATTTATACTCTGTTTGTGCCAAATGTGCACCAAAAATGTTGACGCACATTCGGCGCAAGCCGTGCACCATATTTAAACTTTGATGCCCGTGGATGTCAAAATTCCTCCGTGTGAGTAATTTTTTGGATGCGGGAAACTTCCTTGCGTTAATGACATGCAAGGTAGGCGTTCCCACCCAAAAAATGACTTTAAGGCCTGTGCGCCTTATTTATACTCCTGCGTCATTTTGACGCACAGCAGGGGGCGGGCCTTAAAAAACGGCGCACAGCCTGATGTGCGCCGTTTTTTAACAGAGGGTCAGGGCAGGCGTTAAGGGACCTGTGGGCTCACTTCCATGGTGTCTGACCATGGAAGGAGTACAGAGGTGCCCTTCCCTGCCCCAGGGACACCCCCTGCCACCCTCGCCCACCCCTGGAGGGCACCCATGGATGGGGGGACACATCCAGGTAAGTACAGGTAAGTTGAGGTAAGTATTTTTTTGTTTTTTTAAGTGGCCTACATGCCACTGTGTCCAATGACCATGCCCAGGGGACAAAAGTCCCCTGGGTATGGCCATTGGGCAAGGGGGCTTGACTCCTGTCTTTGCTAAGACAGGAGTCATTTCAATGGGGGTTGTGCATCAAAAAATGGTGTAAGTCCGGTTTGAGGCATGATTTTTGCCTCAAACCTGACTTGCACCATTTTTTGACGCACAACCCCCATTTTCCCTATGCCGCGCTGCTTGGTTTGAGTCATTTTTTTTTACTCTGACCAGTCCACAGCGCCGGCTAACGTCATTCCTTAAATAAGGTGCCCGCACGATGCGTAGGAATGGCGTTAGCTGGCGGTTAAATTTTGACGCAAACGTTTACGTCAAAAAGTATAAATATGGGCCTAAGTTTCATAACTCTATCATAAACTTGCATGTTTGACCCAGCAGGAGTGATATATATTAATTTACACCAATTGTGGGCAGATCCACACTCTCACCTGTACCTAGGGCTACTAGCAAGGTGAAAAGGGGTTAGGATTGTAAAGAAAAATAGATTAGGTCTTGGTTTGTTGGCTACTTCAGCACGTTAACACCGTCTGTACTTCTGCTTGCTTCACAGGGTGTTTTCCTTCTAAAATTAGTTATATGACATGCATTTTAAACAACCAATTAATACTATGGCCCTCATTATGACCTTGGCGGTAAATACCGAACGCCGCTGTGCTGACTGCTGCCAGTATACCGCCGAGGAGGCAGACATCCGTCCACCACATTATGACACATACATATAAAATCGACAGAAAACAGCAACAACCACAAATCCACTTGACCCACTGAACCTGATAAACTGTCGGTACTACCACCCACACTGTTACACCACCAATACTATGCCCTCCAAATAATGACCCACCAATCACCACAGCGGACATTCAACAACAGTAAACTATTGGCGTTGAACACCACTGTGGTGGACATGGCCACCCAAAGACAAAACAAGACAACATTGTCCAGAACAAAAAACCGACACCTTACACAATTACACACACCCCACACACCCACCAACAGCACTATAAAACACCCACCCACATCACCAACAGTCCATTGCCAACATGAAAAGATCGCAATAGCTAGCCACACAAATCACAGAGACAACTTCACACACACAGCACAACTACCCATTCATCCATCACGCACCACACACCACACAACCCACCACATTAGTTAACACCCTCTACACAACACACACACCACACTACACCATTGTCTCCACAAAGGCCCCCCCATTTCACTGATGAGGAGTTGTGGGTCATGGTTGAGGAAATAGTTAGGGTAGAGCCACAGCTGTCTGGAGCACAGATCCAGCAGATATCCACTGCCAGGAAGATGGAGCTATAGCAGAGGATTGAGGACAGGGTGAACACCGTGGGACAGCATCCACGAACAAGGGATGACATTAGGAAGAGGTGGAATTACCTGCGGGGGAAGGTGCATTCCTTAGCAGCAAGGTACCAGCTTGCTATCCAGAGGACTGGCGGTGGATCCCCATAGCTGACAGCATGGGAGGAGCAAGTCTTGGTAATACTGCATCCTGAGGGACTCACTGGAGTTGCTGGAGGACTGACCACTGGTAAGTCAACATCTACCACCTATCACACCCATACCTGCATGCCACCACCATCCCTCACCATTACTCCACTCCATCCCACACAGTGCACCAACACAATTAACAAACCTAAATGCCAAGCCCTGCATGCCATACTCACTGCATGCACATCTCTCCCATCCCTGCATGTACACTCACCACCAATGCATGCACAGCATGGAGAACTAACAATCCCACAATACATCACCATACATAAACAAATGTGGCAGGGCAACAATATAGGGAGAGCTAGGGATGCAGAATTTGTTGCAGACATGTAGCATAATACCCCACTTACATCCCCACAGGTGCCCCCAGCCAATCTCAGTGACGAGGAGGTGCTACGGCTACCCAGTCCCCCACCAGAAGATGCCACAAGTGATGACAGCAACTCTAGAGTTCTGGATATGGATGAACTTCCTGGCCCATCAGGGACTACAGGTCAATTATGTACCCCAGCCCACACCCAGTCCACCACAGAGCCTCACCCCCTCAGTATCTAACACCACAGCAGCCACCCAACATCCCAGACCTCTGTCCCCAGGACACGTCAAGCAGCAGTGTGCCTACCTCTACAGGGATCCCAGTCCACACCCCACAGGCAAGACAATGAGGGTCCTGGCATCAGTGGCAGTGGGCACACCGTTCAGGAGACAGAGGCCCAGGGGGCCAGGGATGGTTGGAGGACAGCTGTACGCCAGGAGGAGGACAGGCCCAAGGAACTGACTGTCCAGGAGGCACTCACCAATGTCCTTGGGGTTTACCAACAATCCCAGGACAAGATGGGTCAGGTGATAGACATCATGCAGGCGAACTAGTGGCTGCAGGAGGAACACCACAGGAGATCAAGAAAACATTGAGGCCCTGAACACCACCATGGCCTCCATTGCAGGGGTGCTAGGTAATATGGCCAACACCATGAAGGACTACACAGTACACCAGCATGGCCCTTCCACTAGACAGTCTACTGACCAGCCGTCCACATCTGCTGCAACTAGTGGACAGGAGGGCCCTGCCACAGGACCCACAGGTCACCAGCACCCATCCCCCTGCAGAAGGTGAACCACCCTACAAATGTTTCCTGTGACCCACACAGACACCAGAGACACTTGCAAGACAAAGACCACTGCCAGGATATGAGCCCCTCCTGAATGTACCCCCTGTTTTCCACTGTGTCACCTTGCCCACTTTGAACTGCCAATGCTCCCCTTCCTATGGCCCCTTAGACACTGGACCTGTTCTACAAACAGACTGGTCCACTACACTGGACTATTCCCAACCATCACCCTACTCTATTGCACTTCTCATTGTAGAACAATTTGCAGTAAACACCCTTGGACACAGCTTGAGTAACAGTGCTTTATTTACAGGTAATGTACAATGTAATGAACTGCATGATCCTGTGGAAATGTCCAGTAACATGTTGATCCATCCAACAAATTTGTCTCAGCAGTCTGTACACATCACAGCAGTACACTGTTGAAACAACACCAACAACTGCAATAAGGGAAGGCATAGGTAACAGTCAGGTGGGATGCAAAGGCAATGTCTTGCATGATGCTGTAGTCACACAGTCCAACACTAAAATGTAGAAATGTTTAGTCTTACTTGAGTGTCATTGGAAGCACTGCTAGATCAAATGTGAATTGTTGTCCACATCCTCATCCTCTTCCTCCTCCTCACTGTCCTCAATGCCCATTGCTGCCACAGCTGCATTGTCACCCCCCTCTTCCTGCAGATAGGGTACATGCCGTCTGAGGGCCAAATTGTGCAACATGCAGCACACAACAACAATTCTGCAGACCTTCTCAGGGGAGTATCATAGGGATCCACATGTCAGATGGAGGCACCTGAACCTAGCCTTCAGGAGCCCGAAGGTTCTTTCTACAATCCTCCTGGTGTGCCCATGAGCATCACTGTACTTCTTTTCAGCCCCGTTCCTGGATTCCTAACAAAAGTCATAAGCCATGACTGGTTTGGGTAGCCGGAATCACCTGCAAGAAGTAAGGGACACACATTAGCCCTGCACAATCGCATGGGCTATGACTCCTGAAGGCATACACACACATACATTGGGAGGGGACTCAGGCTCACCTATTAGTCACACTCTGTAGTCATGCAATCAGCTATGGGACGCTGCTATTCCTCAGGACAAAGGCATCGTGCACCGCCCCTGGATACTTGGCAGTGACATGGGAGATGTATTGGTCAGCCAGGCACACCATCTGGACATTGAGTGAGTTGAAACTCTTCCAGTTCCTATACAGTTGTTCATTGGCCCTGGGGGGGACTAAGGCAATATGGGTCCCGTTGATGGCCCCAATAACATGTGGTATATGTCCCATTGCATAGAATTCAGCCTTCACAGTGGTTAGAAAATCTACATGGGGGAATGCGATGTAGCTGCACATGTGTTTGAGCAAGGCAGATAAAACCCTTGCAAGCACAATAAAGAACAATGGCGGTGACATCCCTACAGCCAAGTCCACTGTCACCTGGAAAGAGCCAGTTGCCAGAAAATGGAGCACTGAGAGTACCTGCACAAGAGGGGGGATTGTTGTGGCGCTAAGGACAGCAGGTATCAGATCAGGCTCCAATTGTTCACACAGCTCTGTGATTGTGGCCCTGTCCAGACGATAGGTGAGTATGATGTGCCGGTCCTCCAGTGTAGCCAAGTCCACAATGGGTCTGTACACCGATGAGTGCCTCTTCCTATTCCTCTGCAGTGGTTGGTACCTAAGGGACCCAAATGTAAGAAAGAGTGACAACAGAAACCATGAACACACTACAGCAGTGTACACAGAGCATGCTTGTATGTTGGACACTGAAATTGTGTATGTGAGTACATTCGACTACAATGACGCACTTATTAATCTGAACATATGCATTAGAAAATGGCACCCACATGTCCTGTATTCACAGACAAGTGGAAGTGACCTCACTCTGCTGGCGTTCGCATCATGACGGAAGGCGGTCTGTACCGCCGTGCAAATCCTCATTGGCTAATATTGCCCTCTATAGATATTGGGAACCAGCTCTGACAGTGTTTACCACCATTGACATGACAACCATTTCCATTCTACCACTTCACTTGAGTCCTGACTTTCCACAGGGCGAATCTCCACTGCTCTTGCTGCTGTGACCAGTGTCTGGAACCAGCTATGGCTCATGCAACAGGGGAAAGGGCCCCAGCCTTCACGTTGGAGGAGATGGAGTGCCTCGTGGACGGCGTCCTACCCCATTACGGCCAGTTGTATGGGCATGCAAACCAATAGGTGAGTACACCATGGGTACGTTGTAAGCGACATGGCTGCATGGAGATGTGTGTGTGTGTGCTGGAATGTGTCAGGTGGGGGGGTATGGCTGGTGGCAGCGTTAATGCAGGGTTACAGGTCATGTGTGTGCCTGATAATGAGATAATGATATTTGTGGGCCATATGAGTGACAGGCTAGATTGTCAGGTTCATGGTGTCCCACCTTCTGTGTTTCCTCTGCAGGACTAACAACCGAAGGAGTGTCACGAACTCATGAATTTAGAGACTATGATATATGATTATACCGCATATAAGTAAATTTGAGTAATTTTCCATTACAGACGGTGTTAATCACCTCTACCTCAATTGGAGGACTGCTTTGGAAAAAATCACTTGACAGCCCATAACTGTGAATTGATTTGGAAGCCTACAGTGCTAATTCGTTTGCACTTAGTACCTGCCTTCTTTTTTTTGTAAATTTTCATGTATATTGCGGAGTGATATATATGTATATATTTGTATTAATTATGTTTTTTTGAGTATTCATTATGGCCCTCATTACAACCCTGGCAGTCGGTGATAAAGCGGCGGTAATACCGCCAACAGGCCCACAGTAATAAACATGAAATTATGACCACGGCGGAAACATCTCAGACAGACAGTCACCTTAACACACTGACCCCCAGGGCAAAACAAACAGGCACCACGGCGGTAACTGCCAACAGCCAGGCGGAAGACAATGTATCGCCGACAGTAATATGACACACCCATCCGGCACCTTTTCCAGGGCGGTATCAACGACATTAAAAGCCTGGCGGAAACACTGCACAGAAGGGAAATGACCCACCTCTGGAGACTCAGGGAAGAACCACGCCGTCATAGAGACCGAGCTGCATGTCTTCCCCATGCTCTTGTACCTTCAGCTCCATTACGAACACCCCCCGCAAAGATGTCCATGGTAAGTACTGCCTTCTAGCACAGAGGGAGGGGGGGAAGAGAGTGACACACACATGCAACACAGAACACCCCCACCCCCAACACCACACACACAACCAGATGTAGGAACATAACATATACACCTTGTAACCCTCAGGAATAATGCAAGGACAGCTACTATAGTGTAAAAGGCTGTAATAGGTAGTTATAGGTGAAATACGTGCATACAAATCAAAAAGTATATACACATTTACAATTCAAGGGACACTGCCCAGTCCTCAATGTCTGTGGGCCACAGGGCCACATCACAATGTCCAAGGCCCAACCTCACTCCTGCAACAACACTGAGAGAACACTGCAGGGGCATCAGGTTGAAAATAGAAAGGCACCTCAGGGGATGGGGAATGGGGGGGCACCTCAGCCAGGAGATGGTACAACGCCACTGGTCCTGGAGGGACAACATGCCCTGTGCTTGGTCCTGAGGAGTGGAAGTCCACAGTCTCTCAATTGGGTGATTTGCTGCTTGGCCCTGGGGAGTGCAAGGCCACAGTATCTCAAGTGGGTGATTTGCCCGCTGCTTGGTCCTGGGGAGTGCAAATCCACAGTCTCTCAAGTGGGTGATTTGCCACTGCTTGGTCCTGGGGAGTGCAAGGCCACAGTCTCACAAGTGTGTAATTTGCCCACTGCTTGGTTCTAGAGAGTGCAAGGCCACAGTCTCTCAAGTGGGTGATTTGCCCGCTGCTTGGTCCTGGGGAGTGCAAGGCCACAGTCTCTCAAGTGGGTGATTTGCCCACTGGTTTTGGAGGGGGCATTGTGCCCAGTGAGCTTCATCCTGTGGAGGATGGGGTGAGTGGATGGCTTCTTCCACTGGTTCTGGAGGGGGCATTGTGCCCAGTGAGCTTCATCCTCTGAATGATGGGGTGAGTGGATGGCTTCTTCCACTGGTTCTGGAGTGGGCATTGTGCCCAGTGAGCTTCATCCTGGGAAGGATGAGGTGAGTGGATGGCTTCTTCCACTGGTTCTGGAGGGGGTCTTGTGCCCAGTGAGCTTCATCCTGGGAAGGATGGGTTGAGTGGATGGCTTCTCCATTGGTTCTGGAGGGGGCATTGTGCCCTGTGAGCTTCATCATGGGAAGGATGGGATGAGTGGATGGCCTCTTCCACTGGTTCTGGAGGGGGCAACATGCCCAGTGATGTAGATCTTGGGGAGTGCAAGGTCCCAGTCTCACCTGGGTGTCAGACCCACAGGATTTGCTGGGGCCAGGCCGCACTACAGCCCATGGACGCAGGACTACACACTGTCTGCCGGCTGCTCAGTGGTGGCAGTGGTGGTGCTGGTGGCAGTGCTGGTAGCGGTGGAGGTAGGCTCCAGCCCTTCCCCTCAGCCTCGGATGGCTGCCCACTGGGGCTGCTGCTGCTGGCAGTGCTGGCAGTGGTGGGGGGAGGTTTCAGCCCTTCCCCTGCAGCCTTCGGCTGCCCACTGGGGTTGCTGCTGCAGGCAGTGGTGCTGGTGGCGGTACAGGCAGTGGTGGGGGGAGGCTCCAGTCCTTCCCCTGCAGCCTCAGACAGCAGCCCACTGGGGCTCCTGCTGCTGGCAGTGGTGCTGGTGGCGGTGCTAGAAGTGGTAGGGGGAGGCTCCAGCCTCAGACAGCTTAACCACCATGGTTGGTGGAGGGAGATCTGACTGATTCCCAGCACCAGGCATCTTGTCCTTTTTGCCTGTTGGTGCAGGCCCCTTGCCTTTCCTGCCAGAAGCTGGGGATGGCTCCTTGCTCCTTTTGGCAGCAGCTGGGGACTGATCCTTGCCCTTCCTCTCAGCAGCCGGGGATTGCTCCCTGTCCTTCCTTTTACCAGCTAAGGGTGCCTCCTTGCCCTTCCTTTTTGCATCTGGGGATGCCTCTTTGCCCTTCACTGCAGCAGCTGGGGTGCCTCCTTGCCCTTCCTTGCAGCACTTGGTGCAGGCACCCTATCAGTGTGGCTGCCTGGTGCCTGGGATCCTCTCCCACCTGGTGTAGCTGTTGACACTACTGTGCCCCTGGACTGGGTGGCTGAGGGTTTTGACCACCCTGGCCTGACGTGAGGGATGGGGGAGGGCTAGGGAAGAGGTCAATGTTGGTGAGGAAAAGCTTCTTAGGGACATTGGTGTGGGAAGAGGGAGATGGTTTTGGAGTGGAGGAAGAGGGAATGGTAGTAGGAGGTGTCAGTCTGCTATGTTTGGGTGCAGGTACATGGGCGGGATGTTGTTGTGAGGTGGATAGCTGTTGGGTGTCTGAGTGCTTGCATTTGTGTACTTTGGGAGGAGGGGGCTCATATACAGTGGGAAAGGACACAGGAGATGTATGCATGGAAGTGCGGGTGGTGACTGCCAGTGAGGGGTGTGTGCTGTTAGGTGTGCTGGTGATAGGGGTAGTGGATGAGGATGTAGTGCATGCAGGTGTGAGTGTAGACGCAACTGGGAGGGAGGTGGAGGACGAGGAGGTGGGGGCCACAGTGGAGGCAGTGGATGTTGGTATGTCTGATCCTGGATGGCGTTTTTGTGAGTGCCTGTGGGATGAAGTGTGGTGCTTGTATTTGCCATGTCCACTCTTGTGTGTTGTCCTGGGTGCATTCTCATCTGACTGTGTGCTTGGGATAGGTTGGGGTTGAGGGAAATGGGATTGGGTAAAGGAAGTTGGAGGGGGTGCCTAGAAACACAGAAAATGGCTGCCATCAGAGAGGAGGCCAGATCCTGTATTGATCTATGCTGGGCCGCAATGCCAGTGTGAATGCCCTCCAGGAATGCATTTGTCTGTTGCATTTGGGCTGCCAACCCCTAGATGGCATTCACGATGGTTGACTGCCCAAAAGAGATGGATCGCAGGAGGTCAATAGCCTCCTCACTCAGGGCAGCAGGGCTAACTGGGGCAGGCCCTGAGGTGCCTGGGGCGAAGGAGATGCCCACCCTCCTGGGTGAGTGGGCACGGTAAACTCTCTGAGGGGATTCTGGGAGGGTGGTGCTGGTATGGGGTGGCGGCTGTACCTGTAGCTGGGGTGGGCACAGAGGTGTCTGCCACTACCAGGGAGATTCCATTGAAGGAGGAATCTGTGTCCAAACTGTCACCTCTTATCTCCGCCGTGGTGCTCCCCTCACCCTCCATCCCACTGGTACCCTCACCATGAGTGGATTTGGCCTCCTGGGTCCTGTGGGATGCAGCTCCCTCCATCGCTGGTGCCTCTGCTCCTCCGCCATATGATGCTAATGCACATAAGGACAGGGTGACAAAACAAAAAGGGGGGAGAGACAAAGGATAACCTTGGTCAATGGCGGCAACAACACCACAGTAGGCGTACACGACACACACACACAGGGAACAGCCCTACGCACTAGGCAATGCACTACCAGTCACAATGCTAGTCACCAGGCCATGGACAGGGACCCCTAACGCCAACTGCAGCATACCTGAGACCTACAGACCCCTGTCCAGTACTAGCTTGGTTGGAGGTATTTTACATCAGAACCCTCCCCAGCATGGACCTACTCTGCAATGTCAGGCCTGGCCTAGGGGCACCCACAGGCCCACATCCCCCACCCGGATCCCACCCCACCAGGTGCAGGTTCTATACTGGGGCACTGTACTCACCCCCTTGTGGCTGCTGTGATGCCCCAAAGCACCCATCCAGCTTCGGGTAGGTCACCGCCAGTATGTGAGCCATCAGGGTGGTCAGGGTTCCTCGTTGGGAAGCCATCCCCGCTGAGCCTCCACCATCTTCTGTGCCCATCGTCTCAGGTCCTCCCACCATTTGTGACAGTGGGTGCTCCGCCTGCCGTAGACCCCCAGGGTCCACACATCCTTGGCGATGGCACACCATGTACCCTTTTTCTGATGGGCGCTGACCTGCAGGGAAATGGACACAGGGAAATGTATTAATCCGACCCTCCTGCCTGTTACACTCATGGCCCACCATGCCCCTTCCCATCCCCATTAGCACAGACATGGCCCACCATACATGCTGCACACTGCCCAGGGCCCATCCACCCCCCACATGAGGCCTTCACACACAGCACTCCATGCATTCACGCCCCATGCATCGTACTCACTGTGTACTCACCTGTTGGTCTGGAGGCCCATTCAGCATTCGGTACTGGGGTAGGACCCCATCCACCAGTCTCTCCAACTCCACCGAGGTAAAGGCAGGGGCCCTTTCCCTAGTGACTCGAGCCATGGTCAGTTCCAGATTCCAGACACAGGTCACAGCAGCACATGCAGTGTAGGTCCTCTCCTGTTGAAGGTCAGGTAGCAAGTGAGTGAACAGACAGAAAATTGCAGTGACGTCCGATGTGGTGCATACCGTCACCGCCGGGGTACATCACCATTGACCATTATACCACCTAGGGCCCAATGTTAAACAATGAGGAGTTGCATGGCGGTTTTCGACCGCCTTCCGCAGCGACGCACAATGTCAGCAAAATTACCTAATTTCCACTTGACCCTCCAAACAGAACAGGCGGATGCCATTTCAGGGGGGGCTGCAGGCCATGGCTCCTAACTGCGTCACAGTACACACATGACACCATTTGGACATCACCAACAAAATACTGTTACAATCACAACATGCAGTGAAGTGTAGTGGATGGAAATAAGAGATACTGACCAGCTGCTCACCATTTTGCACCATAGATTGCAACCGATGCGGATGAGTAGGAGATGGAGACATACTCCCGTGTACAGACCCCTGGTGGACTTGGCAACAATGGAGGACAGGCACACTATCCTCACCTATAGACTGGACAGGGCCACAATCACAGAGCTGTGTGCTCAATTGGAGCCTGACCTAATCTCTGCTATCCGTCACCCCAACGGGATCCCCTCTCTTGTGCAAGTGCTACCTGTGTTCCATTTCCTGGCAACTGGCTCCTCCACAGTGACAGTGTGCTTGGCAGCTGGAATGCCTCAGCCAATGCTCTCAATAGTGCTGACCAGAGTGTTGTCTGCCCTGGTTAAACACATGAACAGCTACATCGTTTTCCCCCAGGTAGAGGATTTGGACACAGTGAAAGCTGATTTCAATGCAATGAGACATACCCCCAACATTATTGGGGCAATTGATGGTTCACATATTGCTTTTGCCCCCCACCCCCGGTGGAAAGAACAGGTGTTCAGAAATCGAAACTCCACTCCACTCCAGGAATGTGCAGATGGTGTGCCTGGTGGACCAGTACCTCTCCCACGTCAATGCAAAATATCCTGGGTCTGTGCATGATGCCTTTATCCTGAGGAATAGCAGCAGCCCATATGTGATGGCTCAATTCCATAGGCACAGGGTGTGGCTAATAGGTGAGCACTGGTTCCCACTCAGTATATGTTGGTGTATGAGTATGGTGTGGGCCCTAAGTGTTGGTGTGTGGCTAAAATTTGTCCCTCAATATTTGCAGGTGACTCTGGTTACCCCAACCTCTCATGGCTACTGACCCCTGTGACAAATCCCAGGAAAAGGGCAGAGGAACTTTACAATGAGGCGCATGGGTGAACAAGGAGAATTATAGAGAGGACCTTTAATTGCCTCCATCTAACTGGTGGATCCCTGTACTTCTCACCCAAGAAGGTCTGCCAGATCATCATGGCATGCTGTATGTTGCACAACCTTGCCTTACGTCGCCAGGTGCCTCTTCTGCAGGAGGATGAGGCTGGAGATGGCCGTGTGGCAGTAGTGGACCCTGTGGACAGTGAAGATGAGGAGGCAGAGGATGAGGATGAGGACAACAGAAGTGCAATAATTAGACAATACTTCCAATGACACACAGGTAAGATACTGTAATTTCACATTTAAATGATTGTTTTAGGTTTGACATTGTCACTGGCAGGCTTATTTTCCCACTTCTATGGCCACTCACTGCACCCTTTGGAATTTCTATTTGCAGATATTTGTGCCCCACTATAGCTCCTGGTGTGTTGACTTCAGCCAACTACAAGTCATTCCTATGTATACATTACTTTACAGTTGATTTTCAATGTTTAAACCTTGTTAAACAAAAACATACTTTAATTATTTGACATACTCCATACTTGTATTTTTTCAAACAGTGTTTATTTAGGTGCTAAGAAGTAGAGGGGGATGTGCAATATGCTGGGGAGATGATGGACGAAAGTCCAGGTTAGAGTCCAATCTATTTGTATCACAGGTGCATTGTCCAAGGGGGCATAGGAAGGGGAGCAATGGCATTTCAAGGTGGACAGGGTGACAGAGTGGGACACAAGGGTTACAATCAGGAGAGTCTTATTTCCTGGTGGGGGTGTTGGCAATAATCTCTGGCTTCTGCCTGGAACGCAGGCAACATTTGCGGGGTGGTTCTCCTTCTACAGGAGGAGGGGTGCTGGTGGCCTGTTGATCCTGTGGTGGGGCCTCCTGTCCACTAGCGGAGGGGGAGGTGGAGGGCTGTTCATCGGTTTGGCTAGTGTCAGGGGCCCGGTAGTGTGCCACTGCCTCCTTCAAAGTGTCGGCCATGCCTGCCAGCACCCCTGCAATGGAGACCAGGGTGGTGTTGATGTCCTTCAAATCCTCCCTGATCCCTAGGTACTGTCCCTCCTGTAGCTGCATGTTCTCCTGCAACTTGTCCAGCGTATCCTGGGAATGTTGGTATGCTCCCAGGGTCGCAGTGAGTGCCTCCTGGAAAGTCCTCCCCGTCACACAGCAGTCCTCCCAGTTTCCCTGTTGCCCTGTGCCTCTATCCCCTGAACTGTGTCCCTGATTGTTCTATGTTTGTGGGGTGGCCTGGGGCCCCTGTCTTGGTGGACACACTGCTGATTGACGTGTCATGGGGACAGAGGTATGGGTGCGCTGGGTTGGTGCTGTGGTGGTGTTTTCTGAGGGGGGAGGCTCTGTGGTGGTGTGAGAGTGTGCCTGGGTAACCAATTGTGCGGAGATCCCTGATGGGACAGGTTGGTCATCCAGATCCAGGCGAGCAGAGCTGCTGTCATCACTCACTGTGGGTTTCTTCTGGGGGGGACTAGATGTTACTGGCACCTCATCTCCGGTGACATTGGCTGGGGGACCCATGGGGATGTAAATGCAGTGTCATTGTTTCTGTGTGTGACATCATGTTCATGGGTGTGTTGGCCTCTATGGTTGTTGTTGCCCTGGCAGATTTGCCTTTGTGTGAATTACTATTTGTTGGGCTAGGTGATTCTCTCCAGTGTACATGCAGTGGTGATAGGTGTTCATGCAGGTCTGTGAGGGGTGTCCATGCATTGCTGTTACATGCAGAGCTTGGTATTGGGATGTGTGGGTTGTGATGGTAGGGTATGTGGGAGGTGGTGAAGTGATGGGGAGTGAGGGTAAGGGTGGGGATTTGTGATGACATGCAGGTAGGGAGGTGATTGTAATAGAGATTTGACTTACCAGAGTCCAGTCCTCCTCCTACTCCTGCCAGGCCCTCAGGATGCATGATTGCCAAGACTTGCTCCTCCCATGTTGTTAGTTGTTGGGGAGGAGGTAGGGGTCCACTGCCAGTCCTCTGTAGAGCTAGTTGGTGTCTTGCTGCTGTGGAACGCCCCTTCCCCCGTAGGTCATTCCACCTCTTCCTGATGTCGTCCCTTGTTATTGGGTGCTGTCCCACGCCGTTGACCCTGTCCACAATTCTCCGCCATCTTCCTAGCAATGGATGTCTGCTGCATCTGTGATCCAAATAGCTGTGGCTCTACCAGGATGATTTCCTCTTCCATGACCCTTAGCTCCTCCTCTGAGAGCCTGGGGTGTCGTTGTGATGCCATGGGTGTAGTGTCAGTGGTGTGGGTAAGGGTATGTGGGGTGATGTGTTGGGGTGTGTGATGTAAGGTGCGTGGATGGTGTATCGGTGATGATGTTATGTGGCTCTGGTTGTGTGTGTGCTCTTGCTGTCTCTCTCTCTCTCTGTTGGCAATGGTTTGTATTCGTAAAGGGTTGTGGGTAATGTGCATGTATGTTTTATAGTGGTGTGTGTGTGTGGTGTGTATATGTGTGTCAGGTGTGTGTAATTTGAATTGTCCAATGTAGTGTGGTTTTGTTTGAGTGTGTGTATTTTGAGTGCGGCGGTATGTATCGCCAATGGTTTACCGCCATTGAATGTCCGCTGCCGTGATTTGAGGGTCATAAGGCTGTTGGCGTTGTTCTGTTGGCGTAACAATGTGGGTTTTGCTACTGACAGTTTATCACTGACCTTCGGGCTAGTGGACTTGTGTGTGTGGCTGTATAGTTACGGATTGATATGTGTGTGTCATAATATGCTCGGCGGTTATCCGCCGCTGGGGCGTTATGTTGGCGGCATTCAGAATGGCAGTAAGTGGAATTTAACGCCAATGTCGGAATGAGGGCCTAAATGTGTTGTCATTTATGTAGAAGGGCGAGACAAAAGGAGACAATATTGATTTGTATAAAGAATATACTTTTGAATTAAAATATTTTTCCAATCATTAATTAGGGTCTTCACTGTGATGCATAATTTATGGGTATCTTTCCCTACTATACATTAGTTTCATATTACTACTGTTGATTAGCCCAGGTAGAGTGGGGTTACTAGGGCTCTCCCCCATTTATTTTGCAGTTTCCACTGCAGGTCAGCGCCCATCAGAAGAAGGGGTTGTGGCGTGCCATCACCAAGGATGTGCGGACCCTGGGGGTTTATAGCAGGCAGAGCACCCACTGCAGGAAATGGTGGGAGGACCTGAGACGCTGGGCCCAGAAGACCACGGAGGCCTAGCTGGGGATGGTCTCCCAACAAAGGAGAGGTGCCCCTCCGAACCTGACCCCCCTGATGGCCGGCATACTGGCAGTGGTCTACCCAGAGCTGCATGTGTGTCATCACACTAGCCACAAGGGGATGAGTACATGTGTTTGTCAACCATCTGTGTTGCCTGGCATGGGATTTGGGTGTAGGGTACTAGTTAGTGGATGTCCCAATATGCCAGTTCAGACATTGCTGTGTGGTCCAACTCAGGTTTGTACGGTGGAAAGCATGTATTAGATAGCTATGTAGGTGGCTTCCCATTTCAGACAGGACTTAGCTGGTCCCAGTTGGTGTGTAGCTGGCAGTGTTGGGCTCCTACCTGCTGTGGTACTTAGCCAATGGTATGCCAGTGTCGTCCATATACTGCCCATTCTCAGACTCAGTGTGTGACAGTGATGTGTCTGCCATCTGTGTTGTTGGTGCTGAGATTGACCCTGTGCTCCCTTTCTTTCTTCCCCCTCTCTCTCCTTTTGTTATCCTGTCCATTTTGTGCATTAGCATCATCTGGCGAAGGAGCAGGGGCACCAGCGAGTGAGGGAGCTGCAGCCCACGGGACACAGGAAGCAGAGTCTACTGACACTGAGGGGACCAGTGGGACAGAGGGCGAGGGGAGCACCACAGCGGGGACAGGAGGTGCCACCACTGACTCTGATTCGTCCTCTGATGGGAGCTCCCTGGTGGTGGTGGACCCCTCTGGGACCACCCCAGCTACAGGTTCTACCGCCACCCCCGTACCAGCAGTGCCCTCCCAGTAGCCCCCCACCAAGTTGCCCGTGCTCCCTCACCCAGGAGGGAGGGTATCTCCTTCACCCCAGGCACCTCAGGCCCTGCCCCAGTCAGCCCTGCTGCCCTCAGTGAGGAGGCTATTGACCTCCTAAGATCCATCTCTGTAGGGCAGTCAACCATAATGAATGTCGTCCAGGGGCTGGCATCCCAGATGCAGCAATGCAATGCCAACCCAGTTCCATTCTCCTCACCCCCAACCCATCCCACGCACACATTCTGACAAGCATGCATCTAAAACAACACATAAGACTCGCGCAGACAAACAAAAGCAGTACACTTCAGTCCACAAGCACTCACACAGCCAACGCACAGATGCACATACAACATCATCCACTGCCTCCACTGTCTCTCACCCCTCCTCCTCCCTCACAGTCACATCTTCACTCACACCTGCATGCACTGCATCAACAGTCTCTGAACCTGCTACCTGCACAGCCTTGCCCACAGTCATCACAACAGCAGATACACAGACATGCACTCCACACACCACATGCGCTGTCACCACCACCACCACCTCATGCAGCACACCCACCTCACTTGCAGATACCACCACAACATCCATCCACACGTCCTGTTTGCTCACCCCTACCTTGTCTGTCCCCACACACGCTCACGCTCAGACCCCCCACAGCCATCCACCTCACACAAGCACACTGTCCATGCACCTGCACCCAAGTACAGCACACCTCCTCCTCCTACAACCACTCCCTCTACCTCCATCCCATACCTCCTCCAACATCCCACCCTATCGCCGCTAAGAAGCTTTTCCTTTCCTGCCTTGACCTCTTCCCTCCCCCTACTCCCTGTCCTACATGTAAGTGGAAGGTCACATCACCTCAGCCCAGTACCTCAAGCACTCAGTCTGACACAGCTCCACCCCCAAAGACGCCGGTCCCCCCACGAAGGACACTCCTCCCCCCCAAAACGGAGGGCTAAAGTGCTGCCCCCTATCAAACCGACTGGCAAGACCACAGGGCCAACTCCAAAACCTAGGGCCCAGGAGGCCACAACACAATCCAAGACCAAGGAGGCCCCACAAAAATCCAAAGCCAAGGAGGCCTCACAAACATCCAAGGCCAAGGAGGCCCCAACAAAATCCAAGGCCAAAGAGCCCCACTCAAAATTGTGCCCAAGGAGCCCCATCTGGTAAGAGAGGCCATGGAGCAGCATCCGGAATCAGAGGCCAAGGAGCAACCTCAAGAAACAGAGGCCAAGGAGCAGCATCCAGAATCAAAGGCCAAGAAAAAGCATACAGAACCACAGGCCAAGGAGCAGCATCCAGAACCAGGGGCCAAGGAGCAGCATTCAGAATTAGAGGCCAAGGAGCAGCATCCAGAACCAGAGGCCAAGGAGCAGCATCCAGAACCCTAGGCCAAGGAGCAGCATCCAGAACCCTAGGCCAAGGAGCAGCATCCAGAATCAGAGGCCAAGGAGCAGCATCCAGAATCAGAGGCCAAGGAGAACCATTAATAACCAGTGGGCAGGAAGCCCCCTCCAGAAACAGTGGGCAGGCATCCCGTCAAGAACCAGCGGGCAGGCAGCCCCTTCCAGGACCAGTGGGAAGGAAGCGTGCTCCAGAACCAGTGGGCAGGCAGCCTCCTCCAGAACCAGTGGGCAGGAAACCCCCTCCAGAACCAGTGGGCAGGCAGCCCCCTCCAGAACCAGTGAGCAGGATGGCCCCTGCCAATGGGTGCCCCCTAACCCCCCCACCCCCTGAGGCACCTGCCCATTTCCAACATGATGCCCTTGCACAGTGGAGTCCCGTTGTTGTCAGGAGTCAGGTTGGGGCTTGGACTTTGCCCTGTGGGCATTTGTGACGGTAGACGGGCTTTTGGGCCTGTACATATTTATTTCAGCAGTTGTGCATGTTTTTGCATTTTACATATTCATGCAAAAGGAATACAGTGGTTGGAACTGTATACGTGTCCTGGGTTTCTACGGGGTTCTGTTAATGTTATTTTTTCCTATGCATCTAGTGGAGCCTAGGGCGGTCCAGGATAAGTGGACAGGGCCATCTGAGGTGGTGGAGCGCAAGAGCGAAGTCACCTACCTGGTGGACTTGCAGTCTCCAAGGAACCCTTGAAGGGTCCTGTATGTCAACCGCCTCAAACCTCACTTTGAGCGGACTGAACTGTCCATGCTCCTTGCCACAGAAGATGGGGTAGAGGAGGAGAGTGAGCCTCTTCCTGATCTCCTGCCTTCAGGGGAAAAAGATTAGTCAATGGAGGGAGTGATCCTCTCTCTCTCCCTGACTGAGGAGCAGCAGGGTGACTGTCGCCACGTGCTGGGACAGTTTGCCTCACTGTTTTTCTGGTCCCAGGGGTCACACACTTGTGCACACATGATGTGGACAATGGGGACAGTAAACCTATTAAACCAGAAAGTTTACAGGGTGACAGACAGGGTAAGGGCATGCACTAAGGATTAAGTATCCAAAATGCTTACCCTAGGGGTTATTGAGCACTCCAGCAGTCCTTGGGCCAGCCCAGTGGTATTGGTCCCAAAGGCTGCTGCACCTGGTGCCACTATAGAACTCAGGTTCTGTGTGGAGTTCCCGGGGACTCAATGCAGTCAGCAAGACTGACGCGCACCCCGTCCCCCGAGCTGATGAGCTCATTGATTGGTTAGAAGCTGCCAAGTACCTCACTACGTTTGACTTAACCTCTGGGTACTGGCAGATTGACTTAACTGAGGGGGCCAAGGAGAGGTCAGCATTCTCTACCCCAGATGGACACTTTCAATTTAAAGTGATGCCATTTGGGATGAAGAATGCCCCTGCCACCTTTCAGAGGTTGGTCAACCAGGTGTTGGTTGGGCTGGATGAGTTCAGTGCCGCCAACCTGGATGACATTGCTGTTTTCAGTTCCACATGGGAGGAACACCTGCAACACCTCTGGAGAGTGTTGGAGGCCCTGCAGAAGGCAGGGCGCACTATTAAGGTGAGCAAGTGCCACATAGGGCAGGGTTCTGTGGTGTACTTATGACACCAGGTGGGGAGTGGCCAGGTGGTACCCCTACAGCCTACAATTCTGGCCAGGGAGACTCCCAAGACCCAGAATGAAGTGAGAGCCTTCTTAGGTCTCACAGGATACTACAGGTTTGTCAAGGGGTATGGTACCATTGTTACCCCCTTGACTGAGATGACTTCGAAGAAGCAACCCAGGAAAGTGATCTGGACAGAAGCTTGCCAGAACGCTTTTGATGCCCTGAAGGCTGCCATGTGCACAGCACCTGTGCTGAAGGCAACAGACTACTCCAATGAGTTTGTTATGCAGACAATCGCCTCAGAGCATGGTATTTGAGCAGTACTCTCACAGCTTAATGAAGAGGGCTTAGATCAGCCCGTAGCCTTCATTAGCAGGAGGTTACTTCCCAGGGAATGTAGGTGGAGCGCCATATAAGGTGAAGCGTTTGCTGTGGTCTAGGCACTGAAGAAGCTAAGACCTTTTTTGTTTGGGACTCACTTCTGAGTTCAGGCCGACCACAGGCCCTTCAGATTGTTAATGCAGATGAGGGGTGAGAATCCAAAACTGTTGAGGTGGTCCTTTTCCTTACAGTGGATGGACTTTACAGTGGAACACGTCCTGGTACAGAACTCGCTAATGTTGATGGTCTGTCCAGGTTCTTCCGCCTTAGTGATGAGAACTCCCATGAGGTTGGGTAGTTGCTCCCCACTTTCAGCTGGGGGGGACACGTGTTAGACTTTTCATCCTTAACGTGGTCTCTCTTAACCTTTTGCCTCTGTTTCCCAGGTTGTTGATGTGTGCTGGACTCTGATTGTGCTCTTTTTGTTACTCTGGGAACTTTACCACTGCTAACCAGTGCTAAAGTGCAAGTGCTGCTTTACAAAATGTGTATGTAATTGGTTTTTCCATGATTGGCATATTTGATTTATTAGTAAGTCCCTAGTACCATGCACTAGAGGTGCCCAGGGCCTGTAAATCAGATGCTACTACTGGGCCTGAAGCACTGGTTGTGCCACCCATATAAGTAACTCTGTAATCATGTCTCAGACCTGCCATTGCAGTGTCTGTGTGTGCAGTTTTAAATGTAAATCCAACTTGGCAAGTGTAGCCACTTGCCAGGCCTAAACCTTCCCTTTTCTTACATGTCAGACACCCCAAGGGCAGGATGCAGTGTATGGTTAAGGTAGGACATATAGTAATGTGTTTTATATGCCCCGACAGTGAAATATTGCTGAATTTGTTTTTTACTGCCCCTCTCATAGGTTAACACAGGGGCTACCTTTAAATCTGATTAAAGTGTGGATTCCCTTTGGGAGCGGATGGACATGTAGAGTTTGGGGTCTCTGAGCTCACAATTTAAAAATACATCTTTTAGTAAAGTTGATTTTGAGATTGTGTGTTTGAAAATGCCAATTTTAGAAAGTGAGCATTTTCTTGCTTCTGGGTAAGTTTGACAGTAGGGCTAGTTTCACCTCACACTAGACAGTGACACAAAAGGAGCTGGGGTGTGTCTGTATTTCCTGATGAGCCATCTGTGGTAGGAGGGAGGGGAGGAGTGGTCACTCACACATGAAAGACCTGTGCCTGCCCTCACAAAATGCAGTCTCCGACCCCCTGGTGAGTGTCTGGGGCCTGGCCTGGGCAGGGCAGAATTTCACATTCAAGAGAGACTTTGCTTTGAAGTAGGCAAAGACTGGACTTTGTGTGCCTTCCATCTTGTGAAGATCTCCAAGCGCTTGATTTAGAGCTTGCCTCCTGTAGTTTTAAGTCTCAGGGACAGCGAAGACTTCTCTCTGCCAGCACCTGGAGTCTCTGGAGAGACTCCTACTCTGCCAAGTGATGCCCATCCAGTTCCTGGGACCTTGAAAGTAGAAGCTGGCAGCCTAAGAGGAAGAAATCCACACACAGAGCGCCATGCAGGAAAAAGATCGACGCGACTCTGATCTGCGGCTGAAAAATTTACGCACCGACAGCTTAGCGGCTGAAAATCGATGCTCGCCCGCAACGCAACTGAAGAATCGACGCACGGAGCTGGAGAAATAACACACAGCATTGCTGATGGAGGCTGGTGAGATCGCAACCCGTGCTGTGTGGTTTTCGGATCATCGTGTGCCTGGATTTCCAACGCAAGCATCACTGGGTGCGTAAAAACAACGCAAAGCCTGCCCAGACCCGAGAGTGCTGACCAGATAGACATATCGCTCTCCTGCAGAGAGAAGAAACGAAGACCCCGACCTGACAAAAGTAGAAATGACACAAGGTCTGGCTCATAAGTGAAATCGGCTTATCTCAAGCCCTTTTTGATGCACACTTGCCCATGCAGGGTTATTTTTGACACCCCCAAGGTACATTTTCTAACAGTGTGTGTTTAAAACTACATGAAGACTCTTTTTGCTTTTTAATTGATAACTTGACTGGTGTATTGTGGAGTTTTGTCATTTTGATCTTGTTTTATTTAGATAAATCTTCTCTATTTTTTCTAAACTTGTGTTGTGTCATTTTGTAGTGTTTTCATTAAGTTACTGTGTGCGTTGGTACAAATACTTTACACCTAGCACTCTAAAGTTTAGCGTACTGCTTGTGCCAAGCTACCAAAGGGGGTAAGCAGGGGTTAGCTGAGGGTGATTCTCTTTTACCCTGACTAGAGTGAGGGTCCTTGCTTGGACAGGGGGTAACCTGACTGCCAACCAAAGACCCCATTTCTAACAGTGTGTGTATGATGTGTGTTGTGCGTGTGTGTGTCACCCCCCCTCCTCACTTGTGTGCTAGGCGGCTGTACTCACCCTCATCGTCTTCATCTGCGTTGGTATTCCAGGACGGCCATGGAGTGGTACCTCATCAGGAAGACTTGCAGTTCTGTTTAAATGGTGGCCGCAGACTCCTCTGTGTTCCTGGAGGTGAGTGTCTCCTTTTAAATTATTTGTTTCCGCCAGGCTTTTGGTGTCATTGCTACCACCCCGAAATCATGGCGGTGTACTATGTCATAATATGGTGGGAGGATCCTTGTCTTCCGGCTACTTATAGGTGGCTACCGCCGTCTTTGGTGTTCATACCGCGCTGGCGGTTGGTGTAGTGCATTGTCTGTCTATGGGAGGGATCACCGTCATGGTCATAATTTGGCGGTCCTTACCATCAGCCTGTTGAAGGTGATTCTGCCACATTAATCCTGGCAGTCAGAAGACGGCCAGGGTCATAATGACCACCTATGTTCTTACCTTTTACATCAGCAGATATTAATCCTGACTTTCAACCATCAAAAGCATCTTGCATTAGTTTTGCCTACATAGTCCCTTCTTCAAAATTATTTTGGGGGTCATTACAACATTGGCGTTAAAAGCCGCTTACCTCCGTACAGAAGACCGCCAATACACCGCCACAACCGCAGAATTTCGCCACAGCTATTATGACCCACATCTCGGAATCAGCCGAAATTCAGACACCCACACAAGTCCGCCACACCAAAGGTCAGTGTTAAACTGGCGAAAACAAAACCTCCACCGTCACGCCAACAGAAACACGCCCATGCTATTACGACCCACGAATCCATGCGGTGGTCTTTCAACCGTGGTATTCCATTGGCGGTACACACCGCTGCGCTCAAAATACACACACATCTCCAAAACACTGCCACATTGGACAATTCAAAATACACACACCTGATACACATACAAACACCACTCCCACACATCCAATTCAATATGAAACACATACCCACATCACACACAAACCCCTACGACCAGAAATTTTGAGGAAGTCGAGAGACAGAGAGCACAGCAATTGAGAACCCCACCACACAGAGGCACACAACACCATCACCCATACAACATTCCACGCACAAAACACCACACACCACTACACATCACCGCACCACCCCATGTCATGCCAAAGACACCCCAGGTTTTCCGAGGAGGAGCTCAGGGTCATGGTGGAGGAAATCCTACGGGTAGAGCCACAGGTATTTGGCTCACAGGTGCAGCACACCTCTATTGCCAGGAAGATGGAGCTATGGCGCTGAATAGTGGACAGGGTCAACGCTGTGGGACAGCATCCAAGAAATCGGGAGGACATCAGGAAGAGGTGGAACAACATACGGAGGAAGGTGCGTTCAGTGGTCTCCAGACACAACATCGCGGTACAGCGGACTGGCGGCGGACCCCCACCTCCTCCCCCACAACTAACAACATGGGAGGAGCAGGTCTTGACCATCATGCATCCTGAGGGCCTCAGAGGAGTCGGTGGAGGAATGGACACTGGTAAGTCAAATCTTAACTATCATATCCCCCACCCTACCTGCATGCTATCACACCCCCCCACCCTCACCCCCTCCCCTATCACTACAACTCCTCACTAATGTACTAATAACACACACCACCCATCCCAACACCAAGCCCTGCATGACACAACTAAGCATGGACACCTATCACTAAAGCATGCTCACTGCACATACCCATAACACCCCCCCAACCATCATCACACAAGCCCCCACACAGGAATGCTTGCACTGGGGTACATGCACACCCACCCATTGCACACCATTACACACACACATGCAATAATCATGCTCTTATACCTCTGCAGCACCACTACCCAACGTCACCACACAGGAGGGTCCAGACATCTCCACTCCACCCACAGAAGAGGCCCACAGTGACGACAGCAGCTCTGCCGTACTGGATCCTGATGACCAGCCCGGACCATCGTGGGCCTCGGGACAGTCGGTTCCCCACACCCAGTCACAGGCCACCACAGACCTTCCCCCCTCTGGTAACACCAGCACAGCACCCACCCAGAGGGCCCATTCCTCCGTACCCAGGACACGTCAATCAGCGATGTGTCCACCACTACAGGGAACCCAGGATAACCCACCACCCTAACAACAACAGGGACCTGGGGGTAGTGGTAGTGGGCACACGGCCCAGGGGACGGAGGCACAGGAACACAGGGGAACTGGGAGGGCTGCTGTGCGACAGGGGGCGGACAGGCCAAGGGAACCCACCCTCTACGAGGCCCTCACCTCCATCATGGGAGCATACCACCACTCCCAGGAGACGATGGTGACGGTCCTGGCCAAGTTTCAGGAGACCCAGCGCCTGCAGGACGAACAGTATTTGGGCTTCAGGGAGGAGGTCAGAACCATCAGCTCCGCCCTGAGCACCATCGTAGGGGTGCTGAAGGACATACAAAAGACCATGAGGGACACCGTGGCACTCCAAGGGGCCCCTGACACTAGCCTGGACGATGAACTGCCCACCACCTCCGCCGGCGCTAGTGGACAGGACGCCCGCCACAGGACCACCACACCAGCACCCCACCCCCTGCAGATGGAGAACCACCCCGCAAGCGGTCCCTGAGATCCAGGAACAGGACAGAGCAAGATGGCAAGACCCCCGCCAGGAAATGAGACCACCCTGATTGTCATCCCACTGTCCCACTTTGTTACCCTGTCCATACTGAAACTGCCCCAGCTCCACATCCTATGCCCATATGGGCAGTGCACCTGTGTGACCAATAGAATGGACTCTGCCATGGACATTCTTCCACCGTCCCCCATCACCATTTTACAACCCCCCCCCCCATTTTTGAGCACTTAAATAAACACCCTTGAAGCACAAAACAATCTGGAGTCAGTCTGTGATTTGGTAAATTTGTATTATCAATGACAGTGTCAAAATGCGTTCTCAATTGTAAAGCCAACATACCTATGTCACACATCACAAGTCCATGAAGGATGCAAGCAGATGACACACGTTGGTAACCACACCTGTGAAACCGTAATGGAAAGGTACAACTCAGTTACCAAATACTGCCACTAAATGACAGACAGGATAGAGGTAGAAGTGTGAAAGTGAATGTGATAGTAAAATAAAATGTTCTCACCTGTGTGTCACTGGAAATATTGCTGTATGACTGACTCCCTGTTGTCTATGACTTCTTCCTCATCACTGTCCACAGGCTCCACAGCTACCACAACACCGCCATCTGGACCATCCCCCTACAGAAAAGGCACCTGGCGTCGCAAAGCAAGATTGTGAAGCATCGAGCAGGCGATGATGATCTGGCACACCTTCCTTGTTGAGTAGAATAGGGAACCACCTGTCATATGGAGGCACCTGAACCTGGCCTTCAGGAGGCCGAAGGTCCATTCGATCACCCTCCTAGTCCGCCCATGGGCCTCATTGTAGCGTTCCTCTGCCCTGGTCCTGGGATTCCTCACTGGGGTCAATAGCCAGGACAGGTTAGGGTAACCAGAATCCCCTAATAGCCACACACGGTGCCTCTGGAGTTGACCCATCACATACGGGATACTGCTATTCCGCAGGATGTAGGCCTCATGCACAGAGCCAGGGAACATAGCATTTACCTGGGAGATGTACTGGTCTGCCAAACATACCATCTGTACATTCATAGAATGATAACTCTTCCGGTTCCTGTACACCTGTCACTCCTGTGGGGGGGGACCAGAGCTACATGGGTCCCATCAATAGCACCTATGACGTTGGGGATATGTCCAAGGGCATAGAAGTCACCTTTGACTGTAGCCAAATCCTCCACCTGAGGGAAAATGATGTAGCTCCTTACGTGTTTCAGCAGGGCAGACAACACTCTGAGCAACACGTTGGAAAACATAGGTTGGGACATCCCTGATGCCATGGCCACTGTTGTCTGAAAAGACCCACTTGCAAGGAAATGGAGCACTGACAGCACCTGCACGTCAGGGGGGATTCCAGTGGGATGGCGGATTGGTGACATCAGGTCTGGCTCCAACTGGGTACATAGTTCCTGGATAGTGGCACGGTCAAACCTGTAGGTGATGATCAAATGTCGCTCCTCCATTGTCAACAGGTCCACCAGTGGTCGGTACACCGGAGGATTCCGCCATCTTCTCAATTGTCCCAGCTGACGGCGCCTAGGAAGGACAACAGCGACCACCGAGTCAACAAATTCCCAGGTATGTACCCACAGATACACAGAACACTACACAAAACACAAAACTGTTCCTGTATGTGTGTTGAGTGTAGGCACAGGTATGTGTGACGCAGTAGTAAATGAAGCCATTTGGGCCCCTGAAATGGCGGCTGCCTGACCTCTAAACTGGGACAATGGGATGTGAGGTATCTGCGCTGGCGTAGTACACCGTCGCGGTAGGCGGTCGTAGACCGCGGCGCAATGCTGCATTGGTTAACATTGGACCCTATGGGTCCCAGGAGCCAATGATGAAGTGTGCCGGCGGGGATGACACGCACCTCCGCGGACGTCACCGCCGCGGACGTGACCGCCATTTTCTATCTGTTCAATCACTTGATACCTGATCTTCGACAGGAGAGGACCTACACTGCAAGTGCTGCTTTGACCTCGGTCTGGAAGAGACAATGGCTGCTGCGTCTGGGGAAAGGGCCCCTGCCTTCACTGCTCAGGAGTTGGAAAAGCTAGTCGACGGGGTCCTCCCCCAGTACACGCTACTCTACGGTCCTCCAGACCAACAGGTAAGTACAAAGGGAGCACGTTGTATGGGCTATGCCTGGGTGGAGAGGACTGGATGTGAGTTGGAAGGGGGCAGAGTTCAGGGAACATGAAGGAGTGTGAATGCATGTGCCACATGGCAAGGGTAGGGATGGGGGCCACTCACATTGACTGTGCAATTGGTAATGATTTCTCTTCTCCCCCTGTGCATATCATGTAGGTCAGTGCCCACCAGAAGAAGGAAATTTGGTGTGCTATCGCCAAGGACGTCCGGACCCTGGGGGTCCACCAGAGACGGGGCACCCACTGCCGGAAAAGATGGGAGGGGATTCGCCTCTAGAGCAAGAAGACGGTGGAGGCTCAGCTGGGTATGGCCTCCCAACGTGGGAGGGGTGCCCGTCGCACCATGACCCCCCTGATGTTCCGGATCCTGGCAGTGGCCTACCCGGAGTTGGATGGGCGCTTGAGGGCATCACAGCAGACACAAGGGGGTGAGTACACTCTCATTCTGGGGACTTTGCGCGCAGTGGAGGGATCTGGGTGGGGGAGGAGGGCTGTGGGTTTCCCTAGGCCAGGGCGAGTTACGTAGGCTAGGCCCCTTAGTAATGCAGGCCATGTGTCACTCCACCCCACCTCAGTAGAGTGCCAAGTACAGGTATACATGCCCCTGTGGCTTCTATGTGTGCAGATGTCCACCATAGCCATGTAGGCCAGATCCCAGGAATTGCATCTGTAGAGGCCAAGAGCACAGCGTAGTGCAGGGGGCTGCTGTGTCTGTATTGTCCGCCAACAGTAGCGGTAAGCCATGCACTCAACCTGTCTTTCTTCTGTCGTCCCCCCCCCCTTTTTCTGCTCTCCCTGTTCTTTTGTGCATCAGCATCATCAGGCGGAGGTACAGTGGCACCGGAGCATGAGGGAGCTGCATCCCACATGGCCATGGAGGGCCACACCACAGACTCTGAATACACGAGTGGGACGGAGGGCGAGGGGAGCTTCACGTCGGTCACAGGATCACCAAACAGCAACACGGACTCGTCCGCCGATGGGAGCTCCCTTGTGGTGGCGGCACCATCTGTGCCCCCCACTTCTACAGGTACAGCCGCCACCTCCCCTACCAGCACCGCCCTCCCAGCAGCCCCTCAGCGTTTGCCCCGTGCCGGCTCACCCAGGAGGGTGGGCATCACCTTCGCCCCAGGCACCTCAGGCCCTGCCCCAGTCACCCCTGCTGCCCTCAGTGAGGAGGCCATTGACCTCCTCAGGTCACTCACTGTTGGGCAGTCTACTATTGTGAATGCCATCCAGGCTGTAGAAAGGGAGTTGCAACACGGTAATGCATTCCTGGAGGGCATTCATTCTGGTCAGGCTGCCCTTCATCGAACCCTGCAATCTCTGGTCTCAGCACTGATGGCAGCCATTGTCCCTGTGTCTAGCCTCCCCCCTCCAACTTCCTCCAACAAGTCCCAATCCCCTGTACCCCAGCCTATCCCAAGCACACCATCAGACAAGCATGCATACACCTCAACACACACAAGTAGGTCAGGCAAACATAAGCACCACACAACCCACAAGCATCACCCATATACAGACACAGCAACATCCACTGCGTCCCCCTCCTTGTCGTCTCCCTCCTCCCTCCCAGTCTCGTCCACACTCTCACCTGCATGCACTACATCTACAGGCACTAGGACTCGCACCAGAACACCCAGAACCACACCCCGCTCACCTGCACTCACCACCCCCACTACCATTTACACTTCCCATGTGTCCACTCCCAGTGTGTCTGTGACGCCCCCTTCCAAAGTACACAAACGCGGCCACTCACACACCCAACATCCATCCACCTCACGACAGCCTCCAGTACCTGCACCTGCACATAAATCACCTAAAGTTACACCTCCTACAACCATCTCCCCTTCCTCCACTCCCAGACCCCCTCCAGCTACCCATCCCAGTCTTCGTCAGCAACTCTTCCTCAGCAACGTTGACCTCTTTGCCCCCACCCCCACACCTCTAATTGATAGGTCCCGTAGTAGCACCTCAGCCAAAAAAAGTCCAGTACCAGTGGTGCGTGTCAAAGGTGTGTGGAGTGCACCGGCCACCAGGGCAGCCAGTGTGACATGGAGCCAAAGCACTGCCAGTCCACCCCCTGTAAAGCACCTCAAGTTTGAAAGTGGCCGACGGGACAGGTTGAAGACTCCTGGCGGAAAACCTGCTCACAAGGGTCCCAGGGGGAGTGCCGAGTCAGCTGTGACTCCTCCAAAGGTGGTGAAGGGCCAGAGGAAGTCTGCACAGTCTGGGAAGAGCAGCACAGTGGAGAAGGGCGCCATCCTCCCCGGCGTCCTGAGACCACCGCCAGAGTCATTGCCCAGGAGGGCAGCAGTATCGTCACTGGTCAGGAGACCACCGCCAGAGTCATTGCCCAGGAGGGCAGCAGTATCATCACTGGTCAAGAGACCACCACAGGAGTCAGTGCCCAGGAGGGCAGCAGTATCGTCACTGGTCAGGAGACCACCGCCGGAGTCATTGCCCAGGAGGGCAGCAGTATCGTCACTGGTCCGGAGACCACCGCCAGAGTCATTGCCCAGGAGGGCAGCAGTATCGTCACTGGTCAGGAGACCACCACCGGAGTCAGTGCCCAGGAGGGCAGCAGTATCGTCACTGGTCAGGAGACCACCGCCAGAGTCATTGCCCAGGAGGGCAGCAGTATCGTCACTGGTCAGGAGACCACCGCCGGAGTCAGTGCCCAGGAGGGCAGCAGTATCGTCACTGGTCAGGAGACCACCACCGGAGTCAGTGCCCAGGAGGGCCCCAGCAGCCACAGCCCCGCTGGGCAATGAGGGACCGTCATGCCACACACCAATGCACAGGTCAGAGACCGCCATGGTGAAGACCGCTGAACAGGGCAAAGCACCGCTGAACGGGTCAGAGACCGCCATGTTGAAGACTGCTGAAAAGGGCAAAGCACCGCTGAACAGGGCAAAGCACCGCTGAACAGGTCAGAGACCGCCATGGCAAATCACCGCTGAACAGGGAAAAGACCGCCATGGTGAAGACCGCTGAACAGGGCAAATCACCGCTGAACAGGGCAAAGCACCGCTGAACAGGTCAGAGGCCGCCATGGCAAAGCACCACTGAACAGGGAAAATACCGCCATGGGGAAGACCGCTGAACAGGGCAAAGCACCGCTGAACAGGTCAGAGACCGCCATGTTGAAGACTGCTGAAAAGGGCAAAGCACCGCTGAACAGGGCAAAGCACCGCTGAACAGGTCAGAGACCGCCATGGCAAATCACCGCTGAACAGGGAAAAGACCGCCATGGTGAAGACCGCTGAACAGGGCAAATCACCGCTGAACAGGGCAAAGCACCGCTGAACAGGTCAGAGGCCGCCATGGCAAAGCACCACTGAACAGGGAAAATACCGCCATGGTGAAGAACGCTGAACAGGGCAAAGCACCGCTGAACAGGGCAAAGCACCGCTGAACAGGTCAGAGACCGACATGCCAAACCACCGCTCAACAGGGCAAAGCACCGCTCAACAGGGCAAAGCACCGCTCAACAGGGCAAAGACCGACATGCCAAAGCACCGCTGGACAGGGAAAAAACCTCCACATCAAGCATCGTTATCCCATGTGCGGCTGGGACAGTGACGGAACAGGAACCGTCACGGGGAGCCTGATGTAGTCTGGGCACCATTCCCCCTCCAGAACCAGTGGAGACATGCATCCACTCCGTCTGTCCTTAACAGGATGAAGCACTCTGGGCACCAGTCCCCCTCCAGAACCAGTGGAAACTGTTATCCACTTGAGACACTGTGGCTTTGCACTCCCCAGGATACAGCAGTGGGCATCCCACCGACTGTAGAGACTTGAGAGACTGTGGCTTTGCACTCCCCAGGATGGTACAGTGGGAAAACCACCCACTGTATAGACTTGAGAGACTGTGGCTTTGCACTCCCCAGGATACAGCAGTGGGCAACCCACCCACTGTAGAGACTTGAGAGACTGTGGCTTTGCACTCCCCAGGATGGTACAGTGGGCAAACCACCCACTGTAGAGACTTGAGAGACTGTGGCTTTGCACTCCCCAGGATACAGCAGTGGGCAACCCACCCACTGTAGAGACTTGAGAGACTGTGGCTTGCACTCCCCAGGATGGTACAGTGGGCAAACCACCCACTGTAGAGACTTGAGAGACTGTGGCTTTGCACTCCCCAGGACACATCAATGGGCATGGAGCCCCGTCGTGGATCTGGCGTGGTGCTGTAATCCGGCTGAGGTGCCCCCCCTTCCCTTCCCCCTGAGGTGCCTGTTGTATTTCTATCTGATGCCCCTGCAGTGTTCGCTCCGTTTGTGGACAGGTATCTACTGTGGGCCTCGCCCATGCATTTTGGGCCCAGTGGTGCACGGACATTGATGTGTGCATACCTGCACTACTTCTCGTAATGTATAATATTTTGATTGTGTATATTTATATGTATATATTTGGTAACTGTATTTTGATACATTACAATGTTTGAACTGATTTCCTTTTGTCTTTGCATTCTTCCGGGGGGGTTGTGGGTTGTTACTGTGATATTTGGAAATGCATTGGTGTGTGTGTTGTAATGTGCGAGGGTGGGAGTTTTGCATGTGTGTCCCCCTGACTTTTGCCTCCCCTATGTCGTAGGTGCAGTACTCACCGTTGTCTTCGGCGCCGCCTTTGCTGATGTTCGTAGACGAACAGGAAGACAAGGGCAGGGAGTATTTGTAGTTCGGGCTCCATGGTGTCCTCCTTCCTCGTGGAGTGTGTTAAGGTGAGCGTTTTCCCATTGCAAAAGCTGTTTCTGCCGTGTTTTTATCCACGGTGAATCCGCCCCGGAAAAGGTGACGGATTGGCGGGTTGTAATACTGTGGGCCGTACTTTGTCTTCCGCCTGTCTGTTGGCGGTGACCGCCGCGCTGCTTGTATGTACCGCCGTGGCGGGCGGTGTGTTAAAGTGGCTGTCTTTGTTGGCGGTTTCCGCCACGGTCATAATTCCCTTTTTTTGTCCGCCGGCCTGTTTAACACCGTCCGCCAGGGTTGTAATGACCCCCTTTGTCTTTTAATTTTCAATGTTGCTGGTGCTTTTGTTAATGCTTCACTGAGCACCTAATTCTTATTGAGTCTTCTCCACTGAATCCACTTTACTATATACTTGCACATTAATTGCCCTCAATGAAACTATTTTCTGGACAAAATAAGTGTTTCCTCTTCTGAATCTGGATTGCCTAGCAAGGCATGGGTGCGGAGAGTGAGCATTTATAGATTTCCTCCAAAAATGACTGCTGAGATCCCAAGGTCTTTTGTGATCATATTTAAATGTTTCTGGGGTTTATCATAGTTCAAATGACCAGTGAAGAGGACCATGTCTAGAAGTTTCTGGAGTTTACCATAGATCAAACAAGCATTGGCTTGCCACAGTTTATCATAGTTAAGACAAGCATTGGTGCATCAGGTTATGATCAATCAATCAATCAATGAGTAATTTGTTAAGCATGCTACTCACCCGCTGGGGGGGGGTGCTACTTCTCGAAGAGCTAGGTTTTGAGGCTCTTCCTGAAGGTCAGGTGGTCCTGGGTCAGACATAGGTTGATGGGGAGGGAGTTCCAGGTTTTGGCAGCAAGGTGGGAGAAGGATCTACCGCCGGTTGTGGTCCGGTGGACGTGGGGGACTGTGGCGAGGGCGAGGTTGGCAGAGCGGAGCTGGCGTGTCGGGATATAGAAGTTGAGACGCTCGTTGAGGTAGGCAGGTCTGGCGTTGTGGAGAGCCTTGTGAGCGTTGATCAGGAGTTTGAAGATGATCCATTCGTTGATGGGGAGCCAGTGAATGTCTCTGAGGTGGTCTGAGATGTGTTCGTAGTGAGGGTGGTTGAGGATGAGTCATGCTGAGGTGTTCTGGATGCGCTGAAGTTTTCTCTGGAGCTTGGCCATTGTTCCTGCGTAGAGTTCGTTGCCGTAGTTTAGTCTGCTGCTGACGAGGGCATGGGTGACCGTTCTTCTGGTTTCAACGGGGATCCATCTGAAGGTCTTGCGAAGCATGCAAAGAGTGTTAAAACATGAGGATGAGATGGCGTTGACTTGCTGGGTCATAGTGAGCGATGAGTCCAGTATGAAGCCAAGGTTGCGTGCGTGGGTGGTGGGCGTTGGGGCAGCTCCCAGAGTGGCAGACCACCAGGAGTCATCCCATGCTGCTATGTTCGAGCCGAAGATGATGATCTCGGTCTTCTCCAAGTTCAGTTTAAGGTGGCTTGCCTCCATCAAGTTGGCGATGGCGTGAAGTCTGGTGTGGAGGTTGGACTTGGCGGTTGTGGGGTCCTTCGTGAGAGAGAGGATAAGCTGAGTGTCGTCCACGTAGGAGACGATGTTGAGGCCGTGGGATCAGACAATGTTGGCGAGTGGTGCCATGTAGACATTGAAGAGGATGGGGCTGAGTGAGGATCCCTGGGGGATTCTGCAGATGTTCTTAGTGTCTTTTGACAGGAACAGGGGGAGGCGGACTCTTTGGGTTCTGCCACAGCGGAAAGATGTGATCCAATCCAGGGCGGATTCCAGTGTTGTTGGAGGAGTGTGCAAAGGGTGTGGTGACAGACGGTGTCGAAGGCTGCGGAAAGGTCAAGGAGGATGAGGGCAACGGTTTCACCTTTGTCAAGCCTGCTCCTGATGTCGTCGGTGGCAGCGATAAGGGCGGTCTCGGTGCTGTGATTCTTGCAGAAGCCGGACTGGGAGATGTTGAGTGGGCTGTTGTCCTCCAGGAAGCTAGATAGTTGGCTGTTGACTATCTTCTCGATGACCTTTGCAGGGAAGGGGAGTAGGGAGCTGGGCCGGTAGTTTTTGAGGTCTTCGGGGTCAGCTTTGGGCTTTTTGAGCAGGGTGTTGACTTCGGCGTGTTTCCAGCTCTCCGGGAAGATGGCGGTCTCGAAGGAGCTGTTGGTGATGGTCCGGAGCTGGGATGATGGTCCAGAGCTGGGAAGCGATGATTTGGCTGGCTTTATTGAAGAAGTGGTGAGGGCAGGGTTCTGCGGGTGAACCGGAGTGGATGGTGCTCATGGTCTTGGTGGTTTACTCATCGTTGGTGTGGGTCCAGGCACTCAGGATGTTGGTGTGAATGGGTGCATTGGGGTTGGCCTTGGCAGTGATGGTAGTGGGGGACAGTGGTGCAAACCTGCCATGGATGTCTGTGATCTTGCAGTGAAAAAAGGTGGCGAGGGAGTCGCAGAGGTCTTGCGAGTGAGGGGGGTTGGGAGAGCAGGACTTGGGGTTGGTGAGTTCCTTGATGATGCTGAAGAGCTCCTTGCTGTTGTGTGCATTGTTTTCAATTTGTTGTCTAGCAGGGCTGAGTTGCTGTCGCCGGTGTTCTCCAGGTGAAAATTCAGGTTGCCGAGGAGCGAGTAGTCCGTGGAGGTGAGGGCGTGGGTGCTGATTATTTCGGCGATGGTGTCGCACAATTCTGGGCAGGGGCCGAGGGGTCTGTAGACAAGGGTTCCTCTCAGGCTGGTGTTGGCGTTGATGTATATCTGGAAGTGCAGGTGTTCAGCGGCATCTAGGGCGTCGTGGGTGTCGGTTGGCATCCTGATGGTGCTCCTGTGGACTATGGCATTTCCTCCTCCTGGTTTGTTGGTGCGGTCTCTTTGGGTGATTTTGTAGCCCTCAGGGATGGCTATGGTGATGTCGGGTTTCGATGAGGGGTTTATCCAGGTGAGGAAGGCAATGTCTGGGGAGGTTGATGTGAGCAGGTCCCAGAGCTTGACGGCGTGCTTGTTGACAGAGCGGGTGTTGAGGAGGATGCAGCTGAGGTGGTTGTGGTGGGTGGCGTTGTTGTGGTGCTTGGTGGCTTGAGTGCAGGTGAAGTGGCACATCTGGACTGGGAAGGGTCCATGGGTGTGCCTAGGGGAGGTTTGGACGCAGGCGGTGGGGCGGCCGGGGTTGAGCTCGTAGAGTTCTGCTGCAGTCTAGCGGCGTCTGGCGGCGTGGGGGTGCGAGGGGCAGGGGGACTGGAGCTGGGTGTGGTCCAGGCGTGGACGGGTACAGACGGGCTTGTCTCTGATGTGCCTTTGTCACACCAGCGGCGTGGCCGCACAGCAGCCGCCATTAAGAAGGGGAGGTGGGAGGGAGGAACAGCTGGGAGGCGGGGAGCAGTTGGCAAATGGGGGAGCGAGTTGGTGGGCCACAGGGGAAGCAGCGGCAGAAACGGGGGAGCAGGAAAACCAAAAATTGACTCAAAATGGGTACAGAAGACGACGAAGAAGAAACAAGATGAGGAGAGTCACAAACAAGAGCCTAATAGCATAAAAGGCACAGAGAGTAAAGTCAGAGAACGGAAAGGCACAAAAAGGCACAAAAAAGCACAGCAAGAGGAAGCAGCGGCGGGAACAGGTGGAGCGGGAAGAGCTGAAAATCGGCTGAAAATGGGCACAAAAGACGACGAAGGTAAAAAAAAAGAAGAGGAGAGTCACAAAAAAGAGCCTAAGAGCATAAAAGGCACAGAGAGTAAAGTCAGAGAACGGAAAGGCACAAAAAGGCACAACAAGAGGAAAAACCTCACAACTCACGCACAGACAATTACAGGACAGACACACAATACTTACGGCAACCACTAGACACCAGGGATGATGCGCAGGCAGTTGACTGTGGGTGGTAGAGGGCCTCAAACTCACGGCAGCAGCGAGGGCGGGGTTGAAGGCACGGAGGCAGGCAGGTGGAGCTGCGCAGCGTGTTTAGTGAAACCTGGAGTGAAGTCCAGACGTTTGGAAAAACATTGCTGTGTATTCTTGCATTTTTGTCAATCGTAAACAAGGATTAACATGTTTTTCGCTTTGATTAACGTTATGTTTTAACTTGATGGGCTTTGTACTTTTAACCCTTCACTGCTGCTCTAAAATATTCCTACAACATGCCCATCATTGCTATGAATTATAGATCCTTCTGGTTGCAGTCACATTCCACCCCCTCACTCTCCATTCTGTTGCCACACAAATATAATTTCTTATTGAGACATTGTAACCTCCCTTTGGGCTAGAGTAGACATGGCTCAGGGTAATGATAATGAGTATGAAATACTGGTATGGCAAAACTATTATAGGCTCTAATTCAAATAAGGAGAATGAGCTCTGATAACCTATGGTTGGGTAGTAGAAACAGCTTCAAGTGAGGTAGAGTATGTCATTTATAAACAAGGGCAATTGTGCCACTGAACTAGCTACACTATTGATAGCAATAGCTTTGGTGGTGCATAGAGTTGAACCTAAAGTCAAAGCAGCCAACTGCTACTTATAAATCAATTTGATAAACTGACCCAATTTCTGTATAAAAGGGACATATAGGCCCATATTTATACTTTTTTTGCACTGCATTTGCGCCATTTTATGGCGCAAAAGCGGCACAAACTTGCAAAATACATTTGTATCAAAAAGTGGCGCAAATGCAGAGCTAAAAAAGTATAACTATAGGCCATAGAGCATTTCCTTCCAACTTTGTAAGGCGTTTGGAGCACCAGAGGTACCCATAAATGTTCATAAAAATGGCACACAGGAAATTGTATAGTGTGCGTGAGACACCAACTTCCTGGGTCAAGTAGATGTAGTGACTTAAGTTATCTTTGTATGTGGTGCTACAGATTTTCTTCTCTGAGTGTCATGGTGCAAAAGCTTACCCCTTGAAGGAGGTATATAAAGATGTTTATTGTTGATCTACAGATTGGCCCTCATTACAACCCTGGCGGTCGGTGTTAAAGCAGCGGTAATACCGCCAACGGGCCGGCGGAAAAAAAATGGGATTACGACCATGGAGGAAACCGCCAACATAGACAGCCACTTTAACACTCCGACCGCCATGGCGGTACAAACAAACAGCGCGCGGTAACCGCCAACAGACAGGCGGAAGACAATGTACTGCCCACCCTATCACAACAAGGCAATCTGACACCTTTTCCAGGGCGGAACCAACGCGAATAAAAACACGGCAGAAACAGTACACAGAAGGGAAAATCACTCACCTCTCCACACCCCACGAGGAACAAGGACGCCATGGATCCAGAACTGCAGATCCTGCCAGCGATGATCTTCCTGCTCTTCTATCAGGAGCTCCAAAGACGGCGGCAAAGACTACGGTGAGTAATGCACCTACAACACAGGGAAGGGGAGGGGAGAGGGAAAAGAGAGTGACACACACACGCAACACGCAACACCCCCACCCTCACCCACAACACCATACACACAAATATATGCTGCAACATTACATATACACACCCCGCCCACCCTGGAAGAACGCAAGGACAAAAGGAAATGATTTGAACAATTGTAATCAATAAAAATCCAGTAGTCAAAACTCAGAATCCAGTATATACAATTATATACACCAACTACACAAGTCCGAATAGTGCACCAACCATTGTCTGTGGACCACTGGGCCCAAAATGCCTGGGCGAGGCCCACACTAGATACCTGACTGGAAATGGAGAGAACACTGCTGGAGCATCAGATCGAACATATACAGGCACCTCAGGGGAAGGGGGGCACCTCAGCCTGATGAACACACAACGCCACTGCTCCACGAGGGGGCTCCATGCCCATTGATGTATCCTGGGGAGTGCAAAGCCACAGTCTCTCAAGTCTCTCAAGTGGGTGGTTTGCCCACTGCTTTATCCTGGGGAGTGCAAAGTCACAGTCTCTCAAGTCTCTCCAGTGGGTGGTTTGCCCACTGCTTTATCCTGGGGAGTGCAAAGCCACAGCCTCTCAAGTAGATAACAGTCTCCACTGGTTCTGGAGGGGGCTTTGTGCCCAGAGTGCTTCATCCTGCCAAGGACAGAGGTAGTGGATGCCTTTCTCCACTGGTTCTGGAGGGGGCTTGGTGCCCAGAGTGCTTCATCCTGCCAATACTCCATTGGTTCTGGAGGGGGCTTTGTGCCCAGAGTGCTTCATCCTGCCACTGAAAGTGGTGCTTCATGGAAGCTTCCCAGGCTCCTGGAGCTCACCACCAGCCTCGGAGGACTGACCACTGGGTATGGCAGCCATGTCTGTGGTGGTGCCACTGTCTCAGGATGTCGCTGGGCCTCTGGCAGTGCTTGCGGCGGTGTCAGTTACGGCGGTGCTGCTGGCAGGCTCTGTGGCAGCAGTGATGGTTGCGGGCTCTGTGGCAGCGGTGCTGTTGGCGGGCTCTGTGGCAGTGGTGCTGGCGGCGGTGCAGATGGTGGTCTTCTCCGCCGTACAGGTTGGCGTTGACGTGGAAAGAAGGTGTGACACTGGTCCCTCAGTCGGTGCCACATGCCCTCTCCTGACCTGCCCTTCAGTTTCTGGCCCTTCCCCACCTTTGATGTGGCGCAGCTGTCTTGCCACTATCCCCTTTCATTTTCCCTGACCCCTTGGTGGCAGGTGTTTTCTGCTTCTCCCTCCGGGATGTGGGCAACTTTTTTAGCTTGGCAGGTGGCAGAATGTCCTTGCCCTCGGTCTGTGGCACACTGGCAGCCCTGATGGTTGGCGCACTTCAATAGCCCGCAGTTGCTGGCACCACTGTGCCTGGGGATGTGGTGGCTGAGGTGCTGGGTTGGGACCTGGAAAGCCTGGCCCTAGGGGACGGACGGACGGGGGGGAGGGGTAGGGAAGAGGTCAATATTAGCCAGGAAAAGTTTTTTTAGACACACTGCGATGGGTAGATGGAGGGGGTTTGGGAGTGGAGTAAGAGGTAGTGGTTGTAGGAGGTGTACGTCTGCTGAATTTGGGTGAAGGTGTATGGGCTGGAGGCTGTTGTGAGGTGGATGGCTGTTGGGTGGGTGTGTGCCTGCGTTTGTGTACCTTGGGAGGAGGGCTCACTGACACACTGGGAGAGGACACAGGGGATGTGTGAATGGTAGTGGGGGTGGTGAGTGCACGTGAGCGGTGTATGGTGATGCACGTGCTGGTGATGGAGATAGTGGCTGAAGATGTAGTGCATGCAGGTGTGAGTGGAGACGAGACTGGGAGGGAGGAGGGAGACGTGGAGGAGGGGGACACAGTGGAGGCAGTGGATGTTGGTATGTCTGCATGGGTATGATGCTTGTGTGAGTGCCTGTGGGATATGTGGTGCTTATGTTTGCCTGAGCCACTTTTGTGTGTTGAGGTGTGTGCATGCTGGTCTGATGGTGTGCTTGGGATAGGCTGAGGTACAGGGGATTGGGTCTGGGTGGAGGAATTTGGAGGGGGGAGGCTGGACACAGGGACAATGGCTGCCATCAGTGCAGAGGCCAGAGCCTGAAATGCTCTCTGTTGGGCTGCCTGGCATTCAGAATGGTAGACTGACCAACAGTGAGGGATCTCAGGAGGTCAATAGCCTCCTCACTGAGGGCAGCAGGGCTGACTGGGGCAGGGCCTGAGGTGCCTGGGGCGAAGGAGATGCCCACCCTCCTGGGTGAGCGGGCTCGGGACACACTCTGAGGGGCTGCTGGGAGGGCAGTGCTGGTAGGGGGGTTGGCAGGTGTACCTGATGATGTGGGGGCACAGAGGGGTCCACCACTGCAAGGGAGCTCTCATCAGAGGAGGAGTCGCTGTCACTGCTGTTACCTCATGTCCCCGCCGTGGAGCTCCCCTCGCCCTCTGTCCCACTGGTGGCTTCAGACTCCGTTGTTTCGCCCTCTAGGGCCAAGTGGGATGCAGCTCCCTCCTGCTCCGGTGCCACTGCTCCTCCGCCTAATGATGCTAATGCACACAAGAACAGGGAGACCAAAAAAGGGGGGGAAAGACAGAAGAAGGACATGTTCAGTGCATGCAACACCACTACAGTTGGCGGACACTACAGACACAGCAGCCCTCTGCACTACGCCATGGACTTACAGTTCCTAGATTATTCACATGCCCATGGGGTACAAAGCCTAAGCCTGATTGCTGCACACATGGAAGTCACAGGAGCCTGACTAGGTGTAGATGGCACTAACCACTAGTGGGTTGGGGTTCCACTGAACCTGCCTTACAAGGGACCTTTCCTACCAAGCTGGCCCTGGCCTAGGGGAACCCACTGCCCACCTCCCCCAACCAGACACCTCGAGTCAGATGAATGTGACTGTACTCACCCCCTTGTGGCTGCTGTGATGCCCTCAAGCGCCCAACCAATTCCGGATACGCCACCGCCAGGATCCGGATCATCAGGGGGGTCATGGTGCAATGGTCACCCCTCCCACGTTGGGAGGCCATCCCCAGCTGAGCCTCCGCCGTCTTCTTGCTCCAGCGGCGAATGTCCTCCCATCTTTTCCGGCACTGGGTGCTCCATCTGTGGTGGACCCCCAGGGTCTGGCGTCCTTGGCGATGGCACGCCAAATATCCTTCTTCTGATGGGCGCTGACCTAGAGGAATAGTACAGGGGAAAAGGAAAATCTTTACCCGTCCGGACCGTCATACTCATTGGCCCACGTTCTCACCCTTGCCCTGAAGCACATACACTCACCGTCTGCTCATGCAGGCCTCAGTCCCCCCCATGTATCTTCCATCCACACCACTCCAAACAGGCATTGCCCATGCAGCATGCTCACAGTGTACTCACCTGTTTGTCTGTAGGACCGCAGAGTTGTGTGTACTGGGGGAGGACCCCATCCACTTATTTCATCAACTCCTCCGAAGTGAAGGCAGGGACCCTTTCCCCAGTCACATGAGCCATCGTTGCTTCCCGACTGAGCAGCACTTGCAGTGTAGGTCTTCTCCTGTTGAAGGTCAGGTATCAAGTGAGTGAACAGACATAAAATGGCGGTCACGTACACGGCGGTGCGTACCGTCACCGCCGGCGTCCATTGTCATTGTCTCCTGGGACCCATAGGGTCCAATGTTAACCAGTTCAGGATTGCGCCGTCGTCTTTGACCCCCTACCGCGACGGTGTAGAACGCCAGCGCAGTTACCTCATATCCCCTTGTCCCACCTTACAGGTCAGGCAGCCGCCATTTCAGGGGGCCACATGGCATTAATAATAACTGCGTCACACCTATCTAGGCCTTGCATACACACAGTAACAGGCACATTGTGGATTAATAAATGTGTGCAAATTACATTTTGTGATACCTCAGTGTTGGCTGACTCTCTGCTCGCTGTTCTCCTCCCTAGGGCACGTCCGCTGGGGAAGGTGATGAGATGGCGGCATCCTGCGGTGTACAGACCGCTGGTGGACCTGTCGACAATGGAAGAGAGACACATAATAGTCGCAGACAGACTTGATCGTGCAACAATCCATGAACTGTGTACCCAGTTGGAGCCAGACCTTATGTCAGCTATCCGCCATCCCACAAGGATACCCCCTCTAGTGCAGGTCCTGTCAGTACTCCATTTCTTGGCAAGTGGGTCTTTTCAAACAACAGTGGCCATTGCATCAGGGATGTCCCAGACAATGTTCTCTAACGAGCTGTCCAGAGTGTTGTCTGCCCTGCTGAAACACATGCGCTGCTACATCGTTTTCCCTCAGGTGGAGGATTTGCCTACAGTGAAAGGTGACTTCTATGCCCTGGGACATATCCCCAACATCATAGGTGCCACTGATGGGACACATGTGGCCTTGGTACCCCCACGCAGGAGTGAACAGGTGTACAGAAACCAGAAGAGCTACCATTCGATGAATGTGCAGATGGTGTGTTTGACCGACCAGTACATCTCCCATGTGAATGCCAAATTTCCTGGCTCAGTGCATGACGCTTACATTCTGAGGAATAGCAGCATCCCTTATGTGATGGGGCAACTCCAGAGGCACCGTGTGTGGCTAATAGGTGAGGACAATGACCCTATACAGTGTGAATAGTGCCTGGGTATGGGGTTGTCCCTACGGGTTAGTGTGTGTCTAACAGTTGTCCCTCGACATTTGCAGGTGACTCTGGTTAACCCAACCTGTCATGGCTACTGACCCCAGTGAGAAATCCCAGGACAAGGGCAGAAGAACGCTACAATGAGGCACATGGGCGAACTAGGAGGGTGATCGAATGGACCTTCGGCCTCCTGAAGGCCAGGTTCCAGTGCCTCAATATGACAGGTGGTTCTCTCTACTACTCACCAAGGAAGGTGTGCCAGATCATCGTGGCCTGCTGTATGCTGCACAACCTGGCTCTGCGACGGCAGGTGCCTTTTCTGCAGAAGGATGGTCCAGCTTGAGGACTTGTGGCAGCTGTGGAGCCTGTGGACAGTGAAGAAGAGGAGGCAGAAGAAGAGGATATCGACAAAAGAAACAACGTTATCCAGCAATACTTCCAGTGAGACACAGGTAAGAAGATGTCACTGCCTCACACATCTCATACTATTGTTTGAGCTATCATAAGTCTGTCATTTTCACCCAGTGTATGGACCCTGACTTGTCACTTTGCCTTTACATTTAACAGACGTGGGTTCCACTTTGTGACCTCTTCCATATTTCCTCCAGCCCTACAGCTGTGTTTCATTGGTATGTGGACAATTAAATTGACATTGCTATATTCCATAGTTATTGCAATTACACATTTGTGAAAGCACAGACTGACTCTAGATTGTTTTGTGATTGATGTGTGTTTATTTTTGTGCAAATAAGTGGAGGGGGTTGTAAAATGGGCAGGGGTGATGGTGGAGGAATGTCCATGGCTGAGTCCAGTCTATTTGTTTCACAGGTGCATTGTCCAAAGAGGCATAGGAAGTGGAGCAAGGGCAGTTGAAGAATGGACAGGGTGACAAAGTGGGACAGAAGGGTGACATTTGGGGGGTCTCATTTTCTGGCGGTAGTCTTGGCAATGTTCTCTGTCTTGTTCCTGGATCTCAGGGACCGTTTGCGGGGTGGCTCTCCATCTGTAGGGGGTGGAGTGCTGGTGTCGTGGTCCTGTGGCGGTGCCTCCTGTCCACTGACGCCGCCAGAGGTGGAGGGCTGTTCATCATCCAGGCTAGTGTCAGGGGCCCCTTGTTGTGCCACAGTGTCCCTCCTGGTGTTGACAAGGTCCTGCAGCACCCCTACAATTGTGACCACGGTGGTGTTAATGGACTTCAGTTCCTCCCTGTTCCCCAGATAGAGTTCCTCCTGCAGCTGCTGTGTCTCCTGAAAGTTGGCCAGTACCGTTGCCACCGTCTCCTGGGAATGATGGTACGCTCCCATGATGTTGGAGAGGGCCTCGTGGAGAGTGGGTTCCCTGGGCCTGTCCTCCCCCTGTCGCACAGCTGTCCTTCCAGTTCCCCTGTTTTCCTGTTCCTCTGTCCCCTGAACTGTGTGGCCACTGCCACTGCCCCCAGGTCTTTGATTTTCTTGGGTTGCTTGACATGTCCTGTGGACAGAGGGATGGGCCCGCTGGGTGGGTGCTGTGCTGGTGTTTCCTGAGGGGGGAGGCTCTGTGGTGGCTTGTGCCAATGTCAGGGGAACCGACTGTCCCGAGGTCCCAGATGGGCTGGGCTGGTCATCTTGATCCTGTTGTACAGAGCGCCTGTCATCACTGTGGGCCTCTTCTGTGGGGGAACAGGATATGTCTGGAACCTCCTGTCCGGTGACGTTGGGTAGGGGTCCTGCAGGGGTGTAAAGGCATGATTATTGCATCTGTGTGTGCCATTGTGTGCAATGGGTGAGTGACCATGTACTCCAGTGCTTTCATTCTTGTTTCGGTCCTTGTGTGATATTTGGTTTGGGGTCTGTGTGGGAATCTGTAGAGGACATGCTTTGGTGATGGGTGTCCCTGCTTTGGTGTTGCATGCAGGGCTTGGTGTTGGGATGGGTGGGTTGTGATAGTGGGACATATGTGAGGTGTTGGAGTGGTGAGGGTGAGGGTTGGGGTATGTGATAGCATGTAGGTGGGTGGGGGATATAATAGTTAAGAGTTGACTTACCAGAGTCCATTCCTCCTGCTACTCCTGCGAGGCCCTCAGGATGCAGCATTGCCAAGACTTGCTCCTCCCATGTTGTTAGTTGTGGGGGTGGAGGTGGGGGTCCACCGCCAGTCCTCTGTACTGCATTCTTGTGTCTTGAGACCACAGAACGCACCTTCCCCCGTAGGTCGTTCCACCTCTTTCTGATGTCATCCCTAGTTCTTGGATGCTGTCCCATTGCGTGGACCCTGTTGACGATTCTGCGCCATAGCTCCATCTTCCTAGCAATGGAGGTGTGCTGCACCTGTGATCCGAATAGCTGTGGCTCTACCCGGATGATTTCCTCCACCATGACCCTGAGCTCCTCCTCAGAGAACCTGGGGTGTCGTTGAGGTGCCATGATGTGGTGTGGGTGATGTGTGAGGTCGTGTGTGTTGTGATGTGTGAGGGGATGTGTTGTTGTGTGTTGTTTGAGGTGCGTGGATGTTGTGTGAGTGATGATGTTGTGTGTATGTGGATGCTAGTGTTGTTGATAGTGGTGTCTCTCTCTGGCCTTCTTTTGGAATTTCTGGTAGTGAGGGTTTGTGGGTGATGTGGGTGTGTGTTTTATATTGGATTGGGTGTGTGGGAGTGGTGTGTGTATGTGTATCAGGTGTGTGTATTTCGAATTGTCCAATGTGGTTGTGTTTTGTAAATGTGTGTGTATTTTGAGCGCTGTGGTGTTTATCGCCAATGGAATACCATGGTTGAAAGACAGCCACGTGGATTTGTGGGTCATGATAGTGTGGGCATATTCCTGTTGGCGTGACGGTGGAGGTTTTGTTATCACCAGTTTATCACTGACCTTTGGTGTGGCAGACTTGTGTGGGTGTCTGTCAGAGTCACCAGATTCTCGGGGTCTGTGCACGCTCCCAACACTTCCACCACAAGACAGCTCCAATACTCTGATTAGAATGTCACAGAGTCTAAGAGAGTCCAAGTGGGGAAAAGGGGATTAGGTAGGGAACAGGTGGGAAGGAGACCTGTGGGAAGCAAAAGGTTAAAACACACAATATCAAGATTATATCATATTAATCAGTACTAGGCTTTGACTCTAACCATTGTCATACTGAAAACATGGACAACTTAAGCAGGGAATTAAATAACTAAGGGCCAGATGAATGAAACCTTTTTGCACTAGCAAACGGTGTGAATTGCAAAAATCGGCCGTTTGCAAGTGCAAAAACGTGGTCCGTGATGCTTGAAAGGCATTCGCAGACCAAAAATAAGAAATCGCAAAAAAATTTGCGTTGCGACCTGGTTTTGCAAGTCGCATTTTGCCAGTAGGAAATGCGAGGCGCAAATTGTGAGTCGCAAAATTCAAGTCGCAAATATATGCATCAAAAAATCGCAAATTGCAATTTTTTGCAGAATGGCATTTTGCACATGCAAAATACCACTAAGTGAAACCAGGTGGTAACCAGGTGCAACCTATATAAAGAGGCCCAGAATGCCTCAGACTCTTTTCCACAATGGCTGCACTCTACGTCATGGTGAAGAGGATGAGGATCTTGGCAGGTTTGAGGAGAGGGAGGAGGAGACAGGAGCGCATTTTCAGAGTGCGCATTGCACTTTTGAACTTGACAGAGGAGGAAATATATATGAGAGGTATAGGTTGAACTCAGCCATGATACTTGATCTGATAGCTGAGCTACAACCCATACTGCAGCGCAGAACACTAAGGACTCAGAGCATACCTACCCATGTGTAGGTCTTATGAATAAATGTGGGCCCCTTTTAAGAAAGTGTTTTTAAATTCTAATGGGCATATTTAAGAAAAGTGGCACTGCACACAGTGCAGCACCCCTTTTGTTGCGCCCTTTGGTGCCTCCCTACCGCCACCATGTGTGCTCTGTATTTAAAATACGACACACCATGGCGCAGGGAAGGGGTAGCGTCATTTATTTAAACATTATTGATGTACTCTGCAGGAGTAGCACTCCTGCAGAGTACATAGAGGCCCATTGTATTCAATGGCATGCCCCCTTTTAACGCCTGCTCTGAGCAGGTGTTAAAAGTGCCAAAAAAATGACGCAAGGAAATCTGTTAGATTTTCTTGTGCCATTTTTCTGGCCCACCATAACAGGGGAATGCCCCCTTTGCATACATTATGCCTGGAGCAAGATGATTGTACCACAAAGAGGAACAAAGTGGCACAATGCATGCATTGCGCCACTTTGTAAATATGGCACAATGTTTTTGACCTTCTAACGGCACATTAGCGTCAAAAGATGATGCTATTGTGTCTTTGGAAAGGCGCTAGGGGCTCTTAAATATGCCCCTAAGTATCTGCTACTTCTGGATATTGAAGAGTATCCTGCATCTGACTTTACATAGTACCGAAATATGAATTAGCCCTGCACCACCACCAATACTACAGCTATTACTACCACTGCAAATGATAAGAACAATAAAACTGATACCTTAAGAAATAAATATTAAGAGTTTTTGGATCAGTTCCTACTAGGCTATTTTCCTGCAATTGCAAATAAAAAAACACAATCGTTTTACACTTTTTGTGTTAGTCTTTTTAATTTTACGTATTTATTTTGTTAATAATTGTTCTCTGGTTTCTGATCCCCAGTGTAGGTGTGGAGAACACTTTGAACTTTAAAAGTAGCTAAATGGTAAAATATATTTTAATTGTTTGGTCGTTTTTAATAACCTCGATTTAATGGTTTTGTACTTTGCAGTAAGATACTGTAATAAAAGTCAGATAACCGGTGCATAGCGAATAAATTACACGTACTATTGCAACAGCTACGCAAAAGGATTTTCATGCTATTTGGACCGAATGAAGTCAAATGCATGCTAATCAATGGGCCGTCTGAGGACAAAGAAAATGGTCGAACTAAACTAAATAACCTGAAGTCAAAAAGTTTTATAGTGTTTCTGCTTCATGCTGTCATGCTCCGAATTCTATCCACATTTTGTAATTAAGAATATGAATTTCTCATTCATATTTGTAACCTTGCAGTATATTATGAGGACTGAAAGGAGTAATTAGTAATCATACTATTTCGGAACTCACTTATCTCCTTGTAGTTGTCTCAAATGGTCATACTGTATAATGTAGATCATCCTACCCATATATAAACTAATCATATTTCTGTATGCCATCGGCTCAGGTCAGTATTATTATTGTGGTGAGCCAGGAAAGGACCTGCTGATGTAGGAAGGATGTTGCTGTGGCTTAATGCAGTCTTAATATATTCTTGAGACTGTTTTCCTGGCTCAGGCAGTCTTAACAATGCTCTTTCTGACTTAAGACACTGAGAAGGCATTTCGGAGTGAGGGAAGTGTGAGAAAACTCAGCTGATTGCAGAAGCCCCCTATCTATTTGCCCCCATTTTTCATTTTTTGCTTGGTTTTTGCTGATTGTGATGGTGCCCTGGGTACTGCTAACCGGTCCCAGGGCCTGTGTTCTGTGTAAAATGAGTATGCAAATTAGGCTAATTATAATTGGCTAAGTCAACCTACCTATGGTCCCTAGTCTACCCTAGTCTATGGTAGGGCATGGAGGTTTAGGAACCCCAGCATAGGTGATGCACCCGTAGGTGCACTGCTGAGGTGCCCAGTGTAATTTTAAAGGCAGGCCCGCCTTACTGGCTGCTTTTCAACTAACATTATATGCAAATTCGACTTTGGAATTAAAAGTACTTCCAAAGTCGTAAACTATATTATTTTTACATATGTCACCCCTAAGGTGTGCCCTAAGTGCCCCTATGGTTGGGTGCTATGTAACTATAATCAGGGACCTTATAAAAATAAATTGTTTTATAAGCCCTGGTGAGGTAAAATAGCCAAATTTGTTTTTCCCTCACCTAATGAATGGGCTCCATATGCTAAAAAGGGGAGACTTTAGTCCCAACAGGAGCCAGATATTTCAAGTTTGGAATCAAACTGATTGTTATAATAAATCCCACAACTTGTCATTGTTGAATTTAATACAACCAGTTCAGGGAAACATTTTTAGAACTCTACCTGATAGCTACCAGTTTCAGCTCTGCAGTGCCCTTCTCTGACTGCCCGGCCTCTGGCAGCCTTGCCAGGCTGCCTTGATGAGGTATGAAGTGGCCTGTGCTAAACACAAGGGAAGTGTCTGGGGGAGGAGATGTGTTTCACAGATGGTGAAACAGGATGGGAGTTGAGCCACCAAACTGCTCTTTAAAGGAGGGAAGGACATTTGGAGCAGTTCAGGACCTCCCCCATTTCCTGCAAACCCAGACAACTAGGTGTCCTATTAGGAGAGGGCAGGATTGGGTGGGCTCATCCAGACCTAACCTCCAAAATTCAGTTTCAGTTTCTCCTTGGGATTGACTTTTTCCACACTTTCCAGGAAGTGCTCATCCAAGAGGGTAGTGGCCTGCCTGTGATTGGACAGTTCCCCCCTCTCTGCTTTTCACCCCAGGAGCAAGGATAAATTTGACACCTCATATCCATGATGGAAGAAGATACTGGCGAAGAGGGACTAGCTTGCCGGACCCCTGGCCTGCACCAGTACACTGCACTCACAAGGACTGCACTGACTGCACACTTTGGGCTTCAACAAGAAAAGGACTTTGCCTTGCTTCTGCAACTCCAGGAGTGAACTTCCTGTATGCTACAGGTACAAAGGAGGGGCCCAGAGTCCCCTGCATCACGTTCTACAAGAAGAGTCCAGCTGACCAGTGTCCAGTGGCCATTTGAGGATTCTGACCAGGTGCATTCTGGGAATTGTAGTCCCACCTCCCAAGGAGCAGCTTAGAGCTTCTGGAACCTTGGATCAACTTATGGACACTTCAAGGAGCCAAATAGAACCTCTGAAAGAAGATCCAGATGTTTGGAGACATTTGGAGCAAGTGTTGTAAACAGCTTAATAACTTGAAGAGGTGCATTGTGGAAGTTGTAGTCCGAGACCCCAAGAGGCAAACCAGAGCCTCCAAACCCTTACCTGGTGCTGTGGACCACTTTCCTATATCAATAAACACTTCTGAAAGTAAGTATAACTGTGTTACATCAAGAGTGGACTGAACTCTTCAATTTGTCCCTTTCCAGTGTGACCTTTCTTAACCCTTTGTGCGCTATCTGCTTCTAAGCGCGAACATTACTTTTAATCTTAAAAAATCATATCTCCGATCCCTACATTGGAGTTTTGTCATTTTAGTGTTATTTTAAAGATAGAAATATAATCTATTTTTATTAATTGATGTTGGACGTTTATTCTGTTTTGTGTTTTAATCATATACTGTTTCGTGATTTTTAAATGCTTCACACAATTGTCTCCTAAGTTAAGCCTTGACACTCGTTGTCAAGCTACTAAGGGTTGAGCTAACTGGACCTAAGTGGGGGTTAGTGACCTATTATTAAGTGTCTGTACTTACTTGCCCTTACCAATAACCCGCTTTCCAACAGGAAGAAGAAACGTAAGTAAAACAGAAATAGGCTTCATGACTCCAGGCATTCTCAGGTCTGGGATAAACGTTAAAACATCAGGCACTAATTGTCCTTTTCACAAATGGCGGCAAAATTAGCAATATAATTCAAGGAATACTTCCACCACACGTGAAATGTGACTTTTTTCTAATTCACTCTTATTGGGATGCTCGCGTACATGTACATTTATATGCCCGCATGTGTAATTTCATGGCCTGCTTGTGGTTTACTAACGCCCATATATATACTTTTTTTGTGCCGCATTTGCGTCATTTTCAGACGTAAAAACGTCACAAAGTTACAAAATATAATTGTATTTTGTAAGTTTGTGCCGCTTTTGCATCAAAAAAGTATGCAATTGTGGCTCAAAAAAAGTAGTAATATGGGCCTAAGTGATTAAACAATTGATTCACTGTGGTTCCTGGGTGGTAAACACAAGAAGGGTCAGAGTGCGCAGGTGTATGACTAACTAACTCCCTCATATTTTACATGAGTTGCTAATTGGTTTTTGTATCAAAGTGGTTGGACAGCATTGAGGTAATTTGAAATACATGACTATGATGCTATCCATATATACAATCCTGATATATATTTACTGCAACACCATGGTGTCACTGTCTAACTTGCAATTCTATATGTAACACACATCCATAGATATTTGACTCATTTATTTAGCAATACATTAAGGGGGTCATTGCAACATTGGCGGTTAAAGCCGCTTACCGCCGTGCAGAAGACCGCCAATACACGGCCGCGGAATTCCGCCACAGCTATTATGACACACATGTCGGAATCCGCCGAAACTCAGACACCCACACAAGTCCGCCACACCAAAGGTCAGTGTTAAACTGGCGAAAACAAAACCTCCACCTCCACGCCAACAGAAACACGCCCATCCTATTACGACACACGAATCCACGCGGTGGTCTTTCAACCGCGGTATTCCATTGGCGGTACACACCGCCGCACTCAAAATACACACACATCTCCAAAACACCGCCACATTGGACATTTCGAATTACACACACCTGATACACATACACACACCATTCCCACACACCCAACACAATATAAAACACACACCCACATCACCCACAAACCCCTACGACCAAAAATACAGAAAGAATGCCAGAGAGAGAGCACAGAATAGACAATACCACCACACAGAGGCACACAACACCCTCACCCACACAACATCCACGCACAAAACACCACAGACCACTACACATCACTAAACTCATCACCACATACACCACCTCACACATCACACACACCACCCCATGTCACGCCAAAGACAACCCCGCTTTTCCGAGGAGGAGCTCAGGGTCATGGTGGAGGAAATCCTATGGGTAGAGCCACAGCTATTTGGCTCACAGGTGCAGCACACCTCCATAGCCAGGAAGATGGAGCTATGGCGCAGAATAGTCGACAGGGTCAATGCTGTGGGACAGCACCCAAGAAATCGGGAGGACATCAGGAAGAGGTGGAACGACCTACGGGGGAAGGTGCATTCAGCGGTCTCCAGGCACAACATCGCGGTACAGCGGACTGGCGGCGGACCCCCACTTCCTCCCCCACAACTAACAACATGGGAGGAGCAAGTCTTGACCATCATGCATCCAGAGGGCCTCGGAGGAGTCGGTGGAGGAATGGACACTGGTAAGTCAAATCTTAACTATCAGATCCCCCACCCTACCTGCATGCTATCACACACCCCCACCCTCACACCCTCCCCTATCACTCCAACTCCACACTAAGAACACAAACCACACATCCCAACAACAAGCCCTGCATGACACAACTAAGCATGGTCACCCCTCACCAAAGCATGCTCACTGCACATACCCAGAACAACCCCCTAACCATCACACACAAGCCCCCACATAGGAATGCTAGCACTGGGGTACACACTCACCCACCCATTGCACACCATGACACACACACATGCAATAATCATGCTCTTATTCCCCTGCAGGATCACGAAGGACCGTCACCACACCGGAGGGTCCAGACATCTCCACTCCACCCACAGAAGAGGCCCACAGTGACGATAGCAGCTCTGCCCTAGTGGAGCCTGATGACCAGCCCGGACCATCGTGGGCCTCGGGACAGTCGGTTCCCCTTGCACAGGCACAGCCCAACACTGACCTTCCACCCTCTGGTAACACCAGCACAGCACCCACCCAGCGGGCCCAAACCTCCGTACCCAGGACACGTCAATCAGCTGTGTGTCCACCACTACAGGGAACCCAGGATAACCCACCACCCCAACAACAACAGGGATCTGGGGGCAGTGGTAGTGGGCACACAGTCCAGGGGTCGGAGGCACAGGAACACAGGGGAACTGGGAGGGCTGCTGTGCGACAGGGGGCGGAGAGGCCAAGGGAACCCACTCTCCACGAGGCCCTCTCCTCCATCATGGGAGCATACCACCACTCCCAGGAGACGATGGCGACGGTCCTGGTCAAGTTTCAGGAGACCCAGCGCCTGCAGGAGGAACAGTATTTGGGGTTCAAGGAGGAGCTCAGGACCATCAGCTCCGCCTTGGGCACCATCGTAGGGGTGCTGAAGGACATACAGCAGACCTTGAGGGACACCGTGGCACTCCAAGGGGCCCCTGACACTAGCATGGACGATGAACTGCCCACCACCTCCGCCGGCGCTAGTGGACAGGACACCCCGCCACAGGACCACCGCACCAGCACCCCACCCCCTGCAGACGGACAACCACCACGCAAGCGGTCCCTGAGATCCAGGAACAGGACAGAGCAAGATGGCAAGACACCCGCCAGTAAATGAGACCACCCTGATTGTCCCCCCACCGTCCCACTTTGTTACCCTGTCCATACTTTAACTGCCCCAGCTCCACTTCCTATGCCCAGATGGGCAGTGCACCTATGAGACTAATAGACTAGACTCTGCCATGGACATTCCTCCACCATCACCATTTTACAACCCGCCTCCATTTTTGAGCACTTAAATAAACACCCTTGAACCACAAAACATTCTGGAGTCAGTCTATGATTTTGTAAAATGTATGATCAATGACAGTGTCAAAATGCTTTTTTAGTTGTTAAGGCAACATAGCAATGTCACACATCACAAGTCCTTGAATGATGCATGCAGATGACACACGTTGGTAACCACACCTGTGAAACCGTCATGGAAAGGAACAACTCAGTTACCAAATAATCCCATTCAATTACACACTGGATAGAGTAAGACGTGTGACAGTGAATGTAATGTTAAAAAAGAAAATGTTCTCACCTGTGTGTCACTGGAAATATTGCTGTATGACTGACTCCCTGTTGTCGTTGTTTTCTTCCTCAGCTTCCTCCTCATCACTGTCCACAGGCTCCACAGCTGGCACAACACCGTCATCTGGACCATCCTCCTGCAGAAAAGGCACCTGGCGTCACAAAGCAAGATTGTGAAGCATCGAGCAGGCGATCATGATCTGGCACACCTTCTTCGGTGAGTAGAATAGGGAACCACCTGTCATATGAAGGCACCTGAACCTGGCCTTCAGGAGGCCGAAGGTGAGTTCGATCACCCTCCTAGCCCGCCCATGGGCCTCATTGTAGCGTTCCTCTGCCCTGGTCCTGGGATTTCTCACTGGGGTCAATAGCCAGGAAAGGTTGGGGTAACCAGAGTCCCCTAAGAGCCACACACGGTGCCTCTGGAGTTGACCCATCACATCAGGGATGCTGCTATTCCGCAGGATGCATGCGTCATGCACTGAGCCAGGGAACATTGCATTTACCTGCGAGATATACTAGTCTGCCAAACAGACCATCTGTACATTCATGGAATGATAACTCTTCCGGTTCCTGTACACCTGTTCACTCCTGTGGGGGGGGGCCAAAGCCACATGGGTCCCATCAATAGCACCTATGACGTTGGGGATATGTCCAAGGGCATAGAAGTCACCTTTCACTGTAGCCAAATCTTCCACCTCAGGGAATATGATGTATCTCCTTACGTGTTTCAGCAGGGCAGACAACACTCTGGACAGCACGTTGGAAAACATAGGCTGGGACATCCCTAATGCCATGGCCACTGTTGTCTGAAAAGACCCACTTGCAAGGAAATGGAGCACTGACAGTACCTGCACTTCAGGGGGGGTTCCAGTGGGATGGCGGATTGGTGACGTCTGGCTCCAACTGGGTACATAGTTCCTGGATAGTGGCACGGTCAAACCGATTAAATGTTGCTCCTCCATTGTCAACAGGTCCACCAGCGGTCGGTACACAAGAGGATTCTGCCATCTTCTCAATTGTCCCAGCTGACGGCGCCTAGGAAGGACAACAGCGAAGATCGAGTCAACTTTTTTCCAGGTATGTACCCACAGTTACACAGAACACGACACCAAACACAAAACCCTTCCTGTATGTGTGTTGAGTGTAGGCCTAGCTATGTGTGACGCAGAAGTAAATGGAGCCATCTGGGCCCCTGAAATGGCGGCTGCCTGACCTCTAAACTGGGACAATGGGATTGTGGGGTAACTGCGTTGGCGATGCACACCGTCGCAGTAGGCGGTCGTAGACTGCGGCGCAATGCTGCATTGGTTAACATTGGACCCTATGGGTCCCAGGAGCCAATGAGGAAGTGCGCCGGCGGTAATGATACGCACCACCGCTGACGTCACCGCCATTTTCTATCTGTTCAATCACTAGATACCTGATCTTCCACAGGAGAGGACCTACACTGCAAGTGCTGCTGTGACCTCGGTCTGGAAGCGACGATGGCTGCTGCGTCTGGGGAAAGAGCCCCTGCCTTCACTGCTCAGGAGTTGGAGAAACTGGTAGACGGGGTCCTCCCCCAGTACACACTACTCTACGGTCCTCCAGACCAACAGGTAAGTACACTGGGAGCACGTTGTATGGGCTAGGCCTGGGTGGAGAGGGTTGGTTGGAAGAGGAAAGGGGGCAGAGTTCAGGGAACATTTATGCATGTGAATGAATGTGCCACATGGCTAGGGTAGGGAGGGGGGGCCACGCACATTGACGGTGCGGTTGTTAATGACTTCTCTTCTTCCCTTGTGCATGTCATGTAGGTCAGCGCCCACCAGAAGAAGGACATCTGGCGTGCCATCGCCAAGGACGTCCGGACCCTGGGTCCACCAGAGACGGGGCACCCACTGCCGTAAACGATGGGAGGACATTCGCCGCTGGAGCAAGAAGACGGCGGAGGCTCAGCTGGGGATGGCCTCCCAACGTGGGAGGGGTGCCCGTCGCCCCATGACCCCCCTGATGTTCCGGATCCTGGCGGTGGCCTACCCTGAGTTGGATGGGCGCTTGAGGGCATCACAGCAGACACAAGGGGGTGAGTACAACATCATTCTGCTGACTTTGCGAGCAGTGGAGGGGTCTGGGTGGGGGAGGAGTCCTGTGGGTGTACATAGGTCAGGCAGACATAGGTTGACTAGGCCCCTCCGTAATGCAGGCCATGTGGCTCCCTAGCCCGCCGCAGTAGAGTGCCAAGTACAGGTATAGATGCCCCTGTGGCATCCATGTGTGCAGAGGTCCACCATAGCCATGTAGGCCAGATCCCAGGAATTGCATCTGTAGAGGCCAGGAGCACGACGTAGTGCAGGGTGCTGCTGTGTCTGTAGTGTCCGCCAACGGTCGCGGTATGCCATGCACTCAACTTGTCTTTCTTCTGTCTTACCCCCCCTTTTTGTGCTCTCCATGTTCTTATGTGCATCAGCATCATCAGGCAGAGGTACAGTGGCTTTGGAGCACGAGGGAGCTGCATCCCACATGGCCTTGGAGGGCCAGACCACAGACTCTGAATGCACCAGTGGGACGGAGGGCGAGGGGAGCTTCACGTCGGCCACCGGATCACCAACCAGCGACACGGAATCGTCCGACGATGGGAGCTCCCCTGTGGTGGCGGCACCATCTGTGCGCCCCACTTCTACAGGTATAGCCGCCACCTCCCCTACCAGCACCGCCCTCCCAGCAGCCCCTCAGCGTTCGCCCCGTGCCCGCTCAACCAGGAGGGTGGGCATCACCTTTGCCCCAGGCACCTCAGGCCCTGCCCCAGTCACCCCTGCTGCCCTCAGTGAGGAGGCCATTGACCTCCTCAGGTCCCTCACTGTTGGGCAGTCTACCATTGTGAATACCATCCAGGGTGTAGAAAGGGAGTTTCAACACGGTAATGCATTCCTGGAGGGCATTCATTCTGGTCAGGCTGCCCTTCAGCGAACCCTGCAATCTCTGGCCTCAGCACTGATGGCAGCCATTGTCCCTGTGTCTAGCCTGCCCCCTCCAACCTCCTCCACCCAGACCCAATCCCCTGTACCCCAGCCTATCCCAAGCACACCATCAGACCAGCATGCACACACCTCTACACACAAAAGTAGCTCAGGCAAACATAGGCACCACACAACCCACAGGCACACACGCAAGCATCACCCACGTGCAGACACAGCAACATCCACAGCCTCCACTGTGTCCCCCTCCTCGTCGTCTCCCTCCTCCCTCCCAGTCTTGTCTACACTCACACCAGCATGCACTACATCTACAGGCACCAGGACTCGCACCAGAACACCCAGCACCACACCCCGTTCACCTGCACTCACCACCTCCACTCCCATTTACACGTCCCCTGTGTCCTCTCCCAGTGTGTCTGTGACGCCCCCTCCCAAAGTACACAAACGCGGGCACCCACACACCCAACATCCATCCACCTCACGACAGCCTCCAGTACCTGCACCTGCACCCAAAACACTTAAAGTGACACCTCCTACAACCACCTCCTCTTCCTCCACTCCCAGACCCCCTCCAACTACCCATCCCAGCGTTCGTCAGAAACTGTCCCTGTGTAAAGTTGACCTTTTTGCCACCCCCCCTCCAATTCATCAGTCCTGTCGTAGCGCCTCAGCCAAAAAGCCTCCAATACCAGTGGTGCCTGTTCAAGGTGTGTGGAGTGCACCGGCCACCAGGACTGGCAGTGTGACCCGGAGCCAAGGCACTGGCAGCCCACCCCCTGTAAAGGCTCTGAAATTGGAAAGTGGCTGACGGGACCCTGTGAAGACTCCTGGTGGCAAAACAACTCAAAGGGGTTCCAGGGGGGTGGCAGAGTCAGCTGTGACTCCTCCAAAGGTGAGGAAGGGCCAGAGGAAGTCTGCACAGCCTAGTGTGAGCAGCACAGTGGAGAAGGGCGGCATCCTTCCCGGCGGTCGGGATGCCACCACCAGCACCGTCATCACTGGTCAGGAGACTACCGCCAGAGTCAGTGCCCAGGAGGGCCCAAGTATCGTCACTGGTCAGGAGACCACTGCCAGAGTCATTGCCCAGGAGGGCCAAAGTATCGTCATTGGTCAGGAGACCACTGCCACCGCCGGAGTCAGTGCCCAGGAGGGCACAAGTATCGTCACTGGTCAGGAGACCACCGCCACCACCGGAGTCAGTGCCCAGGAGGGCCCAAGTATCGTCACTGGTCAGGAGACCACTGCCACCGCCGGAGTCAGTGCCCAGGAGGGCCCAAGTATCGTCACTGGTCAGGAGACCACCCCCACTGCCAGAGTCAGTGCCCAGGAGGGCCCAAGTATTGTCACTGGTCAGGAGACCACCGCCAGAGTCAGTGCCCAGGAGGGCCCAAGTATCGTCACCGGTCAGGAGACCACCGCCACCGCCGGAGTCAGTGCCCAGGAGGGCCCAAGTATCGTCACTGGTCAGGAGACCACCGCCAGAGTCAGTGCCCAGGAGGGCCCAAGTATCGTCACTGGTAAGGAGACCACCGCCGAAGTCAGTGCCCAGGAGGGCCTAAGTATCGTCACTGGTCAGGAGACCACCGCCAGAGTCAGTGCCCAGGAGGGCCCAAGTATCGTCACTGGTCAGGAGATCACCGCCAGAGTCAGTGCCCAGGAGGGCCCAAGTATCGTCACTGGTCAGGAGACCACCACCGAAGTCAGTGCCCAGGAGGGCCCAAGTATCGTCACTGGTCAGGAGACCACCGCCGAAGTCAGTGCCCAGGAGGGGCCCGGCTGCAACAGCCCCGCTGGGCAATGAGGGAACGTCATGCCACACACCAATGCCCAGTCCAGAGAACGTCATGCCACACACCAATGCCCAGTCCAGAACCAGTATGTTAAAGCACCACTGAACAGTCCAGAAGCGGCATGTTAAAGCACCGCTGAACAGTCCAGAACCGCCATGGCAAAGCACCGCTGAACAGGGCATGCACCGCCATGGCAAAGCACCGCTGAACAGTCCAGAACCGGCATGTTAAAGCACCGCTGAACAGTCCAGAACCGCCATGGCAAAGCACCGCTGAACAGTCCAGAGACTGCCATGGCAAAGCACCGCTGAACAGTCCAGAACCGCCATGGCAAAGCACCGCTGAAGAGTCCAGAGACTGCCATGGCAAAGCACCGCTGAACAGTCCAGAACCGCCATGGCAAAGCACCGCTGAAGAGTCCAGAGACCGCCATGGCAAAGCATTGCTGAACAGGGCATGCACCGCCATGGCAAAGCACCGCTGAACAGTCCAGAATCGCCATGGCAAAGCACCACTGAAGAGTCCAGAGACCGCCATGGCAAAGCACCGCTGAACAGTCCAGAACCGCCATGGCAAAGCACCACTGAAGAGTCCAGAGACCGCCATGCCAAAGCACCGCTGAAGAGTCCAGAGACCGCCATGGCAAAGCAACGCTGAACAGTCCAGACACCGCCATGGCAAAGCACCGCTGAACAGGGCATGCACCGGGGAAGAATGAAATGTCCGCCACATCAAGCATCGTTATCCCATGTGCGGGTGGGACAGGGACTGTACAGGAACTTCCACGGGGAGACTAATCCAGTCTGGGCACCAGTCCCCCTCCAGAACCAGTGGAGGCTGTTATCTACTTTGGAAACTGTGGCTTTGCACTCCCCAGGATGGTACAGTGGGCAAGCCACCCACTGTAGAGACTTGAGAGACTGTGGCTTTGCACTCCCCAGGATGGAACAGTGGGCATGGAGCCCCGTCGTGGATCTGGCTTTGCACTCCTCTGGCTGAGGTGCCCCCCCTTCCCTTCCCCCTGAGGTGCCTGTAGTATTTCTATCTGATGCCCCTGCAGTGTTCTCTCCGTGTGTGGACAGGTATCTTTTGTGGGCCTCGCCCATGCATTTTTGGACTAGTGGTGCACGGACATTTATATGTGCATATCTGCACTACTTCTCGGACTGTAAATACTTTTGTATGGTTAGCTAATATATCTGTATGTTTTTGAGACATGTATATTGATACATTACAAGGTTTTGACTGATTTCGTTTTGTCTTTGCTTTCTTCCAGGGGGCTTGTGGGTTGTTGATGTGATTTTTGTGAATGCTTTGGTGTGTGTGTTGTAATATGCGAGGGTGGGGTGGGGGTGGGGGTGTTGCGTGTTTGTCCCCCTAACTTTTGCCTCCCCCCTCCCCTATGTCATAGGTGCAGTACTCACCGTTGTCATCGCCGGCGCTGGCGTTGGTCTTCGTAGATGAGTAGGAATACAAGGCCCGGTAGGATTTGGAGTTCAGGCTCCATGGAGTCCTCCTTCCTCGTGGGATGTGTTCAGGTCAGCGTTTTCCCATTGCAGAAACTGTTTCCGCCGTGTTTTTATCCACTGAGAATCCGCCCCGGAAAAGGTGGCGAATTGGCAGGTTGTGATACTATGGGCGGTACATTGTCTTCCGCCTGTCTGTTGGCGGTGACCGCCGCGCTGCTTGTCTGTACCGCCGTGGCGGTGGGTGTGTTAAAGTGGCTGTCTTTGTTGGCGGTTTCCGTTACGGTCATAATTCCCAAAATTTTATCGCCGGACTGTTTGCGGTCTTACCGCCGCTTTAACACCGTCCGCCAGGGTTGTAATGACCCCCTAAGTCATTCTGTCTTACAGATTCTCTAACAAGTACAGGGCTATTCACAAAGGCAACTCATACTTGTGAGTAAATTACATATGCAAATTTACACTTACCTTTTGAGTAACTTTACTATTTGTTTTACTACTATTTACAAGTATAAAATGACCTAAAAGTATAGACTTACATATATCCACCTCCTGAAACAGGGTGGAGGCAAGTTTATGAGCATAAGTTAAGACAACTAAAAAGGAGCAGTAGTAAGTACAGCACCACACATGGTCAATCACTAATACTGCAATACTCTCTCTAAGAAAATAATCTAGGCAGGAACTTCAAATAGATCCCTCTAGGAATTAAAAGTAAATTACAATAATTTATTTAGACTTTTTAAAAATAGTTATGTTCATTTTTTGATCTATTGCTACTCTGTTCTGAGTGTGCACACCTGTAGATGTATGTGAGTATGTTGCCGTAAGGGTTACAGTTCCAAGATCCAGAATATCAAGCACTATACATTATGTTATTCATATAGACCCATTTTAGTGGCCAGGCACATATGAGATGACAAACAGGTGGAATGTAGGTACAATTGATGTTTTTCAAAATGTTTTACAAAGTAAATTTTCAAAATACATACGTCAATGTGGGATGGATCATAGCATAAATGAAGGTGTGTTGTGTGATGATGCATCAGTGAGTGGTAAATAAATAGTTCATGTGGTGGTGGTTACAGTTGGCATGCCTGGCTACACAGAACAGGAGCCATATTGGGTTGAGTGTCTGGTTATTGTGTTGAAACAGGTGGGCTTGAGGATTGATTTCTGGGTGAGTAGGGGTGGGCCTTGCAGGTTGGTGTTGATCCTCAGTTGACCAAGGTGTAAGCCTTAGCCCTGCAGTTTGAGACAGGCCCCTGAGTGAGATAATTTTAATCACCAGTATGACCAAGGCATGGTTCCTTGCAACCCCCTAGCTCAACAAACAGAGAATCTCTATATGCACCGTCACAGGTTCCTGGCTCTGAAACAGCCCAGCTGACCACAGAGGACTGGACCTCTTCCTGACATTCCAGGGAACCAGGACAAGGTGCTGAAGCTTTCCCTAGAGAGTCACATCCTAGGTTGACAAGAAAATCTAGTTTGCCCCAGATGTAGCTTTATGCTATAGAGAAATATGGCATCAAGGCCTCACAGTAAAGGTACTTGGAGGATTTGAACTACCAAAAACCCACTAAAGCATGACATTAAAACCTTGGACGTGGCAAGGCTGCAAACCTCTCTGACCAACAAAGCATCTTTGGTGGCCAGGCTGGAGTGAATCCTATCTTGTTTTAATGTGAAACAGGAGTTACCTTAGCCTTCTGGCTTGCAGACTTGTGCCCCCGTCACTTAGTGACTTTTACCCTACTTAGCTTGTGCTGCTTTAATCGCAATTATTTACTTATAGGTTTCCAAGATGGTTGCATTGTTTCTAGTTAGGCCAATGTTTTAGTTTCACGTCATTGCCACAGAGCTAAGGCGTCAATATCAAGTGACAAAGATAAACAAACTGTAGGTATTCATATTAGGTACTTTCCCTCTTCACGCCTTTGAGGGAATTGTTTACATAAATTGTAGTCTAAAGCCTGCCTTGTTATCTACTGTTTGGGAACAGATCTACGACAGGCGTCCGAGCAGTTCTATATGAATGGACCTCACTTAGATAGATAGTCAGAGGGATTTTGACCAGATGCCATCACTGCTATCAATGCTGCACATCATCTTGATGCTGACTGGGTCTTCATGTCACCACAGAGTCTGAGCTAGAAACCTCATTCTAAGGTAATGAGGGATGGGGGGCTCTTCTCATGGACATGGCATTGGTATAATAGGCTTAACATACTTAGCTCTCTTTAGGTTAGAGATTACGTTAACATTATTAGTGTATTAGGGCATATTTCATACCTCATGTCGTTTTATGGTATTGCAAGATGGTGGGGGTCTTTGTATTGATGACTCTCGTCTTTACAATTCTGTTCCTTGCATTGTTCATTATTCTAATCATTGCAGCCCATGCAACATATTGTAGATTGCAGTCTTGTTAAATAAAACCTGTTTAAAACATTACTGCATCTCCTTCATTGCCTGTGTTTGATTGAGACATGTTGTTAAAGTGAGAAAGGGGTAATCTCCATTTAACCACAACACCCCTTGAGATGTCATGCTCTTGAGTCCATGAGTAAAGGCTGCCACAAATCACCTTTTACTGTTTGGGTTTTTGGTGAGGTGCTGCTTGTGAGCCGGGAGGGTTGGGACAACAGTTGGGACTTGTTTTAAGATTGGCATAGTCACCTACAAACATAAGTACTGTCATCCTTAAAGCAGCAGTCTTGCCTAGAGCAAGAGTCTAACTACGATAAGGTCACCTGTTTGGAGTATTTGGCACCAAAACCAACAGTTTGTGCTGGACTTAAGTGAAGACATTCCTGACTTTGAAGGACACTCTATAGCACAGCCTGGACCTAGTTTTGTTGCAAGATTTTAAATAGGCCTGTGTAGAATTTCAATTATGCTGGAGTAATTGGAGCAATTTTGGTAATTCTATATTGCTCTTAGATCTGGAATTTCAGATAATAAAGTGATTACACCGGTTCAGGTAATTAAGAGTAGTTTGGTGGAAAAAAATCTTACCCCAAGCGCACATTTTAGCAAGCATGAGCAACCGTTTGTGCTTGAAGAAGTGCTCTAGTGGTAGGATTTTATTTGTGTTCTGTTGCTTAGTACAAAATGCATACTTGAGTCCATTTTGGATGCAAGGGTGGATTTTGCACCAAGAAAATAGAGCTAAGGACCGGGAGTAACCTGGGGGGAAATCCCACCTAAAGTGAACAATTAGTGAGCAAGAGCTGCACATGCTATTCATGTTTTGTTGCATTTAGCACTATTTCGTAATCCATTTTCTCTTCTCCATTTTGGATGTCAGATAACATTTTTACACTAAGAAAATAATGTTAAATGCAGAAATACTCTGCTCACTTGAATTTGCATAATCTTGTTGACTTTTTGAGTAATTCTGCATGATTACGCTACATGGAATTAAGCGAGTCACACCCACACCTAATTTTGTCCTTCATTTCAGGGACTGAGCTGGAAGGTAAACATTTTGATCCCACTTGATCTTTTTGCCTTCTGCTTCATCGTGGTCTGCTTGAAATTGATCCTAAGTCATAGACAACTATGAATTGATATTTTTCAGTGCTGGTTTACTTCTTACTATTTGCCTTCAAATATGTCTCTGGTTCCCCTTAACTAATTTTAATGGCCTTGGTGTCTTTTTTTAAAACATTTCTTTATCAAGGTAAATGTGCATTATACACGTAGAAAGTATAAAGTGTTCACAAGTAGCTAAGTACAGCAAAAACATTGTGATATTATATTAACAGAATACATTAAAAGGAATCTAAGAGGTCACATGACCAAAGCAAAAACAAGTGACAAGAGTACTCAAAACCATTTGTGTAGCCTGTTTGTGTTCAGTAAAGGGGTCAGTAAAGGGGTCTGTAGCAGTCCCACCCTGCAGTTGATGTCAAGGGAAGCAATGGGGGGAGGTTGGGGTTGCAACACCTCAGTCTTTATCAGAGTGGGGAAGGCTATGAGCATGGTGAAGTGGGTCACCTGTGACTCACCAAGGGAGTGTTCTTCAGCCTCATGATGGTGTTGTCTATTTGCCTGATGTGTGGTACTCTGGGAGAGTCTACCAGGGATGTGCCTGATAGATGGGCAGCTTCCTTCACATAGAGGGATGAAAATAATCACAATAAAGACTTAGGGGGTCATTCTGACCCCAGCGGTCTTAGACCGCCGGGGCCAGGGTCGGCGGGAGCACCGCCGACAGGCCGGCGGTGCCCCGCAGGGCATTCTGACCGCGGCGGTAAAGCCGCGGTCAGACCGGCAACACTGGCGGTCTCCCGCCAGTGTACCGCCGCCCTTTGGAATCCTCCAAGGCGGCGCAGCTAGCTGCGCCGCCGAGGGGATTCCGACCCCCCCTACCGCCATCCAGTTCCCGGCGGTCCGCCCGCCGGGAACGGGATGGCGGTAGGGGGGGTCGCGGGGCCCCTGGGGGCCCCTGCAGTGCCCATGCCACTGGCATGGGCACTGCAGGGGCCCCCGTAAGAGGGCCCCTACAAGTATTTCACTGTCTGCTTGGCAGACAGTGAAATACGCGACGGGTGCAACAGCACCCGTCGCACCTTCCCACTCCGCCGGCTCGATTACGAGCCGGCGTCCTCGTGGGAAGGGAGTTTTTCCCTGGGCTGGCGGGCGGTCTTTTGGCGACCGCCCGCCAGCCCAGGGAAAAACTTAGAATACCCTCCGCGGTCTTTCGACCGCGGAGCGGTATTTCGGAGGGGGAAGTCTGGCGGGCGGCCTCCGCCGCCCGCCAGACTTAGAATGACCCCCTTTATTTGTTCGGTGTGGGGGAGAGTTCTATGCCATCCTCCATCCCAGTGCTCATGCACTGAGGATGGATCCAAGCAGTTCTCACACATGAGGCAGGAAATCCCTCCATGGCGCGCTAATGTCTTTTCAAAGAAAGTGAAATGATCTAATCAGCTGAATTCATTTTCACTGCATCAGTGGTCAGGGGCATAGCTTAGCCACCTGAACACTCATTTAAATGGGGGAAGGT